>NC_139028.1:104199792-104858929 GCF_964662115.1 Mustela nivalis
TCCAACACAGGCAGTGCAGCTCCAGAGACCATATTATTCGCCACTGTGCTATGTTCTTTCTACAAGGTTGTTTTGGGTCTTAAATAGGTACACTGAATAAGAGACTCATAATCATTATCTTGTCTTTGCAATGATTAAATCCCATTTGCCACTGAATAGCATTTTTGAAGTAACAGTGATAAGCTCAGAAATTTTTATCTAATTATAAAAATATGAAAAGAGAAAAAATGCCAGCAGGGTGATGGGTATTAAGGAAGGCATGTGTTGTGATGAGCACTGGGTGCTTTATGCAGCTAATGAATTGTTGAACACTACATCAAAAACTAATGATGAACTGAACAAAATAAAAATTGTTTAAAATGTCATATAATTGAAGTGGTGGGGATGCATGAAAAGTATCACAAATAGTTGGACTGGAAAGGATTCTGAGATTACCATGTTCAATCACTTTATTTTCCAGTGAGCAGACTGAGACAGGCTTGTAATTACATTTAGAAGATGACTCAAACACATGCCTTCTTACCCTGGGCTTAGACTTCTCCCCTCAATGTGCAGTTTTTTTGCAAACTGGGCATTGAGGTTCTTTTTTTTCTTAAGATTTTACTTATTTATTTATGAGAGGAAGAGCGCATGAGGGCTGGGGACAGGTAGGGGGAGAGGGAGAAGAAGACTCCCCACTGAGCACAGGGCCTTAGGTGGGTTTCAAGGTATGTCTCCAGGTGGGGCTCTATCCCAGAACCCTGAGATCATTATCTGAGCCAAAGTCAGATGCTTAACCGACTGAGCCACCCAGGCACCTCTGAAGTTCTAGTTTTGAGTGCTGTCAGTACCTAAGAAGCATTATAAATAAAACAATGCCGCATTGTCCCCTGCCTCTGTTTTCAGGATCTATTTTTCCTCCCTCACTACCTTGCTTACACTAAGAATTAAAAAAAAAATACCAGAAACTGATGTACCAATTTGTGAAAATTGCAGGTCAGTTCATCTTTGTTCAAATATATTTGCTGGAAATCTAGATAGTGTATGTGTGTTCAAAATTGTGGGGTAGGCAAAAATTAAAGGGAAAGAACTTCCAACTCCTTAAAAAGCTGATAGAGAATCAGACCAAGTCATTGTGAAAGGGAATGATGTACTAAATAATTTTGTAGTTGTTGGATACTCTTCAGTCTAGTTGTTATGTCAAAGTCTAGTCTGAACATCTAGTATTAGGATAGCATAGTATTAAGTGAATTGTCCCAGAGAAGATGCTACTTTTGGTGCTAGATAAATCACATTCTAAAGGTACTTACTGCAAATACTACTGCCTCAAAGGACTGGCTCTATGCTAATTTGTGTAGTTTATTGCCATTACCAAAAGTAAATTTCTGGAGAGCAGGAATCATGTCCTTGGTTGTGACTGCTGATTTCTGTGCCAAAAACTGACATAGTTTCAATAGTATGTATTATACATAAAATAATATAAATAAAATATAATATAAATAAATTCAATTAATATAAATATATAATGTAAATCTATTACTACATTTGGGCTTTTGATTATTCTTTTCTGTAGATGCTCCTTTAAGACTTAGAGAAAGAACTTACTTGCCAGCCAAAAATATCATCTGAAGAAAAATAGGGTTGTCAAGGGAAGGTGTAATGGGCTTTTTGGAGGAAGAACTCAATAGATACCATTAAATATTTATTGTGTGTGAACTGCTATAGAAAATGACATAATGATGAAGATGTTCTCTTAACAATGGACATATTTATGATTTATGATTTCAATACAGGTCCTGTTCTCCTGAGCTCTCGTTCCTGAAACAGTCCTTATAGAAAGAGCACATGGGAAATAATAATAATGTGACAGAATTTGTCCTTCTTGGCCTCACCCAGGATCCTGAGGGACAAAAAACATTATTTGTCATGATTTTCCTCATCTACATTGTGACAATGGTGGACAAACTACTCATTTTGTTGACTGTTTTCGGCAGCCCCTCTCTGGACTACCCCATGTGCTTCTTCCTCGCCTGTCACTTGTGGATGCTGTTTATTCCACTGTCATCTCACCCAAACTGATTATAGACTTACTCTGGGACAGAAAAACCATTTCCTTCCCAGCTTGCATGGGCCAGCTCTTCCTAGAACACCTCTTTGGGGGTTCGGAGGTCTTCCTTCTGGTGGTCATGGCCTATGATCGCTATGTGGCCATCTGTAGGCCACTGCATTACTTGACTGTTATGAATCGACAGGTTTGCATCCTGCTGTTAGTGGCAGCCTGGATTGGAGGTCTTGTGCATTCTATGGTTTAGCTTCTTTTTGTGTATAGCCTCCCATTTTGTGGCCCCAGTGTCATCAATCACTTCATCTGTGACATGTACCCATTATCAGAACTTGCATGCACTGACACTTATGTGATAGGCCTCACTGTGGTTGTCAATGGTGGAACAATCTGTATGGTCATCTTTATCTTTCTACTCATCTTCTATTGAGTCATTCTCAATTCTCTTAAAAGCCACAGTTTGGAAGGGAGGCACAAAGCCTTGTCTACTTGCAGTTCCCACACCACAGTGGTTGTGCTCTTTTTTGTTCCCTGCATTTTCATGTATGTTAGACCTATTTCCAACTTTCCCATTGATAAATCTGTAACTCTAGTTTATACAGTGATCACTCCCATGTTAAATCCTTTAATATACGCTTTAAGATATTCAGAGATGAAAAATGCTAGTAAAAAATTCTGGTGTAAAATTTAACCAAAGAAAGAATAAGAATGTGTCACTTACAGTGAACCCACGTTAATTATAAAGCAAGAAATAGGTAATAAATTCTAACAATACATTTAAGCAATTCGATGGGTTCTCTAGAGATATATTTTTTAAAATTTTACACAAAGACATCAGAAAGTAGAATAAACTGTCTTCTGAGGTAAGAATCAATCTAATCAGTAAGTTCTGGAGGATGAATAAAAGGCACAGGTATAAAAAAGGCACAGGTATTTGTCCTATTATAATTAAAAATAAAGTTAATTTCACTCTGTATTCATATTTTTCTTGACATACCGAAATGAGAATTCAGAAACAGGAGTTTTTAAATTTAAAATGTGAAAAACTCCCCATGTCCTCCATGCTATGGGGAGTTAGAGAGGAGAAGGGAGTTGGGGGAAATTGGAAGGGGAGGTGAACCATGAGAGACTATGGACTCTGAAAAAATAATCTGAGGGTTTTGAAGGGGCGGGGGGTGGGAGGTTGTGGTACCAGGTGATGGGTATTGGAGAGGGCACAGATTGCATGGAGCACTGGGTGTGGTGCAAAAATAATGAATACTGTTATGCTGAAAATAAATAAAAAATAAATAAATAAAATTAAATGCGAAAAACAAGCTGCCTTTGAAAATTTGCTATCACCCAAATTAATGAGAAAGCAATTTGGCTAATACTTAGAACAAATTACTAGGGCCAAAAGAATGGCTTCTAAATTATAATGTTCATTATTCCATCAGCATGTTCTATTAGCATGTCAACTTTCTGTAGCTGTGTTATACATCCTTTCTTTAAGATTATATCTGTTCCTCGGGTTAATGCTTATGCTTTGCACTTCAATACCATTTATATGGAAGATGATATTGTGTTTGTTTCAGACACTATCAGTGAGTAATTTTGTTAAGTGGGATGTTGGATGTTTTCACAGGTTGGGATGAAACTGTATGGAACGGCTAATGATGAAAACATTCTAATTCTTGACTTGATCACAGAAAACCATACTAATCCAAGTTATAAACATATTTTCATGTTTTTCCTCATTAGCTTTTTTGTACTTTTTTACTATTCTTCAAAGAGTAGATAGAACTGCTTATTTTGTCTGCATGATACTAAAGATCTGGGTAAAGAAATTATTTTGCATAAGTTTGTTTCCCCAAAGTTGTATTGAACTGACATACTTTGCATTTACAGACTTAGTAATGATTTGCTTTAATATAAACAAGATTTTGTTTTTCACTGTTATGTAAAAATACCAATAACAGGTTTTTCCATCTGCAGTCTACCCTGGAACATTGCAACCTAGGAATAAAATGGAATTTCTTTCATTGTAATATGGAACATTATCTATGCTTTGTAAGAGTTTTCTAACTAAAAAAAAAAGACTTTAGAACTTTTCTTATTTTAAATTTTCATTAAATATTTTTTCATATATGCAGAATAATATATTTAATTCACTTTTAAGTTTTATAATCTCTGAGAAGAGTTAGCAAAAGAAGAAGAAACAAAACCCAAAACCAGGAGAAGGAAGGAAATAATAAAAATTACAGCAGAAATATGGTATGATTCAATCTTCTTAAATTTGGAATATTTATTATGCTTCTCTTTATGTGTTTTAACCAGGGAGTTTTTCTGTAGGTACTTGAAGGAAATGTGTATTCTAATTTTTCTTGGGAGGAATTATATGTATAATTATAATTATATAACATATATTATATTAAGTATAATGTGTGTATATATATATATCTATATATACAGATATATAGATATATCTTTTAGAACCATGTATTCTCAAGTATGCTTCAAGCAAAATGTTCTTGTTGAAAAAAAATAAAGGTAACTGGGTAATCACTTAAAATAAAGCTTGTCAGAGGGAAGGTGGTTGGGGGGAATGGCTGAAGTAGGTGAAAGAGTTTAAGAATACACTTGTCATCATGAGCACTGATTAATGAGGTATAGAATTGTTGAATCACTATATAATACATCTGGAACTAATATAACAGTGTGCGTTAACTTTACTGGAGTTAAAATTAAAAAGTTAATAAAAACAAAAACTATTATAAACATGCACACACACACACACAGAAATAAAATAAAATAAAATAAAATAAAATAAAATAAAACAGATCAGTAAAAGCAGGAGCTCATTCTTTTAAAAGTTCAACAAAATTGATTAGCCATTAGCCAGACTCATAAAGAGAAAGAGAGACAGAGACAGAGAGGTGGGGGAGAAGGATTCATATAAACACAATCAGAAATGAAAGAGGATAATAACCAGCACCACAGAAATACAGAAGATTATATGAGAATATTATGAAAAATCAAGTCAATACATTGAACAACTTAGAAAAAGTGGATAAATTCCTGGGAACAAATAACCTCTCAAAGTTGAATCAAAAAGAAATAGAAAATTTGAACAGACACACTATCAGCAATGAAATTGAATCTGTAATTAAAAAAAAAAAATGCACAAAAAGGTCCAGAACCAGATGACTTCACAGGTAAATTCTACCAAACATTTACTTTTTTTTCTACCAAACATCTAAAGAAGAGTTAATGTCTATTCTTCTCAAACTATTTAAAAAAATAGAACATGAAGGAAAATTTCTCAGTTCATTCTCTGAGGCTAGTGTTACCCTCATACCAAAACCAGATGGAGATACCATAAGAAAGGGAACTATAGGCCAATATGACTAATGAACATAGATGGCAAAAATCCTTAACAAAATATTAGTAAACTGAATCCAACAATACATTTAAAAAATCATTCACAAGCATCAAGAGGTATTTACTCCTGGATTACAAAATTGGTTTGATATTTACATATCAATTAATGTAGATACATCACATCCCCAGGGGGAAAGATAAAAAACCACATAATCATTTCCATAGATGCATAAAAACCTTGTACAAAGTACAGTATCCATTCATGATAAAAATTCTCAACAAGGTAGGTTTAGAGGGAACATACCTCAACAAAATAGAGGCCTTATATGGAAAACCTATAGTTACCATAATACTCAAACTGAGAGCGTTTCCCTTAAGATCAGGAACAAAATAAGGATGTCCACTCTCACCACTTTTATGTAAAATAAAATACTAGTCATGGCAATTGGTCAAAAAAAGAAATAAAAGTCATCTAATTTGGAAAGGAAGAAGTAAAACCTTCAGAATTTGTAGATGACATGATACTATATACAGAAAACCCTCAAGGCTCCACCAAAAAGCTACTAGAGCTGATAAACTAATCCAATAAGGTCATTGCAGAGCTGATAAACTAATCCAATAAAATCACTGCAGAAATATGTTGTATTTTTATTAAAAAGATTATCCACCATGACCAGGTGGGATTCAGCCCTGGGTTGAAAGGATGGTTCAACATTCGCAAATCAATCAATGTGATAGAACAAATTAATAAGAGAAGAGAGAAGAAACACATGGTCCTCTCAATTGATGCAGAAAAAGCATTTGACAAAATCCAGCATCTGTTCCTGATTAAAATGCTTCAAAGTATCGGGATAGAGGGAACATTCTTGAACTTCATAAAATCTATCTATGAAATACCCCCAGCAAATATCATCCTCAGTGGGAAAAAGCTCACAGCTTTCCCACTGAGATAAAGAACATAACAAGGATGCCCACTCTCACCACTTGTTCAACATAGTACTAGAAGTCCTAGCAACAGCAATCAGACAACAAAGAGAAATAAAAGGTATCCAAATTGGCAATGAAGAAATCAAACTCTCTCTCTTCGCAGATGACATGATTCTTTATACAGAAAACCCAAAAGACTCCACCCCAAACTACTAGAACTCATACAGCAATTCAGCAACGTGGGAGGATACAAAGTCAATGTACAGAAATCAGTGGCTTTCTTATACACTAATAATGAAAATACATAAAGGGAAATTAGGGAATTGATTCCATTTCCTATAGCATCAAGAACCATAAGATACCTGGGAATAAACCTAACCAAAGAGGTAAAGGATCTGTAGTCAAGGAACAACAGAACACTCATGAAAGAAATTGAAGAAGACACAAAAAGATGGAAGACCATTCCATGCTCTTGGATTGGAAGAATAAACATTGTTAAAATGTCTATACTGCCTAGAGCAATCTATACTTTTAATGCCATTCCGATCAAAATTCCACCAGTATTCTTCAAAGAGCTGGAGCAAATAATTCTAAAATTTGTATGGAATCAGAAGAGACACCAAATCGCTAAGGAAATGTTGAAAAACAAAAATAAAACTGGAGGCATCACGCTACCTGATTTCAAGTTTTATTACAAAGCTGTGATCACCAAGACAGCATGGTACTGGCACAAAAACAGACACATAGACCAGTGGAACAGAGTAGAGAGCCAAGATATGGACCCTCAACTCTATGGGCAAATAATATTCAACAAAACAGGAAAAAATAGTGGAAAAAGGACAGTCTCTTCAATAAATGGTGCTGGGAAAACTGGACAGCTATATGTAGAAGAATGAAACTCGACCATTCTTTTACACCATATACAAAGATAAACACAAAATGGATAAAAGACCTCAATGTGAGACAGGAACCCATCAGAATCCTAGAGAAGAACATAGGCAGTAACCTCTTCGATATCAGCCACAGCAACTTCTTTCAAGATATGTCTCCAAAAAGAAACAAAGGAAACAAAAGCGAAAATGAATTTTTGGGACTTCACCAAGATCAAAAGCTTCTGCACAGCAAAGGAAATAGTCAAGAAAACAAAGAGGCAACCCACGGAATGGGAGAAGATATTTGCAAATGACAGTACAGACAAAATTTGGTATCCAGGATCTATAAAGAACTTCTCAAACTCAACACACACAAAACTGATAATCACATCAAAAAAATGGGCAGAAGATATGAACAGACACTTCTCCAATGAAGACATACAAATGGCTATCAGACACATGAAAAAATGCTCATCATCACTAGCCATCAGGGAGATTCAAATTAAAACCACATTGAGATACCACCTAACACCAGTTAGAATGGCCAAAATTAGCAAGATAAGAAACAACATGTGTTGGAGAGGATGTGGAGAAAGGGGAGCCCTCTTACACTGATGAAGGGAATGCAAGTTGGTGCAGCCACTTTGGAGAACAGTGTGGAGATTCCTCAAAAAATTACAAATAGAGCTTCCCTCTGACCCTGCAAATGCACTACTGGGCATTTACCCCAAAGATACAGATGTTGTGAAAAGAAGGGCTATCTGTACCCCATTGTTTATAGCAACAATGGCCATGGTTGCCAAACTGTGGAAAGAACCAAGGTGCCCTTCAATGGATGAATGGATAAGGAAGATGTGGTCCATGTACACTATGGAGTATTATGCCTCTATCAGAAAGGATGAATACCCAACATTTGTAGCAACATGGACGGGATTGGAAGAGATTATGCTGAGTGAAATAAGTCAAGCAGAGAGAGAATTAATTATATGGCTTCACTTACTTGTGGATCATAAGAAATAACATGGAGGACAGGGGGAGATGGAGAGGAGAAGGGAGTTGAGGGAAATTGGAAGGGGAGGTGAACCATGAGGGTCTATGGACACTGAAAAACAACCTGAGGGTTTTAAAGGGATGGGGGGTGGGTGGGAGGTTGGGGGAACGAGGTGGTGGGTATTGGAGAGGACACGGATTGCCTAGAGCACTGGGTGTGTTGCAAAAACAATGAATACTGTTATGCTGAAAAGAAATTTTAAAAAAGGAAATATATGTTGTATTTTATATCCTAATAATTAAGCAGTAGACAGAGAAATTAAGAAAACATTTCTATTTACAATTACACAAAAAATATTAAGGCACCTAGGAAAAAACTTAACGAAGAAGGTGAAAGACCTGTACTCTGAAAACTATAAAACTTTGATGGAGACATTCAAAATAACACAAAGAAATGGAAAGACATTCTATGTTCATGGATTGGAAAAACAGATATTGTTAAAATATCTATACTACCCAAATCAATTTACAGAATTAATACAATGCCTATCAAAATATCAACATTTTTCACAGTGTTAGAATGAAGAATCCTAAAATTTGTGTGGAACTACAGAACACCTCATAGAGCCAAATCAATGTTGAAAAAGAAAAACGAAACTATCACAATCCTTGACTTCAAGATATACTACAATGTTGTGGCAATGAAAACAGTATGATATTGACCCCAAAATAGACACATACTTCAATAGAAAGCAATAGAGAGCCTGGAAATGAACCCACAATTATATGGTCAACTAATTCTTGACAAAGGAGGAAGGAATATGCAATGGAAAAAAGACAGAATCTTCAAAAAGGGAAACTAGACAGCTACATTCAAAAGAATGAAACTAGACCACTTTATTACACTGTATGCAAAAATAAACTCAAAAGGTATTAAAGGCCTAAATGAGAGCATGACACCATGAAAACCCTAGAGGAGAGCAAAGGCAATGATTTCTCTGACATTGTCTACAGCAACATTTTTCAAGATATGTCTCCTGAGGCAAGGGAAGGAAAAGCAAAAATAAACTACTGGGACTACATCAAAATAATAATAAAAAAAAAAATCTTCTGCACAGTGAAGGAAATAATCAACAAAACTAAATGGCAACCCCTACTGAATAGGAGAATATATTTTTAAGTGACATATCCAATAAAGACTTAGTGTTCAAAACATATAAAGAACTGATATAACACCCCCAAAACAAATAATCCAAATAACAATGGGCAAGAGATATGAACAAACATTTATTCAAAGAAGAAATAGAGAAGTCTAACACACACAAAAAGATACTCAACTTCACTCATCATCAGGGAAATGCAAATTAAAACCACAATGACATATCACCTCACACCTGTCAGAACAGCTAAAACCAGCAGTACAAGAAACAACAAATGTTGGATGTAGAGAAAAAGGACCTCTGTGCACATTTTTTGGGAATAAAAATTGGTGCAGCTGCTGTGAAAAACAGTATAGAGTTACTCAAAAAGTTCAAAGTAGGGCTCCTGGGTGGCTCAGTGGGTTCAAGCCTCTGCCTTTGACTCTGGTCATGATCCCAGGGGCTTGGGATCAAGCCCTGCATGCATTGGGGTTTCTGTTCAGCAGAAGCCTGCTTCCTCCTGTCTCTGCCTGCTTCTCTGCCTACTTCTGATCTCTGTCTGTCAAATAAATAAATAAAATCTTAAAAAAAAATTAAAAGTAGAACTACTCTTTGATCCAGAAATCACTCTACTGGGTATTTAGCCCACCCCACCCCCATTACAAAAACACTAATTCAAAGGGATACATGAACCCTTATGTTTATTGAAGCATTATTTGCAATAGATAAATTATGGAAGCAACAACTGGGTAAAAAAGTTGTGTGGACACACGCACATACACACACAGGAATATCATTCAGCCTTAGAAAATAATGAGCTCTTGCCATTTGCAGTGACATGGATGGAACTAGAGGGTATAATGCCAAGTGAAAAAAGTCAGCCAGAGAAAGACAAATACCATATGATTTCACTGATATGTGGAATTTAAGATGGAAACAGGAAGAAAGGAAAAAAAAAGAGAGAGAGAGACAAACAAAACCTCTTCACTGTAGAGACCAAACTGGTGGTAACAAGAAAGGAAGGGGTGGGAGGATGAGTGAAGTCGGTGAAGGGGATTAAGATTACACTTTCTGTGATGAGCTGAGGAATGTATAGAATAGCCAAATCACTCTACTGTACACTTGAAACCAATAGAATGCTGGAATTTAAACCAATTTTACTGGAATTTAAAAAAAGATGTTAGCATTTTTATGTTGGAATTACACGGATGCTAATGACAACTGAATCCTCCTGTTCTGAATATAACATCATGCTGCACTCATTTAGGTCTTCAGTACTCTTAAAACTTAGAAAAATTTTATAGAATTTTAAAATCTCTTTTAATGAGTATTTTTCTGTACATTTTTATTGCTCTTTCCCACATACTTAATGAAAATAGATTTTTAAACATATTTATAATTTTTATTCAATAAGCCAAATTATAACTCACTGTAAGTCAACGATTTATGTTCATTTTGTTATCAGTGCTGTATTTGACCATTGGCATTTCTTTTATGAAGTGCCTCTTCATGTACTTTAATTGACATGTTCACAGTGTTTTAATGACCTAAAAGAGTTTTTTTTTTTATAATGCAAAACTTGAATGTTTTTTCTAGATAGTGTTTTTGCAGTGTGAAGTGTTGTACTTTTTCTTTCAAAGTTGCCAATCACATTCATCAGAGTTGCTGCATTTTTACTTTCAGCTTATATAAAAATCCATAAGTATTTTTTGTTTGTTTATATTTAAAGCTTTGAGTATAAATAAGCATGTTTGTGTGTGAGAGTTTTTAGAGAAAAAGAGAGTGTGTGTGTGTGCATGTATGCTCATGTGTTAAGAATTTAAATCTACTTTTTAAAAAAATATATTTTTATTTATTTATTTCGCAGAGAGATCACAAATAGAGAGGCAGACAGAGAGAGAGGGAGAAGCAAGCTCCCCGCTGAGCAGAAAGCCCCCGTGGGTTTCTATCCCAGTACCCTGAGATCATGACCTGAACTGAAGGCAGAGGCTTAACCCACTGAGCCACCCAAGTGCCTCTAAGTGTACTTTTCTAATGGATTTTTATTGCTTTAAATCCAATAATGTCAAGACATTAAAAAAATCAACCTACTTCTCTAATTTGATATTGTATGTTTATTATATATCCAAATACCTGTGTATCTATTTCCTTTGATTGGCTGATTTTTCCTAAGCCAATAGCCCATTATTTTAGGTCATGAGAGTTTATTCTGATGTCTGATAAGAAGCCCCCCACCCAATACTCTTATTAAAAACAACATTCTCCATTTCAAATCATTATTACCCACATGAGTATTAGACAAGGTCAGAGGTCTTAGAAACGTATGAAGGTTTTGTCTGACAATATATTTAATGTCTAATTAATTTGGAAAAGAACAGATTTCTTGATCACATTGAATCATCTATCTGGGAACATGAAAATCTCTGTTTTTATTTACATCTTCAGTAAATCTTCAATGTCTCACCTTTTTTAGTTGATTTCCATGTATTTTGTAATTTGGGTTACATTACTGAAAGGTACCTTTTGTACATTGTATTTTCTAAATATGGCTACTATTTAAGAAATCTATTAAAATATTTTTCAGTTAAATCTTAAATTCAGTCACTTTATTGACCTTTCTCATTTAAACTTAAAGACTGCAGTTAATTCCTCTGATTTTGCTAACTAGATGATGCTAATATTTTGATGATTTTTCTAATATTTTCTTTCTAATATTTTGTATTATATTTTCCTTTATTATATTATTGTAATACTTAATGTAGGAAAACATGGGATAATAAATGAATAAAGGACACCTTGACTTATTCTTAGCTTCAGTGGGAATGCCTGTGGTATTTTCTGGTTAACAATATCTTCATTAAAGAGAGGTGGTGATTCGCTGCCCCCTTCATTTCTCTCTCACTCTCTCTCCCTCTCTCTCTCTGTTTTTAGGAACCAAAATTTGAAGAAGAGGACATTCAAAAAGAACAACACATGCTAGGGAAGTTGGAGACTTCAGCATGCCTGCCCAGGAGGAAGGAACAGGCTTAGAAAAGACGTAAAAGAACCTTGAGTTTACACCTTTGGCTGATCCTTAACACAGAGATAGCCTACAACAATAAAGAAAAAATAAAACAAAACAAACAAACAAGAAAACAATATAATAACAAAACAAAAAAATACCCTGTCAACAAACCCAAAAGAAAACCCAAATCTGCAAATGTGGGGAAGAGAAGAGTCTAATTTACAGAGTTACCAAATTATTAGATTCAAGTGTCTAGTTTTCAGCCTAATACCTGGAAACATACAAAAAACCAGGAAAGTGTAGCCCATTCAAAGGAAAAAAAATAAACCAGCAAAAATTGCCCCAAAAAACTCTGATGCCTGGACAAGCACTTGAACACACTAACATAATTTTCTGCTTAAAGAGGTAAAGGAAAAAGTGGCAAAGGCCATGAAAAGGAAGATAAAGGAAAGGTCAAGGTCATGAATAAAATGGAATGGAATGGCTCAGTGGGGTAAGCCGCTACCTTCGACTCAGGTCATGATCTCAGGGTCCTGGGATCGATTCCCGCATCGGGCTCTCTGCTCAGCGGGGAGCCTGCTTCCTCTCTCTCTCTCTCTCTGCCTGCCTCTCTGCCTGCTTGTGATCTCTCTGTCAAATAAATAAATAAAATCTTTCAAAAAAAAAAAAAAAAGGAAATATCAATAAAGAGACCGAAAGCTTCCATATCAAAAAACCTCAATAAGGAAATACTATGGGGGCACCTGGATGTCTCAGTTGGTTAGGCATCTGCCTTCCACTCACGTCATAATCCCAGAACCCTGGGATACAGCTCTGAATAAGGCTCCCTCCTCAGCGGGGAGCCTGCTTCTCCCTCTCCCTCTATTGCTCCTCCTGTTTTTGGTCTCTTGCTCTCTCTTTGTCAAAACAACAACAATAACAACAACAACAACAACAAATAAAACAAAGCAAAACAAAAAGCCACACACACAAAAAAACCCCAAACCAACTAAACAAAACAAAAACAAACAAAACCAAAACCAAAAACAAAACCAATCCTGAAGAGGGGAACTCAGAGGGGGAGACAAACCATGAAAGACTATGGACTCTACAAAACAGTCTGAGGCTTTCAGAGGGGAAGGGGGTGGGGGCTGGGTGAACTCGTGGTGGGTATAAAGGAGGGCACATACTGTATGGAGCACTGGATGTTATATGTAAACAATGAATCTTGGAACATTACATCAAAAACTAATAATGTATTGTATGGTGACCAATATAACATAATTAAAATGTAAAGAAACAGTATGTTTTCTAGAGCATTTGTAGAGAGATTCAGATTTAAGGACCTGACATTATTTTATAAAAAAACAACTGAAGAGCAAGTGTCAAATATTTCTGTATTTTTAGTCTTTATTTTTTTTCTTATATTAATTTACAGTAGTGACTCGCAAATCACACATCCTAATCACCAGTTTTGTATTTCTTTGTAAGAAAAATTCTCTTATTTTGGGCAAAACTTCTGAGCTGGAATTTTGCATGTGGGTGTTACTGCCTCTGAGTTCAATGGAAACTTTCAGTGTATTGATTACCAATAATCTTGAGCCATTCTTATTAAGTATGTCTTTTATACAAAAGACTCAAGTTTTTACTTCACTCCAGTGGCCTCTTCTGCTTGAGAATTTCATATATGTGCTGAATAATTGAAAATAAAGAATTCCTGTTTATGCAACCTTATATCTTTGCATTAATAAGTGGTGTGCTCCTTGCTGTTAGATTGCTGTTTTTTTTTCTTTTTCTTTTTTTTTTGTTTTTCCACTTCATTCTCCTGAAGTGACTGGCCAGGAGAAGCCTCTGAAAATATGGATTATGTGGAAAGTTTCAGTTCTCAAGAGCATGAATTCCCGGTGCATTTAATTTTGAACAAACAGCCTTGGGAACAAACTGTTTTAACAATTCAGCCAAGTAATGTGTTGTTCATTGTTGATTTAGTGCCCAATCATGTCTTTCCTTACCTGGGAGAAGGTTTTTCCTTGGAGATTGATGTTGCTGTCAAGAAGGGAAAAGAAACAATTACTTTAGTGGTCATAGACCCTATTAAAACAGTCATAGGAATGCTTCAGAAATATCCCAAACAATCCAAAATATCCATTTCTTTGATTACCCAGATGTCTGCATTATGGACAAAAAAATACTATTAAAGGCTTATTCAATTAACGTGGTCAGTTACACATAACAATGAAGTTTTGAATTTGATTTTTGGTACATAATGTCAATGATGACTTTCAAATTCAATGATTCATCAGTCATCTCAACTGCATATTCTTGAAGTCAACTCTGGATAATTCCATAATCCAAGCTTAAATGTTTTTGAAAGTTGAAGATGGTCATGGTTTGTGCAGGCAGAGAGAGAGAAATCCTTACGTGACAAAGCATTTCTGGCTGCAGTGACAAAGTTTGTTCTGATATTTTTTTCTGCAGCACACCAGGGTTGATGTGGTGGCAATCCTGATTTACCTTCTTCTAAAGAAGCCGCTATTTCCTAGGACCAAAGATAGCATTGTAGAAGCGTGGATTTGGAACAAGCGACCAAAGAAAAAAGAGAAAACCCAGGTGACATGCTCAGAAAAACTCTTCACTGCCGTGAGAACAGGGCAAAATAGACTTACTTGTAGTAAATTATGTGTCTTTCTTAAGCAACAGGTTTACCATTTGATCTAAAATATTTTCAGCCAGATGCTCCAAGAAAAAGATAGTAAGTATATGCATTTTCTCTGTTTTATAAAATATTATTGGAATAGTACAGTGTTATTTTCAATTGTATTAAAGAGAAAGATGTCACATCAAAACAGTACAAGTTGAAATATATATGGTCTTCAAATAACTTTTTAAGATTGCTTTTAAGTCTTAATATATTGGATAATAGTAAGGATTATTAGAGTCCTTTATAAATTGTTACCATCTGTCTAGTATCTTTAAATGTTCTGGCCCATGTAGACATATTATTTCATTGGCATTTTTTTATTGAGGTAAAATACACACAATAAATTGTGTATTCCTCACCACCATCCATCCCCAGGACTTTTATCATCATCCCAAACTGAAACTATGTACCCATTAAACAATAACACCCCATTTACTCCTTCCCCTGGCTCTTGGTATTCATGCTGTACTGTGAATATGACTATTTATTTATGACTATGTTGATCTTATTGCACCTAGCATAGTGTCTTCAAGCTTTATCCATGTTATAGCATGTATCAGACTTTCTTTCCTTTTCAAGGCTGAATAATATTCCACCATCTATACATACCACACTGCATGCATTCATTAGCTTTTGGACATTTGGATTGTTTCTACCTTTTGGCTATTGTGAATAATGCTGCTATGAACATTGGTGTACAAATGACAGTTTGAATCTCTGCTTTCTATTCTTGTGTGTATATGTAAGATTATAGTTTGATATTTAAGTTAGCAACCTTTATTACAAAGGGAAATTTAAAACTTACAATGTGGAAAGTTGGGGTCAGAGAAATTTAGTTACTTGTTAGACTCATTGACCTATAATATGTACACCTTATTAGAAAGTGAATTTTAGTGTCTGTGAAAATGGAATTCGTGAATTTTACTAAATATGAAATCTACAGAAAATGCCAGTATCAGTTTTTGCCTATGGGTTAATTATATGGATATTTCCTTATTTTTAGGGTCTTAAAATATTCTGAGTAAAATGGACACATTGTATTATGTACTCAGTTGACCTCTTATTTATAAAATGAAGACCCCCTTTGGCTGAATTTAGATTTAATGATTCAGTGCAAAGAGGTGAATGAGTTGTGGAGAAAGACGACATTTGCATACAGTGATGTGAATTGTAAAGAAAGAACATCTTCTGTAATTGTATAATGACCCAGTCTATCCATCCATCTATACATCAGGCAATGTTCCTTTGTGTTATGAAATAAGATATTGGACTTTGGGGAAACTCTTGTAATGTGGCACTAAAGTTACATGGGGAAACAAATAAGGGTAAATAATATCTTGAATGAATTTAGTGACAATACCTCTCAGATAGTTTCTGGAGAGCTTTATTTGCATTATCATATTTAATCTTTAAAACCATCCTATGTGTTAGATGCCATTATGTTTCCTTATGCAGATGATGTGGGTAACTTACCCAAGGTCACACTGTTGGTAAGTATGGATTCTGCAGCTTAGATTCCAAGCCAGATAAAACAAACTCACAAAGACTATATTTGGGCTAGGCAATCTACACTCTCTGATTGTTGTTATCTGTGCTTGTCCCCAGAATCTGTTCAACCCCATTCAGGTGTTAGAGGCGGCATTTTTCCTTCACTATAAAGTAACTCATTTGGAAAATGTGATAGGTTTTTAAGATGTATCTTTTTAAAATTTAAAGAATTTTTAAAATATTTTATTTGTTTATTTGAGAGAGAGTGCATAAGCCCACAAGCACCTGTGGATGAACACAAGAGGGCAAGCATGAGGGTAGGGATAGGGGTGGGTGAGGGGCATAGGGAGAGGGATTGAGGGAGAGGGAGAAGCAGGCTACTCACTGAGCAGAGAGTCCCTCCTGGGATGATCAGCTGAGCTGAAGGCAGATGCTTAACTGATCCACTCAGGCACCCCATACAATATATCTTCATTTTTTATCTGATGATCTGATTAGGTGTTTATTAGGACCTCAAAACTTTTGCTGCTTCATTTTTATGGTCACTGCTCAACCATAAAAAAAAAGCACTTGTTTATGGGGGGAACAGATTTTACTATACAGACTATTAAGTAGAAACATATATGTACTGTGATAATTGTTTCAAAAAGTTCTGGACTAAAATTTACAGTTTCAGAGTCTACAATTTCCATTACCCTGCTGATCTGAAAGTCTTTCCCCGTGTTTTACACCTTGCATATCACACACCTGGGTTGTTTTTCTGTCTCATGTTGTTGAATTTGGTGTAGTATAGCTCTTAATTTATCTTATTTTAATTCTTATTGTGGGATAGTTATAGATTAAAGTTTTTGGAGCATTCCTTAGTGATTTATTTGTTCTCATAGAATGCATTAAGCAATTTGAAATATCTCACGAATGTTGGAAGCAGATATATTTATTTTTAATAAAATACTATAAAAGTATAGAATTTTGTGTCATTCTGAATCAAATCCCTAGTTTTTAATAGTCTAGCATAATAATTATGTTCATAAGCACATTTTAATAGTCAACTTTTTATTGGCTAAAATGCATTTTATATTATATCATATTATATGGCACACATATAGATTCTGGTGATACCATTGTTAAAAAGATGTGTTTACTCTTCTGGCAGATCTAACAGAGGACTGGGGAAAACACAGCTATAAACAATTGGGTGCTACAGGGCAAGGTGTTGGACCCTCATACTGGAAATTATCTCATGAATGCTCAGATGACCCCTATGCATTGTGAGTATTTGTCATTATAAAGGCAGAAATAGCTTCATAACTGTGAGTGGAGATATTTAATTATGTATGTATGTGAATAACCTGCTGGAAGTCCCAAAGATGGAAGTCCTTTAAGCAGCTGGTCTCTTCTGATATATCTTAAGGTTCAGAATTTGGTTTTCTGGAAATGTAAAAAGTCTGAGCAGTGAGTCCTGGTACTGATGCTAGGTCACCCTCTGGTCTAACTCCGGATTGAAAGCTCAGGAAATCTGAAATTCTTCTACTTCCAATTCAGTTTCCTCAAACCAAACTCAATCCATTCAGAGCCTATTTCATTCAGTTTATGGTCTTTGCTAGTTCTTATCTGCCTTTTCTGTTTTCTTTTATTATCTCTTTGCTACATTTTTATTCTCCCTCTGGCTTGTCTAGAAGTAAAAAGAATAGAATAAGCTTTCCTTCACAAATGATGGTTTACAAATATAGATATTATAATGGAGCACATCTAAAATAATTTTGCCAAAACAAATTTGCACATATTGCATGTACAATTGGTCCTGGGTTGTATCTGGTAGGCCTCATGGATAATTTATTTTTCTCAAGTGAGAAGGAATGTCTTGTATTCCACATAGACTCAGAAAATCAAGAGCTAACAATATGAACGGAATATCTGGTGTAATCTATTTATCACTTTAATAATCAAATAACCTTTAACACATGCTAATTCACCCTGATTAGTATAAACATGGTCCAGCAGTTAAGTTCTAACATGTCATTTAAGATAAGGTTTTCCATGACTAGAGTTCAGAAACTCATATCTCTGGAAGGCTATAACCTTTCCAATAAGAATATGAGTTGGGACATGATTTTCCCAGGATGACTGAACAAAATTAATGTTTTGAGATATTGAGTGTGGGATTCATGCTACTATACCATGATTCTGCCTAAAATCTTTATGTTGGCATTCTGAATTGAGTTACAGTTAGCAATAACCAATTCTAAACCATTTTGGAAAGTAGGGAAAATGTCTAGGTAGTACCCATTTACTTAAATTTGTACTATCCATTTTTCTCCTCTGTTGTAATAAATGCCTATTCCATTTGTGTGTGTATGTGTGTGTGTCTGTATTTTCAAACAAAGTGTACTTTCACAAGAGGGAAGAATTTATTTTTATTTTTATTTTTTTAAGATTCTATTTATTTTTTAGAAAGAAAGAGAGAGAGAAAAGAAGGGGGAGAGCACAAGTAGCAGGAGTCAGAGAGGGAAAAGATTCACTGCTAAGCTAGGAGCTGGCTGTGGGGCTCAATCCTAGGACTCTGGGATCATGACCTGGGCTGATGGCAGATCCTTAACTAGCTGAACCACCCAAGTGTCCAAGGGAAGAATTTAATGTATTGATCTCTTCTCAGATGGTTTCTTACATGTTTAAAATTTAGCTGGGTTAAATAAAGTTTAATAAATATTTAAGGGGCACTCATAGTATGTCTGGGTCTTTCTCCGTAGGAGGTGACATACTTTTTGATATTTGGAGTTCATAGTGAAGTCACTCAGAAAGGCAGTTATCTAAATGTCAGGTAATCACTTTATGCTCCATGCACTAGATATTATTATGTAAACAAGGCTATTAAGGATGATCTTGTTTTCATAGTCAATGTCAGAAACCCAGAAAGCATTGAAGAAAAAAAGAAATGACATACAAAATAAAAAATGAAGTATTCGTAGGCAGGATTCTGGAGAAAGCCGCTTCTTTGTTTTTCGGTAGGTCATGTCACAGATAAGCCCACTGCCATGTACCTCCCAGGTAGAGAACTCATCTCCCTGTAGTTGATGCAGGATATTTGTGGAAATGAAAGCAGAAACTGTGGGTGGTGATTCTAAACTTTCATTCTCTGGAAAGTCACCCTGTGTGAGGCCCTGTGGGGCAAATGTGGTTGAGTGTGGCAACGGTTTTTGACACAAAGCACGCGATCCTCTCAAATTCATTATGGCCGTTTCATTTACAGCCTCTGATGCCTGAGTTCGATGCCTTCCAAAGAATATATGGGAAATAGAAACAATGTGACAGAGTTTGTCCTTCTAGGGCTCACACAGGATCCTGAGGGGCAGAAAGTGCTCTTTGTCCCATTCTTACTCATCTACGTTGTGACAATAGTGGGCAACCTGCTTATCATAGTAACCATTATGGCCAGCCGGTCACTGCATTCTCCCATGTACTTTTTTCTTGCTTATTTATCATTTATAGATGCCATCTATTCTACTGTCATTGCTCCCAAGATGATTGTAGATTTGCTCTATGAGAAGAAAACTATTTCCTTCCACGCTTGTATGACTCAAGTCTTTCTAGATCACTTATTGGCTGGTGCTGAAGTCATTCTTCTGGTGGTGATGGCCTATGACCGATATGTAGCCATCTGTAAACCACTTCATTATCTAATTATCATGAATCAGAGGACATGTGTTCTTATGCTGCTGGTGGCCTGGACTGGAGGCTTTCTGCACTCAATGGTTCAGTTTCTTTTTATTTATCAGCTCCCTTTCTGTGGCCCCAATGTCATTGACAACTTCATATGTGATA
Source organism: Mustela nivalis (assembly GCF_964662115.1). Taxonomy (NCBI): domain Eukaryota; kingdom Metazoa; phylum Chordata; class Mammalia; order Carnivora; family Mustelidae; genus Mustela; species Mustela nivalis. The sequence goes on from NC_139028.1 coordinate 104,220,113, forward strand.
TGTATCCCTTACTGAAACTTGCTTGTACCAATACCTACCTCATTGGAGTTTCTATGATAGCTAATGGAGGAGCCATTTGCACTGGCATCTTCTTCATTCTCCTAGTTTCCTATGGGGTCATATTACACTCCCTTAAGACTCATGGTTTGGATGGGAAACACAAAGCCTTCCACACCTGTGCATCCCATATAACTGTGGTCATTTTATTCTTTATTCCCTGTATCTTCCTGTATGCAAGGCCTAATTCTACCTTTCCCATTGATAAATTCATGACTGTGATTTTGACCTTCATAACTCCCATGCTGAACCCCTTAATCTATACCCTGAGAAATGCAGAAATAAAAAATGCCATGCGGAAACTTTGGAGTAAAAATGTTACCTCAGTTGACAGAGGGCTGTACTGCTCATGCAGAACAGGATATTCATTCTTTCACAGAATCGAGGACTGCTTCCATTATCAGTGATTACATCTTAAAAATGATATCCTTTGGGTTAGTTAGACTCTTTATTCTGAAATAGCTATATAAATTAATCTTTATTTAAATGGAGTATGTTACAACCCTTAGAGAGCAAGAGAATTGTATAAGTTTAATCTCTGATCTATATAATCATATTGTGCTAAGCTTCTTCAGTGAGCAACAAATTTTGGTTTTACTTCAAGTTTTTGTTGGTAGAGTATGGCACCTCCATGGTACATAAAAATATGACCTAATAGAAATTATTCTTAGTCCAAGAGAGTGAGATTTTAAAATTAAAAATTCACATTGTTAAAAAGAAACTTTAATATAACAGTAGAAATAAATTTAACAGGGGTCAAATTAAATAATTAGAAATTTCACAGCACATGTTCATGCCTGAGGATAGATCTATGAGAAGTGAACTTTATAACTTTATACTGGGATGGTAGCATATGGCTGAGTTTCTATATCCTAATGAAGTTTTGGGCAGAGAAATTAAATTGTTCAATGAATTCTGTACATCTAGATCAAATGACTCTTCTGGTAGATGAATGCACATTTAGTCTCTCAGATAGTAGACTGTCAGAGTCTACCTACATTTAATTAAATTCTCTGGGTATACTTTTTTAAAATTTTAATAAATTTAAGAATTTTGGGAATATGTTTTGTTTTATATATGAATGCCTTTCTCCTCTGTAAACTTTATGTTCTAGACTTACATAAAAAGTCAAAAGTGACTTCTCTCTTTATAATTTCTCTATAGAAATTTTGGAGGTTGATTATTGTATTACAAAGGTCATTTTTGAAGGCCCTGACATTACACATTACCTTGCTGAGAGGTCAACTCACAACACAGATTGGGTATGAAATTGGTATTTTTTGCCCTCATCTTTCTTTCAATTTGTAATTGGATCCAGTGAGTGTATTTAGCAATATTAATGCTTCCATTTTTAAAAAAATGTATTGAGTAAATGCCAGCCATCAAGTTTTATTTATTCTTCAATGAAGGAAATAAAAACTAACCTAGATGTTTTAATCATAAGGAAATCCAGTACAGTGGATTAAGTACTTCAAAATGACCAGAATTGGGGGACCTACTACCTGGATACTGTTGTGAATATAGTTGGGATCAAGGATTTACCACCAAAGTTATTATGCAGAAATGAGGAAGCTGGACTCAGATTGAAAGTTGTGTTCATATACTTCTCAAAGTCCTTCCCTGTCCTGTTTATTTTAAAAATAAAATTAAAAAAAGTTTTCAAGTTTTGCTTCTTACATTTACATCTTTAACCCATATAGAACATCAATGTTCAGGTATGGTGTGAGGTAGAAAAATACATTGCTTTTAATCATAAGAATAAATTTCCCAGCACACTTATTTAAAACCATTGAATTTCCCACTACCCTGATACACCTCTACTTTTATATATAAAATATCTGTATATCTGTTCTTCTATTTCTTAGCTTTCTATGTAGTTCAATTAGTTGATCCATGAATAATAATATGGTATCCAAAGTGCTGCAATGTTTCAGATACCATTGTGATATAAAAAAATCCCCCAATGTTTAGTAGCTGAAAATGCCAGCAATCACTTCATCATTTCAGATGGTTTCAGTGGGCCAGGAATTTGGGAGCATTTCTGAGGGGGTAATTCTTGTTCAGGGACTGTTGTGAGGTTACAGACAGAAACTGGGTGAGCCTGAGGTTATCTGAAAAGCTTAGTTACTCATGTGACTTGTACCTAGACTTTCAAGTCTTGAACAGTGGGAAATAGAACAAGTGGTACTCCTTGAGATCATAAGGGTGGGGTACTATAGAACTGATGTCCTTGTAAGGAGAGGAAGGGACGAGAGAGTTCTCTTTCTGAAATGTGTGCACAGAGGAGAGGCCATGTGAGGACAGTGTGAGAAGAGATGGACAGTCTAAAAGCTGGGAAAAGAGGCCTCATCAGAAACTAGCCCTGTTGCTACCTTGATCTTGGACTTCCAGCCTCCAAGACTGTGGGAAAAATCAATGTCTGTTTAATCCTCCCTCTCTGTAGTATTTTGGTATGTCAGCCCAAGCAGACTTTGATGATGATGATCAATAATTTAGATTTGGTGAATAAAGGCCTGAGTTGAATCACCACAATTCAGTTATAAAGGTCATGACTCCTCATCAAATCACCATATGTGAATAATACTTAAAGCTTGAATTTTTTGAATGAAGGAATCAATAGGTATCCTCGAATAGTCTGTGATAGCATCACAAATAGGGATGTATATCTTCCTCTTTACCTTTTTCTAAGAGATCATTTTGCCAGGGTAACTGTGCTCTGGAAAGAGAAATAGTCAAACATTTCTGGCGATGACTGGAAATATGTTGCAAACTAGTGCTCATTTCTGTGGTCCAGTAGTCTGAAACCAGACCAAAGGTGACAGAAGGAGCAAAAGTTATCATAATGGGGCAGTTCCACATACATTGTTAGACTTCCATGTGTTCTATAGGAATACATTTCTGTTTTGGGTCCCTGGTTGCCAGAGTATAGTTTCATGGAATGAAAGAAGGACTCAATAGAAGTATTTAAAACTAATCTTTCATTCCAAAATATTAAGCAAAAAGTAGTACCATATTTTTGGCTACCAAAGAGATTTGATAGATGCAGAGAGTGAGTCTTACCACTTTCCCACTTAATTTACTTGCTTGGTTTGGGAACAAAATGGAGAGACAGGCTCAATCTGTATGGAAAATGGAAGCTTAAAATAAAATATGATATCATTAATATTTACATTTTGTGATTTGCCTTTGTATGAGAAAATCCTGTAGAGTCAAAAGGATGTATTTGGTTATGATCTCTCAACATCCTCATTTCCTTAGACAGGTCTCCCTTGGAAAACAAGGAGGCTCACTGAAGTAATTATATAGACCAATTAGGCAAGCAAAACAATGTTTTTTGTTTGAATTACTCTGCTAAAAGTGATAATATCAGCTATTCCATGCAGGAAAAAGATAAATAAGTTAGGATTTAAGAAACCTAAATTTGTATTCTTAATTTGTCTCAGATTCTTCATATGAAAAATTTTTTAAAAAGTGAATTAGGTATTCTTCAATAACTCATTCAATTTCCACTGCCTAAGATTACTGATTGATTCATCAAGTTCTGGCTTCCATGTACTTGAATTTTCAGAAAACTCTCATAATATGATATGAAATCCAAGATTAGTATTCTAATTCTTCTTCCTTTTTTTTTCTTTTTGCCGAAGGCAGAGGCTTTAACCCACTGAGCCGCCCAGGCGCCCCTAGTATTCTTCTTATAGTCAAACATGATACAACACTTTTCAGGGATTTTTTATTTTGGAGATTTCTTAAATTAGGTAGATAACATTGTGGAACTGAAACAATAGAAATTGGCTTTGGGTTCTATCCCTTACTAGTTATACTATCCCGGAAAAGTGGAAATAAATCATTCTAAGCCTCGGTTTTTCTATCTATGAGTTGGAAATAATGTATTCATCTTCTAGGGTTATACTGAATTAACTATGAAAGGACTGCAAATAGTAAGTGCTTGATATAGGATACTACCTTTTGATGGTGAATTTAGGGCAAATTAGAAGTGGACAGGGACAGTAATATGTTATTAACTGACTTGACAAAGTAAATAATTAATAGTAATTCTAAATTCTCCAGAGGGAAAAAAGTAAATTCTCCAGAGAGAAAATATGGGAAGTTCTGAGAGGAAGAAGTTGATGCATTTCAAATTCCCAAGTGTTTCTTGAGTTTATTTGTTAATATCTCCACAACTTAGAATGAGAATCAGTCTTCTTAAAGCCTTTGTTGAAAAATGGATGTTAACTAAGGATCCTGCTATGTGCCTCGGTGAGTGTTCCTGTAGGAAGTAATATGGGGCCAAGGTCAAGATCAAGACTTGAGGCCAGACGGACTTGAATTATACCTTTAGGTCTGTTTCTCACTCACTGTATGTCCTGGGATACAAGGCTTTCCTTCTTCATGTTTCAGTTTTCCTATCTGTATAATAGAAGGAAAAACCTTTCAACCACATATAACTCTCTCTAAACAATATTAAAGGAGATAATTTACATTTTGCATGATGTCTAGCATATATAAACAGTCAATACTAATTTTTGATTATTACTTATAATAATAATGGCTAATCTCACACAGAACTTTATAATTACCAAATAATTCCTATCTCTTAAGAGGAGAGTAAACTTACTTTCCTTAGTCCTTAATCATCTCAGAACTTTAATATTTCTGACACCAAAAGAAATAAGAAGAGAGATAAGAAAGAGCTATTGGGACATTTGAAATGGTAATAAAATTTCTTTAAAAGGTATATTCTCTAAAATTAAAATAATATGTAGTCATGATAGAAAAATATAAATTATAGATAAGTTCAAAAAGTAAAAATGTTATAGTTTCAGCATTACAATAAACCTATAAAATAATACTGGTTTTGCTCTATTTACTTTCTGCATTTTTTCACGCATAATTTTAAACACTTGTACCTATACTTTTCCAAGAAATTCTAACATTTAACAATAAGGTAACAGCATATTTCTTTGAGTTGGAAGATTTGGATTTGTATTTCTTCTATTCCTGAAGGCAAAAGGAGTGCTTTATTTAGATGCACTGAAATGATTTTTAGCTTTTATTCCTTGATGGTGTAGTAGACCTTTCCTTCCTCCTATGCCCTTTGATTCTTAATGAGGGAGAGCACTGCTGGGAGAGGTACTCTTGGTTGTTCCATATGTGTTATTCTATGAGAGAGGCTGGTGAAAACATCATGGTTATTGGTTGAAGATGTGGCTTCTGATAATTGAAAGCAATAGAAGCAAAGGATTTCTTTCTCTCTAAGAGTAAGATGCTCTTTGATAAAATATACGAAATGACTGGAACCTCATTGCTTCCAAATTTTTAATCTTTATACAGATTGCTTCCTGAAATGATAGGAAACTGAAGCAGTTCTTTCAAGATTAGGTGTTTCGAATTCTATTTCCTACTTTAGGCATTCACTTAATCTTCAGTACAAAATGTTGAAATGTCTAACTCAGTGTTCTAGTCTCAAAGACCTGATCCATGCTTCATCTTCCAGTAATTCACATGTGGTTATTTGGCCTCTGACACATTTAACATTTTCTCTCTTTTTCATTAGAATTTTGGTTGTACCTATGGTAGAGGAGGAACTCTTTCAAATTAGGCTCCTGTCTTTGCATTCCCCCAGGAAACTGCCTTCCTGCCACTTACACATATTAAAGGTGTAATAAATGGTTACTGAATTAACATGTGAATCAGTGAAACTCTGGGCACTAGGCAATGAATGAAAGGATGAATTAATGAGTAATGGGTTTAGAGAAATAAGGGAATGGTTTTCATAAAGGCAAGTGGATTTTATCTTGTTGTGACATTACCACAACTATACTTTATTTAATATTTATTTATTCTCTATTAATTCACCATAATGTTTAGATGATATAATTGCAAGGGTAAGCCAGAGACCCAAACAACCCTGTTTGCAAGAGATAAAGCATTGGATTTTTTTAAGGACTGGATTCTCTCTGGCTTACACAACTTACACAGAAAAAAAAAAAAAAATCCTTCCTTAACTTATCTCATCTATACTCATAACACATGTTAATAGATCTCCATTTTTCACCCTAGAGGCTGAAAAAGGGGGCTGGTTAGAGTCTCCCAGAATAGCCTTCCTAGTTTCCACATTATCACCTGCAGTGTTGATAGACACAGATAAATTGTCTTCCCATTCCCCAGTCTTCTTGGTAGCTATTCTTCTGCTAGATTACTCTCACTAGTCCTTTTTCAGAAGGGACTGAAGAAGTACCCTCTAAGACTCTAAGGGGAGTAATATTATTTACTACCTAAATATTCATCATTATAGGTTAAAGGTGACTCTAGGGAAACAAAATCTGATGACATGAGAATAGCATGGAGAGGAGTGAACAAGCAGGGATCATTTTTGTGGGGAAGGGAGGGTGCTGAGCAAAAAAAGGGAAAAAAGGAGTTTAAACGGGAGAGTATCAGCCACTTTGGTAAAGAAGAGGAGAAGATTCATGCTACATAGTTAAGAACCATGAAGATAAACGATAGATAAATATTCTCTCTCTCTCTCTCTCTCTCTTTTTTTTTTTTTTTTTTTTTTTTTTTTTTTTTTAGGAATTCACTGCACAGTGAATTTCATAGAAAGAATACTATATAATAGTCATGGTCAAATGTCAACCTTTGTACCTACTTTGTGCCAATTACAGAAATAGCCAATGTTCTGCTCTGACAGATATCCTTTGAGCCAAGTATCTTCATTTTACAGTAAATAGTGAAGAGTTCCAGAGGTTAAATGTATTTTATAGAATTATCTTTGCTGTTTATTCCAGTGTAAGGCCAGGGTCACAACCTACTGAATTACACTGAACAGCTTCCTTTCCTTTTGTAAAGTCTTCCTTATTTCATCTGTTACATAAGGATGATAGCAGGGTCTGACTTCAGTGTTGATGTAAAGAGTAAATGTGTCTGGCACTTGTAAACACTCAGGCACATGTTGGCTGTGTTAGTGGTCACATCTAGACATGAAATGGTCTCCGTATATGACAACACTGTCTTTAGGTGAAGTTGTCCAAAAAACTTTAGAGTAATTTTTACTCTTTTCTCTCTTTATGTCTCTGTCAAGTCTCTCAGCAAATTCTATTGTATCTACCTTCATAATACATCCACCTCTACTCCTACCATCACAGTCCAAACCACCATCACTTTTTGGCTAGATGGCTGCAATAACTTCCTAACTAGTCTGCTTCTACTCTTGCTCCTTTATGAACCATTCTCTAGACAAAAGCCAGAATAATCCTCTTACAGTGGTCTGCATGATCTGTCATCAACCACTCTTTATTCATCCCACTCCTCTTAAGCTAGCCTCCTTTGATCTGTGGTACCAACCATGCTCCCACCTCAGGGACTTTTCATTTGCTGGTTTCTCTATCTGGAAGCTTCTATGCTCAGATACCTTTGTCCTTCCACAGCCATTCAAGTTTGGCTTATGCCATCCCTTCTCAAAGAAGCCCTCTCTGATTAGCTTACAGAAAATAATCCTACTCAGGGATCATGTATCATTTACCCTGCTTTATATTTCTCCTAGCAGGTATTATATTTTTGACATAATATATAATTCCTTTTCTATTTGCTATTTTCTGTCTCTACGTACTAGAATATACGCTTCAGGAAAGTAGAGACATTATCTGCTTTTTTCCCTACAGTATTAGGCATATAGTAGACCTTGAGTATTTTGAGGTGAACTTATAAGCGAATGACTAAATAAACCATAAAATTATATTGCATTATATAATCTTCCCCTATATCACACACGTGCACACACACACACACACACACACACACACCAGGGACAGATTGATAGGATTTTTTTCAGCAGGGTCCTTTCAATGTGGTTGCTACGGATACTCATATTAGCTAAGTTTGGCTGGGACTGGAATTGGGAAGCTAACAAAAAAAAAATTCAATAACATATTTTGTTTCTATTTTACTTCAAAGCAAGTTTTAAAGAAGATTTTTACAAATTGATTAAGCAGAAACAAATCTCCAACAGAATAAAACAGAAAAACCCATGGTGAAAGAACACAGAGGACAAAAATATCTGGATCTCTAGAAGTCTTTTTATCTCTCCTAAATATAGTGGTTGCTCTTCTCTTATCCAAAGGCAAGGTAATTTTTAAAAACGTGAAACCATGACTCTCAAAGAAATATAAAATGAACACATACCAAAGGTTTTATTTAGTTCTTTCATTAATGAGGAAACTGGTATGATTATACTCAGCCTAAAGGAAATTCCAAAATAGCACCCTTACATTATTCAGTCAGGAATGTGTAAATAATTTACAAATAAATGCAAAACTGGCTTGATCTGTAATGGCCAGCAAAATCAATCAACGTTCCACCCAGTAGCCTTTGTATTTCTATGGACCAGAGTTGTTAGCGTTATTATCAGTTTTATAAATTTAAGGAGTTGTTGAATAGCTCGAGATATCAAAAGGCATAAATCCGATAGAATCATATAATCCCAAAGAGAGTGTCATAGATAACACATAGACTTCAACTGAAGATGTCCAGTAATCTTTAGGTTACATTTCTTTCTTACACAATATATTTTACTGACAAAAGTTAACCTTACTTTGTCTCTGTACATCAAAAGAAGTACAGATGTTTTTTAAATAAAATAAACTTATATAAAAGGAACACTCTTTCTTTTTTTTACACAAAGGAAAAAAAACACATATTCTCTGCATCCATTGGAGCCCTGAAACAACATACTTCAAATGAGAGATTTAGAAGAGCTTAATTATGTTTACTTACCAAGATGTAGATAGGACTATGGGAAACCAGTAAGGGGTGATAAAGCCATTATTACAGTTAGACCTGAGAGAGCAAGGGGAGAGAGTGATTACAGGAAACCAGAAGTTCTGTCCCAAAGAGTTCTGTCTCATTAGTCACCCATTGGTTGACAGACTATAAGAGGGAACCAGGACAGTAAATACCCTGAAATCCTTTTCTTCCCAGCTGTCTTACATTCAGTTGGTACCGCCTGTTGGTAAGAATTAAGAGAGTTCTGGCTGAAGGGGACCAGGGAAAGCAGCTGCCCAGGGTGTACACACTGAGAATAGATCTGAAGGGGTGGAAAGAATACAAGAATATATCTAGTTCCTGTTCTGTGAATTCCACTTTTTCTCCCATGTAAGAGAATAAACACTTTGATCTGGGGAGTTAGGAGGAAAAAAGAAATCACAGGAAAAATAAGTAAGGAGTCTTCCAACTGATTTATTTACATAACACTTGTTGAATACCACTATGGGTCAGACACTGACTGAACCAAGTGCTGGGGATAAAGAGGTGAACAAGACAGATACAGATCTACTCTTCCACTTACTTGAAGAGTTTTTAAATGAAAAGGAAAAGGTGAATTGCACTTAACCTGTATATTAAATCAACAATTGTACAAATGGTCTTTAAAAAAATATTTAATGAACAGTTCTTAACATTTCTTATTAGCTGAGAAACAATCAGGCTAATTATATGGTGAGTTAGTTCCCTGTATCTGGATGTCCTCTAGCACAGCCTCAGTGATGGTTCATTAGGTGATGAACCTTGTAAGAAGCTGAGTTAGTTCAAAAATTCACTCTTTTTATAAAATAGAAAAAGGATGTTTCTTTTCTTGGTACACCATGAAAAAATAGCTTATACTACTAAAATGTTTTGGTCTTGTCTAAAAATCCAAAATATAAAGTTCTCATCATTTGAATTTGGAGATCTTATCTTTGCAGGTTAATTCTGCACTCCAGAATCTATCATCAGGATTGAAATGAAAGAAGACAGGATGAATGTGACCGAATTCATTCTAATGGGACTTACCCAGGATCGTCCAATGCAGAGAATTCTATTTCTGGTGTTACTTATCACCTACATAGTCACTGTCACAGGAAACCTACTCATTGTGGTTACTATCATTGGTAGCCAGGCTTTGGACTCCCCAATGTATTTCTTCCTGGCCTTCTTATCTTTGATAGATGCATGCTATTCCTCTTCCATCATCCCTAAAATGCTAGGCGATCTGCTCTTTGATTCAAAATCTGTTTCCTTCAGTGGCTGCATGACACAGCTCTTTATAGAACATTTCTTAGGAGCTTCAGAGATTGTCCTCCTTGTGGTCATGGCATATGACCGCTATGTGGCCATCTGTAGACCTCTGCACTATGTGTCCATCATGAACCACCACACATGCTGCTTCCTGGTGGGTGTGTGTTGGGCAGTAGGTTTTCTCCACTCCATTGGACAGATTTTGGTTACTCTCTGGCTCCCATTCTGTGGTCCCAATATCATGGATCACTTCATGTGTGACATTTTCCCCCTGATTCAACTTGCCTGCACTGACACTTTCCTTGTTGGTCTCTTGGTTGCTGCCAATGGTGGGGTTATCTCTGTGATCACCTTTGTGATGTTACTGGTATCCTATGTGGTCATCCTGTGCTCCTTGAAGACTCACAGCTCTGCAGGGAGGAAAAAGGCCCTCTCTACCTGTGGCTCCCACATCACAGTAGTTGTCTTGTTCTTTGTGCCCTGTATTTTTATGTATCTGCGACCAGTAGCTACTTTTCCCATGGATAAAGCCATAGCCGTATTCTATACTCTTGTTACTCCCATGTTAAACCCTGTCATCTACACAGTCAGAAATACAGAGGTAAAAAATGCCATTAGAATGTTATTAAACAAGAATACAATTACAGATGATAAGTGACCCAACACAAAGATTTTATTTCTATCATGATTTTTACATTTTTATATTACTTTAAAGCACTTTCCATACCTCCCATGTGAGACAACGCCTCTGTAAGATAGGTATTATTATGATTATTGTTGTTTTACAGATGAAGGAAAAGAAAATTCAAAAACATTGAATAGGTAGCGCAATGTCAGACAGAGCTAGTGTGTGGATCTGCTTTTTTTTCTAAATCCAAATCTGGTGATCTTTCAAGCATTCGAAGACTATTAGGGGGAAGAAAAGCAGTAATGCATCAGAACCATTCTTGTTTTGTAACAAATTTAAAACATGCCTTTCTAGCTACAGAGTTGTATAATGGCTTGTGTATATAAGCAGTTGGTACTCAGAAAGCTGTACTGCCTACTGGCATATAGGACAGTGTGGAGTATAATTTAGAAAGAGGATACTTGCCAAGACCCTTTTGGCCCACAGTTGATATACCTAAAGTTTAAAGTTATTTTGGGGTTTCTTGTTCTGTTGAGTAAATGTTGTCAGGAATTATAAAAATTAATGGTATTTAAACCGATGTGGAAATGTTTAAGTGTTTCACATGGTCACCTCTTATAAAATTGAATTTCTATTGTTTTTATTTTACAAAAAAAAGTGGAAAATCAAAAGGTTTAAATAAGTAGATCCTAGAACATAGAAGTCAGCCTTGAGCCCAAATATTCTTACTCCCCATCCTGTGATCTTTTCATTATATAGGGGGCTTGGACTGGTATTTGATGATTTGTTCTATAAAAATATTTGTTATTATATGCTATAGGTTATGACACTTTATCAGAGTAATAATTATTAGTACAATCAAATGCAAGTGTTTCTCAAAACATACAATAAAATATATTTTAAAAAAAAACTTTTACTATTAAAAAACTGGCTTTACTTTTAGTTCCTTGAGACTGGAATCCTCTTTGGAAGGTCATTTATAAGGGATACGAAAAAACAGGAATCATTACAATTGAACGAAAAAAATATTTTTTAGCAAAACAACTTATATGACTTTGTTGTGAATCAATTTTGGCTCTTTTTTTTTTTTTTTAAAGATTTGTTATTTATTTAACAGAGAGAGAGAGATCATAAGCAGGCAGAGACAGGCAGAGAGAGAGGGGGGAAGCTGACTCCTCGATGAACAGAGAGCCTGATGCGAGGCTCAATCCCAGGACCCTGAGATCATGACCTGAGTAGAAGGCAGAGGCTTTAACCCACTGAGCCACCCAGGCACCTCGATTTTGGCTCTTTTTAAAAATAAAGTCTGTTAAAAGAAGTCTGTACCTAAATACAAATGTATATGCATGTCATAAATGTGCTAATAGCTTCCTCTTAAAAAAAAAAAAAAGAAACATTTTATTTATTTATTTTAGAATTGAGATAGAAAGTGTGAGCAGGGGGAGGGCCAGAGGCAGAGAGAGAATCTCAAGGAGAGTCCACACAGAGCACGGAGCCCAATGCCAGACCCAGTCTAATGATGCTAAGATCATGACCTGAGCCCAAATCAAGATTTGGAACTTCAAATGACTGAGCCACCCTGGTGCCCCTGTAATTTTTTTTTTTTTTGACAGAAAGTTCCAGACTCCTACTTCACATGGATACACATGTTTTATTAAAAACATCAGTTGATTGCATGATGTGAAAATATTTAACAAGCGTATTATGGTTAAGAAAATGTAGAGCAAAAACCTTATCTTCAGGATGAGGAGACATGATCTTATTTCTCTCTATGCCATCATCCTTTTCTGTGACACAAAACAGCTCTCCCTATTTCTACCAGTAGTTTACTTAGGTAATTCAGAAGCTGTTTCCAAGTTCTGTGATTCTGCTTATGCCAATATTTTTATTATTATAAATACTGTTAATTTGCTTCTACTTCAGTTAGAAGAAGTAAAATTGGAAAGGTTATGAGAACACATCTCATCTCATGTAATTTTTCCATTACTCATAAACAACTTAGAAGATGTCCTTCTGGGCTAAAGGGTCTGTGGATTGGTCTAAGACAATATGAGTCCTGCTCTTTGACAACATGTCCTTCTCCCTACTGAAATGTATGAAGCTGCACACAAGAAGAATATTTTGGCAGGTATATGATTTTTATGAAACTAGTCCCCGAGCCCATCAAACATCACATCCTACCTCAACTAGTTTCTCACCAGCTATGATGTGATCTATATTTAATTTCTTTTTCATTCTGGTTTACCATTCTAGATTGAAACTCTGTGTTGTTATCTCTCAAGGGTTACCAACCTAGTCTGTCTTCGGATTTATATTCTGGAAATAGACTTTTTTGGGATAGCTCCAATAACTTATCTTTTGAACAATTATCTTCATGGCTAAGTCTCATTGATTTATATTTACCTTCATTGCATGCTACCTTCGTCCTTGAGGGGGGTAGACTAGACAGGTGTAGAGGTTCTAATGCAATTGCCGAGCACTGTAGCTAGGTAGAGACTGGATGACCACTTAATGGTCAATATGAATGGATTGCGATCTTTCCTGATGTTGAGTATGATGTCTGTTTAAATACATGCTAATTCTCTGATCTGGCTCTGGCTTTCAGTCAAGAGTTGAAAGACAAGTTTAAGACATCTTCTCAGATGATACTTCAGTAAAATGTGTATTCCTTATAGCTTTTAAGTTTCCATCCTCATTCAAACTTTCTTTGGCATCTGCCATCACAAATATTATCATAGCATTGTAATACTCAAGTGCCTAATAAACCTGGGTTTAGTTGGTCTCAGTTATTGTAAACTGTTCTCCTCATGATACGTGTTGCTCACAGTGACCACATTCTCTTGAGCCAATTCAGATTTATGTACAATTTCTTTTTCTTTTAATAAAGGAAACATATTTGAACAAGGGTGAATGTGGTTCTATATAGGAATATTTCTGAATTGAATTGAATTAAATTTGTTTAAAAATCATTCCAAAAATTAATATTTATTTCTCTTAGTATATAATTGTATTATAAATCACAGTTGATGACAGCATAAACGTGCCATGACACTTTAGTTGTAAAACAATAATTTAGGAATTAGGATCCTGAGCCAAGATTTACAGGCCTGGCATCTTTCTTTGCCTCAGTGAATAGCATTCTCAGTTCCTGCCTTATAATTCCTTGTCATGAACTGCGAATTCAGATGCATATTTCTTTTTCCTTTCATAGGTATATCAGAGATTAAGTTTAAGTGGCTGAAATAAATGTATTTTATCATCTGTGTCTTGATTCATAGAATGGGATTATTTTCATTATTATGTTAATCTAATAAGTAACAACTTGTTACTTGTAACAACTGCTTTGAACAACTTTGTAACAACTGCCCAAGTAACAACTGCTTTGAAGAAGCTTTAGCTGGTTTGTAGGGTCAATATTATAATGAGGTTCATAAATATCACTTAATGTACATCTTTAAATAATATTTAAAAATTATTACCAGGAATGATAGATCAGTCAAAAGACACAAAATACTATAATTAAAATTTAAAAGGTAAGATTCTTATCCTTGTAAGTGTTTAATTTATACAATACCAAATATAAAGCCCTGTATTAAGCTCATTTATATCAAGCATATAAATTCGTAAGTGGTCGACTTTGTTTTTTGCTCTTGTTATGGAGTTTTTGCTCTTGTTATGGTTTTCATACCGACTAAAGGAAAATAATTAAAAATTAAAGATGAATACTATAAAACTTCTCCTCTCATGTTCAGTTAAGTTACATGAAATAATTGGGTTGTTGGTAAGATTGAGTAGTAACGGTGACATATCCCTGAAGTCCAATTAGCCATAGCTAATAAACTTCACAGAATGCACCTACAAACAGGGTATGTGGTTGTGCCTGTGAGGCTCAAGAGAAACGTGCTGTTCATAAATCAACGAAGACACTTAATGGAGCTGAGTGAGTTGGTATTTTCAATCTTACAACCTAACTTATTTCTTGGTGAACTAACAGCTGCCAGGGATCCTGGCCATGAAGCTGTGCTAGACAAGTCTGTAGGTGAGATAATTTTTTTCCCCAGAAATTCATATAATTATAGAATCTCAGGTTTAAATACATCTAACATATCATATAATCATGTCTCACACTCCATGGATTTGAGTATTAAACCTCTTCTGGAGGTCAGAAATCACAACAGAAAAAACTACATCCCACCAGTTTAGAAGTGAAAACATATATTCTTACTAATATATACATATTTATATTTCAATTAATTAGAATCATGTTATATATTCAAATTTGTTCCAAACTTTCGCCCACCTATTTTTACACTTAATACTTTTCCTTAGGCATTGTACAATTTTTAAAAGCATCTTTCTTATAAATGACACATTATTCAAAGAGGTGCACTATATTTTACTTACCTGTTTCTCTAATGTTGGACATCGTATGCAGTTTCTAGTTTTCACAGCTCATAATAATTTTGTTGAACACATTTCTACATAATGATTTTTCTCTTTTAAAAGCATTTTTCTTTGGGTTTCATTCTTAGAAAGAATATTTTGGATCCAAACAAAAGGACCAAATAATTTCTATTTCTTCACAGCTATTTCTAAATCTCTCATTAACTGTATTTTTCTGAGTTTATGTCCACTATACTATTTTATGATCTGTTGAGGGAGTGCACCTCAGAATAAGGGAATGCAATGAAGCTTCTGCACTTGGTTTTTACACATGAGTAAAATTTTCATTTTGGATAATTAAAAAATAATTTTATTTGTCCACTTACCTTTGCAAGGAAAGGAAATATTTTCTTAAAAATTACATTTTGGATGGGATAAGATGGCAGGGAAGTAGGAGGAGGCGCCTTTTCAACCTGTACCCCAAAGTGAGCTGATTACCTACCAAAGAGCTCCGATCACCCATGAAATCAGCCTGAGATCAGAACTATACATGTCTGGATCTCTACAGGGGTGGAAGACGCCAGTGGGCAGGTAAAGCAGAGTGGGAACATCGGACTGATATCAGAAGATAAACAAAAGGGGGAGGGAGCCACCAGAGGTGACCAGTTGGAAAGTAATAACCCAGTACGAGTGAGAGTGCCCTGTGTCTGGGGACCAGCATTAATTGGAGTCTGGTTGAAAGCACTCAAAAAAAGCAAAGGATCATGGTGGGGGGGGGCAATTGTGGGAATTGGGGCGGCTAGGGACAGGGGCTTAAGACCCTGGTTCCAGGACAGCCTCCCCTGGAGCTGAGCCAGAGAGATTGCCGCGGAGAAACCAGGTCTTGTTCCCTAAGACACCAGCAAGCCCAAGAATGCGTGGGTTCTGGCTCCTGTGAGGGGATGGGAGCCACGCGGGATGGCAGAATGCGCGAGCCCTGCTACAGAGCCTGAGATACGCGCGCCCCTCATCCTCCCCTGATTCAGGTACAAAGGCCAAGCTGGTGCTCTTTGACCCGGGCCATTGTTTCAGAGCCTAAGACACATGCCCCAAACTCTCCCCTGAGAGAGGTGCGTGAAGGTCCAGTCTGGTGCTTTCAGACCTGCGCCCCATTCTCAGAGCCTGAAATGCGTGCGTGACCCACAGCCTCCCCTGAAAGAGGTCCGCGCAAGCCGTGCAATCTTAGACCAAGAAAGACCAGGCACTCCCAGCCCAGGCCAGCGGAAAAATCTCAGTGTGCGATTGCTGCTTGGAACCTCTCTGGTGGTCTGGAGCTCCCAGACAGCTGCCGCTGCCATGGTTTTGGGTACAAGCAAAAGATCCTGCATCCCCAGGGACTGCGACTTGGAACCTGCTCTGCCAGCGGCCAAGGGGGAACTTATTTGGGCTATGCAGCCAGACTGAGGCTTCTCTCTGAGAGGGAGGTCAGGGTGCAGTTTGTTTTCCTCTAAAACTACAAAAAGCATCAAAAGCAATCAAGGTGAGAGAAAAAAAAGTGAACAAACATAAAAACGGCCAGAGAACAAAAGCCTGAAAAAAATCAGTTTCCTCAGAGCCCACCCTCTTGAGGGGGGCGGGAGGACTTAAGTCAGGGAACATCATTGACTGAAAACCCACATAGCAGTTTCCTCCCCCAGAAAACAAACCAAGAAAGAATAAAAAAAAAAAAAAAAAAAAAAAGACTGCAAGAGAACAACCACCACTACTTCACAGGACAACTTTTATTTTTAACTCGTTCCCACTATTCTGGTTCATTTTTTCTTATATATAGATAATTTTTTAACCTATTTACTATCACAGTGAGCTGTACAGTACATCAAATTCCATAATAACCTTCTAACCTGAACTTTTTGATACATACATCTGTTTTTCTTTTGCATTTCTATTTTTTGAATTTCTTTTTTTAAATTTCAGTTTAGTTTAGTCTAGTTTATTCCTTTTTATTTTTATTTTCTAATATTCATATAGAGTTAAACTTCAAAGTAATCCCCTTCCCCCAATCAATACTAACCCTATAGGTAGTACTGGTAGTAAACCAATTTTTAATCCCCCTTTATCTTAGGAAAGTTGAGTTCTTTAACAAAGATATCAAGATACATCCAGGAAGAATCAAAACAACCTTCCTAGCCCACACTGAGAATTTAAAACCACTCTCCCATCTTTTTCTTCCACTAATGTTTCTGTTTTTGTGTTTGTCCTGATAGTATATAAATCTTACACTTGGGGTCCTTTTTGATGAGGTTCTTCTTTTATTTGCATACACACACACACACACACACACACACACACACATATATATATATTTATACACACATATATATATTTTCTCTTGTCATATACTTTTATCAGTCGTTTTGTTTGTCTGTTTTTGTTTGCATACTTCATAAATCATACCTTGGGACCCATTTGGGCTGAACCTTCTCTTTCATCTTCCCTTTTATTCCTGTCTCTCTTTTTTTCTTTTTCTTTTTCTTTTCTTTTGTCTCTCGTTTGGGTAGGGAATCCTGATTGCTCAGAAGTGTTCCAGGGTACAACTTGATTGCACCATGGTCAATACATCCAGCTACATCTGTTCAGTCATCTCTCACCAAAATGACTAGGAGGAGGAATGCCCAACAGAAGAAAAATACAGAGGATGGACCTTCTGCAACAGAGCTAATGGCTATCAACATAGACAATATGTCGGAAAGAGAATTCAGGCTAACAATTATCCAGGCAATAGCTAGGTTGGAGAAAGCCATGGATGACCAAACGGAATTGATTAGGGCTGAGCTGAAAGCGACGAGAGATGATGTTCACAATGTTAGGGCAGAGCTTAAAGCTACCAGGGAGGAGGCTCACAATGCTCTCAATGAGTTCCAATCTAATCTAAACTCTCTCAAAGCTAGGGTAACTGAGACAGAAGATAGAATTAGTGATCTGGAGGACAACAGATAGAGAGAAAGGATAAGGAGGAAGCCTGGAACAAACAGCTTAGAAACCACAAAAACAGAATCAGGGAAATAAATGATGCCATGAAACGTTCCAAGGTCAAAATTATTGAAATCCCTGAAGGGGAAGAGAAAGAAAGAAGTCTAGAAGATATAATGCAACAAGTTCTTCATGAAAATTTTCCCAATCTCGCAGATGGAACCAGCGTTCATGTACTAGAGGCCGAATGGTCTCCACCCAAGATTGTAGATTCCAAAAAAAAAATCAAGGCACCTGATAGACAAACTGAGGAATCATAATTGTAGGTATAATCTCTTGAAAGCCACAAGGACAAAGAGGCTCCGTACTTACAGAGGAAAGCCCATCAGAATAACGTGAGACCTGTCCTCAGAGACCTGGCAAGCCAGAAAGGGCTGGCAAGATATATTCAGGGCATTAAATGAGAAAAACATGCAGTCAAGAATACTTTGTCAAGCAAGACTGACATTCAAAATGGATGGAGAGATAAAGAGTTTCCAAGACCAGCAAGGCTTAAAAGACTATGCAACCACCAAGCCGATACTGCAGGAAATATTAAGGGGGGTTCTATAAAAGAGGAAAATCCTAAGAATAGCATTGAACACAAATATAGAGACAATCTACAGAAAGAGAGATTGCAAAGGTAACACGATGTCAATAGAAACATATCTATCAATAATCACTCTCAATGTGAATGGCCAAAATGTGCCCATAAAACAGCACAGGGTTGTAGATTGAATAAAACGACAGGGCCCATCCATATGTTGTCTACAAGAGACCCATTTTGAACCTAAAGATACACCCAGACAGAAAGTGAAGGGATGGAGAAGCATTTTTCATGCCAATGGGCCTCAAAAGATGGCTGGGGTAGCAATTCTCATATCAGACAGATTAGATTTTAAACTAAACACTATGGTCAGAGATACAGAAGGACACTACATCATTCTATCATTCTAAAAGGGAATATCCACCAAGATGATCTAACAATTGTAAATATCTATGCCCCCAATATGGGAGCAGCCAATTACATAAGAAAACTGATAATCAAGATAAAGAGTCATATTGATAAGAATACATTAATAGTAGGAGATCTTAACATGCCTCTCTCAGAAATAGACAGATCATTAAAGCAGAAAATCAATAAAGAGACAAGAGCATTGAATGATACACTGGACCAGATGGACCTCATAGATATATACAGAACATTCCACCCTAAAACAACAGAATACTCATTCTTCTCAAGTGCACATGGAACCTTCTCAAGAATAGACAACATACTGGGTCACAAATCAGGACTCAACCAATACCAAAGACTGAGATTATTCCCTGCATATTCTCAGATCACAATGCTTTAAACTGGAGCTCAATCCCAAGGAAAAGTTCAGAAGGAACTCAAACACCCAGAAGTTAAAGACCACCTTGCTTAAGAAGGCTTGGATCAACCAGGAGATCAAAGAAGAACTGAAACAATTCATGGAGACAAACGAGAATGAAGACACTTTGGTCCAAAACCTATGGGATACAGCAAAGGCGGTTCTAAGGGGGAAATACATAGCCATCCATGCCTCCCTCAAAAAAATTGAAAAATCTAGAACACACAAGCTGTCTCTACACCTTAAAAAACTGGATAATCAACAACAAATCAAACCAAGTCCACACATAAGAAGGGAAATCATCAAGATTAGAGCTGAGATCAATGAGGTAGAAACTAGAGATACAGTAGAACGTATCAATGAAACTAGAAGCTGGTTTTTTGAAAGAATCAATAAGATTGATAAACCATTGACCACACTAATCCAATAGAAAAGAGAGAAAATTATGAATGAAAAGGGAGAGATCACAACTAACACCAAGGAAGTAGAAATAATCATCAGAAGTTATTATCAACAGTTATATGCCAATAAGCTAAGCAACCTAGATGAAATGGATGCATTCCTAGAAAACTATTAACTCCCAAAATTGAACCAGGAAGAAATCGAAAACCTGAATAGATGAATATCTAGTAACGGGATTGAAGCAGTGATCAAAAACCTCCCAAAAAAACAAGAGCCCAGGACGTGACAGATTCCCTGGGGAATTCTACCAAACTTTCAAAGAAGAAATAACACCTATTCTCCTGAAGCTGTTTCAAAAAATTGAAGAAGAAGGAAAACCAAACTCTTTCTATGAAGCCAGCATTATCCTGATCCCCAAACCAGGCAAAGACCCTACCAAAAAGGAAAATTTCAGACCAATATCACTGATGAATATGGTTGCTAAGATTCTCCACAAGATCCTAGCAAACAGGATCCAACAGCACATTAAAAAGATTATCCACCATGACAAGGTGGGATTCATCCCTGGGCTACAAGGATGGTTTGACATTTGCAAATCAATCAATGTGATAGAACAAATTAATATGAGAAGAGAGAAGAACCACATGGTCCTCTCAATCGATGCAGAAAAAACATTTGACAAAAATCCAGCATCCATTCCTGATTAGAACACCTCAAAGTATAGGGATAGAGGGAAGATTCCTGAACTTCATCAAATAAATCTATGAAAAACCCACAACAAATATCATCCTCAATTGGAAAAAGCTCACAGCCTTCCTATTGAGATCAGGAACACGACAAGGATACCCACTCTCACCACTCTTGTTCAACATAGTCTTAGAAGTCCTAGCAACAGCAATCAGACAACAAAGAGCTATAAAAGGTATCCAAATTGGCAATGAAGAAGGCAAACTCTCTCTATTCACAGATGACATGATTCTTTATGTGGAAAACCCTAAAGACTCCACCCCCAAACTACTAGAACTTATACAGCAATTCAGTAATGTGGCAGGATACAAACTCAATGTACAGAAATCAGTGGCTTTCTTATACACTAACAATGAAAATACAGAAAGGGAAATTAGAAAATCGATTCCATTTATTATAGAACCAAGAACCATAATATACCTGGGAATAAACCTAAGAAAAGGGGTAAAGGATCTGTACTTGAGGATCTACAAACACTCATGAAAGAAATTGAAGAAGACACAAAAAGATGGAAGGCCATTCCATGCTCTTGGATGGGAAGAATAAAAATTGTTAAAATGTCTATATTGCCTAGAGCAATCTATACTTTTAATGTCATTCCGATCAAAATTCCACTGGTATTCTTCAAAGAGCTGGAGCAAATAATCCTAAAATGTGTCTGGAACCAGAAAAGACCCCGAATCCCTAAGGAAATGTTGAAAAACAAAAATAAAATTGGGGCATCAAGCTACCTGATTTCAAGCTTTATTACAAAGCTGTGGTCACCAAGACAGCATGGTACTGGCATAAAAACAGACACATAGACCAGTGGAACAGAGTAGAGAGCCCAGATATGGACCCTCAACGCTATGGGCAAATAATCTTTGACAAAAGAGGAAAAAATATACAGTGGAAAAAACACAGTCTCTTCAATAAATGGTGCTGGGAACTGGACAGCTATATGTAAAAGAATGAAACTCGACCATTCTCTTATACTATGCACAAAGATAAACTTGAAATGGATAAAAGACTTCAACGTGAGACAGGAATCCATCAGAATCATAGAGGAAAACATATGCAGTAACCTCTTCGATATCAGCCACAGCAAATTCTTTTAAGATATGTCTCCAAAGGCAACGGAAACAAAAGCGAAAATAAACTTTTGGGACTTCATCAAGATCAAAAGCTTCTGCACAGCAAAGGAAAGAGTCAAGAAAACAAAAGAGGCAACCCACAGAATGGGAGAAGTTATTTGCAAATGACAGTACAGACAAAAGGTTGATACCCAGGATCCATAAAGAACTCCTCAAACCCAACGCACACAAAACAGACAATCATATCAAAAAAATGGGCAGAAGATAGGGACAGACACTTCTCAATGAAGACATACAAATCCTATCGGACACATGAAAAAATGTTCATCAGGGAGATTCAAATTAAAACCACATTGCGATATCACTTTATACTAGTTAGAATGGCCAAAATTATCAAGACAGGGAACAACATGTGTTGGAGGGGATGTGGAGAAAGTGAACACTCTTCCACTGATGGTGGGAATGCAAGTTTGTGCAGCCTCTTTGGAGAACAGTGTGGAGATTCCTCAAGAAATTAAAAATAGAACCTCCCTATGACCCTGCCATTGCGCTACTGGGTATTTACCCCAAAGATACAGCTATAATGAAAAGAAGGGCCACCTGTACCCCAATGTTTATAGCAGCAATGGCCATGGTTGCGAAACTGTGGAAAGAACCAAGATGCCCTTCAAAGGACGAATAGATAAGGAAGATATGGTCCATATACACTATGGAGTATTATGCCTTCATCAGAAAGGATGAACACCCAACTTTTGTAGCCACATGGTCGGGACTGGAAGAGATTATGCTGAGTGAAATAAGTCAATCAGAGAGAGTCAATTATCATCTGGTTTCACTTATTTGTGGAGCATATCAAATAGCAAGGAGGACATGGTGAGTTAGAGAGGAGAAGGGAGTTGGGGGAAATTGGAAGGGGAGGTAAACCATGAGAGACTATGGACTCTGAGAAACAATCTGATGGGTTTGAAGTGGTGGTGGGGTGGGGAGTTTGGGGTACTAGGTGTGGGTATTAGAGAGGGCATGGATTGCGTGGAGCACTGGGTGTGGTGCAAAAATAATGAATACTGTTATGCTGAAAATAAATTAAAAAAATACATTTCATTATATTTACATTTTCTCCTCTGTTTCCTTTGGGAACTATATGTTCCCAAATTTCCTCATTGTATTAGTATTGCAATACCCTGCAACCAGGAATGATGGATCATGGACATTATAGGAGGATGGGAAAAGAAGCCATGAGAAGGCACATAGGAGATATGTAAAGGAGTGGAGGGATCTCATGAATGATAGCCCTGCTGCCATTTGGTGATAAAATGTTGGGGAGGAATTATCAAAGGCATTTAACCTGGGACACTTTTTATGACATTCTGTGGACAAACATACATTTATATACATAGGAAGTGCAAATAAATGTTTTTTGAATGAGTGAACATTTAATGGGCACTTACAGTAAATAGTAGATATTACATATTTGTGTGTGTGTTTGTATATATGTATGTGTATAGATAGTATGTGATCTATCTTACCTAACAGAACATTTCTTTCTGTTCTCTGATTAAATTTCTATTTTCAAAACTTTTAAATAAGGGTTTCCTTTGCTTGATAGAGCATCATGTAATGAACACCCATCTAGGAGTTTTTATCCTGTTCTACTGAAGCTGCCCATTTACTGAATGCGGTTATGTTAAATTGTATGTGGAACAGCATGTTGAAGAATAAAAAATATTAACTAACAAACACTGTAATAATCTTGAAAGTAAAATGACCCGAGAACATATTCTTTCTTAGAAGCAAGTTGTATCTTCATACTCACTTTATAAATTTTGTCAGAAACTATTAAGCTAGAATACAACTTTTTTCTTCAGAAGTCTATTTATGTGTCATAAAATAAAGAGTAAAAACAGAGTGGGAGGACAAGAGAGCTTGGATATCTATGTTTATGTGATGGGAAAGTGAGTGCATTCTTACCCGTAGAGATACAGGAATGTGGTAATTCACCAAGCATTTATTCATTACCTAACAGGGACCAGACACTGTAGACATTGGGCCTGACACTGTGGTAGGCACAGTGAAGAAACACAGGAACACTATATATTTTATGGTAGGTACCAGGGAAGACATGTCACCAACAGATTGTACATCTTCCATTTTAAATCACCTGCTTATGATTGATACTTATGACCATGTCTTTCTTTCCACATGTGAGGGAATGTAAATTCCCTCAGAAGAGGGAATAATTCATACTTTACAAAATACATGTGAGAGTTAACAATTTGTAAGCTCACAGACACAGAGGAGGGCTCAGAAGCATGGGACACTGACATGACTTAGCAAAGTCATGGAGAGTGGGAACCAGGAAAATCCCAATGTCATGTTTATAGCCCAGTGTTTTTTCAGTAAATTTACTAATTCCAGGTTGTACTATGGGTGTTTACAGGTCGCAAGTATGAGGTATCTGAGGAGACAGAATGCATTGTAGAGAAAGTAAGAAAGAATTGAAACAAATGTTGATGCAAAGAGTGCCCAGAGAATGCTCTACAGTTAGTCACTGTTTTTGTACTATGAAATCTGACTACAATCCTTTCAGGGATAATAGGTGTCTCTCTTTATCCCTTTGTAGGGAATTCAGGCCCCAGGAAGGTGTTTCTTCCTGAATGGATCACCTCACACCTCCCAACAATATGACTGGATTTATTCTCTTGGGACTCACGCAGAATCCACACTTGCAGAAAATACTCTTTGTGCTCTTTTTGTTCATTTTTCTATTTACTGTGCTGGCCAATCTTCTCATTGTTATTACCATCTCCCTCAGCCCCACACTTTCGGCTCCCATGTATTTCTTTCTCATATACTGGTCCTTTATAGATGCATCCTACACCCCTGTGACCACCCCCAAAATGATCATCGACCTGCTGTACCAGAGGAGAACCATCTCCTTGGGTGGCTGCCTGACTCAGCTCTTCATGGAACACTTTCTGGGAGGATCAGAGATCATCCTCCTCATTGTCATGGCCTATGATCGCTATGTAGCTATCTGCAATCCCCTGCACTACATGACCATCATGCGACCGGGGCTCTGCCACCTCCTGGTGGTGTGGATAGGGGGGATCCTGCATGCCACTGTGCAGATCCTTTTCATGGTCAAATTGCCCTTCTGTGGTCCCAATGTGATTGACCACTTCATGTGTGATCTCTTCCCTCTGCTGAAACTTGCCTGCAGTGACACCTACATGCTGAGAATGGTGGTGGCAGCCAATAGTGGGGCCATGTGCTTGCTCATTTTTTCCATGCTACTCCTCTCCTACATAGTCATCCTGAGCTCCTTGAAATCCCATGGTTCCCAAGGTCAGCACAAAGCCCTCTCAGCGTGTGGCTCCCACTTTACTGTAGTTGTGCTCTTTTTTGTGCCTTGCAGATTCACCTACATGCGTCCTGTAGTCACCTACCCTGTGGACAAGTGGTGACTGTGTTCTTCGCAATCCTCACTCCCATGTTGAATCCTATCATTTACACAGTGAGAAACACAGAAGTGAAAAATGCCATGAGGAGTCTGTTGAAGAGGAGGATAACTTAGTCTGTTCCTAATGCCAAGGAAGGGATGGTTTATCTAATAGGGAGGATTCTATCTGTTGTACAGTGTGAAAGAGAATGGAAGATTTTGCAGATCAATAGTGTAAGAAAAAATTCCCATATTCTAACACCGATGAAGCACTTAACAGTGGCTAGGCCTTTTGATAGGTGCTTTTGATAGCTTTTAATGTACTTTATCAAAGCCACAGTGTTCACAGATTCAAAAAAAGAATAGAAAGAACAACTATAAATCCCTAGTTTGTTTATTCTAGAGTATTTTTTTTCTCCAAGGTCTTATGTTACTTTACTAAATTTTTCCCATTGGTTACTTGACTGAAATTTTTTATTCCATGCGACTTCTTTTTTTCTTGACCTATGGTTAAGTCAACAAGAGAATAAAAATTCTTAAGTAGATATATCAGAGGGAGCAGTTGGGGAATAAAAGAATGACTCCTGATTTTTTATTTTTAGCCTGATGAATGTACCAAAGCGAAGAGGACACCAACCTCTTTCTGTTTGTTTTGTTTTATTTTTTGGCACAAAAAAATAAACTAGAAATCTTGAAATTATTCTCAATTTGGTCTTTTTATTTTTAAATGTTCTTATAAGTCACAGTTTTTATCGTTTTTGTTTTGGTTGTTTGTTTTTTTACTATAAAGGAAACCTTTTCTTTTTCCTTACCAAGACTTGAACCATTTGAAGCAGCAACAGTAAACATTGTTTTATTTAACCTCAACAAAAGGGCATATGGTTCAGTTTTAAAAGTTTTGCTCTGGAGGTTTGACACCTACATTTATGTTACATGAACATGTTATTATTTGTCAGGCATATACACCTCAGGTGATTTATCCATGTGGAAAGCTGATAATTCCAATATTACTGTCCTCATTTTACAGAGAAACAAATAGGTAACAAGAGAGGCTTACTAAGTCACTTGCCTCAGGTCAAAAGTATAGGATTTACAGGTATAAAATTCAAGTCCAGCATTGGGGAGGGTATGTGCTTCGGTGAGTGCTGTAAAGTGTGTAAACCTGGTGATTCACAGACCTGTACCCCTGGGGATAAAAATATATTATATGTTTATAAAAAAAAAAATTAAAAAAATAAATAAAATATCTTACTTGGGAAAAAAAATCAAGTCCAGGTCTTCCAGATCTCAGTCCTACTTTCTTTCAAATAAAACACAGTTGCCTGGAATATTTACATATATATATATATACATATATATATATGTATATATATATATATATATTTATGTCTATATTATATATTTATGTCTATAGATAATTAATTCTTCTTCAGTCTTTTATTTTTTTAAGATTTTATTTATTTATTTGAGAGAGTGAGAGATAGAGAGAGAGAACATAAGAGGGGAGAAAGTCAGAGGGAGAAGCAGACTCCCCATGGAGCTGGGACCCCGATGCGGGACTTGATCCCGTGACTCCAGGATCATGACCTGAGCTGAAGGCAATCACTTAACCAGCTGAGCCACCCAGGTGCCCCTTCTTCTTCAGTCTTAATGATTCTCTCTGTTTTTTAAGAAATATGGTGTCAAATTTGCTAAAACCTTGTCTCACATGTAGAGATATATTTAAGCAACAATGCTCCTCTCTGCACATGGGAAAGATCAGGTCATTCTCCATGACTATACAACACTTTATGAGACTCTGACTATAACACTCCAGCCCGTGTTACTTCTCACAAATACCCCTTTCTCAAACTCACTTGTCATCTGGAGCTATTTCTTAACTGACCATATAGTAATGCCAGAGCATGGTATACCTGTTCTTGGGGGTAACTCTGTGTCCTAGCTTATGCATGGCTATCTCAAATCCTAAGACAGAGAAACTTGTCCCACAATGTCCAGGCCTGGAAGATGATTTAACAACACTTAGTTTACCAAAGATGATCAAGTTGGCATGTGCTGGTGAGAATTAAACATTTCAACAGAATCCAGACGAAATAATGGTGGTTTATTTTGACAGTTGGATAGGAGCTAAGGCTAAACCAGGGATAAGGATAGGAAAAGTATTGAGCAAATATTATTTCTAGTTTAAGACCAAAGGGGGGATTTGAAGAGGGAAGCTAGGGCCAACAATTGTGCCTTAGGGGTAACTGATGTGAGAAGATGAAAAGG
This sequence comes from Mustela nivalis, assembly GCF_964662115.1. Lineage (NCBI taxonomy): Eukaryota > Metazoa > Chordata > Mammalia > Carnivora > Mustelidae > Mustela > Mustela nivalis. Next base: position 104,247,518 of record NC_139028.1, read on the forward strand.
ACACAGATTATAAATTGTCAACAGCAAACGTGGAAGGCATAAGAAAAAGGAGAAATGTAAGGCAGTCTGATGTTTTCAGTAGATGGAGTCTGGCTGATTTGTAAATAATTTTAAGAAATGTTAAGATATTCCTTTGTAAAAGATCTCATCATCTAGATTCTCTCATGAAGGTTAAATGCCATCTGATTATTTCTCAGACTTAAAACAAAATGGAAGTATATTTACCCTGGGAAATTAATGAGATAAATAATATTTGGATCTATTGTACAAAGATACTTTGCCTTATAAGGACTTTAATTTTTTTTTAATTTTTTTCAATTTATTTATTTTCAGAAAAAAGTATTCATTATTTTTTCACCACACCCAGTGCTCCATGCAATCCATGCCCTCTATAATACCCACCACCTGGTACCCCAACCTCCCACACCCCCGCCACTTCAAACACCTCAGATTGTTTTTCAGAGTCCATAGTCTCTCGTGATTCACCTCCCCTTCCAATTTACCCCAACTCCCTTCTCCTCTCTAACACCCCTTGTCCTCCATGATATTTGTTATGCTCCACAATAAGTGAAGCCATATGATAATTGACTGTATCTGCTTGACTTATTTCACTCAGCATAATCTCTTCCAGTCCCGTCCATGTTGCTACAAAAGTAGGGTGTTCATCCTTTCTGATGGAGGCATAATACTCCATAGTGTATATGGATCACATATTCCTTATCCATTCATTCGTTGAAGTTTTAATTTTTTTATTAATTTTTTTTAGAGAGAGAGAGTGCACATGTGTGTGTATACATGATTTGGGTAAGGAGCAACGGAGAGAGAGAGAATCTTAAGCAGGCTGCACAGCAAGCATGGAATAGCTTATATGGGCACCAGTTCTGTGAAAATTTCAGGAATTAAGTGAAGGAATGGTCTAACCCTTATTGAAGTCTATGATGCATACATTTTGATAGGGCTTCATATCTTTAAGTCTCTTAATGTAATAAGTTTTAATAGATAGATCTCTATGCCTTTGACAAAAAAAAAAAAAAAAAGAATGAATAAGGGTTAAGCCACAATAGCAAGTCTTTTAGACTCTGCCTTCTTTCTTCATCCCACTTCACAATAATCTTTGCTAGCATAATGTAGAAACACCCAAACATAGAACTATTCATTGGCTGCAATGTGAAGATTGTCCTTGAGGTATTCTGTCCTTATTTTAAGGTTCACTTTCTTCTGTTCAGCTCTCCCCTGAGCTCTGCTTCCCAGGCTTTTGTACTTTCCTGATTCTTCTTGGGTCAGAGGAAAGCCACTTGATGATCTGATTTCTACCGATGTAATTCCCTTCATGGATGTCATGTAAAGTGGATGTCATGGGCTCAGGAAATGCAATTCAAAAGGTCACATTTGAAAGATAGTGACATATGGGTGAGATACATTTGCAGGAAAAATAACTCAATTGTGGAGGAGACTGACAGTCTGGGTATGAGGGTCGCACTATGAAGAGCTAAATGTCATTTCTATAGGGCTTTTTTTATTGCTAGTCCATAGTCTTAATATTTATTACTTGAAAATGGTGTCTCCAAGATCAATTAAGTGTAGGGAATTCTTACTTCATTCATTCAAATAATTCTGTTGAGTGCCTGCAGTTTGCCAGAGAGCTTCCGGGGGCTTGTATAAGGTGTTGAATAATACAAACAGAGGCTGTGTTTATATGGAACTTAAATTCCCATGAGGAACAGATGGTTAATAAGCAAGTTAACTCATGAGTGAAAAATGTAATTGTGTTAGTAGTAAGTATGATGAACAACATTTTATTCAGGGGGCGTTGCAGAAGAGAAAAATTGGAAATGGATGTGTGTGGTTGTTTGAAGCCCAGCTAGAATTTTGCTTAAGCTCAAGTTTAATCACATTATTTCCCCCAACCCTGTTCTTCTTATAAATAGGTTATCTAACACATGAATTTGCAGTGGGCACTGTGAACCATGCTGTAAATGTTGCATATCAATATTTTTCACTATTGAAGGTGAAAAAAGAATGAAGTCTATAACCCCAAATATTTCTAAATGGAAAACATGTTATTTTAGAATACTAATTGTTATGGAGCAAGAAAGAACTGAGTCCTTATTTTTTCTAGCTGAGGTACATTATTTAATCCTTAATAACAGCATGACTCCTGCAGTAAGATAAGACACATTTTTAATTGTAGTCTTAAAAGATGAAGGCGACACCAGGCTAAGTGGGAACAATTTGGTCCCAGGACTTGCCTGGTATATTGACCTTTCTTTATCTGTGTCATTAGGCAGATGGATTGTTGTATGGCCATTCTGTTACTGAAGAAGAGAGTTTACTTGTGGAGCAGATAATTGAATGGTTAATGGTAATGCCAGGATCTGGTGGTGTGTTTGTGGAGCATCAGCCTGGCCTGGATCCAGTGAAGCTCTGCCCTGGGAAAAACAGATCACTGCAGGGATGGGATAGGAATTCAGTGGTATGGTGATTAGCTCCTGTCAGTAGAGACACAGCCTCCAGGGCATGCACTTGGAATGATGCAAGTCTGCACATTTTGAAATTCTGTGCCATTTGAAAATGTCACCCTGCCCTCTTTTTAGCTCAAATTTATTACGTGAAGGAAAACATCTTATTGGTGTTTCTTATATGGTGTTTCTTCTAAGATGTGAGTTGGAAACAGCTTACAAAATAAGCTCAAAATACAGCCAAATGGTGGGCACAGTTCCATAAATTGTTTGTAAATAGATTATCTGCCCCCACCCACCCCACAACCTTTCCCATTTCGGTGAAATTTGAATTCTTCTGCAAACAAAGTTTGTTACCTATTTAAGCTCTTGGACACTTAAAGCAACTGTTTTAAATCTTTCTTTAAAAATTATTAGAAACTCTGAACCTATCAAAACAAATTCCCATTACATGTTTATGTGATTTGTTTCCAGAGCAGGTCCTGATTTACTTGGATCTGCTAAGTTGAAACTCTAATAAGTAAAAACGTATAGCTCTTTTGTTGATGAAAGTTCATGTAAGTAGATCCTGGATGGGGCCAGAACTTTGGTTACCTTGACATTATCCTGGAATATTTATTGTATTCTGTCTGCCTTCTACTTCCTGGGACCGTCAGTTAACTGCCTTTTGGAGGTCGCAAGGATGACATCAGGTTGACTTCTGGAGGTAACCTGAACAAGTTACTTGAGTATTAAACATCTTCTTATTAATTTGAATTACTATTTTTGAAATTATTGAAACAATAAAATCACTTTACATATATACATAATTACATATGTACTTTTATTAAGTATGATTATACTTAAAATGTATCAGTAGTTCATCTGTTTTGTCTGTACTCACAAACTCTGCCTTTGGATAGAAAGCCTTAAGCTATCAACACTTTTGGGCTGGATTTACTTTAATCGCTCTTTGCAAATTATCAAAATTTAAATGTCTTCCTAATGCAGGTCATGAGCTTAACAACTATAAGTGTGTGTTTGAAGGCAGTGATTCAACATTGAACTGGGAGTCCAAGGTATGGCTCTTCCATATGGCTCTTGGGTTTGGTTAAAGCCTGTCTATGAGTAGAAAAGAGAGAGCTGAAAGACAATAAATATGTGGATATGTGAGCCTGGATGTTGGAGGAATAGCAGTCAGGCTCTGGCAATGGCAATCTCTCATTTCTGAATGCAGGATTGGTACCACCATTGCCTGGGCCCAAGGTTCAATACTGCTTTCCTTGGATGAATTCCATTTCCTGGTTCAATTAAATTTAATTAAATGACCTGTATGTGCACAGTGCAGCATTAGGACTTTGTGAAAATATATAAATTAGCTATTCTTAAGCATCCCCATAAGGAGATAGAACCAACCTGAAATTTTAAAAATGGCTAGGAAGCCAATTGAATTATTGCTGATATGCACCCTATGTTTATCGTTACAAATATCTAGGATGGTGATGGTGAAAGGGACACTGGAGAGGAAGTAACGCCGGAGGGAGGAGAATGGATTTCTTGACAACAGATGGCATACACAGAGGCAGGAGGAAGTCAGGAGTTTAGAAGAATAGAAAATAATCATGAAAATTTTGTTAGTCTTTCCCAAATATTCTCATGCTGGTACTTCTTTTGATGCTCATGAAACTATTGTGAGGCAGGATATATAATTCTTAGAGAGGCTGTAGAAGATGATGGTTAGTAGCTTGTGCTATGGATTTGCTCACAGACTCACCCAAAGTTCACAACCTCTCCTAGCATTATCCACCGCATCAGAGAATCAAGATAATACCATTCCACGTCTCATAAGTCTTTAGTGGGACATAAAAGAGGAAATCATGAAGCTCTTAGCACAGTATCTGAAAATAACTTTACAACACATACTAACTTTAACGACTATTACACTGTTTAATTTTTGCAGGATTGAAGATTATATTAAATCAGTAAGTATCATAAGTGGGACAGAGAGTGAAGTCTACTTGCTCTGAACCCATGGCTTCTCACTGTACTAGAGAGAACAGGGTGTGTGCTCTGGTAGTAAGAAGTGGATTTGATGGCTGTGAAGGAACATATAAAAAAAAGTGAGGTGATTTCTTTTTTTTTTTAAATTTTTTAAAATTTCTTTTTAGAGTAACAGTATTCATTGTTTTTGCACACCCAGTGCTCCATGCAATCCCTGCCCTCTCTAGTACCCACCACCTGGTCCCTCCAACCTCCCACCTCCCCGCACCTTCAAAACCCTATGATTGTACTCGAGAGTCCATATTCTCTCATGGTTCACCTCCCCTTCCAATTTCCCTCAACTCCCTTCTCCTCTCCATCTCCCATTGTCCTCCATGCCATTTGTTATGCTCCACAAATAAGTGAAACCAGATGATAATTGACTCTCTCTGCTTGACTTATTTCACTCAGCATAATCTCTTCCAGTCCCGTTTATGTTGATACAAAAGTTGGGTATCCATCCTTTCTGATGGAGGCATAATACACCATAGTGTATATGCACCACATCTTCCTTATCCATTTGTCCGTTGAAGGGCATCTTGGTTCTTTCCACAGTTTGGCGACCATGGCCATTGCTGCTATGAACACTGGAGTACAGATGGCCCTTCTTTTCACTACATCTGTATCTTTGGGGTAAATACCCAGGAGTGCAATTGCAGGGTCATAGGGAAGCTCTATTTTTAATTTCTTGAGGAAACTCCACACTGTTTTCCAAAGTGGCTCACCAGCTTGCATTCCCATCAACAGTGTAAGAGGGTTCCCCTTCTCCACATCCTCTCCAATACATGGTGTTTTCTGTCTTGCTAATTTTGACCATTCTAACTGGTGTATCTCAATGTGCTTTTAATTTGAATCTCCCTGATGGCTAGTGATGATGAACATTTTTTCATGTGTCTGATAGCCATTTTTATGTCTTCATTGGAGAAGTGTCTGTTCAAATCTTCTGCCCATATTTTTTTTTTTATATGATTGTCTGTTTTGTGTGTGTTGAGTTTGAGGAGTTCTTTATAGATCCTGGATATAATAAACCTTTTGTCTGTACTGTCATTTGCAAATATCTTCTCCCATTCCGTGGGTTGCCTCTTTGTTTTCTTGACTGTTTCCTTTGATGTGCAGAACCTTTTGATCTTGATGAAGTCCCAAAAGTTTATTTTCACTTTTGTTTCCTTTGCCTTTGGAGACATACCTTGAAAGAAGTTGCTGTGGCTGAAATCGAAGAGGTTACTGCCTATGTTCTCCTCTGGGATTCTGATGGATTCCTGTCTCACGTTGAGGTCTTTTATCCATTTTGAGTTTATCTTTGTGTATGGTATAAGAGAATGGTCGAGTTTCATTCTTTTACATATAGCTGTCCAGTTTTCCCAGCACCATTTATTGAAGAGACTGTCTTTTATCCACTGTATATTTTTTCCTGTTTTGTCAAAGATTATTTGCCCATAAAGTTGAGGGTCCATATCTGGACTCTCCACTCTGTTCCACTGGTCTATGTGTCTGTTTTAATGCCAGTACCATGCTGTCTTGGTGATCACAGCTTTGTAGTAAAGCTTGAAATCAGGTAACGTGATGCCCCCAGTTTTATTTTTCTTTTTCAACATTTCCTTAGTGATTCAGGGTCTCTTCTGATTCCATACAAATTTTAGGATTATTTGCTCCAGCTTTTGAAAAATACAGGTGGAATTTTGATCGGAATGGCATTAAAAGTATAGATTGCTCTAGGCAGTATAGACATTTTGACAATGTTTATTCCTGCGATCCAAGAGCATGGAATGGTCTTCCATCTTTTTGTGTCTTCTTCAATTTCTTTCATGAGTGTTCTGTAGCTCTTTGAGTACAGTTCCCTTACCTCTTTGGTTAGGTTTATTCCCAGGTATCTTATGGTTCTTGGTGCTATAGTAAATGGAATCGATTCTCTAATTTCCCTTTTTGTATTTTCATTGTTAGTGTGTAAGAAAGCCACTGATTTCTTTATATTGACTTTGTATCCTGCCACGTTGCTGAATTGCTTTATGAGTTCTAGTAGTTTGGGGGTGGAGTTTTTGGATTTTCAATATAAAGAATCATGTTGTCTGCGAATAGAGAGAGTTTGACTTGTTCATTGCCAATTTGGATACCTTTTATTTCTCTTCGTTGTCTGATTGCTGTTGCTAGGACTTCTAATACTATGTTGAACAAGAGTTGTGAGAGTGGGCATCCTTGTCATGTTTCTGATCTCAACAGGAAGGATGCAAGCTTTTTCCCATTGACTATGATATTTTCTGTGGGCCTTTCATGATAGATTTGATAAAGTTCAGGAATGTTTCCTATATCCCTATACTTTGAAGCATTTTAATCAGGAACGAATACTGGATTTTGATTTTTTTCTGCATCAATTGAGTTTTTTCTGCATCAATTGAGAGGACCATGTGGTTTTTCTATCTTCTTATTAATTTGTTCTATCATATTGATTGATTTGTGAATATTGAACCATCCTTGTAACCCAGGTATGAATCCCACCTGGTCATGGTGAGTAATCTTTTTTGTTTGTTTGTTTGTTTGTTTTTAGTTTTCTAGGTCATTTTCATTTATTTATTTATTTTCAGCATAACAGTATCATTATTTTTTCACCACACCCAGTGCTCCATGCAATCCATGCCCTTTATAATGCCCAACACCTCGTACCCTGACCTCCCACCCTCCCACGACTTCAAACCCCTCAGATTGTTTTTCAGAATTCATTGTCTCTCATGATTCACCTCCCCTTCCAATTTACCCCAATTACCTTCTCTCTAACTCCCCATGTCCTCCATGCTTTTTGTTATGCTCCACAAATAAGTGAAACCATATGATAATTGACTGTCTCTGCTTAACTGATTTCACTCAGCATAATCTCTTCCAGTCCCGTCCATGTTGCTACAAAAGTTGGGTATTCGTCCTTTCTGATGGAGGCATAATACTCCATAGTGTATATGGACCACATCTTCCTTATCCATTCATCTGTTGAAGGGCATCTTGGCTCTTTCCACAGTTTGGTGACCGTGGCCATTGCTGCTATAAACATTGGGGTACAGATGGGCCTTCTTTTCACTACATCTGTATCTTTGGAGTAAATACCCAGGAGTGCAATGACAGCGTCATAGGGAAGTTCTATTTTTAATTTCTTGAGGAATCCCCACATTGTTATCCAAAGAGGCTGCACCAACTTGCATTCCCACCAACAGTGTAAGAGAGTTCCCCTTTCTCCACATCCTCTCCAACACATGTTGTTTCCTGTCTTGCTAATTTTGGCCATTCTAACTGGTGTAAGATGATATCTCAATGAATTTTTTTTTTAATGTAGTTTTAATGTGCTGTTGGATCCTGTTTGCTAGGATCTTGTTGAGAATTTTAGTATCCATATTCATCAGTGATACTGGTCTGAAAGTCTCCTTTTTGTTAGGATCTTTGCCTGGTTTGGGGTTCAGGGTAATGCTGGCTTCATAAAGATAGTCTGGAAGTTTTCATTCGGCTTCAATATAAAGTGAGGTGATTTCTATGGGTAAAGTCTTGAATGTCTGATTGAGGTATGTATTAGTGGCCGATAAGAACTGTGATGAATTTATAGACTTTAGACAGAACAAGCATTATTATCTATAATAATGTATTGTGATTTTTAATACCTTAAGTCCTAAGATGGCTCACTGGACATCTGTTTGGAAGTGTGAAAATTTCATGCAGGTATTTCTGAACTGTTGTCTTTGAGAGGGACAGAGTCCGTTAGTTGGCTTCTTTGAACCCCCAACTTACCAGTCATCTACCATAAATGTCTCTTCTCTAGATGAGGAAATGGAGGCCTGGAATGCTGAACAGTGTCACAACACACTGTAGGACTTAGAGGAATAATTTGAAATAAAACCCAGCTCTCCTGATTCTGAGACTATGTTCCTTCTACTTTATTAGAGCTACTAAAATTGTATCGAAGTTCTTGGGCTATAGATTGGGGTTAGCCTATATTGTAGACTGCAAACAGTGTCCTGGAAGCTGTGTACCTAGTTTAGTAAAAGGGATAATACGAAGAGTGTGTCTTTGGGTTTTAGAGGAGCCTAAGAGAACCTTATTTATATTCCCATTTAAAGTAGTCTCCAATGTGTTTCCACCCAAGGGCAGACAGCCTCTGCTAAGTATCCAGAGCCAGAAGAACTTTACTACTGGAGGGGTACTTTCCCTGTATCATTTGGGATCAAAAAAAATGGAGCTGTTATGAGATTATACTGTTAGCAACTGGTGGCCATATTAGTGGCTGGAGAAAAAAAGCAGGTCAAGAGGGTCTGAGACACAGTGTAAAACTTTTCCAACACACTTAGTGATTACTAATTAAAAACAATATTCTTTTGTAGATTTTCTATCTCAGAGTGGTGTGCTTATATCAGCCCATAGTAAATGAAGAATCCAAACAATGTGACTGAATTCATTCTTTTGGGCATTACAGAGAACCCAGAGCTGCGGAAAATACTCTCTGCTGTGTTTCTAACCATGTATGTGTCCACAGTGTTGGGAAACCTACTCATTGTGGTAACTGTGATCACAAATCAGAGTCTGAGATCACCTATGTATTTCTTTCTTACTTGCTTGTCCCTCATGGATGCCACCTACTCTTCTGTCATTGCCCCGAAGATGATTGTGGACTCTCTCTCCAAGACCACTACCATCTCATTAGAAGGCTGTCTGACTCAGCTTTTTGCGGAACATTTCTTTGGTGGTGTGGGGATCATCCTTCTCATCGTGATGGCCTATGACCGCTATGTGGCCATCTGTAAGCCCCTGCACTACATGACCATCATGACCTCTCGCATGTGCTATCTGCTGCTGGGAGGGGCCGGGCTGGGGGGAGTTTTCCACGCAGCAATACAGCTTCTCTTCATGTATCAGATACCCTTCTGTGGCCCCAATGTCATTGATCACTTTATGTGTGATTTGTTTCCCTTGTTGAAACTGGCCTGCATGGACACGCACACCCTGGGTCTCTTAGTCATCCTCAACAGTGGGGTGATGTGTGTGACCATCTTCCTTATCCTCATCACCTCCTATGTGGTCATCCTCTGCTCCCTGAGGTCTTGTAGCTCTGAAGGGCGGCACAAAGCCCTCTCCACCTGTGGCTCCCACCTCACTGTGGTCATCTTGTTCTTTGTGCCATGCATTTTCCTATATGTGCGGCCTGTGGCCTCTTACCCCATAGACAAGGCAATGGCTGTGTCCTTTACCATTGTTGTGCCCATGTTAAATCCATTGATCTACACCCTGAGGAATGCTGAGGTAAAAAATGCCATGAGGATATTGATGAAACGAGTGGCCCTGGATGTCATTGGCTTATGTGCTAAGGAAAGATTTTTCCTACAAGGATAATGAGTTCCTGCAAGTCCCATTCATTCCAAATCATTGGGAGCCCTAGAGTCAATGGCATCTTTTATGTGTGCCATTCAGATTAAGATACTATAATCAAGTTTTTTCCTAATTCTCTAGTACATTTGCTCCAACCTTGTTTTTAGAAGACTCTGGGAACCCTTTTTCCTCTTCCTTTTTTTTTTTTTTTTTTTTAATTAATTCAAGTCTGATTTTCAATAATTCCAGTCCTGGTTCGATGTTTTTGTTTGTTCTTACTCTGCTTGCTGCTGAACTTCTCTTTCCCAGAGCTATTGCTTGGCTGGCTTCATCTCATTTTTTTTTTTTTTTCCTATTTTTACTTCCTTAAGGTGAAGTTTCCACATCTCTTTAAACAAGTCTCTCCTGATGTTTTTCCCTGGGCATTCCCCTTAGTTATTCTCTGCCTCTTCATTCCTGGATTCATTGTACTTGTTTTCATTTTGTCTAATGTCAAAAGAGAACAAAAAGCCCACGGCAGCATAAATAACTGGTTATAAGTAAAAAATTTAGGATTATGATGTTTCTGTTTTAATTTTAGAATTACAGAAGTGGAAGGATCTTAATGATATTCCTAGCCTCAAATGTTTGTACTCGGTTTGGGAATTTTTCTATTGTCAAAAGTAGGTCCAAAAGCTCCATCTTCTATTAAATAGGTAAGAGCTGTTTTTACCATTTATGTTGAAATTAGTACCTGTCAGTTTGAATGCAAATTTCTTCTCTTAACTCTTATAAATTCATTCATATTAAATAGCTTTCTTGTTAATCATATTACTTCGGAGTTCAGGGCCTGTATTCTTTTTTTTTTATACAATTTTTTAAAATATTTTTATTTATTTATTTGACAGAGAGATAGATAGATATCACAATTAGGCAGAGAGGCAAGCAGAGAGAGAGAGAGAGAGAGAAAGAGAGGAGGAATCAGGTTCCCTGGGGAGCAGAGAACCCAATGTAAGGCTCAATCTCAGGACCCTGGAATCATGACCTGAGTCTAAGGCAGAGGCTTTAACTCACTGAGCCACCCAGGAACCCCCAGTGCCTGACTTCTTCTTCTTCTTTTTTTTAATTTATCTATTTATTTTCAGCATAACAGTATTCATTGTTTTTGCACCACACCCAGTACTCCATGCAATCCCTGCCCTCTCTAATACCCACCAACTGGTTCCCCCAACCTCCCACCCCTTGCCCTTAAAAGCCCTCAATTGACTTCTCAACAGTAACATCTGAAACAAGTTTTGATCTTACTCCCTTTTTATAGGAACTTGCTGTTACTAATGTTAGCTTATAAATCATATGATTCTCTCTCTATAAGAACTGAACATTTCAGTACTATTCATGATACAATTGCATAGCAAAATAGAGTAAAATGGTGTCATAGTTTGGAGAGAATATCTTCTTAAAAAACTATTACAAGCATGAAATTAATGGAAAAACATTAGATGAACTTGCTTCCTATTTCACTGAGAAATATTAAATCAGAAGAACATTTCCACAGTCATGACTATCAATCTACCAGCATCTGTTCAATTATATACCACCTTCTTACCATCTCCAATAAACACATAATCCTTCCTCCTATCCAAAGACAACCAATCTCTTTACAATCTGTGTTCTGAGCCTCACCTCCATTTCACTTACATAAAGGCATGTCTTATTTCACCTGTATTTCCCTTACTGATGGATCATTTGCTCCAGCAAAGAAGCAGTCTGTCAATTCTTTTATTTTTAAAATGAACTCTTCCCTTGGTCTTATTTCCTTTATCACATACTACTCCATTTCATTTCCTCCTCTTTGTAGCAAAACCTAAGAGGATCTTTGATGCCTGTTATCCAATTCTTTATATTCTCTTTAAACATTTTCCAGGGATACTTCAGTACCTAACACTGAAAATGCTCATTTCAAGGTCACCAGTGACATCTGTGTCCTATGTTTGAGTAATCTTTCCTCATTTCTTATCTTATGGACTCCATCATTAATCCCAGTAAGAAGACTGAAGAATCTTTCTGTGTTCCAATCAGACAATAAGCAAATACAAAAGTACCTCCTCTTTCCCTGCAATTCTAGAACTCCAGCAGTAACTCACTCTATCTCACCCTGGATATTCACCTAGGCAGTGGACCTTTGGGAAATTTGACTGGCTCTGCCCAGTAAGGCCCTGATTTTGAGATACCAATTTCTATAATGAATTAATAACACCCCTTCACCAGAATGACAAAGTATATTTTCATTAAAATTGATAAACTTGATTCTTAAATTTGTATGTATGTGTAGCTATGTTTGAACATCCTTGGCAATAAAACCAGTGTGAGGGACATAAAGATAGGGGACAGGATCTTCTACAAACCAGAACATACCATAAAGCTCTGCTTTGTAAACATTTTGCTGTAGGCCTGTTAATAAAGAACTTTAACGAATGGAAGAAATGGCCCAGAGATTAAGCCATCTATCTTTGGAAACTTGGTATAGATTTTGTATATTAATAAATGATGAAGGCAAGATTTTAAATCTGAGGGTAGAATGGTTTATTGGATCAATTCCCCTCATTTCATACATTTGGACCAATTGGACCAATTCCCCTCATTTCATACATTTCTTTGTGCCTGTCTCTATCTCTATCCTCTCTCATTTTTGATTTGTAAGTCTGTTTTTTGAAATTTCACCTAATATTTTCACAAATAACATGTTTGTTATATTATCTGTCTCCCCCAACTGCACACTATTATTTCAGTGTTACAGCTCTCATTTCCTCTAACAGAATCAAGTAATTAGTGATGGAGAAAACAGGGCATGGAATAAAGTAGAAGATGCCAAGTGTGGTTTGAAGTAGGGTCCAGAGTTCCAGAAATAATTGCTGGAGTCCTGCTGTTGAGTCATGTGTTTAGAGGATCAGCTTCTCTAGGAATGTGGTCCTGGTCAGATGGTTCTTCTGGTCAGGGAATCTCTCTAAACTGTTAGTGAAAAGATAATAATACTTGTTCCTTAACACCACAGGGGAATAACACCTGTCCCTCAATACCACAGGTGAAAGTGCTTCTGCAAGTTCATTTTTCTGATGAATCAATTCAATGTTGCTTCTTTATGTCAGATGTGAATAGATATAAAAATAGGTAGGATACAGGAGTGTGTAGAACAACAGACTCCTGGGTATGCACCCTCTCTGAAGGGACATTATGAACTAAGTCTAAGTTTCCCTCAAGCTTCAATCCCAGGGCTACCTAGATTCAGAGTATACAGACCTGCCATTCCTTCTCTTTTAACAAAAAAATGGAAAAGAGAAAAAGTCCTTTAATCTTTAAAAATTGTGTCCTTTAGTTTTAAAATGATGACATATATAGCTTAAGTACTGAGGAATAAAAAGTAGATTTCAGATTAGACATACATCTTTTCACATTATTCATTATTCTTAACAAGCACCTGTTGCTACTCTACTTCCAACACATTACAGGTCCTTGTGGATTGATGTTGTACTTCATCCCAGGACTCAGCTCTTGTATTTAGTAAGCACATGGGCACATTGTCTTAATGCTGCACAGAGATCTTGTATTCTATCCCAGTGCACAGTTTTGTATTCCTGAATATGAAGGAAATGGAAAGCGTCTTCAAATGGAAACCCAGAAGAATTTGGAAAAGGAGAAAAGAAAAAACTTTAATTTGTTGGAGACATTAAAGTTTTGCAAATACTTGATCAAATCAAACCACAGGAAACTGCATCTTGAAAAATCATACTGATGTGAAATTGCCAAACCCTGGTGAGAACAGAGAAGCAATTCCATAGCCATCCAACAGTCATGACTTTTCAGGGAAACTTCTTTAAATTGCATTTGGAAACCAAGGAGGAAACTTTCCTTTCTCTCTTTCTTTCTTTCTTTCTTTCTTTCTTTCTTTCTTTCTTTCTTTCTTTCTTTCTTTCTTTCTTTCTTCTTCTTTCTTTCTTTCTGTTTTAAAGATTTTTATTTATTTATTTGACAGAGATCACAAGTAGGCAGAGAGGCAGGCAGAGAGAGAGAGAGAGGAGGAAGCAGGCTCCCTGCAGAGCACAGAGCCGAATGTGGGGCTGGATCCCAGAACCCTTGGATCATGACCCAAGCAGAAGGCAGAGACTTTAACCCACTGAGCTACCCAGGTGCCCCAAGAAGGAAACTTTTGCTTCTTTACTTTTTTCTTGGAGACCATGCTGAAGATTGATAAGTAGTGGGGAACATTCTCTACCTTGTCAGCCAGAGTTACTCTTCCTCTCCCTCTTACATGTACAAGTAAGACTTGGGACTCATTTCACATGTTGGGTAGCCATTGAAGGGGCTTTTCTCTGTGCAGTATAGGAGATTGCCATCACCAGAATTTTCAAGAGACTGACAAATGGTGAGATTTATAATGCACATTTTTGCATTTTCAGAGAGTATCCTAAAGTGTGAGATAGTAGTTAAAAGAATGGTGCTGTTGTCCAGCTACCAAGTATAATGCAAGCATTAGTCTATCACTTAGCTGTGTACCACTGGGCCAGCTGTATAACTTTTTTTCACCCTAAATCTTCATTTTTAATGTAGATCATATATAAAAAGTCTCAAAGGATTTAGAAACAAAATAATCCACGTGGTGTTCACAGGACAGCACTTGACACAATAATATGTTATCAATAAATAGTAGCTGTTAGAATGCAAACATTTTTTAGAGGGTTAGGAGTACTTAATACATCAAGGCTAATGAAATTAGAACTTATTTAGTTTTTCATCTTCAGGTTAAATCCAAATGCTGGTGTAATGCAACATATACCTATTTAGGTCCTAGTCATGTTATCCTATTTTTTATTTGTTCGGGCCTGGGTGGCTCAGTGGGTTAGGCCTCTGCCTTCAGCTAGGGATCATGATCCCAGGTTCCTGGGATTGAGCCCCACATTGGGCTCTCTGTTCTGCGGGGAGCCTGCTTCCTCCTCCTCTCTCTCTTTGCCTGCCTCTCTGCCTGCTTGTGATCTCTGTCTGTCAAATAAATAAATAATTTTTTAAAAGACATTCATATGTGGCTAATATGTACTAATAAGTGCATAAAATCTTAAATTCAGCCTGAAATAGGATTATAGAATATTACATACAATGGTGACCATACTATTAATTCCTCATATAGTTTTGCTTGTTTCTTTTTTCTTTAATGTCCTCTGACACAGAACTAATGGATATGGGTATAAGCAAGATGTCAGAGAAATAATTCAGGAGAGCAATCATAAAGTCAAGAGCTAGGCTTGAATAAAGTATTAGTCACAATAGAATCTCTAAGGGCAGAAATGAGATCCAATTAGGTCAGATTAAACAATGCTACGAATGAGTTGCAGTCTAGGGGCACGGGGGTGGCTTAGTGGTTTAAGCCTCTGCCTTTGGCTCAGGTCATGATCTCAGGGTCCTAAGAGGAACTCTGCTCAGCAGGGTGCCTGCTTCCCCCTCTCTCTCTGCCTGCCTCTCCTTCTACTTGTGATCTCCCTCTGTCAAATAAATAAATAAAATCTTTTAGAAAAAAAAAATGCGTTGCATTCTAAACTGGATACTCTAACAGTCTGGGTAAATGAAACAGAAAGGGAATCAGTGATCTAGAAGATAAGCTGAGGGAAAGAAGGAAGTTGAGTAAAACAGAGAGAGGCATCTAGAAGCACACGAAGAAAGGGTTGGAGAGATTAATGAAGACATTAAACGTTCCAATGTCAGAATTCATGGGATTCTCATATAGTTTTAAAAATTTACTTGAATGTTCAAATGGGAATTTCTATTATTTTCAGAATGACTGATGATAGAATTAGTTTTGTGCCAAAATGAGTGGGAAGGAAATAGTGGGCAAAGGGGAGAGTGGGGAGGCAAAATTTCCCAGGTCACAGCCCTGGAGATGGTTCACAGTTCCGTTTACAGCCACGAGGGTCCTTGGCAATCTCTGGTGCACCTCCAGTGTATTGAAGAGTATGGCTATTGAGGAAGAATAGACCTTTGAATCTTCGGGAAAATTTGGGCCATGATACATCTATTTGTAAAAAGCTTATAACAGTTTAACACTTTTAGTTTAAGAAGCTATGTTATGTTATCATGAGAGTTCCACCTACACAAATTAATTATACTGGACACTTGATAAAATGATTTTCAAGCTCCCTCTCCTTTTTTTCTGAACTGCTAAGTTGATAGAAAATGATGGTGTTGTGGATTTGAAGATTTTTAGGGGTGTCTGGGTGATCCATTGGGTTACGCATCTGACTGCTGCTTTCAACTCAGGTGGTTGATCTAGTGTCTTGAGATAGTGCTCTGCCTCTGCATTCTGCAGAGTTTGCTTCCGACTGCTCTGCAAACCTGTTGCAGTTGCTCTGCAACTCTGCATTCAGCATGGAGTTTGCTTCAGATTCTCTCTCCCTCTCCTTCTGCCCCTCCTGCTCATAATCTCTCTCGAGAATAAATAAATCATCTTAAATAAAGTAAACTTGATTTTTAATTTTAAATTTCATACAGTTCTCTCTAGATACTTACTGAAAATAAAAGTCTATTATTTTTGTATGTTCACATCTTGATTTTGATTATATTAACATGTCTGTATAAATGGGAAGAGTTATTATGCATTGTTGTTTTTCTCTTTTCACATTATAAAAATGCTTCACCATTCATGTCCTCACACTATTAATTAGTGTTTCACTGTCAGTATCAGGTGCTATCAATCTGTCATAGCCTGAATTGCAGAAGCATCCTCCTATTGTTGACCACGTTAGATATTTCTAAATTTTAACTATCATAAATTACATGACATCATCCTCCATTATAAAAGTTATACCACCCTGGGGCACCTAGGTGGCTCAGTGGGTTAAGCCACTGCCTTCGGCTCAGGTCATGATCTCAGGGTCCTGGGATCAAGTCCCACATCGGGCTCTCTGCTCAGCAGGGAGCCTGCTTCCCTCTCTCTCTCTCTGCTTGCCTCTCTGCCTACTTGTGATCTATCTCTGTTAAATAAATAAAATCTTAAAAAAAAAGTTATACCACCCTATTTCACTTTTAGAATAACCTTTAGTGCGGGAGTTACTACTATAAGGAACACAAACATGTTTGTCAGTCTGGAAATAATGCAAAGGAATTTTGCAAATGAGTGCATGAATAAAGCAGTTTTACTGCAACTTTAGAATTAGTATATTATTAAAACCCGTGATTTAAAATAAAACCACATATTTTACCTTATGATAATCTAAAATTTCAAGCTTACTGTGTGTGTAGACAGTGCTTAAAAATAATGCCATTGATAGATTGTATCTTTAAGTAATTGGGCATTATCTTCTGATTCTACATTCATTTATTCTGTGTTCTTCATCAAAAGGCCTCATCCAAACATGAACAAGGGAATCAGAAGGCTTAAACCTCTACAGCTGGGTGGAGAGTTGAAAGGCCAACCTGCTCTTCATTCTTGCAAGGAGAGGAAAAGTCTTGTTCCTTTCTGTTGACACAGTGGGAAAGACTTAGGTATTAGAACTAACTTTTCTCTATTAATATCCCAGATCTAACTTCTATTCTCAAATTTATCTTTGTATGCATGAGTATCATATCAGTACAATAAGGATAAGACCTAACATGGACTGTATCCAAGGCACTAGGCCTACAACTATTTTTTGTTTGTTTGTTTTGTTTTTGTATTATTTAACTTAGTAAACACGCCAACACTCTGGTATAGGTTTTTTTTTTTTTTTTCTTCCCTTCTAAATTCCAGTTCTTATTTTAAAATGATGAAGAAAACGAAAACAAAAACAAAAACAACAACCAAGCAACTCAACACATGGATGCTTGCTCTGTGTTTGTATGGAACTTTCCCATGTATCTTCTCTTTTTTTTTTTTTTTTTATTTAAAGATTTTATTTATTTATTTGACAGACAGAGATCACAAGTAGGCAGAGAGGCAGGCAGCGAGAGAGAGAGAGAGAGAGAGGGAAGCAGGCTTCCTGCGGAGCAGAGAGCCCGATGCGGGGCTCGATCCCAGGACCCTGAGATCATGACCCGAGCCGAAGGCAGCAGCCCAAACCACTGAGCCACCCAGGCGCCCCTCAACCTCCCCTTTATAAGGAATGAATGAACTCACCTTAAAGGCCATGTTCATTTCAGATGTTTAAAGAAATATTTGAGAGTAGCCATGATTTGCAAGTGCTTCTTAACCTGAATGTTATTCTTCTGTTTGCAGATCAGGCAAACTTCTGGCAGGGATAGCATGCAAATGTACTCTGCTCCTATTCTGTGCTCAGGGGTGGACATGATAACTCCAGTGTCATGCTCCTTTCCTTAGAATCCTCCTCAGTTCTTCCTGAGCTTCCACTACCACCTTCAACAAATTTGAATTCTGTGTTCACAGTGATGCTAGAAACACAGAAGATAATTTTTCATGTAGATGCACCAACTTCTTAATGACGACCGTATCACTTTACACTGGACTGAAACACATTTTTCTTTCTCATAATTGTAGCCTCTACATGGTCCTTCTGGCAGCTTTGAGCTTTCCCTTGGAAATCATGCAAAACCAAAATTTTGTAACTTGAGTTTGTTCTCCTGGGGCTTTCACAAAATCCTAAGTTCAGAAAACAGTACTTGTATTTTTGTTTGGATACATTGCAACTGTCAGGGGCAACTTGCTAATTGTGGTGACCATCAGCAACAGCCCAGTACTCCTTGGCTCCCCGACGTACTTCTTGGCTTTCCTGTCCTTCCTGGATGCCTGCTTCTCCACTGTCATTGCCCCGCAAGATGATTGTGGACTCTCTCTATGAGACGAAAGCCATCTCCATTGAGATTCTTTGACCCAGCTCTTTGCTGAACACTTCTTTGCTGGGGTGGAGGTGATTGCTTGTTATGATCACTATGTGGCCATCTGTAAGCCCCTACACTACACAACCATCATGAGCTATAGGCTCTGTGGCATTCTGATGGGTATAGACTGGATGGCAAGTTTTCTGCATTCCCTGACAAAATTTTTCTTTACTCTCCACCTGCCCTTCTATGGCCCCAATACCATTGATCACTTCATGTGTGATTTGTACCCATTACTGGAGCTTGCCTGCACTGACACTCACATCTTTGGCCTTTTGGTGGTTGCTACCAGTGGGTCTATCTGCATCATAATACTCTCTTTGTTGCTTGTCTCCTATGTTGTCACCTTGCTCTCTCTGAGCACCCATGAAGGGTAGTGGAAAGCTCTCTCCCCCTGTGGATCTCATGTCGCTATTGTGGTTTTCTTCTTTGTCCTCTGCATATTTGTGTATGCACGGTCTGCACCTGTTTTCTCCTTTGACCAAATGGTGACTGTCTTTTACACGATCCTAACTCTTTTGCTCAATCCTTTTATTTACACTTTCAGGAATAGGGAAATGAAAAATGCCATAAAGAAAATATGAAACAGACTAATGGTGGTTTGTAGAGACAAATGAAACATTGAAGTTCAAAAAAATTGTGAAGAATAAAAGTCAGATATTCGAGACAAAATCTTTGTGTGTTTTTTTCCTCTTTAATAGGAGCTTATATATTGGAAAAAAAAAAAAAAGAAAAGAAAAGAAAGAAAAAGAAAAATGAAAAGACAAAAAGCCAGTAATATGGTGCCAGGAAAAATATTTTCACAGTTAGTTCACTTACCAATTCTGATTTGGTAATTCAGTATTCATAGTAAATTAAAAAGTGTTGGAGATTATGTTTACTTAATATGTGAGATTCAGTGAAAAGATTAGGAAGAGAAATTACCCATCAAAACTCTTGCCACTCATCCCATGTTTTGATAAATCTTTGTGGAGGAATGACAAAAAAAAATCTGAGAGATTAGAAACAGAAACTTAAACTATTTCAAGTTAAAAGAAACTTATGTGTAGGATATTGATCTCTCTGATCAATGAAGACAGCAGTCAGGACTCAAGGGTGGAAAAGATCAAGAATTCTCATAAACTGAGCAGTATAGGAGACCGTACATCATATGACTATGTTCTGAAAGAGGAACTCATACCTTGGATTTCATGACCTCACTTCCCCATCTATTCTTATTTATTTTATTTTATTTTTTTATGTTTCAAGAAAAGTTATTGCTTTCTGATATGCTGATATAATTTAATTTTCTTATTTTTTTGTCAGTTTCCTCTCATGGACTGTATGCTCTAGTTGAGGCAGGGAATATTTTTTTCATTATGTATCATAATAGTCTAGAACATCCTTATGTAGGAGTTCAGTGAATAACTATTGAATAAGTGCATAAATGAGGTATTTTCCCATATGCCCCTTTAAGTATATCTGTAATATTAACACACCAAAGTAAAGTTTGGCAAAGGAATGTAGTTATTGCTGATATTAGATTTTGGTAATGGTATCTCTCTCTATATATATAAAATTTTATATAATATGTATAAAATTATATTTTATATACTTTTATATAAAATACAATTATATGTATATATGTACATACATGTATATATTTTCATATATATTTATATAGATAAAATTTCATATATTATATATAAAATTATATTTTATAATCTTTTATATAAAATATAATTATATTTATATAATTGTATATATTATATAAAGCTATATAATATATATACAAAATTCTAGTAGAAAATAAAGCCACTGCTGTCTATGCATTTTCTCATTCTTCACACTCTGTTCCCTCTTCCACTCTGAAAATAATAAGTCTTGCTCCCAGTGATCTGAATTTTAATTGTGACTGTTTCTTTATTAAAAAAAAAAAGATTTTATTTATTTGACAGAGGTCACAAGTAGGTAGAGAAGCAGGCA
This sequence comes from Mustela nivalis, assembly GCF_964662115.1. Taxonomy (NCBI): domain Eukaryota; kingdom Metazoa; phylum Chordata; class Mammalia; order Carnivora; family Mustelidae; genus Mustela; species Mustela nivalis. The sequence goes on from NC_139028.1 coordinate 104,268,130, forward strand.
GAAAGACAGGAGGAAGAAGGCTTCCTGCTGAGTAGAGAGCCTGATGTGGGGCTCGATCCAAGGACCCTGGGATCATGACCTGAGCCAAAGGCAGAGGCTTTAACCCACTGAGCAAACCAGGCACCCCTGAACTATTACTGATCCAATTAAAATCATTTCTCTCCTCAAATTTTCATTGTATTAGTTGGGTTTATCTAGCCAGAATTTCTAAATTATTCATTGGAAACCTTCCTTTGTAAGATACAACTTTAAATAAGCAGAGTTTAAATCAGTGCCTTGGTTGATCTTAAGTTGAGGACAGAGGGGGCTTAAACTAAGACAAACCTCAGTTGGGAACCCTGCAACTGCACTACTGGGTATTTACCTCAAAGATACAGATGTATCTTTTTACAGAAGGGCCATCTGTACCCCAATGTTTATAGCAACAATGGCCACAGTTGCCAAACTCTGGAAGGAACCAAGATGCCCTTCAATGGACGAATGGATAAGGAAGATGTGGTCCATATACACTATGGAGTATTATGCCTCCATCAGAAAGGATGAATACCCAACTTTTGTAGCAACACGGACGGGACTGGAAGAGATTATGCTGGGTGAAATAAGTCAAGCAGAGAGAGTCAATTATCATCTGGTTTCACTTATTTGTGGAGCATAACAAATAGCATGGAGGACAAGGGGAGTTAGAGAGGAGAAGGGAGTTAGAGAGGAGAAGGGAGTTGAGGGAAATTGGAAGGGGAGGTGAACCATGAGAGACTATGGACTCTGAAAAACAATCATAGGGTTTTGAAGGGGTGGGGGGTGGGAGGTTTGGGGAACCAGGTGGTGAGTATTAGAGAGGGCACGGATTGCATGGAGCACTGGGAGTGGTGCAAAAATAATGAATACTGTTATGCTTAAAAAAAAAAAAAAAGACAAACCTCAGTTGGCATTTGTTCTATTTCCACACAGTTTCATGATGGGATGTGCATAGTCAAGTGATTTCAGGAAATCCTGGCATTGTTTTGACAGAATTTGGAACCTCAATGTCATCCGGTCTTATGGTGTACAAGAAATTTAATGAGCACTAAAGGTCTTTTGACTCAGAGATTGAAGAATCTTCATGAGATTGTTGACTCAGCTTCTTGCCTTTGGCCACTTCAGGATCTCCTTGCAAACGACCCTCCAAAATTTTCCCACCAGAACTGGAGACCTTAATAATTCTTTAAAATGTAAGGAGTTTGTTTAGGACTTTGAACAGGGAGGTTTAATGCAGGGGCTCGTTCATTGGCTGTTCTTGTTCTCCAGGCAAAGAAATCTTATGACCTTACTGTACACATCATATGAACATAAAAGAGATTTGGACTTATACTTAAGAGATGTGGATTCTAGGCTCAGTTCTGTTACCAATTAGCTGTGGGAACTTTGTGTGGTATTTCACTTCACTGGTTCTCAGTTCCTCATGTTTAAGTAAGATTAATAATAACACATGACTATTTCTTCTGTGCTTTCTCTGAGCCAGAGATTCATTCTTTTTCTATGTTAGATATTTTAAGATTTACAGAAGCCTTTTAAAGGTAGGTATTCATATTCCCATTTAATTAATGGGGAAGCTGAGGTTCTAAGATCTTAAGTGACACACCAAACACCATTCTTAGGATTCTTCCAGTCCATTTATAATAAAAGAGGCCAAGTGTTGGGGTATGATTTCCTCTCAGACATTTATGTGAGATACCAGGGCTTGCGGCTTGCTGGTTACCACTAGACTCTTCAGCAAGAGTGTAAAGCATTGTGCAATCTTTTGTGAGGACCTCTCACTTCCATTCCTGCCTCCACCTTGTACCCTTCCCCTGTACCCTGCATGGCTCATCTCATCCCCATTGAAGGTGCCTAGCAGACAGTGACACACCTGGCAGGTGATTCTTGAACCAGAGTGCTGGGTAGTAACATGATTTTCCATTGGAAAAGTAATTTATGATGCAATCTATATCATCTTTGATAGCTTATAACTATTCTCAGGCAACTTTCTGTGTGGATATGAAGAATGGCATATATCTTTCTGTGTGGCTATTTGGAATGGCACACATCTTTTTTTAAAGACTTATGTATACATTATGTATGGATGTATGTATATATGTATGAATGTATGTATGTATTTGAGAGGGAGAGAGAGAAAAAAGTAGGGGGAGGAGCAGAGTGAGGGGGACAGTAGGGGGACAAGCAGACTCTGTGCTGAATGCAGAGTCTGACACAGGGCTCGACCTCATGACTCCAAGACCATGACCTGAGCCCAAATTAAGAGTCAGAGACTTAACTGATTGAACCACCCAGTACCCCATGGATGGCACACACATTTAAAAAGAAAAAGAAAACACAGAAGACACGTATTCAAAAATTCCTTCCCTTTCCTTCTTTCCTTTCTTCCTCTCTACATTGACTTAGAAACGTAGTTAAGATTTGGAAAGGGAGTATTGAATATTAATGTTAAAAATTATATATATATATGTATATATATATGTAAAATTATATATATGTGTATATATGTATATATGTGTATATATATGTATATATATGTGAGTGTGTGTGTGTGTGTGTGTGTGTGTGTGTGTGTGTGTATATATATATATATATATTATATATATTATATTGGGGACACCTAGGTGGCTCAGTCAGTTGAGTGTCTGACTCTTGATTTCAGGGGTCAGGTCATGATCTCATAGTTAAGAGATTGAGCCCTGTGTGGGGTTCTTCACTGGGTGTAGAGCCTGCTTAAAATTCTTTCTTTCCCTTTGCCTTTCCCCCAACAACTCCTGTGCTCTCTCTCTCTCTAAAAAAAGTATTCAAAAGAAGAAAGAAAGTTGAAAGAATGAAAAAAAGAAAGAGAAATTTTTATTACTGGTTGACTTTTCCTAAGAGAAAATTGGAAATTAAAGAAGGTAAGAAACTTGCTTTACATCACATAGCAGATAATGGTGAGGCTAGGCTCGTGTCTGTCTATCCTGCATAGTTCATGTATCTAAGCCTTTAGGTGGCTTCAACAACTTTCACGCTTCTAGAAGAGATGGGCTGAAGCAAAGTTTATGGAGAAGTGAACAGATTTTCCTCTCCTGCAGTTCACAGTGAGTTGAAGCTAACTAATTGGCCCCAAAGCATGTGTTTGCCCATGGACTGTCTGAACAAGTTGACACATTGGACATCCTTTGGGACGGTTGGGAGTCATGGTTTTCCTGGAATTCCTGAGGCTGGATGCCTGCCTTAGGCATTTGTTAACTTGTGTGAGAGTTGCCATAAATATGCAGTGCTGTGGAAGAAACCAGTTACTCATATGATTTCCAAAGGAGCAACTCTGGGAAGAGAGGCAGCCTCAAAGGAATTTCTCTCTCAGAGTGCAGGGATAAGGTTCCTTCACAACGTTTTGAGGAACTGAATTAAGAAAATTCTCTTTTTTTTTTTTTAAGAAAATTCTCTTTTTTATGAACATCTCCCCTATTCCAATCTAGAGCTTGTTGTTTTTGTCTAAATTCGTGTTTTGGGGGTGGAACTATATGATGTAAGACCACATGCAGAGTCCCTTTTCTGCATAAACTCTCTACATCCCATCACCTCTTGTGATAAAAACATTGATAAATCTCAATGAAGTATAGTTTGCATGTTTTATTCAAGCTTCATATGATTCAGCCTCTAAGTAAATTGAAGTTGAAGATACGAAAAAATTTGCTCTACTGGAAGTCATCTATTTTTTCATAAGCAAAGAGGTAAGCTTTTTAGTCTGTCTGAGATCATTTCCTCACATTCCCTTGTCAAGCCTGATCTGATGGAATCTATATTCAGAGGGTCTTCTAACAAATGGTGAAGTTCCTGGACACTATTTCCACCCATGGGGTACTGAGGTAGTTAAGGCTTCCCAAACTTTTGCTGACCTCAGTGCAAGGATTTCCTACTTTTAGATCATCTCTGTTTAATATAGGGGTGGGGTAGAGCAAGAAACTTCAGCATGGCATTGCGGCCAACTTGGGAGAAATTTCTCTCTTGGGGAGGCCCCTGATTTGAAAAGTTTTGGGTCAGTGGTGATGCTTCTGGGCTGGGTATAACTAAGAGTGCACTTTCTATACACTTAGGTTTTAAGACCTTGTTAATCCTCTGCTTATGATTCAACCCTGCAACTTCTGTCTGGTTTTGGTGTGAGGGATCATGTGGTGGGTCAGAAAGAAAGAAGCTGAACTCTCCAATGAAACCTCACGTCAAACGACCCTCTCCAATATGTTTGCTCACCTCCCCTCTTTTGTATGTCTTTTCTATCTTCTCCCCTAACCCTTCTCTTCCTGGTGTCTCCTCACTCTCATTCTCCTCTCCCCTGCTCTGACTCTATGCTCTCCTTGCCCTATCTTCCTCTTTACCATTATTCATTGGGTATCTAGTTTTCCCTATTCTTCACCATGCAGTTTATAGAACCCGATTTTTACAGAACTGGAAGTTAAGGTATCAGATGGCACCCTTCTCTGATCTTTCAGGATTTACCTTCTCTTGCATGCAATGATGATAGGGATTTGATGTTTTATATGCTGTGGAGGGTGAATACTAGGAAGAGAAAATGCTACCTAGTAGTATCCCATTCCTGCTTTAGCTTGACTGTGCTGTACCACAGAAACTTTCTGGATCACAGGTGAAACTTTGTATACAGATTTTTCTGTACATAAAGCAAAGGGCCACACTGAACTTGCAAGAAAATGTGAATGTCAAAAAAACTAATAAAAGAGGAATATTGTTTCAGTGATGTTTGAAGATTAGAGAACAAGAAACATATATAATCTGGGATTGCAAAATTCAATTGTGTGTATAATCTAAATAAGTATATATATTAAACATATGTATGTATTTAATAAAGCACATATTAATAGAAGAGATAGAGGTAGAAGTCTATTGACCTGAAAAAACCAACGGATATATTCTGGTAGCAATATAATTTGAAATGTAAAATTTAAACAGGCAAAAATTTAAAATTAGGATTAAGGAGAAGAAGAAGCATGCTCTATTACTGTGAAGTCACCCAAAATCTGAAAGATAAGACAGTCTGGGAGTGTGAAGGGATAGTGATTCAATTCAGTGATAGAACTATGAGTGGTGGTGTTGATCTCATATAATGTGCATATCTCATAAATGCTATTTTTTTGTCTTAATGCCCCAAATCTTCTTTTTGCTTATTTAAAATAGAACAAGAGAGAGCTACATCACTTGGATTTACTGATTGTCCATTATTTGCCCCTAATCATCTCTATTACAACCTTTTAAAGTCACCCAGATGCCCCAGGAATCTAATGTTTTAAAACAAAACAATCATTATTTTTATTCTTTTCTAATGCTGTCAGGATCATTGGAACTATTGATCACAGTGTATAGTTATAGCATCTCTAGTTTATCATACAACACTAGTATTATTTTAGCTAAATGGCAAATGAATTTTAAGTTTTATTTAGATAAGGAATTTTATTAGGGTGAATGGGAAGTTTATATTCTATTTAGAGAAATTGAGAGTAAATTATGGCATACTTGAATTTCAGAGAACTGTGCTGGAAAATCCAGTTTACATATTTAAGGCCAATACTTCACTTCTTTATTATTTTTGAAACTTCACTGACCAGCCAATTGATAATTAAGTGACCATTGTTCTTTTGAAATCAAAATTCACTTGGTATTATCACATATGGTTTTATGTAATTCTTATATCAGTAATAATCTTATCTAAAGGTGTGTTATCCTTCTGACTTGAATGAAAAGAGGCTGAGGAAATATTTATATGCCCCCTTACATAGATTGAAGATATTAGTATGTACTTAGTATATATTGGTAACTACTTTGCTTTGTTATTGATTCTTTGAAGAATTGTTGATTTATCAGAAAGAGCTTCTCAAAACTCATATTAAAATAAATTCTACATTATTTGAAATCAATATTAAAATGTACAGAAATATTGTAGACAGAATAAAAATAAATTGTGCTAATTTCCTAAATGGAAGCATTAGAAGAAAGTATAATTATGGCTGCCATGAAGCTGAATTAGGAAGTAATTTCTTCTTAAAGCATAATCCAAGCAAGGTACTCAAGAGGTCAGGAATAATAAAGGCAAACTGGTGACCAAATCAAGAAATGTTTATTTTGAGAGAGAGTCTCCAAGTGTATACATTTTAAAATAATAAGGGATAATCTTTTTCAGTAATTCAGCTGCATTTACATTGTAAGTACATCATACACATAGGTATATCCTTAATAAAGTATCTATTAGGGTGTCTAATTGTCAAATGAAGATAAAGCTTCAAGACCTTGAAGTGACCTGATCAAAATCATACAGCAAAGTCATTAGTTCTCAGAACTTGGCAGAACTAACCATTACGTGAGAGCTTTGTTACCCCTGAAAATCTCAGTCCACATAAGAAGACCTTCAATTAATGTTCATTGTTAAATCATGGGCATAACATTAAAAAACAAAAACCAAGTTTCCCAAGTGATTTCGATATATGAATATATGAAAAACTGAGAGCCATTGGTTTATGTGTTGATGGAATTAGAACTATATAAGTGCAATTTTGAGTCCAATTTCATCACCATAGCCAGGTCACTATTTCCCCAATTTTCTCTGCAGATGAATAGCTTCTACATTTCCTGTAACCATGGAATTGAATAGCAGTGTGAGTGAATTCATTCTGCTTGGGCTAACCCAGAATGTTCTGAAAGAGAAAGTCGTGTTTGTGGTCTTCTTCTTTCTATACCTTGCAACTCTGATGGCAAATTTACTGATTATGATGACCATAAGATACAGCCGGACACTTGGGAGCCCCATGTACTTCTTCCTTTTCTACTTATCCTTTGCTGATACCTGCTTCTCAACAACCACTGCTCCTAGGTTGATAGTAGACTCTGTATCTGAGAAGAAAGTCATCTCCTACAATGAGTGCATGACCCAGATTTTTGCATTTCACTTCTTTGGTTGCATGGAGATCTTGGTGCTTGTCCTCATGTCCTTAGATCGCTATGTGGCTATTTGTAAGCCCCTGCGGTACACAACTATCATGAGCCACCGTGTCTGTGGTACAATGGTGAATCTGGCCTGGGTGGTATCTTTTATCCATTCTTCTTCACAGATTTTCTTGGCTTTGGAACTACCATTCTGTGGACCTAATGTTATCGATAATTATTTCTGTGATATGCCAACTTTGTTGAAACTTGCTTGCATGGATACTCATTTAATTAATTTACTCATAGTTTTTAATAGTGGGGCTATCTGCATGGTAAGTTTCATTGTCCTGCTTACCTCTTACATTTTTATCTTACATTCTCTGAATAACCAGAGTGCAGAAGGAAGAAAGAAAGCCCTCTCTACCTGCACCTCCCACATTATCGTTGTCATCTTATTCTTTGTCCCATGTATATTCACATATGATCGTCCTGTAACTACATTTCCAATGGACAAGATGGTGGCTGTGTTCTACACTATTGGGACACCCTTGCTCAACCCTCTGATTTACACTCTGAGAAATGCAGAAGTGAAAAATGCCATGAGGAAGTTATGGTGCAACAAACTCTGACTTGAAATGGAAAAACAAACAAACAAAACAAAGCAAAACAGAAGACTCCAATTTCTAATCCTGTAATAGCTTAAATAAGATTGGGTTGATAGAAATCATTTCTATGTTTTCATCCCAGTGTGGACAATTGAATCTTCTCCCAGTAGGTTGTTTGTAGATATAGTAGAATGACCACGGAGCACAGACCCATTTCATTTTGAGTCAGCATCATACACTGCCACACTATCAAATACAGTAGTATTTGTGGGAGATAAGCCCAATTCACCTTTCTGCTGTCTGCACAGCAGATTGTGAGGTAGCCCTTGTTTCATCTATCACCTTAGCTCCCTCCTTTGTACATTATTCTGGGTTGTGTTTCTCTTTTCCATGGTTCTGAGCTGGGTTGAAAGACTGGTCCCTAATTTTGACTGGCCTATTTTGTTGGAAAATCAGTTTTGACACTACTAAATCTTGATCTTTTCTTTTCTGGCTCAATGATGAATATCCTCAAGTCAGTACAAGAAGCTAATGATCCCACAGGACCATAAATATCAACTAATTAAGCTAATTTGTCACTTGTCTTCCCTTTGTAACTTCTGTAAAATTGGCCTTTTCTTTTTCTTGTCTCTTGAGCATGTTCAAGGATATAACTCATGACCTTCTATTCAAATAGTATAATTCTAGCTATAATAAATAAATTCATTGTGTTGATCCACAATTTCTATGTACTTTAATATCTTTTTTCTTTGTTCTTCATGCTTACCATTATTTAATCAAATTTTAATGTCATATACATTTCTCATATAAGTCCACAAGCATTTCCCTAATTGTTGGTTGGTGAATTTGGGACAATTTTATCCAATCCTGAGTGTTATATTATAAAAACAAATGCCTCCTGGATAAGAGCACACATATGAGAAAAGCAACAGCTGACAGAGAAAATAGAGTTAATGTTACAATATTTCATCCAAAAGAAGAATATACAAGGGATTGTTTCATAACTAGTGGATAAGATTGCTTGGTTGCCTGGCATGGCATGCACATTTCTGGGTTGAGAGAGATGTTTCAGGTTATGGTTTATTGAATTCTACCTTTAGTAAGCAAACTTTGCATGGTAATTTGACTTTCTATAGAGATTTCCCTCTTTGAAGAGAAAAGTCTTGACTAATGACTAGAATAAGCACATTAGTGTTTTGATTTATATTTTTCACGTATGTCATTAGACTTACATTCTATTTCAGGTACTGTTAATGAATGAGTAGGGGCAACTATAGTCATTTCCTGTGAGAGTGGGCAATGAGTCTCTGTCTGAGAATAAATATAATCAAGACTATTTTGCTACAGATCTGTAGCAAAGAAGCTACAGTTGGAGCTTGACGTGTGGCAGATGAATCCGCATAAATCCATTCTGAGAGGCTTTGGTTGAATAAGCCTCCTTGAGGATAAAGGTCAAATTTCCTACTCTGACAATGAAAGTTTGGAAGACTTACTTAAAGTTCATCTCCTGTACTGGAAAATCTCTCAATGTACAAATCCTATAGAGGTTCCTGGGTAACTGAGTCAGTTAAGCATCTGACTCTTGGTTTCTGCTCAGGTCATTTTCTCATGGGTTGTGAGACCTAGCCCCTTGTAGGGCTCCATGGTCAGTGGGGAGTCTGCTTGAAGATTTTCTAGCTCTGTCCTTCCCCCTACTTTCATGCTTGTTCTCTCTCTCTCAAATAAATAAATAAATCTTAGAAAAGTACAAATCCTGTAGATGATGAGACAGGAATTTCTTGGTTGGTAACATAAGGCATCAATAAGCTACTTGCCTTACCACATTTGCCACAAATTTAGCTTTGCTATAAATATCTATATTTTGGTATTGCTATAGAAACATAGAGGAAGAACAGAAAAGAGGAGAAGGAACAAGTAGTGATGAAAGTGAGATTATGAAGGAGAGAAGGCTTTTCAGCTTCAGTTTTAGGAACTTCATTAGGTGAATGTTTGTGGAAGATCACTGATAATCAGGAAGCATTTTGTTTTTTCTTTTTTTAATCAGTTCTCTTTATCTGAGATTTCTCTGAAAGTACATGTATTTAGGAAACGAAAGCTCAGAGGAAAAAATTCATTTCCTATGTTTTATTAAAAGTAAAATAAAATCAAGGGTCTTTGTGACTTTACATACTGTCTCTATGCTGATGACTCACAAATTTGCATTTCCACTACAGACCTCCTCCTTGAATCCCTGACTTGTACACTCAACCACTTGCTTGATACTTGCTTTCATATATTTATAGATATCTTTATATTTAATGACTGATTTTTTCCCTTTCAAAAGTCAGTTTAATATGCTAGAAACCTGTGTGTGTATAAATTAACAACTCAATATTAGATATTTTTAAATTCACAGATAGGCACTCTTTGAAAGGACAGTTATATAATCTTGACATACAGTCCCTCTGGGTGGAACTACCTAAACTCTGATTTTTTAAAAATCTAGTAAAGATGATTAGCCTAAAGTATTTCTGTCAGGTTACATTTTTCTTTTTGATTTGTGTTAAATGTTCTATTTGATTCTTTCTAGCAACTTAACTAAACAATTTATTTTCAGGGTAGGCATGTAAAGCAGGTTAAAAAGGCATAGTATTCAGGTGCCTAGGTGGCTTAGTTGGTTGGGTGACTGCCTTCAGCTCAGTTCATGATCCTGGAGTCCCAGGATTGAGTCCCATATCAGGCTCCCAGCTCCAAGGGAATTGTGCTTCTCCCTCAGACCTTTCTCCCTCACATGCTCTCTCTCATTTTCCCTTTCTCAAATAAATTTTTTTTAATGGCATAGTATTTAGTCCACTTAAATTGTACATGACTTCACCTGGAAGATCTTTTTAGCATAATTAAACAGTCATGGTAAAAACTGCCTTCCTGAAACACAAGATTCCTGAAACATCTGAGCCTGGGCTGTTACACTTTCACATAAAGAACCATGGTTCTACTAGAATAATGATAATTTTAAAATGTTAACTGTTTTCCTTTAGTATCTTTAAGGCATAATTTATACTGTGGTGTGTGTACTCAGAAGACAGCAAAGATGATGAATTCCAGAGTGACTGTACTGAGGAGTCTTAGGTCAAATTGAGCAAAACTAAGCTGATGTGGTTTAGTGCAAGCTGTGACCCTTGGCTGGGCTCATGATGTGGTATCTGCTCAGGCACATCAACTGTTGCTTCGAGGTGTCAGGGCAATTGCCTTTCTTTTTCTTTTTTTTTTTTTTAAGATTTTATTTATTTATTTGACAGAGGGGGACACAGCAAGAGAAGGAACACAGGCAGAGGGAGTGGGAGAGGGAGAAGTTGTGCTTCCCTTGGAGCAGGGAGCCTGAGGTATGGCTGGAAATCAGGACTCTGAAATCATGATCTGAGCTAAAGGCAGGTGCTTAATGATTGAGCCACCCTGGTGCTCTGGGTGATTACCTTTTTTTAGTGTTGTGCAAACTGCACATTTACATTCAGAGTGAAAATGCACATTCCATTACTGCTAGGTTTTGCTATCAAATCTGGTGAAATTCTTTCATTAGACAGTCATGTTGGGAAAGCTTCCTGGGGAGTAGGTGTTCATAGGAACATCAGTTTGAGCTCTGAGGTGGTGTATGCCTGAATCTTTACATTTCCAAGAGCAGGAGAAATCAGTATCCTCTCATCACTCCATGTGTGTCCAATATAATGCAAAATCTACCTCAGTACACATCTTTTTGTTCTTTCCTTTCCTTTCTGTTCCATTTCTTTTCTTAAGATTTTATTTATTTATTTGAGGGAGAGAGAACACACAAAATGGGGGAGTGGGATAAGGAGTAGCAGGCTCCCCGCTGAGCAGGAAGCTTGAATCAGAACTCTTTTCCAGGAACCTGGGACCATGACCAGAATAGAAGGCAGATGACTAACTGACTAAGCCACCCAGGTGCCCCCTACTTCTTTTTTTTAAATTAAAAAAATCTTTTTATTATTGATATTAATTTATATTAACATACCAATATTAATAATTAATTTTATATTAATATCTTTATCATTTTATATTAATATTAATAAGTAATAATTATTTTTAATAAAATATTTTAAAAAGATTTTATTTATTTATGTAGTGGAGAGAGGGACAGTGAGCAAAGCAGCGGGTAAAGGGTAGAGGAAGGGGAGAAGTAGACCCCTCCCTGAGATGGGCTTGAAGCATAGAGGATCCTCCCGTAATATAGTTCCAGCACATTCTACATGATTAACCTGGTTTTGATCAGGTCTGTTATGGGTATCACAACGGTGAAAATCATGTCTGTCAGATTCCCAGCCATAGTGGAGTCCACTTGGAAATAAGGCCCAGGTCATCTGTGAATAGTTACTAAACTTTTAGTAGACATGGTGTTGCAGGGGAAGAGATGCAGTGATGGCCCCTGTGTCCCTTCCAGGTCCTAAACTCCCTGTGTCTCCAGGACCCCTCCCCAGGAACCACCCCCAGGCTGAGCACATCTACTGGCCCCATCCAAGCCAAGGAGATCAACAGTAACTAATTGTTGTCACAGTCAAACACCTGTGGCCTTCCCCATACAATTCCATCCTTCTAGTTTCTCAGGCCAAAATCATGGAAATCCAAACAATTGAGAATATCACAGCTCACACCTAACCTGTTAGAAAAACATTTGTTTGCCTTCAAAATATATGCAGAATATGATCTCTTTTACACCACGTCTCCTTCCATCCTATTGTGAGCTGCCATCATCTCTCACTTCCATCATAGTCATGAACTCAGAATTGTCCCTCCTTCTACCCTGCAGTGATTCCATTTAGCTCATAGAAAAAGACCAAGTTTTACAATGATTTGACCTTCTATTGCCCCTTTGAACCTTCGGGTGTTTCGATACTTGCTCCCTTAGCTACAGACATACTGGTTGGCTTTCTTGCAATTTCGTGGACATCAGGCAGACTTTCCTTACTTAAGATATGGGAGATTGCCCAATAGCTTCATCTACTTATGACATTATTCTAATTTCTCCTCAGTGAGGTCTTCCTTATGGTTATTTAATACCAAATTCTTATTAGCATGCATGATCTTTTTATTCTTTTTTAAAATTTTTATTTTTTTATAAACATATAATGTGTTTTTATTCCCAGGGATACAGGTCTATGAATCGCCAGGTTTACACACTTCACAGCACTCACCATAGCACATAACCTCCCCAATGTCCATAACCCCATGATCTTTTTATTCTTTTTTGCCTTTCCTTTTTTTTTTTTTTTTCCCTGTTTAGAGAGGTAGTGGTTTGGGGCAGAGGGAGGTAGAAAATCTTAAGAATGCTCCATGCCCCTTGTTGTTTCTGTTATTATCTCTTTTCCTGTCCAGTTTATGTTACGTTTGGGCTCTCTCTTCACACAAAGGATCCCCCATAATATTTCTTGAAGGGCTGGTTTAGTGTCACAAATTCTTTTTGTTTCTGTTTGTCTTGAAAGCCCTTTATCTCTCCCATCTTATTCTGCTTCTATGACAGCCTTGCTGGATAAAGTAGTCTTGGTTGCATAGTTTTTCATGTAGCACCCTGAATATATCATGCCAGACCTTTTCTGTCCTGCCAGGTGTCTGTGGATAGGTCTGTTGCCCGTCTCTGAAGTTTCTATCCATGTAGGTTAAGGAAATCTTGTTCTGAACTGGTTGCAGGACTTTTGCTTTGTCTCTGAAATTTGCAAACTTCACTATTACATATAGCGAGGTGTTGACCTATTTTATTGATTTTGAAGGAAGTTCTCTCTCTCCTGGACTTGAAAGTCTATTCCTTCCCCAGAGTAGGAATGATATCTCATATAATTTGCTTCTAAATACTTACTGCCCCTCTTTTTCTTTCCTCTTCTTCTGGGACCCCAATTATTCTAATATTGTTTTGCTCCATGATATCAATTTTCTCTCAAATTTTTCCTTGTGATTCAGTAGTTCTTTATCCCTCTTTTTCTCAGTTTCTTTATTTTTTATCATTTAGTCTTTTATATCACTGATTCTGTCTTCTGCCTCATTTACCCTGGCAGCTAGAGGCTCCATTTTTTATTTCATCTCATGAATAGCCTTTTTAATTTAAACCTGGTTAGATTTTTGTTCTTTTATTTCACCAGAAAGGGATAATCTTGTAGCTTCTATGCTTTTTTCAAGATTTTATTTTTTTTAAGATTTTATTTACTTTTATTTGACAGAGACAGAGACAGCAAGAGAGAGAATACAAGCAGAGGGAGTGGGAGAGAGAGAAAATGGCTTCCTGCTGAGCAGGGAGCCAATGCAGGAATCAATCTCAGGACCTTGGGATCATGATCTGAGTGGAAGGCAGACACTTAATGACTAAGCCTCCTGGAATCCCCCAGCTAGTATCTTTATATTCATTGTTCTGAACCCTACTTCCAGCATCCTACTTATGTAGACTCTGATCTGGTTCCTGGCTGTCAGTATGCCTCTTGTTCTCTTTTCTGGGATTAGTTCTTCCATTTTATCAGTCTGTCCAGAGTGGGATAGATGAATGAAAGAACAGCATACTAAAAGAGCAATAACCCCAGAGAAATGTACACAAACTATTCACCTGTTCAGAAGAGACAGAAACTGGAAAAAGAGAGATAGAGAAAAAGAGAGAGAGAGAGAGAGAAAGAGAATGAAATAGTTGAACAGAACAAATCAATACACTAGATCCTGGGTGTATTTTGGTCTGTTTGTTAGAAGAAACTAGATCCTCGGGGCGCCTGGGTGGCTCAGTGGGTTAAGCCGCTGCCTTCGGCTCAGGTCATGATCTCAGGGTCCTGGGATCGAGTCCCGCATCGGGCTCGCTGCTCAGCAGAGAGCCTGCTTCCTCCTCTCTCTCTCTGCCCACCTCTCTGCCTACTTGTGATCTGTGTCTGTCAAATAAATAAATAAAATCTTTAAAAAAAAAAGAAGAAAAAACTAGATCCTCATATTTTCAAGAAAGGAAAACTTATATATATACAAAAATAAAATAAAATACAATGAAAAGATAAACTATACATATGGAAATAAAGATTAAAAAATACTTTAAAAAAGTGTGGATAAAACAAGAAATTAGTTGAAAAGGAAAAAAATAAATCAAAGGTCTAAAGAATCATGGGAAAAAGCACAAATCCTGTATACTTTTTTCCTCTTTGACTGGGTTTTTGCAGTTCTGGTTGATCAAGAAACTTGATGTTAGTTGGATAATCCTGCTGGTCTTCTGGGGGAAGTCATGTTATTCTGACTCTCAGATGTCTTTGTCCAGGGTGGAATTGCACCGAGTTTGCCAGGGGTTTGGGCTCAGTTTAAGTGGCACCAGATTGCTCTATGTGGGTTTTGTTCCATGAAGGCTTTCCCACTGCTTTAGAAGATGAGAATGAAATGGCAGCAGCCTGATCGCCAGTCGTGGAGAGGAAAGTTCATGCTTTTCACCCTTTAGTGAGCCCTTGGAGAAGAGCACTCAATCACTCCAGTCTGTGTTTTCTCTAGTCTGTGACCAAGAATTTCTATCTCAGGCACACAACCCCATTTCTAGTGTCCAAACATTACGGACAGCGGCAGGAGGCACCAGTGCTGTTCCTACCAGGGAGGGGAGAGGGGAAATCTCTCCATGGTTCTCCCACTTCCTGGACCCCTGACAAGAGACTGGTCACCAGAATGTGCTGCAGTTTGCAGTTTATGGCAACACTGAGCAGAAAGCTGGTGCCTGGGCTCGTTGTTTGCTACTACCTGGGAACCCTCGTGCAGTAAGGCATCCCTGTTCTTTTTGTGACCCTGGGGATCCTGAGACCACATTGTCCCACCAGGGATTTTGCCCCACTTCACCCCTTGAGCGCCTTTCAGGCAAACTTGTAAAGGTTTTAATTTTGTGCTCTGTTGCTTATACCATTTTCCAGCACCCAGCTTACAGAGGCTTCCTCCTCCCAGGGTTTATCTTCCCAGAGATTACCTTCGATTCATGTCTCTGCAGCTCCTACCCTGCAAAACACTGTCACTTTTCCACTTGTAGAATTGTAACATTTCTTTTCTCAGGTCTCCAGGTGATTTTGAAGGTGTTCAGAATGATTTGATATCTATTTAGCTGATTTCCTGGGACCAGATGAAATTAGGGTCCCCTACTCCTCCACCATCTTAACTCTACCCCCAGTCTGCAGCTTTACAGACGTGGTCAGAGTAGTCTTCATGGAAGACATCACATTTGAATAGATAGTTGAAGAAGGGGAGGATGTCAC
This sequence comes from Mustela nivalis, assembly GCF_964662115.1. Taxonomy (NCBI): domain Eukaryota; kingdom Metazoa; phylum Chordata; class Mammalia; order Carnivora; family Mustelidae; genus Mustela; species Mustela nivalis. Next base: position 104,283,890 of record NC_139028.1, read on the forward strand.
CCATGTGGATATACACAGCAGAAATGTGTTGGAAGGTTTGAATCCAGTGAGATGGGAACACAGAGAGTATTAGATGAGGTCAGAGAAGAATTGGTGAGTCCAGATCATGCAGAGTCTTGTAGGTTACATTTAATGACTTCATTTTTGATGAGAGCAACAATGGAGTACCACTGGAGAGCACTGATCAGAGAAGAGATAAGACTTGGTGTAGGACATCAAGGTGGATAATGGGTGAAACATTGAAAGGTTTGAGAATAAACCAGTCATGGCAAGCACTGAGTAATCTATATAATTGTTCAATCCCCCCCAAAAAAGGTGCATTTTATTGGATTTAAACTATAAAAATTTCATTTTTTTTTAATTTTTAATTTTTTAATAAACATATAATGTATTATTAGCCCCAGGGATACAGGTCTGCGAATCACCAGGCTTACACACTTCACAGCACTCACCATAGCACATATACTCCTCGATGTCCATAACCCCACCACCCTCCCCCTGCACCCCTCCCCTGGCTCCCACATTTTCTCTTGTAATATTAAGAGTCTCTTTTGGTTTGTATCCCTCCCTATCTCATCTTTTTTCATTTATTCTTTTCCTAACCCCTACCTCACCCCACCTATTGCATCTCTACTTCCTCATATCAGATCATATGATAGTTTATATTTATCATCAATAGAGATCATATGATAGTTGCCTTTCTCCAACTGACTTATTTTGCTAAGCACAATACCCTCTAGGTCTATCCCTGTCATCTCAAATGGCAATATTCATTACTTGTCATGGCTGCATATTATTCCATTGTATATATATATACCACCTCTTTATCCATTCATCTGTTGATGGACATCTAGGTTCTTCCCATAGTTTGGCTATTGTGGACATTGCTGCTATAAACATATGGGTGCACATGCCCCTTCGGATCACTACATTTTACAACTTCATTTTAAAATAGAAAAAATGTAAAAGAATTTTTATTTCCCCTTTCTTTACCTTCTTTCCTTACTTACTAACTTAATGACTTCAAAATATTTTAGAACATATAGAAATTTTAATTAGTAGTTTCCATTGTAATAATCTATGTTTTATTAGCATCATTAAAATGGATAATAATTATTATATCTGTAGTAAGATTTTCTAGAATAGGAAGCTGGAAGAAGTTAAGAAACTTGCCTAAAGTCACAGAGAAATAAATCATGAAACTAGAATTGAACGTTGTTACCTTCGTTGAAATATATTAGGGCTAAGAGATTTGTGTTTATTTAGAAAAGGCTGGACATAAAGAGCAGGATCTTTGGAAAATTTTAGTATCCTATGCCTCAGAATGACTTTAAAGGTGTCCTTTTTTCTTAGAGCAGGGACATGAGTGGAGCAGTTGGTAAATGAAATGAGCGGGTTCCCTTCGGGGGACTAGGAGGGGAAAAGGGCTCTGGGGACAGAATATGCCTGTTGACAGGTTTGTCTAGGATTCCTTGGCACCATGGTTTGCTGTGATTCAGCATTGCCTGAGCTAAGTAGTTTATAGAGCATATCATTTAGGGTTGGGTGGGAGGGACAGAGTCCTTATCCCTCCAAAGACTGGGTATTTGTCATAGGATCTCCCTGATATGAGGAAGTTGAGAGGCAAGGTGGGAGGGTTGGGGGTTAGGGAAGGAAAAAACAAAACAAGATGGGATCAGGAGGGATACAAACCATAAGAGACTCTTAATTTCACAAAACAAACTGATGGTCATTAGGGGAGGGGGTAGGGAGAGGATGGTTCGGTTATGGACCTTGGAGAAGATATGTGCTATGGTGAGTTCTGTGAAGTGTGTAAACCTGGAGATTCACAGACCTCCAACCCTGGGGCTAATAATACATTATATGTTAATAGAAAAAAAAATAAAAAAGACTGTGTATTTGTGAACCTCTCTAAAGTCCCTATAACTATCTGATGGAGGAAGAAATGTTTCATCCATGTGTTCTGCCAGGGAATTGTTCTGGGGTAATACAGCTGGTTTTAGAGATGTTTCTGTCACAGAGTAGTGAGAATATTTACTTTTTATGCTAGAAAGTTCTAAGAGTAGCCATAACAAACTTTCTGCTGGTATTACAGACCCTTTAGAAGAGTTTAACTCAAGCCTTCTAGAAAAGACTGGCTGCTGTGGAGTATCTTCTCTCCCCATAGATCCTGCAGTGGAAAGCTGAGTAGATGTACCTGAGGTACAGTTTACATGTTGCAAACACACTGCACATGATTCATCTTCAAAATAAATCAGAATTGCGAGAGCAAAATATATGAGCTCTCTATTGGACATCATCTCCTTCTGTATAAGAAATAAAGTATGTTTTCAAGCCCAACTAAAGAAATTCCTTTATCTTGCCTCTCATTAGGGACTGGGTATTTCAGGCAGTTGCCATTTTGTAGTTCTGTCTCCTGAGAAGCATGAAGTTCCAGAAACATATTTCTCTCATTCATGAGAGGATTCTGATGTGTCAGGGTTCCTGGCTTTCACTGGCCTCTGCTTGATGCAGCACTGCCTCAGGAGTATTTCTTATGGAAAGCAGGGTCCATTGAAGGGGCAGATATAGTCTCTGCTGGTGGACTTCTTATTTGCAAAGTTGAAGGTCAGGAGAAGGAAAGGATGTGTACTGACCACATGCAATTGGTATGCACTGATACTGTTGATACCATGATTCTATGACACTATGATCCTGGTTGTTCTGATATTAATGATACTGTTGACTGCCAAAACCCACTGGCACCTATGAATTACATTCTCTTACTGGTTTTGGAGTAAGGAATGATATATGGAGAGGATGAATGAGAAGCAAACTCTCTAAGCAAGTCCTAGGAGGAAGCATTCTTCATCTCTAGTAACGTTCTTTACTCAGCCTTGGACTGGGGTTTATATTTAAGTATAAATATAAGTGCTGGTCTCTTTTTTGGACACATCTTGAAATTTCCATCCATTTGATAATCAGGACATATACTGGACACACCAATGGTTTTCTTCCTTACCTGTTTATTGTTTCTGACTTTATACTGGCTACACTGTTATAGTTGTAGTCTGATGTTTTGTATGGTGTTGGAGGGTGGAGTGTACAAGAAGGAGAAGTTGCCATGGAGCACAAAAGCTACAGATCTGGTACTGGTTTCTTTTTGACTGCTCTCTGCTAAACTGCCTTCCAGCTTAGCCTATATTGCACAAAATAGATTAGTGTGAACTTGACTTAGGAGATATAAAATCAAGTGAACAAAGATATGAAAGCAAAAGAAAGAAGGCTACAATTAAGGGTTAAAAGGCATTATATTATTATATTATTAAGGGTTAATTAAGGCATGATTCATTAAACACATATACACACATACATTTTACCAGTTTAAGTTCTTTAGCAAGAAAGTGGTTTGGGAAATCTTGGAAGGCTTTGCTGAGGACACTGTATCTGCAGCTGGTACTCTGGGCACACGTAATGATGGAGACTGGAGATTGTTTCAGAGGCAGGTCATTTATGCGCTAAGAAATATTGAAAATTTGATGAGTTTGAATTCTCATCGAATGAGATGGTATGGGCATATTTATGAGGGATATCAAGTGTCAGGCGTGGCTGGAGCATGCATGTCCAGAGGCCGTGAGAGGAAAGGTGGTAAGAAAAATTGTGACACAGTGTTTGAGGTCTGCGAAAGTCATGGTGAGTATTTCAGCCATTGCACTTGAAAAATAATAGTAGCTATTTTATCATTTTTATGATTCATCATATTTTTAAAATGATTCCTTTTCCAAGTTATACCAAGGAGCTAAAAACAGGGAGAGGGTAGAAAGGAGAAGGAGAGGGAATATCTGACGTTTTTTCATTCTGTTTAGAAACTTAGGAAGTCCACTTAATGGACTGGAATTGGCCATTTATAATAGTCACGTCGATGAAATATCAACCTGCTTCTATGGTGTCTATGAACTGATAATTCTCATAATGAAATCTCACATAGATTTCTCACCCAGTGTGTTCTTTTTTTCTTACATAAAATAATGCAAGACATTTTATTTAGAATTTAAGAAATACTAGACATTGTGTGAAAGGAATTTTCATCTTCTGTGTTTTGGGAATCTGAGATGACCCTGCTTTTAGGGCAGCGAAAATACTCTGTATGATATTATAATGATGGATGGAGGTCATTAACATTATTCCAATTCCATAGAATGTACCACACCAAGAGTGAACCCTGGGGTAAACTCTGGCCTCTGGGTGATGGTGATGTGTCATGGTTAAATGATCAGTTGTGACAAATGTGCCATTTTGGTGTGAGATGCTTATAATGGCAGGGAGTGTTATCTGTGTGGAGGCAGGACTATATGGGGACTCTGTACCTTCTTAGGCTTTGCAGTGAATCTAACACTGCTCTAAAAAAAGAGTCTTGACAGCAACAACAAAACAAGACAAAAAAAACCAGAATGATTGTTATTAACACTGAAGGCTGCTGTCTATGTTTGGTACCCATCCTGCCCCAGAGACAGCTGAGAGTGAGCACTTCTGGTCCTTCACTATGAGGGGATGTGACAATTCTGAAGCTGCCACAGATTCATTTTGTTGGAGTACAGCAAATGCACTTGTATGGTTTCCCCTGAGTTTCTCAGTTCAGGGGATACAAAGATGGATGTCTTTAGTGTAACTCATCCATCTTGAAGGATGTAAGCACTGCATTACAGATAAGCTCAAAGTCCAATGGGACTACATTTAAAAAAAAAAAAAGATGACTAAATTTTGTCAAACAACTAAATGATTTTTACGGGGAACTTGAGTGACTTAGCGGGTTAAATGGCTGCCTTTTGGTCAGGTTTTAACCTCAGGTTCCTGGAATCCAGCCCTGTGTTGGGCTTCTACTTCTCTGCCTGCTGTTCCCCCTACTTGAGGTCTTTCTCTCTCTCTTTCTCTGTGTGTCAAATAATTAAATATAATTTTTTTAAAACTGAGTAATTTTGTTCTTAGGTGCTGAATAAATCATAATAAAATCAGCTCTCATATTCTCTATGTCTCGAAATTGTATACTTGACCACAAGAATATATTAAAACTTCATATCCTGGTTTTCATGGCCTTTGACTGAGGAAAACTTGATTTTCCAAGTTCTTCCACTATGACTTTAGAAAATGGGTAGAATTTTGAGGTTTATATTGACTTCTTTGCCCTATCATCTCTACTAATACTTTGATTTGATTTCTTTCATCTCAAATACTCTCCCCTCTGTTTTTCATATCATATCTTTGCATCACAAACTCTTTACAAGTAAGGGCCTATTTTATTTCTACTTTCTTCTCATCATGGACCCTACATAACAAAGCTGTTATATACCTTTTCTATAGTTTTGTTGTTGTTGTTGTTTGTTTGTTTTTTTGCTTTTTATTCTAGACATTTGGAGACATCATTCCGAGAGTCTGACTACCATAAGCCAATTGGCATGATCCACAGTAATAATATGATTTTTCAGCCAGCCAGCAAAGGAAATTTGTGTGTAAAACCATTGTGCAGCTCTATTACAGGTAAATGAGCAAGGTAGATTAACAATTTTGAAAGTAAATATTAATAATCATAGTGGAAAATTGATACTAATAATCATAATACAAGTAACCATTTCAATTTCAGGGAGTATAGACCTGCATCTCCCATGCTTTATGCATACTGATTTAGCCTCCATAAAAACCCTATAGAATAGGTTATTTTACTTTTAGTGTTTACAGGTGAAGAAAATGAAGCACAGAGATATCAAGGGACTTGTTCAACATTGCACCATAGTGGGCAGTTGGATGGGGTATGAATCTAGGCGGTTTGGCGTCAGTCTATGCACTAGGTGCTAACAGAGGAGCCCACCTACTTTTCTGCTCTTCCTTATAATACCTGTATCTCAGAAAATCTGGTTTAGAAAGTTTCTTCAGTTAAAGTTAACGTAATTATGAATTTTTTACTGCCTATATATCCTTTGGGAATTTGTACTCTTCCCAGGCAGATGGTTTGTATTCTTCTAATACCAATCACAAAGTTTCTTACATAATGAATAATTTCATCTACCTTGGTCTTAAAACTCATATTACTTAATTTCAAATAGGAGAGCATTTTGTCCACTTTTTACAATAACTCCAGATAATTGTGATTCAATATTTAAATAAAATGTAATTATAAAATTATGAGACAACAGCATAGGTAGTACAATTTTAAAATGTGTTGAAAAGAAGCCATCTTAGCTCTGGCAGTCATCTCAGACCCCTGTGCCCAAGGGCTGAACTTTCCCCCACCCTGCCTTAGTAAGCCCCACCCTGTTTTGGTTCCAGCAAGCCCCACCCTGCTTTAGTTCCAGAGACCACCACCCTGCTTTGGGTCCAGGAATCCCCACCCTGTTTTAGTAACAAGAACCCATAAATACCCCTGCCCTAACTAAGCTGAGGGTCCAAGTCCCTACACCGCTGCAACCGGTATACTTGGGCCCAAGCTTAAGCTTGTTGAATAAACCCTTGTGTGATTGAAAAAAAAAAAAAATTGTTGAAAAGAGAATAAATTTAAATGGGGAAATTGACGTCTTGGACCATATGACAAGAGAAACATCACAGAAAAAGAGATAAGGTAAAATGTTAATAGTAAAAGAGGCAGAACATGGGGCTCACATAGTACTTAACTTATTATGCAACTATTATGCAATATTATGTAATTAAGTTCTTACGTATGCACTTCTCGAAATATCTTACTTCTTACTTACTTCTTATGAGCCAGATTGTTTTCTCATTTTACCTGGAGAGGTACCATGATTATGTTTAAAATTGCTTTCCCAGGCCAGTTCATATTGGAAATGGCATTTGAACTCAAGGCATCTGACTCTAGCAACTGTGTTCTTGACCAAAAATGTAATATTTTGCTAGATTAATACCTATTCCAGATAAAATATCAAGATTGTAAAATATAAACTGATAAGAGATGAAAAATTCTCAGAAGAGCAGTATTTTAGTAAAAAATACAGTAAAAATGTAAAACTTGTTTTGTGATAAGAAGTATGTGCACTTAATAAAATACATTCTTTTCAAAAGCTTACTAAGTGAGAATGTAAGACATTGTCACAAAATAATTGTTCTGTTTGTCTGCATGTTCATCAGCTTTTCTACAATATCATCAACATTGAAATATTGGCCATACTTGTATATAGAAAACAGTTGCAGAGTTCCAGGTGCAAGGATACTGATAGACTATTTCTAAAAGGACATATCAAAAAAACAAAAAGGGTTATACCTGGAGAGTAGGATGATAGATTCAATAATATGGAGACAGATTTTAATTTTCTTCTCTTACTCTTCTGTGTACTTGGAAGAATTAATGATAAGTTGTGAATTATTCTGCAATAAAAATAGCTAATAAATGGACACAAAATACTGAAGGACATTTTAGTAATTTTTTTAAAGATTTTATTTATTTATTTGACAGGCAGAGATCACAAGTAGTCAGAGAGGCAGGCAGAGAGAGAAAGGAAGGGAGGCAGGCTCCCTTCTGAGCAGAGTCCAATGGGGGCTTGGTCCCAGGACCCTGGGATCATGACCTGAGCTGAAGGCAGAGGCATTAACTCACTGAGCCACCCAGGCAGCCCCGTTTTAGTAATTATTAATAGCAATGATCATCTCTAGTGTGTGGGGCAAAACCATGTTGTCATATATCAATTATTCAAAATCGTTACTTATGAGTATATAAATTAGAAGCAACATCAATATCCCACTGGATAAGGAGTCAATTAAATATCATTTAGAAAAATTTATACAATGTCACATAAATAAACAAATGATGGGAAGTACAGTAGTATGAAAAGAACTGTGTAATAATTTCAAATCAAAATCAGAACAGAAATTGATATACAATTTCAATGAGAAACTACATATGCTAAGAGCAAGAACATGAAATAGAAAAATCATGATGTACTATATTAGAATTATGAAATATTTTTCAAATGATATTTCTAGAAGAATTATTCTGGGGAATTCAGGGTAAAAAGAAAGATATAGAAGTCAAAACACTAGATTAGATTATAGATTACATTAGACTATAGGCATTGTTAAAAATTTTATATCACATTGGATTCATATGCAGAGATTCTCCATGTTCTCAAGTTCAGATTAATAGTATAGTAAAGAGGGTAAACAGGAGTTTTCCTCAGTTTTGCCAACCTCAAAATTCTCCAGATATTTGTTACATAATGACCATCAATGAAGTTGACATTGAACACAAGAGATGTAAGTAAAAGATTGACAATCTCTTCAATAAATGGTGCTGAGAAAATTAGGCAGCTATATGTAGAAGAATGAAACTGGGCCATTCTCTTACACCATACACAAAGATAAACTCGAAATGGATAAAAGACTTCAATGTAAGACAGGAATCCATCAGAATCCTAGAGGAGAACATAGGAAGTTACCTCTTTGATATCAACCACAACAACTTCTTTCAAAATATGTCTCCAAAGGCAAAGGAAACAAAAGTGAAAATGAACTTTTGGGACTTCATCAAGATCAAAAGCTTCTGCACAGCAATGGAAACAGTCAAGAAAACAAAGAGGCAATCCACAGAATGGGAGAAGATATTTGCAAATGACAGTACAGAAAAAAGGTTGGTATCCAGGATCTATAAAGAACTTCTCAAACTCAACACAGACAAAACAGATAATCATGTCAAAAAATGGGCAGAAAACATGAACAGACACTTCTCCAATGAGGATGTACAAATGGCTAACAGATACATGAAAAAATGTTTGTCATCACTAGCCTTCAGAGAGATTCAAATGAAAACCAAATTGAGATACCACATTACACCACTTAGATAGAATGGCCCAAATTAGCAAGACAGGAAACAACATGTGTTGGAGAGGATGTGGAGAAAGGGGAACCCTCTTACACTGTTGGTGGGAATGCAAGTTCGTGCAGCTACTTTGGAGAACAGTGTTAAGATTCCTCAAGAAATTATAAATAGAGCTTCTCTATGACCCTGCAATTGCACTACTGGGTATTGACCCCAAAGATACAGTTGTAGTGAAAAGAAGGGCCATCTGTACCCCAATGTTTATAGCAGCAATGGCCATGGTTGCCAAACTGTGGAAAGAACCAAGATGCCCTTCAAGGGATGAATGGATAAGGAAGATGTGGTCCATATACACTATGGAGTATTATGTCTCCATCAGAAAGGATGAATACCCAACTTTTGTATCAACATGAATGGGACTAGAAGAGATTATGCTGAGTGAAATAAATCAATCAGAGAGAGTCAATTATCATATGGTTTCACTTATTTGTGGAGCAGAATAAATAACATGGAAGACATGGGGAGATAGAAAAGAGAAGGTAGTTGGGGGAAATTGGAGGGGGAGGTGAACCATGAGAGACTACGGACTGAAAAACAATCTGAGGGTTTTGAAGGGGTTGGGGGTGGGAGGTTAGGCGAGCCAGGTGGTGGGTATTATGGAGAGCACATATTGCATGGAGCACTGGGTGTGGTGCATAAACAATGAATTCTGTTACGCTGAAAAACATTAAAAAAAAAGAGGAAAATAAAATGAAAACAGTAAGAAATAAATAAAGAGCATATTTGTGATGAAAAAAAAAAAGTATGTTTCAACCAAGATACTGACAGGTCTCAGATGAAGGAGTCAAGAACCCACACGTGAGTGAACTGAAGTGAGAATATTTTCTTCAGGAAGGATTCTCTAACAATATCAACATCAATATCAATAACAATAACCATAGTTAGTGCTTGATTATATTGGAATGGTGTTTTTCAGATTTTAAAGCACATAGATAAAAAACATAGTACATGAACTATATGTGTGTATATGTCACATAATTTTTTTTTTTAAACCATAGGGACACTTAAGGTAATGTAAGGCAGCTATTTGACTCCATTCTTTCATATGAAGGATAAATTTCAAGGCATTCAAGTCACTTGGCCAAGGATGGTACAAGTTCTGCCATGTTCAATCTTGGTAGGAATCAAAATTTTAAAAGATACTTAATTTTTATTCTTCAAATGCAAAGGTTTTTCAAATGCAGTTAGTTTCTGAATCTATAGATGGATCTGGGAAAGGCTTGGACTTTTGCAGATTTACAGAAATTCACAGAGGATTAAAGTCAGCTGGAGATAACATAACAGGGGGTGCCTGGGTGGCTCAGCAGGTTAAAGCCTCTGCCTTCGGCTCAGGTCATGATCTCAGGGTCCTGGGATCGAGCCCAGCATCGGGCTCTCTGCTCAGCAGGGAGCCTGCTTCCTCCTCTCTCTGCCTGCTTTTCTGCCTCCTTGTGATCTCTGTCTGCTAAATAAATAAATAAAAATCTTAAAAAAAAAAAAAGGCAGCTGGAGGTATCATAACATGGAACAAAAAGGATTTCTGAGGTCAGCCCACTAGTCTTCCCATGATGTCACGTCTTTTCTTCTCTTTGCAGATTAAACCCTTGTCAAGTGAACTTTACCTGCAGCCACTAGTAAGGTGATGAATAACAGCCTGACTGAATTCATTCTGTTTGGGATGACACAGGATGCAGGAAAGCGGAAAGCAGTATTTGCGGTCTTCTTGATGTTTTACCTTATCACACTGTTGGGGATCTTTCTTATTATAGTGACCATTAAAACAAGCAGGATCCTTGGGAGTCCCATGTACTTCTTCGTATTCTATCTGTCCTTTGCTGATGCCTGCTTCTCTACAACCACAGCCCCCAGATTGATTGTGGATGCCCTTTCTCAGAAGAAGACCATTTCCTACAATGAGTGCATGACTCAGGTCTTTGCAGCCCACTTCTTTGGGTGCATGGAAATCTTTTTTTCATTTTTGTTTCTTTTTCTTTGGTTTCTTTTTTTAGATTTTATGTAGACATGAAATTATCTGCAACAATGAAGACACATTCCATTCCATTCTATACAGATCTAACCCCTAGTTTTTCTTGTACTAGGTAATACTGCCTTATAAATATATACTGAAATTAATGTATGCATTTCTCTTTGGATTGTTGCCAAACTTCAAGTATGACAACAATTTTGCAATACATATATGTTTTTGAATAAGTGAAAAGATGAGTTCCTAGCAGTAGAGTTGTTGCTATATGTATTTGAGTCAATCAATGGTCAGACTGCTAAATCTCATTGTTCACAGTTATTGACAAACTGCCATCCTTGAGGTGGTACTTACAGCTACACCGCTGTGTCTGAGAGGCCTTCTATCCACATTCTCAATGTGTACCTATAAATATTTCAGGCATAGAACAACCTGAATAGAATTATTTTATTTCATTTTATACTTTTTTAAATTTATTTTTTATTTTCAGCATAAGAGTATTCATTATTTTTGCACCACACCTAGTGCTCTATGCAATCCGTGCCCTCTATAATACCCACCACCTGGTACCCCAACCTCCCACCCCACCCCCCGCCCCTTCAAACCCCTCAGATCGTTTTTCAGAGTCCATAGTCTCTCATGGTTCACCTCCCCTTCCAATTTCCCCCAACTCCCTTCTCCTCTTTATCTCTCCATGTCCTCCCTGCTATTTGTTATGCTCCACAAATAAGTGAAACCATATGATAATTGACTCTCTCTGATTGACTTATTTCACTCAGCATAATCTCTTCCAGTTTCATCCATGTTACTACAAAAGTTGGGTATTCGTCCTTTCTGATGGAGGTATATTACTCCAGAGTGTATATGGACCACCACTTCCTCATCCATTCATCCGTTAAAGGCATCTTGGTTCTTTCCACAGTTTGGTGACCGTGGCCATTGCTGCTATAAACATTGGGGTACAGATGGCCCTTCTTTTCACAGCATCTGTATCTTTGGGGTCAATACCCGGTAGTGCACGACAGAGTCATAGGGAAGTTCTATTTTTAATTTCTTGAGGAATCTCCACACTGTTCTCCAAAGAGTCTGCACCAACTTGCATTCTCACCAACAGTGTAAGAGGGTTCCCCTTTCTCCACATCCTCTCCAACACATGTTGTTTCCTGTCTTGCTAATTTTGGCCATTCTAACTGGTGTAAGGTGACATCTCAATGTAGTTTTAATTTGAATCTCCCTGATGGTTAGTGATGATGAACACTTTTTCATGTGTCTGATAGCCATTTATGTCTTCATTGGAGAAGTATCTGTCCATATCTTCTGCCCATTTTTTGATATGATTGTCTGTTTTGTGTGTGTTGAGTTTGAGGCGTTCATTATAGATCCTGGATATCAACCTTTTGTCTGTACTGTCATTTGCAAATATCTTCTCCCATTCTCTGGGTTGCCTCTTTGTTTTCTTGGCTGTTTCCTTTGATGTGCAGAACCTTTTGATCTTGATGAAGTCCCAAAAGTTCATTTTCACTTTTGTTTCCTTTGCCTTTGGAGACATATTTTGAAAGAAGATGCTGTGGCTGATATCGAAAAGATTACTGCCTATGTTCTCCTCTAGGATTCTGATGGATTCCTGTCTCACATTGAGGTCTTTTATCCATTTTGAGTTTATCTTTGTGTACAGTGTAAGAGAATGGTCGAGTTTCATTCTTATACATATAGCTGTCCGGTTTTCCCAGCACCATTTATTGAAGAGACTCTCTTTTTTTCACTGTATATTTTTTCCTGTTTTGTCAAAGATTAATTGACCATAGAGTTGAGGGTCCATATCTGGTTTTTCTACTCTATTCCACTGGTCTATATGTCTGTTTTTATGCCAGTACCATGCTGTCTTGGTGATCACAGCTTTGTAGTAAAGCTTGAAATCAGGTAACGTGGTGCCCCCCATTTCATTTTTGTTTTTCAACATTTCCTTAAGCGATTCGGGGTCTCTTCTGATTCCATACAAATTTTAGGATTATTTGCTCCAGCTTTTTGAAGAATGCTGGTGGAATTTTGATCAGAATAGCATTAAAAGTTTGGATTGCTCTAGGCAGTATAGACATTTTAACAATGTTTATTCTTCCGATCCAAGAGCATGGAATTGTCTTCCATCTTTTTGTGTCTTCTTCAATTTATTTCATGAGTGTTCTGTAGTTCCTCGAGTACAGATCCTTTACCTCTTTGGTTAGGTTTATTCCCAGGTATCTTATGGTTCTTGGTGCTATAGTAAATGGAATCGATTCTCTAATTTCCCTTTCTGTATTTTCATTATTAGTGTATAAGAAGTGGTAATCAAAAACCTCCCCCCAAAACAAGAGCCCACGACCTGATGGATTCCCTGGGGAATTCTACCAAACTTTCAAAGAAGAAATAACACTTATTCTCCTGAAGTTGTTTCAAAAAATTGAAGCAGAAGGAATACTTCCTGACTCTTTCTATGAAGCCAGCATTACCCTAATCCCCAAACCAGGCAAAGAACCTACCAAAAAGGAGAATTTCAGGCCAATATCACTGATGAATATGGATGCTAAGATTCTCCACAAGATCCTAGCAAACAGGATCCAACAGCACATTAAAAAGATTATCCACCATGACCAGGTGGGGTTCATCCCTGGGCTACAAGGATGGTTCAACATTCGCAAATCTATCAATGTGATAGAGCAAATTAATATGAGAAGAGCGAAGAACATCGTCCTCTCAGTTGATGCAGAAAAAGCATTTGACAAAATCCAGCATCTGTTCCTGATTAAAATGCTTCATTTTTATACTTTAATCAAAATCTTTTTCTTCAAAATCTTTTACATATAATTGAGTTTGAATAATCTGAGTAACATTATTTTATTTTTTGCACTTTAATCAAAATCTTATTTTAAAAAATCATTTTTGTATAATTGAGTTTCAGCATCTTGTCATATATTTAACATGATTTGTATTTCTTCTTCTTTGCATTACCCATTAAAGTCTGTTTCAGGGGCGCCTGGGTGGCTTAGTGGTTTGAGCCTCGACCTTCGGCTCAGGTGATGATCTCAGGGTCCTGGGATCGAGCCCCGCATAGGGCTCTCTGCTCAGCGGGAAGCCTTCTTCCCCCACCTCCTCTGTCTGCCTGGCTGCCTGCTTGTGGTCTCTGTCTGTCAAATAAATAAATAAAATCTTTAAAAAAATAAAGTCTATTTCATTCAATTGTTGACGTTTCCCATGCTGATTTTTATGAGTCATTTGTGTACTAAAGAAATGATCCTTTTTATTGTTGTATATATAATTATTATTTTTCTGACTTGTGATATTTTTAACTTTTTTATGCTAGGTATATGTGGTATTTTTGACCCTTGTATACTACTTCTTTTTTATTATGTTCAGTTAGCCAACATGTAGTGCATTATTATTTTTGATGTAGTGCTCAGTGATTCATGAGTTGTATATAACACTAGTGCTCATCACAACATATGCCCTCCTTAATACCCATCACTGGGCTACCTCATCCTCCCCTCCCACCTTTCTGTAACCATCAGTTTGTTTCCCAGAGTCCAGAGTCTGTATTTTGTCTTACATTTTACATTTAATGTTTTTTTGCTTTGTATCTTGCTTAAAAAGACTTTCCTTACTTCATTCATGCCAAAATATTCTTCAGCTATTATTAGCACTTAATTTTAAAGTACTTCTTTTGGTCTTATATTAAAATTGTTGATTCATTGGGAATTTATTTTGATATAGGGATTATTTGGGGATTGAATTTTTTGTTTTTCTAAATTTTAGTTGTTTCTTTTTAATAGTTGTATAATTATCTTTTTACCCTTGACCTGAAATCATGACTATTATATTCTAATGTCCCATTGGTGTTTGGATCCAATTTAGGACTATTCTGTTTTATTGATGTCTTTATTCAAGTCCCAATTGAGATACAATATATGTTTCATATATATAACACATATTGATATATGATGAGCCTAGCAGTCTCTCATTTCTGCTCTTTTTCACATTTATAATTAGTCTTGCACAAATTCAAGTTTAAGATAATAAGTTTACATGTAAATATGATAAATGTTTAACATTAAAAATGTTGATAATTAAGTTAAAAATAAGTTGAACATGGTTTAGTTACAAAACAAAGGCAATTATTATGTTCAGGATGATTCAGCTTAAGATCAATTTAGGAAGAGTTTACAGCTTTCCAGTACTGAGAACTGTTATCCATGAGCATCTTTCTTCATTCAACAAGTTATCTTTCATGACTTTGGGTACTTCTTCCATTGTGACTTACGCCTTCTAGATATCTCCTGTCTTTCATCAATAACCCTGAAATGCTTTTTGGCACTTTAGCTATAAAAAAAACCATCTCTTTCAGGATGTGTGTGACTGACTTCTTTGCTGACTATCCATATGGCCATCTGCAAATGCTTGTACTATGTAATCATTACAAGTGACAGGGATAGGGCTTCTTCTTTCAGGTGATATGTACTAGAGGCTTTGTCCTTGCTACCATTCAGGTCCTCCTCACAGTGTGGCTTCCTGTGTGTGGCTCTCCTAGTTGGACATGATATGCTCACCGAGGACCTGTAGCTTGGAGTAGAGACACAAAGCCGTGTCCACCTGTGTCTCTCACATCACTTTGGTGGTCTTAGTATAGTGTCCAGAATATTTATATATTTGCAACCAGTCACCACCTTCTCCACTGATAAAGCTGTGGTTGTGTTGTGTAGCATGGTAACTGCTTTGTTAGACTTAAACCTGCAGACTCAGAAATTTGGAGGTGAAAAATGTCATTAGGAGAAGTTCTAGGGTAAAAATGGTAAGTGTAAGAGATATCCATAACTTTATAAGATAAATTTGTCTCTTAAATGGAACAGAGAAAAGATAATTTCTATATTACAGAGGCACACGAGCACTATTTGTCCAAAGTGTATTTATTTTAACCTATAGACACCAGGAACAATTTATTTCTTAATGTAAAAATATCCTATTTCGATATACATACTGTCCAATTGACTGTAAAAGTTCAATATACTTAGAGAATTAGATTTCTTGTAAAATCCAGATTGTCAGGACACAGCTCTGGAGATTGTAATTTATCAGCTTTGTTGCTGGAGGACATACTTACTTTCAGAAAAATTACTTGGGTATCTCTGAAGCCAATATCTTTGCATATACTCTAGCTATTATGCTATAATTAATGTTCACAACATGAACCTGTCAGTGAAATCGACTTAGTTCCTTTTTTTCTGCTACTCTAATTTTTTTCCCTATTTTTTTAATGTATTTTTGAATTTCCAGTATAATTAACACAGTGTCACATTAGTTTCAGGTGTACACTGTAGTGATTCAACAATTCTATACAATACTCAGTGCTCTTCACAATAAGTGCACTCTGGATCTCCTTCATCTATTTCACCCTAAACACCACACATCTCCCCTTTGATAATCATCAATTCTCTATATTTAAGAGTCCGTTTTATCTCTTTTTTCCCCATTGATCATATGTTTTCTTTCATAAATTCCACATGGGTGAAATCATATGGTACTTGTCTTTCTTGGACTGACGAATTTCACTTAGCATTATAACCTTTAGATCCATCTGTGTTGTTTCAAATGGCAAGATTTCATTTTTTATGGCTGAATAATATTCCATTGTATATACATACCATTCTTTATCCATTCATCAATCAATGGACAGTTCCATAATTTGGGTATTGTAAATAATGTTGCAAAAAACGTAGGGGTGCACTCATCTTTTCAAACTAGTGTTTTTGTTGAGGTGCCTGGGTGGCTCAGTCAAGTTACCCATCTAACTTTGGCTCAAGTCATGATGCTGATGAAGTTCTAGAAGCTAGGTGAGGTTTGGTGGGCTGAGGTCCGGAGCCGATGACCAAGAAAGAATTCTTGAGACATCTTTGGTGCAAAATGGTGGTTTATTAAAGCACGGGGACAGGACCCGTGGGCAGGAAGAGCTGCTGCCCCGGGTTGTGAGGGATGGCAGGTTATGTACCCTGCTGTTGGGGGAAGGGGAGGGGAAGGGAGGTTTCAGTGGAGTTTTCATATGCTAAAGAGGGCCTACAAGGTGCCAGGATGTTCCAGGCCTGCCAGAGGCCTTGCTCTTGCTGCTGGATCAATGTTGTCTTTAGACCAGCCATTAACATTAAGATCTTTGGGAGACTTTTTGGTGGAGTGTCACAATCCTGCTATCAATCGTCTTTGTTAGTGAGATTTAGAACATTTGTAAGCCAAGGGAGACTCCTGTCTAGCAGGATTGTGAGCTCTGCAAGTTAACTATTTGCTTATTGTTCATAGCAGTCAGGGCTGCCTGAGGGATGCTACACTTATGGAGGGGAAAGGGTGAAGAGGGGGTGCAAGGCGCCAGCTTTTGTTTTGTCCTCAGCCAGCCTCCTGCTCCCTCATCAATGCCAAGGGCCTGGTATCTAGCCTTGGGTCAGGCTCCTTGGTCAGCTGGGAACCTGCTTCTCTCTCTCTCCCAGCTCATGTTCTTTTGTTATCTCTCCATCTCTCAAATAAATAAATAAATAAATAAATAAATCTTTAAAAAATTGTGTTTTCATATTCTTTGGGTGAATACTCAGGAGTGGGAGTACTAGATCACATGACAATTCTATTTTTATTTGTTTAAAGAGCTTCCATGCTATTTTCCACCCTGGCCACACCAGTTTGCATTCTCACCAACAGTTCCCTTTTCTTCACATCCTTGCCAACACTTGTTATTTCTTATGTTTCAATGTTAGCCATTCTGACATGTATGAGTTGATATATGACTGTATTTTTTTTTAATCACTGTATTTTTGATTTGCATTTCCCTGATGATGAATGACATTAAGCATCTTTCCATGTGTCTGTTGGCCATCTTTACGTGTTCTTTGGAGTAATAGCTGTTCATGTCTTTTGCTTATTTTTAGTTGGATTATTTGTGCTTTTCTGGCATTAAGTTGTATAATTTCTTTACATATTTTCAACACTAACCCATTATTAGATAAGTCATTTGCAAGTATCTTTTCTCATTCCTAGGTTGTCTTTTAGTTTTGTTCATTATTTTTTTTCACTGTGCAGATTTTTATTTCAATGTAGTACCAATAGTTTATTTATGTTTTTCTTTCTCTTGCTTCAACATGCTGGGGTTTCAGAATATAGGTGAAATTTGGTGGGGCGAGTTCCAGAGCTGTCAGCCAAGAAAGAAATCTTGAGATGTCTCTGGTGCAAAAAGGTGGTTTTATTAATGCATGTCGACAGGACCCATAGGGAGAAAAAGCTGCCCAGGGTTTGTGAAGTGTGGCTGATTATGTACTTGGGAGTTGGGGAAGGTAGGAAAAAGGTGGTTTCAAAGGATTTTTATATGTTAAAGAAGACTCACAGGATACCAGAGACTTTACCATTGTGAAATTAAAGTTGTTTTTCCTTCTAGTAAGTCATTAACATTAAAAGAGTTGGGAGCTTCCTGGAGGAACAAAAATTTCACTATGCCTGCTTCAAGTATCTGTCAATGGGCTGCAGATTTAAAGGACCTTTAATTGTATTTACATTTCCTTCTTGAAGATAGGCCATTGATAGAAATGTTTTGTTGTTGTAAATAGCTAAGATTTTTGTAAATTTAGGGAGACATGTCTTATATGATTGCAATTTCTGTAAATTAATTTGTTTTTCCTTTAGGGCAGCCAGGAATGCTTGAGGACTGTCACATATATCCCATGGAAGGGTGGACTGTGGACTGTCAGCTTCTGCCTGTCCTCAGTGAGTCTTCTGCTCCCTCATCAAGGAGACATATCTAGAAAAATGTAACTGTGGCTAATGCCAGAGACATTACTGCCATTACTCTGTTTTAAGGTTTTTACATTTTCAGGTTTCACAGTTAGTTCTTTAATCTATTTTTAGTTTATTCTTGTGTATAGTGTAAGAAAGTGGTCCAGTTTCATTCTTTTGCATGTAGCTGCTGTCCAGATTTCCCAGCACCATTTACTGAGGAGACTGATTTTTCCTCACAACATATTCTTACCTCCTTTCTTATAGATTAACTTCCAATAATCATGAGTTTATTTCTGGGTTCTCTATTCTGTTCTATTGATCTATGTGTTTATTTTTGTGCCAGGAACATACTGTTCTCATTGCTACAGCTTTGTAGTATATCTTCATAGCTGGGATTGTGATACCTCCAGTTTTGCTCCTCTTTTTCATCATTGCTTTTGTAATCTGGGTCTCTTGTGGTACCATGCACATTTTAGGTTATTTAGTCTAGTTCTGTGAAAATGCTGTTGGTATTTTGATAGGGATTGCTTTCAATCTATAGAGTTCGTAGGGTTAGAATGGACTTTTTAGCAAGATGTGTTTTTTTCATCCACAAGCATCAAATATCTTTCCATTGTTTGTGTCATTTTGAATTTCTTTCATCAGTGTTTTACAGTGTACAGAACTTTCACCTACTTGGTTAAGTTTATTCCTAGGTATTTTATTATTTTGGTGCTATTGTAAATGGGACTGTTAATTTCTCTTTCTGCTATTTTATTATTTGTGTAAAAAAATGCAACAGTTTTACTGCATATTGATTTTGTATCCTGTGACTTTAGTGAATTCATTTATTAGATATAGTAGTTTTTTTGTAGAGTCTTTAGGGCATTATATATATATATATATATATATATATATATATATATAGAATGATGGCATCTGGAAATAGTGAAACTTTTACTTTTTCCTTACTAATTTGAATGTTTTTATTTCTTTTTGAGGCTTGACTTCTGTAACTAAGACTCTCAGTACTATGTTGAATAAAATTGGGGAGAGTGGGCAGCGTGGTCTTGTTCATGATCTTAGGGGAAAAGTTTTTCATCATTGAGTATGATGTTTGCTGTGGGTTTTTCATATATGGCCTTTATTATGTTAAGGTATGTACCCTTTAAACCTACTTTGTTGAAGGTTTTTATCATGAATGGATGTTGCACTTTGTCAAATTCTTTGTCTACATCTACTGAAAGGATAATGTGGTTTTTATCTGTTTTGTTGACTTGTTTTGTGGCCTAATAAGCAATATCTTCTGGAGAATGTTCCATGTGCACTTGAAAATAATGTATATTCTGCTGTTTTAGGATGGAATGTTCTGAATACGTCTGTTAGATCCATCTGGTCCAATGTGTCATTTAAAGCCACTGTTTTCTTGTTGACTTTCTCTTTGGACGATCTGTCCAATGGTGTGATTGTGGTGTTAAAGTCCCAACTCTAATTGTTGCATTATTTATTACTTTCTTTATGTTTGTTAATAGTTTCTTGATGCATCTAAACGCTCCCATGTTTGGTGCATAAATATTTACAACTGTTATGTGTTCTTGTTGGATTGTTCCTTTTGAGAATGTAGAGTTCTTTTTGTTTCTGTTAACAGTCTTTGTTTAAAAATCAATTTTTTTCTGATATAAGTATTGCTACCTGGCTTTCTTTTCACTTTCATTTGCACGGTAAATATTTTCTATCCCTTCACTTTCAATCTGCCTGTGTCTTTAGGTCTGAGATTAAACTCATAGACAGCGTATAGATGGGTCTCACTTTTTTTTTGTTCTTTCACTCTATGTCGTTTGATTGGAGCATTTAGTACATTTATGTTTAAAGTGATTACTGAGAGGATGTACTTACTGTCATTTTGTTACTTGTTTTATGGTTGTTTTAGTAGTTCTTCTCTATTCCTTTCTTCTCTTGCTCTCTTCTCTCATGGTTTGTTGGCTTTCTTTAGTGATATATGTGGGTTCCCTTCTCTTTATTTTTTCCATACTTATTACTGGCTTTAGTTTTGTGTAATATCTTATGCCTGTAGCAACCTATATTAAGGCAACAGTTGCTTAAGCTAGAACCCCCTCTAGAATCATTACATTTTTACTCTCCTCCAGCCATGTTTTAGGTATATGGTGTCAGTCTTTATATACTTTTATTTTACAAATCCATTGACTGATTTTTATAGATATTTAATTTATTGCTTATGGAAGTTATCTTAGTTTTTAAGTTTAGCTTTTAAATTGTGGTAAACTATATGTGGCAAGTGTATAATGTTAGCCATTTGTAAGTTCATAGTTCAGGGGCATTATATTTCTTCACTACATTATAATAACATCACCACCATGTGTTTCTGGTACTTTTTCATTTTCCCAAACTGAAACCAGACACCCATTAAATACTAATTGCCATTCCCTCTCCCTGAGGCCTAGGCAACCACTGTTCTACATATGATCTGTGAATTTGATATGCTAAGTACATCTTGTAAGTGGGAACAGTGCTTGTCCTTTTGTGACTGCCTTATTTCACTTAGCAGAATCTATTATAGGTTAGTATGTTTTGGCGTGTGTCAGAATTTCCTTTATATTTCAGGACTGAATAGTATTCCACTATGTGTATACACATCATTTTGTTTATACAGTTACCTGCCAGTAAGTGCTTTGGTTGCTTCTTCTTACTGGCTATTGTGAATACTGCCATGAAAACAAGTGTAGCAATATTTGTTTGAATTCCTGACTTCCATCACCTTGGGTATATACCCAGAAGTGAAATTGCTAGGTCATGTAATAATTTTTTAAGTGTTTGAGAACTACCATAACATTTTCCATAGAGCGATATCATTTGACATTCCCAACAGTAATGCACAGTTATTCCAGGTTTTCCACATTCTCTTCTACATTTATGTGTGTGTGTGTGTGTGTTCTTTAATAGTTATCTGTGTAAGTCTGAAGTGGTGTTTCATTATGGTTTTAAAATCCATTTTCTAATGATCAGTGATATTGAGATCTTTTCATGTGCCCACAAGCCATTTATACATTTTCTTCTGAGAAATGTCTATGCAAGTCCTTCATTTTAATCTGGCTGTTTATTTTACTGTATTTTTATTTTTTAAAATTTTCCTTAAAGTCTTTTTATTTATTTGAGAGGGAGAGAGAGAGAGAAAGAGAGAGAGTCTACACACAAGCTAGGGGAAGAGGCAGAGCAAGAAGCAGACTCACCACTGAGCAGGGAGCCTGAGGCAGGGCTCAATCCCAGGAGCCTGGGACCAGGACCCGAGCCAAGCCTAAAGCAGATGCTCAAACAACTGAGTCAACTCCTAGATGCCCTTCATTTTGTTTTAAGATGCAGAAATTCTTTATGTACTGTGGCTATTGATACCTTATCAATATAGTATTTGCAAATATTTTCTCCACATTTGTACATTGTTGTTTCACATTGTTGGTGGTGTTGCTTGATGCACACAAGTTCTTAATATTGATAGAGTACAATTTATCTATTTCTTTTTGCCTGTGTTTTTGGAATCATTGCCAAATCCAAGGTCGTGGTTTTTCTTCTATGTGTTCTTGTAAGAGTTTTATACTTTTAGCTAGATTGTAGGTTTTGATCCATATTGAGTTAATTTTTGCATATGATATGCATTAAGGGTTCAATTTCATTCCTCCTTTATGGTTATCCAGTTTCACAGCACCATTTTTTGAACCACCTGTCTCTACCCCATGACTACTCTTGACATCTTTGTTGAAAATCATTGAATATATATGCAAAGATTTATTTCTAGGCTTGAATTTTATTTCATTATGATGTCTTTTTTTTTTTTGTCAATATCACACTCTTTTTTTTTTTAAAGATTTTATTTATTAATTTGACAGAGAGAAATCACAAGTAGACAGAGAGGCAGCCAGAGAGAGAGAGAGAGAGGGAAGCAGGCTCCCTGCTGAGCAGAGAGCCCGATGTGGGACTCGATCCCAGGACCCTGAGATCATGACCTGAGCCGAAGGCAGTGGCTTAACCCACTGAGCCACCCAGGCGCCCCAATATCACACTCTTTTGATTATCATAACTTTGTAGTAAGTTTTAGAACCAGGAAGTTTTCCATTGTTGTTGATGTTGTTGTTGTTGTTGTTGTTGTTTTCTTGCCAATATTATTTTCACTGTTTGGACTTCTTGACATTCCATGTAAATTTTTGGATGGATTTTTCTATTTCTCAAAAAATTTATTTTTATTTTATTTGGATTTTTATAGGGTTTACACTGAATCAAAAATCAGATTAGCATTAACATCTTAATGACATGAACTATATCAGTTCATGAAAGTCTTTCCATTTATTTGTGTCTTTCAGATTATCTTTCAGCAACATTTTATAGTTTTGCACTATAGAAGACTTTTGCCTCCTTACTTATGTTTATTCTTAAATATTTATTTCTTTTAATATTGTTGTAAAAGGAATCATTTTCCTAATCCTCTCTGGGTTGTTCACTGGTAAGAGAGAAGTTCTATGTATTTTCATGAAAAGGTTACCTTTCAAAAATTGGGTAAAGAAGGAATGTACCTCAACATAAAGGGTCATATATGACAGATCCACATGTAACATCACACTCAGCAGGCAAATGTTGAAAGCCTTCCCACCACAATCAGGAATAAGATGAGAGTGCCCAGTCTCACCCCTCCTTCTCCCAGAAGCATTCGAAAAAAAATCCCCGTGATATTTTTAGCAATTTCTACTATAGATTAGGCCATCAGTGAAGTGAGATCATTTTACTTACTTACTTAAATTTTACTTAAAGTTACTAGCTGTGACAGTGTTTCTGATGGTAGCAACTATCTCAGTTTAAGCATCATCTTTGAAGAAAGGCCTTCACTGATCATATTCTTCCTAGTAGAATTCTCCCTGAGTACCTTGTTTGTCTTCTTATTAACACTGAAAAGATTATGATTCGTATGTTGAATTGTCCCTTTATTTATTGTCTGACTCTATTATGAAAATATAAGGTCCTTGGAGGAAGGCACTTTTGCATATTTTTTGCCTATTTCATTAATTGCTGTGTCCTCACTCATAGCAGGGTTCTTGGCAGTAAATAAATGCTCCAAAAGTAAAACTTTAAATTTAAAAATAAAAAAAAATTGGGTAACTATTATGTCTAAATCAGTGATAAATATGCAGAACATCTAACCACACTGCAAGGTAACATAAATTGACTATTAAAAGATAGGAAAGAAAAACGTGCTATGACAATTGGGGAAATACATGATAAATTAATCTTCCTTAATACAATATGGCAGGGCTGAAATTTATTCTTTTTTAAAATATTTTATTTATTTATTTGATAGACAGAGATCACAAGTAGGCAGAGAAGCAGGCAGAGAGAGGAGAAAGCAGGCTCCCTGCTGAGCAGAGAGCCCAGTGTGGGGCTTGATCCCAGGATCCTGGGATCATGACCCAAGCGGAAGGCAGAGGCTTTAACCCACTGAGCCACCCAGGTGCCCCTGAAATTTATTCTTGACTGGTGGTAGTCTTACAATGGTTCTCATGATATATTTCTTTTTATGTAACATCTTGCTGACCCTAACTATGTGATCTGACCTAATACTTCTTCCTATAGATACTTTTTTAAAAGTGTTTGTGGAAATTCCCAGCGAATTTAATTAAGCAAGAATTAGTCCTGGACACTTCCCAATTCTAGAACTTAATGAGGTGTTTGGTTAGAAGGCAAAATGTTCAGCGATCTTTGCTTGTGTTGGGAAGAAGATACTATGCTCCTAACAAGTGATATATATATTTTAGGGAGATTCTGTTAGGCTTACAGCATTACCTAAAGAAAAGCACAAGAATGTCTCTTAAAATATCAAGTCAGCTAATCTGAGCAAACCGACAGGACAGAATGAAGTTGACTAATGAGTTGAACGGTATTTTTCTATTTAGACATTAGTAGGAAAGAAGTTACTTGAGAGAAGTCTTCCTCGAGAATGTCTGGTTGCTATCACCTTATGTAAGGATAGGAATTCCTTGTCTTTTTGATGAATTCTCCTAATATGCTAAATTTTTGATTTCTGTGTGGACCCTGGACGTCCTAGGAAGTAATTTACAGTACAAATAAAAGCAACTTTATGAATAACCAGAAGACTCCACGGAGAGAATGGACAGGCAGTTGAGTGAAATAAAATATGTCCTCAAGTAATAATGCAGCTTTTTACCGTCTCTTGTCAGACTGGATGATAGAAGAAGTCCACGTTCCTGTGAATGAATAAAAAGTGTTCCTTCAGATTGTGGACGTATTTTCCTAAGGTAAGAATAACAGTACATAGTGGATACCAGGCTTTGCAATTGTGTATCTTTATTATGTTAAAGATTACTTTAGATAAAGCAAACTTGGATTGCAGTTCTAGCTTTATCACTTAAAAATGAATGACTTTGGAAAAATTAACTAGATGTTCTGAGCTTCCATTTTTCAACTATGAAATGAGGATTATAGTTCCTGTTACTGTAATAGAAATGTGATTCCTTAAGTTGTGAGCCTGTGAATGGAATCCCCTGTAGTTGTTGTGAGCAGTGGAATGATCAGATCAGAATCAGATTTTAAAAGAATCATTTGGACTGCTTCACAGCCACAAACTGATGGAAGCCAGAATGAAAGGGGAGGGATGTTGTGGGAGGCTAGTGCAGTGGACCAGAATGGACCAGAAGTGGTGCAGGGAGGGGAATGATCAAGTAAGTGATCTATTTTAGAGGGGGTGAATAAGATTTATTAAAGGTATCAGTAAGCGATACAAGAGCAAGAATGGCATGAAGGACATGGTGATATTTCTTGTCTGAGCAATGATATGGAAGGTGGTACTATTTAATTAGATGGGAAAACTGTTTCTTAATGAAAATTAAAAATTTAGTTTCTAAAGTACTGAATTAATATCCAACTGGAAAAGTTCACAGTTGGAGATTATATATGTATATATATATATACACATATATTTTTAGCTTCATATATATATATATATATATATATATATATATATATATATATATATATGAAGTTTAAAAATTAAGGGAGAGACACAACACTGGAGTGCTTTCCCATTTACTGGTCAGGGAAAGAGGGCATATCCATACAAAGATTCTGTGAAAAAAGTCTCAAGGAAGATGCAATCCAGGGCCTCAAACTTCCATTCCTTGTTTGATGCACTCACTTCAAATATGTCAATTATCTTAAAGGGGCCTTAAGTATTTAACTTTTATGACTTTATAAACTGCGTATCTTTGCATGGAATTCCCTTGCCTTATTTTCTTGTCTTTTCAGTTTTCCTTTGCAACTCAGTTAAAGCATTGCTTCCTCTGGGAAGCCTTCTCTGACTGCTGTTTGCTAGTGACCTTCACACTGTGCTACTATTTGTATAGTATCACATATTATATTGGTGATTATTATGTATGCTATCACTGAGTGTTGGAAACCATGGCTTATTCAACTTGGAAATCACAATGTCTGTGACACATGTGACATAAACAGGTACTCCTGCCACAATCTTTTCATTGAATGAGTCAATAAAAGAGTAATCTTATAATGCATTTAAAAGTTTTCCCCCTTGTTTTGTAGATCACTTGCTTCTAATATGAGAAGTCAGTTCCTAATGCAGACTAGATGGCACCAAATAGCAGTATGACTTACTTTGTGCTCTTGGGCCTCACCCAGGATCCAAAGAAACAGAAGATCCTTTTTGTTATGTTCTTGTCTTCTATATTTTGACTGTGGTGGGAAACCTGCTCATTGTGGTGACTGTAACTGTCAGTAAGTCCCTCGACTCACCTATGTACTTTTTTCTTGCTAGCTTATCATTTATGGATGTCATTTATTCATCTTCTATTTCTCCTAGATTGATGTCAGACTTGCTGTTTGCAGAAAATACAATATCCTTCCAATCTTGTATGACTCAGCTATTAACAGGACACTTTTTTGGTGGATCAAAGGTTTTTCTTGTGCTGGCAATGGCCTATGACCACTATGTGGCCATCTGCAAGCCCTTGCATTACTTGGTGAGGTGCTGGTCCTTCCCCAGAATGGGGGTGGGGGACAGAGGAGAGGGGGTTGCTAAGGAACAGATACCTGGGTTTTGTCCCAGGATTTTGGGATCAAGTTCTTCATTCACTGATAAAGGATTTGGGAACACAAAAGGATTTGGGGGGATTATTTGGAGGGAAGTCAAAGTTCAAGGATGCTCTTTTTTAAATACCTGCATCACTCATCACTTTGTTCTTAAAGAAGCCTGGGACACAATAAACCAAAAAATACATTACAAAATGCTGATCATGAAAAGTGTAGCTTCTATCTGTTACCATCTGTTACCAGCCAAAGTCCCTACAATATTATTGGTTATACCCCTTAGGCTGTACTTTTTTTTTTTTTTTTAAGATTTTTTTTATTTATTTATTTGACAGAGAAATCACAAGTAGATGGAGAGGCAGGCAGAGAGAGAGAGAGAGGGAAGCAGGCTCTCCGCCGCCGAGCAGAGAGCCCAATGCGGGACTCGATCCCAGGACTCTGAGATCATGACCTGAGCCGAAGGCAGCGGCTTAACCCACTGAGCCACCCAGGCGCCCCTAGGCTGTACTTTTCATTCTTGTGAGTTATTTTATTCCCCATTATTGTACCTTTCAGCCCCTTCACCTATTTCCCTGATCCCTCCACTCCCTTCCCCCTGGCAGCAGGCAGATTGTTCTCTGTATTTATGAGTCTGTTTTTGTTTTTTGTTTGTTTTGGTGTGTTGATCAAATGCCACATAAAAGTGAAATCTTTTGTAACGTCTTGAAGATATGCCATACTAGTCCATATACATCTCTTCATTTTTCTTATACTCCATGTTACTCACTTATAAATAAAATAAATATCTCCATTCCTGTTCATGTTATTACTTTTTTCAGTAATGAAGAATTTTATAATTGTGTGTTTGTGAATATGTGCAAATATGAGTTCTTAGAAGAGGACTTGTTAGGAATGTATTTGAGTCAATGGTCAGATAGCTAAATGTTGAATTTCATAGTTATTGCCAAACTGTTGTCCTTAAGATTGTACTAATAGCTACCCTGCTGCTCAGTCTGTGAAAGTACTTCTGTCCATATTCTCAACAACCACTCGCAGATACATGCTCATGGTATAAGGCAACCAGAAAAATTGCAATCTTTCTCATATTATTGAGTTTGGGTATCTTTTCATGTGTTTAATAAATCATCTATTTCTTTTTCTCTATTTTGTGTAATTGTTGATCTTTTCCATATTGATACTATATATAACTTCCTTAAAAAGACTTCCCCATTTCATTCATACCAAAATATTCTTCAATTGCTTTTTTAGCTCTTAATTTTAAAGCTTTGTTGAGCTTGTATATCTTACATTAAAACTTTTGATCCATCTAGAATTTATTTTTTTAAAGGCATTAAAGAGGTATGGATTTTTTAAGTTGGTTTTCTAAATTGCAGTGTTTTTTAAAGTTTCATAATTTTCTTTTAGCTATTGACTTGAAGTCCTATTATATATAAATCTCCATATACACTTGGGTCCCATTTAAGATTTAATTCTGTTTCATTGATCTCTATTCCTGTCCCAGTTGGTACACAATAAAATTTCTTTCATATGTAAAACATTTATATATACCTTATTTTTTATTCAGATTTATGTCTATGCTTTTATGTTTATTTTCAAAGAGAAGTTTAAGATAAAAAACGACTTTAGATTGAAATAAAATAAATAAGTTTAACATTATTGGAGGGCATGTATTGCATGGAGCACCAGGAGTGGTGCATAAACAATGAATTCTGGAACACTGAAAAGAAATTAAAAAAAAAAATGGGAAAAAATAAATTGACAAATTAAAGTAAGTTTAAGTAAAAATAACTTAAAAATAAGTTTAAAATGGTTCAGATACAAGACCGTATTATTTTAAGAAGATTCCATTTAAGAAGATTAATTTAGGAAGAGTTTACCGCTTTCTAGTATTGAGAACTGCTATCCATGAGTAGGACTTTTCATTCAACAAGTCATCTTTCCTGACCTTGGGTACTGCTTCCATTTTCTGCCCATGTGAGTAATGAATTCCAGGTATCTGCTGTTCTCCATCCATGGCCCCTGAAATATTGCTTTGCACTTTTGCTTTAAGGAAAACCATTTCTTTCAGCAAGTGTGTCTGAAGTCTTTGCTGAGCATCCTTGTGGCTATGTGCAAACCTCTGTACTATGAAATCATCACAATTGATGGCAATAAGGCTTCCTCTTTCAGTTGGCATGTGCTAGAGGCTTTGCCCTTGCAACCATTCAGGTGGCTGTCTGTGTGTGGCTCCACTGTCATAGACCATTTGCGCATGACATAAATCTTTGGCTGAAACTTATCTGCATGGACACTCATTCTCTTGGTCTCTTTGTTGGTGTCAACAGTGGGTTCATACCCCAAAATGCCAAAGTAATGTTGAAAAAGAAAACCAAAACTAGAGGCATCACAATTCCAGACTTCAAGCTGCATTACAAAGCTGTAATCATCAAGACAGTTTGGTGCCTGCATAAAAACAGACAAGAAGATCAATGAAACAGAATAGAGAACCCAGAAATGGACCTCAATGCTATGGTCAACTAATCTTGGACAAAACAGGGAAGTATATTCAAAGGAAAAAAGACAGTCTCTTCAACAAATGTTGTTAGGAAAATTAGACAGCTACGTGCAGAAGAATGAAACTTTCTTATACCATACACAACAATAAACTCAAAATGGATGAAAGACCTAAATGTAAGGCAGGAATCCATCAAGATCCCAGAGGGAAACATGGTCAGCAATGACCATGGCTCATCATTCTTGGCCTCTGATATAGTAACTTCTTACTAGACATGTCTCAAGAGGCAAAAGAAGCAAAAGCAAAAATGGACTTTTAGGACCTCACCAAAAAACATCTGTAAGCTAAGGAAACAATTTAAAAGGTAACCTCTGGAATGGGAAATGATATTTGTATGTGACATATCTGATAAAGTGTTAGTGTTGAAAATCAATAAGAAGTTATCAGATTGAGCACATACAAAAGAATCCAGTGAAGAAATGGTGAGAAGACATCCAGATGGCGAATAGACATAGGAAAAGGTGCTCAACATCACTCATCATTAGGGAAATACAAATCAAAACCATGATGAGAAGGCACCTCACACCTGTCAAAATGGCTAAAATGAACAACACAAGAAACAACAGGTGTTGGTGAGGATGGGAGAAAAGGAACCCTCTTACAGTGTTGGTGGAATGCAAAGTGATGCAGTCACTCTGGGAAACAGTACGAAGTCTCCTTGGAAACTTGAAATGGAACTATCTTACAATACAGCAATTGCTCTACTAAGTGTTTACCCAAAGGACACAAAAACATTGACTTGAAGGCACACATCCATCCTGATGTTTATAGCAGCATTATCAACAATAGCCAAATTATGGAAAGAACACAAACATTCATTGATTAATGAGTGGGTAAAATAGATATGGTGTGTGTACATATACATACACAGACACACACACACACACACACACACACACACACACACACACAATGAAAT
This sequence comes from Mustela nivalis, assembly GCF_964662115.1. NCBI lineage: Eukaryota > Metazoa > Chordata > Mammalia > Carnivora > Mustelidae > Mustela > Mustela nivalis. The sequence continues at coordinate 104,314,050 of NC_139028.1, forward strand.
ATTACACAACCACCCAAAAGAGTGAAATCTTGCCATTTGCAGTGAGGTGGTTAGATCTAGAGTGCATTATTCTAAGGGAAATAAGTCAGTCAGAGGGGCGCCTGGGTGGCTCAGGTCATGATCTCAGGGTCCTGGGATCGAGTCCCGCATCGGGCTCTCTGCTCAGCAGGGAGCCTGCTTCCTCCTCTCTATCTCTGCCTGCCTCTCTGCCTACTTGTAATCTCTCTCTGTCAAATAAATAAATAAAATCTAAAAAAAAAAATAAGTCAGTCAGAGAAAGATAAATACCATATGATTCCACTCATATGTGGATTTTAAGAAACAAAGCATGTGAACATAGGGGAAGGGGAAAAGTAAGAGAGGCAGGCAAACCACAAGAAACTCTTAACTACAGAGAACAAAGAGTTGGGGAGGGGAGGAGGGTGGAGGATGGGTTAGTTGGGTGATGAGTGTTAAGTATTAGGATGCGTGTTAAGGTGGGCATTTCTTGTGATGAGCACTGGCTATTATATGTAAGTGATAAATCATGAAATTCTACTCCTGAAACTAATACTACACTTTATGTTAACTAACTAGAATTTAAATAAAAAACTTAAATAAGGAAATAAAAGAAAAGAAGAAATAAAAAGGAAACCTCAATTTACATAAAGAAATAGAGTCCACAGAGGAGTCAAATTAAGGCAAAATAAAATGTTTTATTAATCTTAAGAATAAATTTAAACTTTGAAAGAAGCTTCAAAAATAATTTAAACTCTACATACTTTTGCCAGTAGCACAAGAAATTAGACGCTCTATAAACATACTAAAATGTAAAATAAAAATAATTTAGAGAGTGAAATTTAAAAAAAAAAAATCTTAGCAAATTGGGTATAGAAAGAATTTACCTCAACATATAAAGGCCATATATGGCATATCAGTAGCTAACATCATACTCAACAGGGAAAGGTTGAAATATTTTCCACTATAATTGGGCACAAGATGAGTGAGCCCATGCACCTACCTCCTTTTCACATAGCAATGGACTAAAAATCCCTGTGAAAACTGAGCCCTTTATATATGTAGGTCATGCCATCAGTGAAGTGAGAACAAATTAATTAGAAAGTTTACTTAATTTTACTACCTATAACAGCTTCTTTTGTAAACATAAACCTTTAAGTTGGCATAGTTTTGCTTATTTCCAATTTTTTAACTGAAGTATAGTTATCATACAACATTACAGTAGTTTCAGGAATATAGCATAGTGAGTCAGCAATCCTGTACATTAAGAGATGCTTATCGTGATAAGTGTAGCTTTGATGTGTTACCATACAAAGTTGCTGTGTTGTTTTTGATTGTGTTTCCTATGCTGTCCTTTTCATTCTTGCAACATATTTATTTTATCACTGAAACTTTGTGCCTTTCATCCCCTTCACCTATTTTTGCCTGTCCCTTCATTCCCCTCCGTTCTGGCGATGACCAGTTTATTCTCTGTATGTATGAGTACATTTCTGGGTTTTGCTTCTTTCATTGTTTTTTTTTTTTTTTAATTCCACATATAAGTGAAATCTCTTACAACATTTTGAAGATATTCCATACATGTTCATAAGATCTTTTAGTTTTTCTTGTACTCCATATTACTCATTTATAAGCATTTACTATAGTAAATATATTCATTTCTGGTCATGTTTTTACTAACCTTTTCCTACAAAATTTTTTTTGCAATAAGTATATGTTTGTGAACATGTGCAAGTATGAGTTTTTAGGAGTGGAATTGTTGATGTATGTATTTGAAACAATGATCAGAAAGTTAAATGTGAGTATTCATAGTTATTATCAAGCTATCATGCTTGAGATTGTATTACTAGCTAAACTGCTTCTCATAGTCTATGAGAGTATTTGTGTCCACATTCTCAACAATCCATACCTGATAAATATTCATGACAGTAAATAATCTGATTAATATGTAACCTTTTTCAGATTATTGAGTTTATCTTTAATAGGATTTATTTTCGTTTTTCTGTGAATCACCTATAAATGCTTTTACATATTTCATCAGTCATTGATCTTTTCCATAGTGATTTTTATGATTGATTAGATTCTGAGGAAAGGATCCCTTTATTGTTGTGTATGCAACAATTGTCTTTCTGGCTTGTGATGTACTTGTAACTTTTGTATAGTTTGTAGAATCCTTTTGGCATGCAAAAAGTGTTCTTAAATTTAATGTTAAATTTTGTTTTGGATTGTTATAATGATAACAATATAATAAAGATTTTAAAAAGATAATAGAGATAAATAAAGATAATAAAGATTTTCCCACTTCACTTATACCAAAATATTCTTTTTTAAAATTTTTTTATTTTTTATAAACATATAATATATTTTTATCCCCAGGGGTACAGGTCTGTGAATCGCCAGGTATACACACTTCAAAGCACTCACCATAGCACATACCCTCCCCAATGTCCATAACCTCACCCCCTGTACCAACCCCCTTCCCCCCAGCAACCCTCAGTTTGTTTTGTGAGATTAAGAGTCACTTATGGTTTGTCTCCCTCCCAATCCCATCTTGTTTCATTTATTCTTCTCCTACCCCCTTTAACCCCATGCTGCATCTCCACTTCTTCATATCAGGGAGATCATATAATAGTTGTCTTTCTCTGCTTGACTTATTTCTCTAAGCATGACACCCTTTAGTTCCATCCACGTCGTCGCAAAAGGTGAGATTACATTTCCTTTGATGGCTGCATAGTATTCCATTGTGTATATATACCACACCTTCTTTATCCATTCATCTGTTGATGGACATATAGGTTCTTTCCATAGTTTGGCTATTGTAGACATTGCTGCTATAAACATTCGGGTGCATGTGCCCCTTTGGATCACTACGTCCATATCTTTAGGGTAAATACCCAGTAGTGCAATTGCTGGGTCATAAGGTAGCTCTATTTAAACATTTTGAGGAACCTCCATGCTGTTCTCCTACACCAACAGTGTAGGAGGGTTCCCATTTCTCTGCATCCTCGCCAGTATCTGTCATTTCCTGACTTGTTAATTTTAGCTGTTCTGGCTGGTGTGAGGTGATATCTCATTGTGGTTTATCAAAACCACATTTCCCTGATTTTCCCTTCGTGTATTTCCCTGATGCCGAGTGGTGTGGAGCACTTTTTCATGTGTCTGTTGGCCATCTGGATGTCTTCTTTGCAGAAATGTCTTTCATGTCTTCTGCCCATTTCTTGATTGGATTATTTGTTCTTTGGGTGTTGAGTTTGCTAAGCTCTTTATAGATTTTGGACACTAGCCCTTTTTCTGATATGTCGTTTGCAAATATCTTTTCCCATTCTGTCAGTTGTCTTTTGGTTTTTGTTAACTGTTTCCTTTGCTGTGCAAAAGCTTTGATCTTGATGAAATCCCAATAGTTCATTTTTTGCCCTTGCTTCCCTTGCCTTTGGCTATGTTCCTAGGAAGAAGTTGCTGCGGCTGAGGTCGAAGAGGTTGCTGTCTGTGTTCTCCTCAAGGATTTAGATGGATTCCTTTCTCACTCTGAGGTCCTTCATCCATTTTGTGTCTATTTTCATGTGTGGTGTAAGGAAATGGTCCAACTTCATTTTTCTGCATGTGGCTGTCCAATTTTCCCAACACAGTTTATTGAAGAGGCTGTCTTTTTTCCATTGGACATTCTTTCCTGCTTTGTCGAAGATTAGTTGACCATAGAGTTGAGGGTCTATTCTGTTCCATTGATCTATGTGTCTGTTTTTGTGCCAGTACCATGCTGTCTTGATGATGACAGCTTTCTAATAGAGCTTGAAATCCGGAATTGTGATGCCAACAACTTTGGTTTTCTTTTTCAATATTCCTTTGGCTATTCGAGGTCTTTTCCGGTTCCGTATAAATTTTAGGATTATTTGTTCCATTTCTTTGAAAAAAAAAAAAAGGATGGTATTTTGATAGGAATTGCATTAGATGTGTAGATTGCTTTAGGTAGCATAGACATTTTCACAATATTTGTTCTTCTTATCCAAGAGCATGGAACATTTTTCCATTTCTTTGTGTCTTCCTCAATTTCTTTCATGAGTACTTTATAGTTTTCTGAGTACAGATTCGTAGCCTCTTTGGTTAGGTTTATTCCTAGGTATCTTATGGTTTTGGGTGCAATTGTAAATGGGATTGACTCCTTAATTTCTCTTTCTTCTGTCTTGTTGGTGTAGAGAAATGCAACTGATTTATGTGCATTGATTTTATATCCTGACACTTTACTGAATTCCTGTACAAGTTCTTGCAGTTTTGGAGTGGAGTCTTTTGGGTTTTCCATATATAGTATCATATCACCTGTGAAGAGTGATAGTTTGACTTCTTTTTTGCCGATTTGGATGCCTTTAATTTCCTTTTGTTGTCTGATTGCTGAGGCTAGGACTTCTAGTACTATGTTGAATAGCAGTAATAATAATGGACATCCCTACCGTGTTCCTGACCTTAGCGGAAAAGATTTCAGTTTTTCTCCATTGAGAATGATATTTGCAGTAGGTTTTTCATAGATGGCTTTGATGATATTGAGGTATGTGCCCTCTATCCCTACACTTTGAAGAGTTTGATCAGGAAGGGATGCTATACTTTGTTAAATGCTTTTTCAGCATCTATTGAGAGTATCATATGGTTCTTGTTCTTTCTTTTATTAATGTGTTGTATCACATTGCTTGATTTGTGGATGTTGAACCAACCTTGCAGCCCTGGAATAAATCCCACTTGGTCGTGGTGAATAATCCTTTCAATGTATTGTTGAATCCTATTGGTTAGTATTTTGGTGAGAATTTTCATATTGGTGTTCATCAAGGATATTCGTATATAGCTCTCTTTTTTGATGGGATTCTTGTCTGGTTTGGGGATCAAGGTGATGCTGGCCTCATAAAATGAGTTTGAAAGTTTTCCTTCCATTTCTATTTTTTGGAACAGTTTCAGGAGAAGAGGAATTAGTTCTTTTTTAAATGTTTGGTAGAATTCCCCTGGGAAGCCGTCTGCCCTGGGCTTTTATTTGTTTGGAGATTTTTGATGACTGTTTCAATCTCCTTATTTGATATGGGTCAGTTCAGGTTTTCTATTTCTTCCTGGTTCAGTTGTGGTAGTTTATATGCCTCTTGGAATGCATCCATTTCTTCCAGATTGTCAAACTTTTTAGCCTAGAGTTGCTCATAGTATGTTCTTATAAATGTTTGTATTTATTTGGTGTTAGTTGTGATCTCTCCTCTTTCATTCATGATTTTATTTAATTGGGTCCTTTCTCTTTTCTTTTTGATAAGTCTGGCCAGGGGTTTATCAATCTTATTAATTCTTTCAAAGAATCAGCTCCTATTTTCGTTGATTTGTTCTATTGTTTTTTGGGTTTCTATTTCATTGATTTCTGCTCTAATCTTTGTGATTTCTATTCTTCTGCTGGGTTTAGGATTTCTTTCTTGTTCTTTCTCCAGCTCCTTAGGTGTAGGGTTAGGTTGTGTACTTGAGACCTTTCTTGTTTCTTGAGAAAGGCTTGTACCACTATATATTTTCCTCTCAGGAAAATATTTCAATATTTGCTGTGTTCCACAGATTTTGAACCATTGTGTTTTCATTATCCTTTTCTTCCATGAATTTTTTCAATTCTTTAATTTCCAGGTTGACCTATTCATTCTTTAAAAGAATGTCGTTTAGTCTCCATGTGTTTGGGTTCTTTCCAAATTTCCTCTTGTAATTGAGTTCTAGCTTCAGATTATTGTGGTCTGAAAATATGAAGGGAATGATCCCAATCTTTTGATACCAGTTGAGACCTGATTTAGGACTGAGGATGTGATCAATTCTGCAGAATGTTCCATGTGCACTAGAGAAGACTGTGTATTCTGTTGCTTTGGGATGAAATGCTCTGAATATATTTGTGATGTGCATCTGGTCCAGTCTGCCATTGAAGGCCTTTATTTCCTTGATCTTTTGCTTGGATGATCTGTCCATTTCAGTGAGGGGAGTGCAAAGTCCCCTACTATTATTGTATTATTGTTGATGTTTTTCTTTGATATTGTTATTAATTGGTTTATATAGTTGACTGCTCTCATGTTAGGGCATAGATATTTAAAATTGTTAGATCTTCTTGTTGGACATATCCTTTGGGTATGATAGAGTGTCCTCCCTCATCTCTTACTATAGTCTTTGGCTTAAAATCTAATTGATCTGATATAAGGATTGTCACCCCTGCTTTCTTCTGATGTCCATTAGCGTTGTAAATTGTTTTCCACCCACTCACTTTATTTTTTTTTTATTTTATATTTTTTAAATTATTTATTTATTAATTTGACAGAGAAAGATAACAAGTAGGCCAAGAGGCAGGGAGAGAGAGAGGAAGGCAGAGAGAGAGGAAGGGAAGCAGACTTCCTGCTGAGCAGAGAGCACAAGGCAGTGCTTGATCCCAGGACCCTGGGATCATGACCTGAGCCGAAGACAGAGGCTTAACTTACTGAGCCACCGACGCGCCCCTCCACCCCCTCACTTTAAATCTGGAGGTGTCTTCGCGTCTGAAATGAGTTTTTTGTAGGCAACATATAGATGGGTTTTGTTTTTTTATCCATTCTGATACCCTTTGTCTTTTGATTGGGGCATTTAGCCCATTAACAATCAGGGTAACTCTTGAGAGATATGAATTTAGTGCCATTGTATTGCCTGTAAGGTGACTATTACTGTATAATGTTTCTGTTCTTTTCTGATCTATTTTTAGGCTCTGTCTTTGCTTAGAGGACCTCTTTCAATATTTCCTGTAGAGCTCTTTTGGTGACTGCAAATTCTTTCAGTTTTTGTTAGTCCTGGAAGCTTTTTATCTCTCCTTCTATTTTCAATGATATCCTAGCTGGATATAGTATTCTTGGCTGCATGTTTTTCTCATTTAGTGCTCTGAATACATCATGCCAGTTCTTTCCGGCCTGCCAAGTCTCTGTGGATAAGTTTGCTGCCAATCTAATATTTTTACCATTGTATGTTACAAAGTTCTTTTCCCAGGCTGCTTTCAGGATTTTCTCTTTGTTGCTAAGACTTGTAAATTTTACTATTAGGTGACGGGGTGTGGACCTATTCTTGTTGATTTTGAGGGGGGGTTCTCTGCACCTCCTGGATTTTGATGCCTGTTCCCTTTGCCATATTAGGGAAATTCTCTCCAATAATTCTCTCCAATATACCTTCTGCTCCTCTCTCTCTTTCTTCTTCTTCTGGAATCCCAATTATTCCAATGTTGATTCATCTTATGGTGTCATTTATTTCTTGAATTCTACCCTTGTGGTCCAGTAGCTGTTTGTCCCTCTTTTGCATAACTTCTTTATTCTCTGTCATTTGGTCTTCTATATCTCTCATTCTTTCTTCTGCTTCATTTATCCTAGCAGTGAGAGCCTCCATTTTTTATTGCACCTCATTAATAGCTTTTAAAATTTCAACTTGGTTAGATTTTAGTTCTTTTATTTCTCCAGAAAGGGCTTTTATATCTCCCGAGAGGGTTGCTAGAATATCTTCCATGCCTTTTTTGAGCCTGACAAGAACCTTGAGAATTGTCATTCTGAACTCTAGATCTGACATAGTACCAATGTCTGTACTGATTAGGTCCCTAGCCTTCAGTACTGTCTCTTGTTCTTTTTTTTGTGATGAATTTTTCCACCTTGTCATTTTGTCTAGATAAGAGCATATGAAGAAGCAAGTAAAATACTAAAAGGGTGGCAAAGACCCCAGGAAAATACACTTTAACCAAATCAGAAGAGATCCCAAATCGTGGGGGGTGGGGCGGAGAATGGGGATAAAAAGAGGTTCAGAAAAAAAAAAAAAAGAAACAATTAAAAAAAGAAAACAAATAAAGAAAAAGTATAAAAAAGAAAATACATATATATATACACACACACACACATATATATACATATTAGATAACTAGTTAAAAAACGTTAAAAAAAAAGGGTAAAGTTAAAAAAAATTAGCAGCAGACGAAAAAAAATAGAAAAAGCATTAAATTATTTGCAAGACTAAAGAATCATGAGTTCCTAAAAGCCATGAGTTCCGTGCTTTGCTTTCTCCTCCTCTGGAATTCTGCTGCTCTCATTGGTATTGAACCTGCAATCCTTGGTAGGTGAACTTGGTCCTGGCTTGTTGATCTTCCAGGGGAGGGTCCTGTTGTAGTGATTCTCAAGTCTTTGTATTTGTCTTTGTCCCAGGCAGAATTGCACTGCCCTTACCAGGGGCCAGGCTGAGTAATCTGCTCAGGTTTGCTTTCAGGAGCTTTTGTTCCCTGAATGCTTTCTGTAGATGTTGAGAGGATCAGAATGAAAATGGAAGCCTCCCAGTCTCTGGCCCAGAGTTCGGTGCCCCACTCATCAGTGTGCCCTCAGAGAATAGCACCCAATTACTCCCGTCACCCTGGCCTCCGGCCGTGCTCTGAGCTCACCGAGCCTGTGACTGGTTCAAGGTAACCCCAAGATGAGAGCTCACTCCTCGGCTCTGTCTCTGTAGCCAGCTTCCCCATTATAAAACCTGCAAGCTCTGTGACACTCAGACACCCCAGATCCTTCTGTGAACCTGCAGGACCTGAGGCCATGCTGACCTCACGTGGGCTTCACGATTGAGCTAAAGACAGATGTTTAACTGACTGAGCTACCCAAACACCCCTAATTTAGAAAGCTTTCTAGTAATAAGAACTGTTATCCATGAGTGGGTCTTTTCATTCTACAAGTCATCTTTCATGACCTTGAGTACTGCTTCCATTTTCTGCCTATGTAACTCATCCCTTCTAGATATCTGCTGTTCCTCATCCATGACCCTTAAAATGCTGTTTGGCACCTTTGTTGTAAGAAAAACCATCTCTTTCAGGAAGTGTGTGACTGAAGTCTTTGCTGAGCATCCATGTAGGCATCTGCAAACCCCTGTACAATGAAATCATAAAGAGTGGCAGGGATATGGCTTCCTCTTTCAGATGACATGTACTAGAGGCTTTGTCCTTGCAACCATTCAGGTCCTCTTCACAGTGTGGCTACCTGTGTGTGGCTCCACTGTCATAGACCATTTGTGCATGACATCAATCTTTGGCTGAAACTCATCTGCATGAGCATTCATACCCTTGGTGTCTCTGTTGCTGTCAAAAGTGGGTTCATCTGCCTGTGAAAATTTTCCTCTTGATTGTTTCCTAGTTGGTTATCATATGCTCATGGAGGACCTGTAGTTTGGAGGGGAAACACAAAGCTGTGTCCACCTGTGTCTCTCATGTCAGTGTGGTGGCTCTAATATTGCATCCTGAATATTTGTATATTTGCACCCAATCACCACATTCTCCACTGATCAAGGTGTGACTGTGTTGTATAGCTTTGTAATTCCCTAATTAAAATTAAACCTGCACACTCAGAAATTTGTAGGTGAAAATGCCATGAGGAAGTTCTGGGGTAGAAAAGGTAACTTTGAGAGATATCTAGCACTCTATAAAATAAATTTGTATATAAAATAGAATATAGAAAAGAAGATAATTGGTACAGAGGCCCAGGATCACTATTTGTCCAAAGTATGTTTATTTTGATATATGGACACTTTGAGGAAAGATACAGGGAATAAATCATTTACCATTATGCAAATATCCTATTTTAGTTTATGTATTATCCAGTTGATGGTCAAAGTTCAGTGTGCTGGGAGTATTAGTTAGAGTTTTTGTATAAAGCAGATTTTCAAGACAAAGATCTGGAGATTTTAATTTACCAGTTTTGTTGTTAGATGGCATACCTACTTTATATACAGGTGTATGTTTAAAGTCAGTGATATGTGATATACTGTAGCCATTGTGCTGTAGTTTATGCTGACAGCTTGCACCTATTAATAACTCAACTTAGTATTTCTTTTTATTTTTTATTTTTTTAAATATATATTTTTAAAGATTTTATTTATTTACTTGACAGAGAGAGATCACAAGTAGGCAGAGAGGCAGGCAGAGAGAGAGAGGAGGAAGCAGGCTCCCTGCCGAGAAGAGAGTCCAATGCGGGACTCGATCTCAGGACCCTGAGATCATGACCTGAGCCAAAGGCGGTGGCTTAACCCACTGAGCCAACCAGGCACCCTATTTTTAAAAATATTTTATTTATTTATTTATTAAACCAGACAGAGATCACAAGTAGGCAGAGAGGCAGGTAGAGAGAGAGGGAGAAGTAGGGCCCCCGCTGAGCAGAGAGCCCCATATGGGGCTCGATTCCAGGACACTAGGATCATTTCCTGAGCCAAAGGCTCAGGCTTAACCCACTGAGTCACCTACGTGTCCCTCAACTTAGTTTTTAAATGTAGATTTTAACTTGTAGTAAAATAAAAATAACAAAAATTGAAGTTTTAATCATTTGTGTCTGCATAGTTTCAGTGGCATTGAGTCAATTCACATTGATATGATGATTAAGTAAGTTATTTGACATTTGTAATGCAGACACCAATGCTATCTGTCACCAGAGCTTTTTCATCTTCCCAAAGTGAAATTACACATTCATTAGACATTGATTTCACAATCCTTCTCTTTGGGCTTTAGCAAACACTGTTCTGTTTTGTTTGTTTATTTGTTTTTTAATTTCTGTTTCATTGATTTCTCCTCTAATCTTTATTATTTCTCTTCTCCTGCTGGATTTAAGCTTTATTTGCTGTTGTTTCTATCTCTTTCAGCTGTAAGGTTATGTTGTGTATTTGAGACTTCTTTTGCTCCTTGTAGAAGGCCTGTATTGCTACATACTTTTCTGTTAGGACCATCTTTGCTGCATCCCAAAGGTTTTGAATTGTGGTGTTTTCAGTTTCATTTGCTTCCATGTATTTGTTTAATTCTTCTTTAATTTCCTAGTTGTCCTATTTGTTCTTCAGTAGGATCCTCTTTGACCTCCATGTATTTGTGGTCTTTCCAAATTTCTTCTTGTGGTTGATATCTAGTCTCCTAGCATTGTGGTCTGAAAATACGCATTGTATTACCTCAGTCTTATTGTATCAGTTGAGGCCCTTTTTGACCCAGTATGTGATTTATTCCGGAGAATGATCCATATGCACTTGAAAAGAATTCCATCTGTTTCAATTCCATCTGAATATATCTGTGATATCCATCTGGTGCAGTGTGTCATTCAAGGCCCCTTTGTTTCGTTGTTGATCTTCTGCTTAGATGATCTGTCCTTTCCTTGAATAGGATGTTAAAGTCCCCTGCTATTACTGTATTATCATCAATGGGTTTCTTTAATTTTATTATTAATTGGTTTACCTATGTGGCTGTTCCTAAGTTGGAGGCATAAATACTTAGAATCATTACATCTTCTTGTTGAATACAACCCTTTAGTATTGTGTAGTGTCATTGTTTTCTTGTTACAGTCTTTGGTTTAAAATCTATTTGTCTGATATAAAGATAGCTACTACAACTTTCTTTTGATGTCCATTCGCATGTATTTGTGTGAACTCTCTGCCTCTTTACATTGAATCTAGAGGTGTCTTTAGGTCTAAGATGAGTCTCTTGTAAACAGTACATATATGGGTCTTATGGGTTTTTTGTTTGTTTGTTTGTTTGTTTGTTTAGTTTTGTTTTGTTTTTAATCCATCTGACACCTTATGTTTTTTTTAATTTTTTAAAATTTATTTTCAGCATAACAGTATCATTGTTTTGGCACCACACCCAGTTCTCCATGCAATCCATGCCCTCTTCAATACCTACCACCTGGTTCCCCCAACCTCCCACCCCCCGCCCCTACCAAACTCTCAGATTGTTTTTCAGAGTCCATAGTCTCTCATGATTCATCTCCCTTTCCAATTTCCCTCAACTCCCTTCTCTCTAACTCCCCTTGTCCTCCATGCTATGTTTTATGCTCCACAAATAAATGAAACCAGATGATAATTGACTCCCTCTGCTTGACTTATTTCTCTCAGCATAATGTCTTCCAGTCTCGTCCATGTTGCTACAAAAGTTGGGTATTCATCCTTTATGATGGAGACATAATACTCCATAATGTATATGGATGACATTTTCCTTATCCATTCGTCTGCTGAAAGGCATCTTAGTTCTTTCCACAGATTGGCGACCATGGCCATTGCTGCTATAAACATTGGGATACAATTGGCCCTTCGTTTCACTACATCTGTATCTTTGGGGTAAATACCCAGTAGTGCAATTGCAGGGTCATAGGGAAGCTCTATTTTTAATTTCTTGAGGAATCTCCACGATGTTTTCCAAAGTGGCTGCACCAAATTGCATTTCCACCAACAGTTTAAGAGGGTTCCCCTTTCTCCTCATCCCCTCCAACACATGTTGCTTCCTGTCTTGCTAATTTGGGCCATTCTAACTGGTGTAAGGTGGTATCTCAATGTGGTTTTCATTTGAATCTCCCTTATGGCTAGTGATGATGAACATTTTTTCATGTGTCTGATAGCAATTTGTATGTCTTCATTGGAGAAGTGTCTGTTCATATCTTCTGCCCATTTTTTGATATGATTGTCTGTTTTGTGTGTGTTGAGTTTGAGGAGTTTTTTATAGATCCTGGATATTAACCTTTTGTCTGTACTGTCATTTGCAAATATCTTCTCCCATTCCATGAGTTTCCTCTTTGTTTTGTTGTCTGTTTCCTTTGCTGTGCAGAAGCTTTTGATTTTGATGAAGTCCCAAAAGTTCATTTTCGCTTTTGTTTCCTTTGCCTTTGGAGACATATCTTGAAAGAAGTTGCTGTGGCTGATATTGAAGAAGTTACTGCCTATATTCTCCTCTAGGATTCTGATGGATTCCTGTCTCACGTTGAGGTCTTTTATCCATTTTGAGTTTATCTTTGTGTATGGTGATGCCTATGTCTTTTGTTTGGAGCATTAATCCATTTACATTCAGAGTAATTTTTGATAGATATGTATTATGCTATTTTATATCTTATTTTGTCATTGTTTATGGAATTTCTTCCTTTCTCTAGTTTTTGTCTCTTTTGTTCTTTATCTCCCAGTCAAATTGTCTCCTTTAATCTTTCTCACATGCTGGTTTAGTGGTCATTAACTGCTTTGGTGTTTGTCTGGGAAACTCTTTATCTCTTCTTCTGTTTTGAATGATTACCTTGCTGGATAGAGTATTCATGGATGCAGATTTTCCCCAGTCAGCATGGTGAATATAGTATTTTCCTCTCTTCTGTCTTGCCAAGTTTCTGTGGAGAGCACTGCTGTTAACTTAGTGCCTCTCCAATTATCAGTTAGGGCCTTCTTTTGTCTTATTGCTTTTAGGATTATTCTTTATCTCAATACTTTGCAAATTTACCTGCAATATCTTGGTATTGGCTTGCTTTTGTTTAGATGGAGGTTCTCTATGTCTTCTGACTTTGGCTGCCTGTTTCTGTCCCTAGATTTTTCAGAAATTTTCAGCTAGAAATTTCGCTAGAAATTTTCAGCTACAATCTTCTCAAATAAACAATCTGTTACCTTTCTTTCTCTTCTTCTTCTGGGACTCATATGATATGAATGCTATGGTTGATGGAGTCTGAATTCCTTGACCATGCTCATGATCCAAACATTTTTCTTTTTCTTTCCTTTATTGTTTTGTTATCTTCCATAATTCTGTCTTCTATATCATTTATTCATGTCTCTGTTTCTTCCATTCTTGTGGCCATTATATGCAATCAGTTGTGATTCTCAGTTACTGCATTTTTCATTTCTGCCTGATGGTTAATTAGCATTCTTATATTTGGTGTAAAGGTCTCCCTGATGTCTTCTATGCTTTTCTCCAAGCCCAGCTAGTATCCTTATGATTATTGCTTTAAAGTCTGCATCAGGCCTATTACTTATATCTGTTTTGATTAGATCTCTGGCTGTGACATTTCTTGTTCATTCTTTTGGGATGAATTTCCCCATCTTGGCATTTTGAGTAGGTCTCTGTTTCTTCTCTGTGTTAGGAAAGTCTGTTGTGTTTCCTGTTCCTGAGAGTAATGGCTTTAAGTAGAAGAGGTCAAATAACGGCCAGGGTCTAGTGCTTCAGGAAGTATTTTTGATGTGTGCTGCATGTACTCTGCTACTGTGTTTTGGCTGCTCTGTTTCCCAGGTCAATTGTATGTAAAGGTTCTATTTGCCTGCCAAGGAGACTCTTTGGTCCTTGTTCAGAGTGTGGCGAGTTTTAACTAGATAAGATCTGGTCTGCTTGTTAAAGGAGACCTGATTATATTTTCACTATAAGTGAAGCTTTGAATAACTCTGTGGTCAGTAGGCATGGTGAATGCAGGGGTTTTTGGTGGTCTTATGGGGAAGGGACCCGCTGCACTAGTCCTTAGGTACACTTATCCCGGAAAAGTATTAGTGGCAAGTCCAGAAGAGGGAGACTTGGTGTAAGCAGTTTAGGCAGTCAGTGCTGGCAATGTGCTGTTTACTGAAGCTGGTCAATGCTGAGAGGTGGGGGAGGGAAATGGCACTAGCAAGCTCTTTGTCCCCAGAGAGGGTAGTCCATACTTGCTGATCTCACAAAAGCACATTAAGAAGAACAAAAAATTTTCCCTCATGTGTCCCAGTGTTTTCTAGATCTCCAATTTCACTCTGTCTCTGGGTTGCTTGCCTGCTTGGGGAGCACAATTCACCTTCGTCTCTAGCTCAGCCAAGCTTTCCCATCTTTTGAAACTCTAAACTTTTAGAACCTGGAGTGGTGGGAAACTTCACTTGTCTTCTGGAGGATGGTGTCAGTGTGCTGGGACTCTTGCAGGTTTGATCCAGAAGGGCAATCCTGACAGAATGCATGGGCATGGGACTTGGAGAAATGCAGGCTAAATAGCCAGTGTCCAGTGTAGCCACATCTAGCAGGTGTCTCTGTGCCTTTGCTGATGGGTGGAGTAAGGAAATTGAGCCTACAGAGTCGTTTGTCCCCAGAAAAGCAATGCAACCTCTCAGAGATGTGCACTAAAAAGTAAAAATAGTGTCTCCCCATGTCCTGTATATGATCCTCAGATTGTGCTGTCCGGCCTGGTTACGTACCTGCCTCTTCTTTAGGAGTTGGCCAACATACTCAGATCCCTGTCCTAGCCAAGCCCAGGGACCTCTGAAACTCCAGTGTTTGAGGCCCAATGGTTGCAAAAACTTACCAAAATCAGCCACTCTCATTTTCCTTACCAGTGGTTTTGGGGAAGAGTTCTTGTATGTATTCCTGTGTGCTCTGCTTTCTCTCACCATTCCCTGCAACCAGCACTCCCTCCCCTCCGCAGCACCTGGAATCCTTTTCTGCATGAATCATGTCTTCACACTTCCTGCCTTTTTTAAAAGGCTTCTTCTCTCCCTTCAGCTGTGTATAATTTCTTCTATCAGTCCTCAGGTCAATTTCTTGGGCATTCAGAATGATTTGAAGGTTATATGGCTATGTTCCATGGATGAAGTGAATTTAGTGTCCTCCTACTATTCTGCCATACCAGGTACTCCAACTTAAGGGTCTTAATCATTTGTAAGAACTTAGTTCTGTGACATTGAGTCAATTTACACCATCATGATGGTTAATTAATTAAATTGACATTTGTAGTGAAAGTACCAGCACCACCCACCTCCAGAGCTTTTCATTTTCCCAAACTGAAATTCCACATTCATTAAACATTAACTCTCCATTTCCTCTCTCTGGGCCTTAGGCAGCCACCATTCTGTTTTCTTATTTCTTATGAATTTGGCTACTTTAAGTACCTGTGTTTATGGAATCATACAATATTTGTCTTTTTGTGACTGTCTGTTTCACTTGGCAGAGTGAATTGCAGGATATTAATGTCTTAACGTGAATTTCCTTCATTTTTAAGAATGAATAATAATCCTCTGTGTGCATACACCTCATTCTGTTCATAAATTTATCACACTTAGTACACACTTTGGCTTCTTCTTCTTTCTGGTCATCATGAATAATACTGCCATGAAAATGGGTATTGAAATACCTATTTGAGACTGTGATGTCCATTATTTTGTGTATATAGCCCAAAGTGGAATTGTGGATCATATGATATTTTTTTTCTTATCTTTTTAGGAAGTACCATAGCATTTTCCATTGCAGCCTAATCATTGTGCATTCCCACCAGCAATGGAGAGTCATTTTGATCTCTCCAGTCTCTTACATGTGTTATAATTTTTTCATTTTGTGGTCATAGCTCTCCTGCTGGTTGTGAAGTAGTACTGCATTATGGTTTTGAATGCATTTCCTTAATGATTAGTGACTTTGAGCATCTTTTCATGTGCTTATATGGTATCACATATCTGTGGAGAAATGCCTATTGAAGTCCTTTGCTCATTTTTAATCAGTGCTTTTTTTTTTTTTAATGTGTGTTTTTGAGAGGTGTGTTTGTTATGTGTTTTGGATACCATCAGATTATCAAATAAATAAATTTAAGATATCTTATCTCATTTGTGAGATGGCTTTTCTTTCTGTTGATAGTGTGTTTGATGTACAAAAGTTCTTAAATGTGATAAAGTGTAATTCATGTGTTTTTTTCTTTTCTCGTTTGTGGTTTTGGTATTCTACCCAAGAAATCATTACCAAATCCAAAGTTATGAAGTTTTCTTCTAAGAGTTTCATAGTTCTAGGTGGTAGTTTAGGTTTCTGATCCATTTTGATTCAATTTTTGTGTATGGTATATGTGATTAAGGGTTGAACTTCATTCTTTTGCATGTGGATATCCAGTTTCACAGTACTATTTTTGGAATCATCTGTCCTTTCCCAATGAATGCTCTGTCACCTGTGAAAATCATTTGGATGCAAAGGCATTGGTTTATTCCTAGGATCTGTATTTTAGTCTATTGTTGTGTCTACCTTTATGCCAGTATCACTGAGTTTTGATGCCTGTACCTTTGTAGTTAGTTTTAGAACCAGGAAGTCCTCCAATTGTTTGTTACCCCAGGGTTATTTGGCTGCTTGGCATGCCTTGAGTTTCCACCTGAATTTTAGGATAGATTTTTCTATTTCTGCAAAAACACTTCTTTTTTATTTTAGTAGGAATTTCTTTGAATCTTTAGATTGCTTTAGCTAACACTACAACTTAGCACCATGAACCATATAAATTCATGAATGTCTTTCCTCCCTTTTATTTGTGATTTCTAGAAGATCTTTCAACAACACTGTGCAGTTTTTCAGTGTAGAAGAATTTTGGGTCCTTGTTTAAGCTTATTTGTCGGAGGCAGGCCCCTGGCCAGGGCGGCCTCAGCCATTAAAAGATGGCGCCTGGCTAGTTGCCAGGTTAGGATTGCCTCGTGAGACTAAGCGGAACGCCCAAAGAGGAAGTAAACAGCATTGATTGCTAGTGAAGTTGTTTGTTTAGGTGCACAGCCTGATTCGCTTGCTCCTGTAACCTGCTCGCTGATTGGTCATGTAAGTGTATATAAGTATGTAGACTTGCAGAAATAAAGAGAGAGAAGATGCATCCGAACCAGGGTTCTTGTCGTCCTTGTGGGGCAAGGGCGATAAATGGCGCCGGCACCTGGGAACTAAATAAAGGAATCTTGCAAGGTAATCCGCAGGAAAGTGGGGAGTAAAGGTCCGCAGGTAAGCGGGGACATTAGCCACGTTCAAAAGTGGGAATTCCGTGGTAAAGCGGGGAATAAAAATAGAAAAACCTTGCAAGGGAGAATTCCGCAGGTAAGCGGGGTAAAACCACGACAAAGGTGGTGGGAAACTTGTACAAGACCGCAACAAGAAGCGGGGCGGCCATAGAGCCAGGATTTTCTTATTGAAACTGCAGGTAAGCGGGGAAGGGACCACGATCAAAGTGGTGGGAATCTTGTACAAGTCTGCAATAAGAAGCGGGGCGGCCTTAGAGCCGGGATTTAGCGAGTCCGCAATAAGAAGCGGGGCGGCCTTAGAGCCGGGATTTTACAAGTCTGCAATAAGAAGCGGGGCGGCCTTAGAGCGGAATTTAGCAGTGAGTCTAATGTCCGCGTCTGTTGTCTGTGTGTTCATAATGGGATCTGAAGTATCTAAAGTGCAGTTGGAAGGGTCTTTAGAAGACCTGCTGAAAGCCAGTGGAACTCCACTAAAAGCAAAAACTGCTCGGGCCTTTTTGAATACAGTGGAAAAGGCGGCTCCATGGTTCCTAGATGAAGGCTTGCTAAACATATCTCAATGGGACCACTTAGGGGAGGATTTGA
This sequence comes from Mustela nivalis, assembly GCF_964662115.1. NCBI lineage: Eukaryota > Metazoa > Chordata > Mammalia > Carnivora > Mustelidae > Mustela > Mustela nivalis. The sequence goes on from NC_139028.1 coordinate 104,332,110, forward strand.
AGAAACAGGATGCTTTAACTCTTCGCCTCAAATTTAACATAACAAAAGCACAGGCACAGGACATAATAGTCTCCTGCAGAAATTGCATGATCTTACTACCTGCGCTGCCATCCTTGGGGGTTAATCCTAAGGGTTTGTTACCTAATCATATATGGCATATGGATGTCACACATGTTTCAGAATTTGGAAAGTTAAGATATGTTTATGTCCCTGTAGATACCTGCTTTGGAATAATTTTCGCCTCAATGCATATGGGGGAAAAATCCAGAGATGTTATCGCCCAATGCCTACAGGCTTTCGCGGCATGGGGAAAGCCACGCCAATTAAAGACAGATAATGGTCCAGGCTACACCTCACAACCCTTTAAATCCTTCCTACAAAAACTTGACATTCACTTGATACATGGAATACCCTATAACCCACAAAGACAGGGTGTTGTGGAGCGCGCGCATCTTACAATAAAAAATGCGCTTCATAAACAAAAAGGGGGAATAGGGGACACCTTCAGGTCCCCTAAAGATAAGCTCAACACCATTCTCTTTATTTTGAATTTTTTAACGTTGCACAAAACGGGTAAATCAGCTGCAGACAGACATGCAAGTGATGCTGCTGCTTCCCCTAAGCCTTTAGTACTTTGGAGGGACATCCTCACAGGAAAGTGGAATGGACCAGATCCAGTGTTAGTATGGAGTAGGGGGTCTGTATGTGTTTTTCCACAGGAAAAGGAGGCTCCAATTTGGATCCCAGAGCGGCTGGTGCATGCAGCCTTGCCTCTGAACACCAGTCATGATGCTGAAGATGCTGATGATAACTCTGGGGATGCTACACCTCCTGTGGCAGACTCAAGCCAGAGAGCTGTGAGCAGTGGTTAAAGCATGGCTATATCCTTTACCTGTGACTAACTCTTCTCTCATATTCCCTCCTCTCCCTTTGATGCATGGCAGGTCTGTAACTTGCTAGGAGCATGTACTGATATCTCAGCAGTGTCCATGTTAAATGGTGGCAAATCCCTCAACTGTTCTTATAAGCAAAATGACTCTAGTACCTTTGAGACAACAGTTAATGTGTCTTGTCCCAATAATATTACTTATCAGCCCACTCCCATATGGGTCTCTCCACCGTTCCTTTCCCTCATAACAAATGCTAGCGAGCTGAATGATATGTTGAATTGCACTAAGAATTGCTATCTTTCCCAGTGCTGGAATGTCATGGCCTTCAAGCTGGCTGTGATTATGCATATCCCTACCCATGTTCCTATCCCAGTTTCCATTCCAGAGGACAAGTTACCGGTGGTGCTATCCAGAAAGAAGAGAGATTTGGGTATCACAGCCGCCGTTGTGACAGTAGCTGCCACGGCAGCAGCAGTCTCGCTTGCTGCAACTATACCCACTGCGGAAGCTGTGAACACCCTTGCAGAAGGAATGGCGGCTGCCCTTCAAACACAGACTCAGATCAATGCACATCTGCAAGCAGGAATCCTGATAGTCAACCAGAGAGTGGATTTGGTTCAAGAACAAGTGGACATATGGGGGACCCTATTGGGACTGGGATGTATAGTACCCTTCCCGACAATTTGTGTAACTCCCATAGCCTATACTAATATGAGTGACTTACAGAATGTCTCCGACAGCTCTCCCAAAACTTGCAGGGGAATTAGTCCGCAGAATTCCAAAACTATACTCAGCACCTGCTACTAGGCATAACAAGGATAAATAACACCAGAGGTGAGCTTGCAACCCTCCCAGAGATAATCAAAACATTGCAAGATGTGTTAACCTTTACGAAACAATGGGCTATCATAATTGGTCTGATGACAATCCTCGTAGTGGCCTGATTCTGCTAGTAAGGAAACTGCAAATTTGGAGGCGACAGCAACATAGGCAACAGCAAGCCATGGTGCAGGCCTTGTTAGCCATCGAGGCTGGAACATCCCCCCAAGTGTGGCTAAGAATGCTGGATCGGTAGTCAATGACGGGTAAGATTGGTGGGGGAAATATACCAACCTAAGACAGGACGCAGATCATTGATATCTGCTGTCTGATGACGGGTAAGGATATTCCCCGCCACTGACAACCTAAGACAGGCACGATCCCTGTCATAAAAGAAAAAAGGGGGAGATGTCGGAGGCAGGCCCCTGGCCAGGGTGGCCTCGGCCATTAAATGATGGCGCCTGGCTAGTTGCCAGGTTAATATTGCCTCGTAAGACTAAGCGGAACGCCCAAAGAGGAAGTAAACAGCATTGGTTGCTAGCGAAGTTGTTCGTTTAGGTGCACAGCCTGATTCGCTTGCTCCTGTACCTTCAGATTGTGGACTTGTCTTCCTAAGGTAAGACTAACAGTAAAGTGGAAACAAGGCTTTGCCATTGTGTGAGTACCTTAATTATGTAAAAGTTAGATCACTTTGAGATAAAGCACAATTGGGTTCTAATTCTAGTTTTGCCACTTCAAAATGGGTGAACTTGGGAAAAATAGATGTTCAGAATCTGTTCAACTATGGAATGGGGATTACAGTTTCTGTTACTGTAAATATGAAATGTGATTCATTAAATTGTGAGTGAGTGAGTGAGTAGAATCCACTGCAGATGTTGAGAGCAGTGGGCTGATCAGATCACTATCACATTTAAACAGGATCACTTGGGCTATGTTAGGAAAAAAAAAAAATTGGTCGAGGCTAGAATGAAAGGGAAGAGAGAATGTAGATGTCTAGTGTAGTGGGCCAGAAGTGGGGAGGGAAGGGAAATAACCACTTTGTGATCTATTTCAAATGGGGCTAATAAGATTTGTTAAAGGTATCAATATGGGATATGAGAGCAAGAAAGGCATGAAAGGCACGGTGATATTTCTTGTCTGGGAAATGATTTGGAAGGTCATACCATTTAGTCAGACAGTAAACATCTACAGTGGTTGCTGAAAATTAGAAATTTAGTTTTATAATTTCTGAATTAATATCCAATTGGAGATGTTCATAGTTGGAGATGCTGCTTATATGAAGTTTAAAAATTAAAGGAGAGACCCAACATTGGAAAGGTTCCACATTTACTGGTCAAAGAAAGAGGGCATATCCAACGAAAGACCCTAAGAAAGAAGTCTCAGTGAGGGAAGAAACAATCCAGGGCAGTAACTTTCTATTCCTAATTTGTTCCACTCACTTATAATGTGTCAGTTACCCTAAATGGGTGTCAAGTATTTCACTTTTGTGACTTATAAACTGTGAACCCTTGCATGGAATCCCTTGCCCTCTTGTCCTTCTACTTCTCCTTTAAATCTCAGGAAGGAGTGCTTCCTCTGTGAAACGTTCTTTGATTGCTGTTTGGTTGATATATTCTTACCACTGACCTTTGCATTGTGTGACTACCTTTATATTGGCACTTATTTCTTTGAATATTACTATGTATACTATCACTGAGTGAAAAAAACATGACTTGTTCAACTTGGAAATCACATTGTGTGTGACACAAATAGGTACTCCTGCCACAATCCTTTACCCAATCTTTTAATTGAATGAATCAATAAAAGATTAACCTTATCATGCATTTAGAGGCTTTCTTGCCTGTCTTGTAGATCACCTGGTTCTAATACAAGAAGTCACTCCCATCCAGACTATATGGACCCAAGAAACAATGTAACTTACTTTATCCTCTTGGGCCTCACCCAGGATTCAAAGGAACAGATGGTCCTTTTTGTTATGTTCTTGCTCTTCTATATTTTGACTGTGGTGGGCAACATGCTCATTGTGGTGACTATAGCAGTCAGTAAGACCCTGGGCTCACCTATGTACTTGTTTCTTGCTAAGTTGTCTTTTATGGATGTCACTTATTCCTCCTGCATTTGCCCCAGATTGATTTCAGATTTGTTGTTTTCAGAAAATACCATATCCTTCCAATCTTGTATGACTCAGATATTTACAGAGCACTTTTTGGGTGGCTCAGAGGTCTTTCTTCTGCTAGTGATGGCCCATGACTATTATGTGGCCATTTGTAAGCCCTTGCATTATTTGGTGATCATGAGGCAATGGATGTGTGTTGTGCTGCTGGTAGGGTCCTGGGCTGAAGGTTTTCTGCATTCACTGATTCAGATTAGCACTGTTTATGGGTTCCCATTCTGTGGTCCCAATGTCATTGATCATTTCATCTGTGAAATGTTTCCCTTACTGGAACTCATCTGTATTGACACATATATCATTGGCCTATTAGTGGTGGCCAATGGAGGGGTGATCTGCACTATTGTGTTTATATTCTTGCTCCTCTCTTGTGGTTTTATCTTGTACGCTATAAAGCATCTTAGTTCAGAAGGGAGACAGAAAGCCCTCCAGACCTGTGGTTCTCGCATCACTGTGGTTCTCACATCACTGTGGTGGTCTTAAACTTTGTTCCATGCATTTTCACGTATGTATGACCCGCTAAGACTTTCCCCATTGACAAGTCACTGAGTGTGTTTTTTATAGTCATAACCCCCATGCTGAACCCACTGATCTACACTCTGAGAAATTCTGAGATGACAAATGCTATGCAGAAGTTCTGGAGTAGAAATGTTATATCTTTTAGTAGATAAGTATATTATCTACCACAAGAAGAATCCCTTTACATTGGGTCCATTTTATGAGAATGCAGAAGTATTCCTCAAATGATTCTGAGTTCCCTTTTTTTCCAAAGTAATTAAGTTATTTATAAATTAAAGATTGAACTGGATGATTGTATTATAATAACAGTTTCCCTTCCTGCTAGAATGTCAGGTTCATGATACCTTGTAAGACTTCATTTAAGGATGTAATGCCTTTATAGCAAGGATTCAACAATAGGTAATGAATTAGTGAGGAAATTTTTATATGGTTATTTTAAGCTTTAATAAGTCTGCATTTTCAATATGCCTGTGACATGTACCCCTTAATGAAATTGGATTGTACTGACACATATGTCATTGACCCATTAGTGTTGACCAATGCAGGGATGATTTGCACTATTGTGTTTGTGTTCTTGCTCTTCTCTTATGGTGTTGTTTTGCACTCTCTAACGAACTTTAGTTCAGAAGGGAGGCAGAAAGTTCTCCAGACCTTGGTTCCCACATCATTGTGGTGGTTTTCTTTGTTTCATGTATTTTCATGTACGTAAGACCTGCTAAGAACTTCCCCATTGACAAGTGTGTTTTTACAGTCATAATCCCAATGATGAACCCACTGATCTACACTCTGAGAAATTCTGGGATGACAAATGCTGTGAAGTAAGTAAGTGCATCATCTATCATGAATGAAGCATTTTAACATTAGTGTCGATATCTTCAAATGTTAAAGTCCATTTTACTGTAAACACATTTACAGTCATAGTCAACAAATAATGTTAAGTGAAAGAGTTAAATATTTATTGAGTTATACTAATTCATAATTAATACCTATGTTTACTTTTGTTACTTTTAGTCTCATTCATAATTCTATTTCTGGTCAGTTTCTTGTCTTTTATCTTCTTTCTTTTCATTGTTAAAATATTTCTTTTATATAGACTATCTTCTCTAATTACTTTTCATTTGAAGTTTTTGTGTAACATTTACTTTTAAGATATACCTAAGCAAAAAATAGATAAAATAAATATTAAAAATAGAATCCTTACAAAAAGCAAATTATGTGGAATGAACATCCTATCTGTCCCTCACCAGAGTCTCCCTGTTTTTCCATATGCATCATTGTAGTAAGATTGTTATTGTTCCTAAGATTGCTCAATTAATAATCTTTGTTAATAAAAAAATCTTATTTTAATGTATGTGTTTGTCTTTGTGTCTAAATTTTGTAATTACTACTAGGCCTCCTGAAGATCTTTCTATACCAGTATACAGATGTAACTCATTCTTAGGTTCCTCATACTGCCTAAAAATTCTTAATAAAGATATAGCTACATTAGTATTTCCAGTACTTGTCCTGTTTTCCTGAATCTTTTCCAATGATAAATAGCTCTGCAGTGAAGTCTTTTAGAGATTTTCTAATTATGAGTTTTTAGCAGTGCAATTTTTTGATCGATTGGTAGGTATATTTAAAATTGTTGATGTTCATAGTTATTGCTCAAGTGCCATCCATAAGCTTATACCAAACTATGCTACTTCCCTCAATTTAGAGTTTGTGCACATTATCAACAACAAGTTCTTGATGAATATTTATAGTATTTGAGATTCTGGTTGTTAAAAAAAATTGTATTTCATTTGTTTACTGTAATTGAAATTCAGTAAATATAATTGAACTTGTTTCACATATTTAAAATTATTTGTATTCATCTTTTGTGAATTATTATTGACTTACATGTTTTGTTTGATTGCTGCTTTTTTCCATATGAATTTTTATGACAATCATGCACAAAAGACATTATCCTTTTCACCATTGTGTAAGTAATTTTTAGCCTATGATTTAGTTTGGATGTTCTTATTTTGTGCAGAATATCTTTAGCCATGTAGAAGTATTTTTACATATACATAATCAAATCTATTAATACTTTCTTTGACCTTTGTATCTTTCTCAGAAAGACTTCTCTATTTCAATGTTAAAAAATATTCTTCCACATGATTTTAAACATTTAATTGTTCAATTGTTTTGTGGTTTTATATTATATACTAAATTTTTGATCCATCTACACTTTGATGTAAGTTCTCGATTAGGGATTAAATTTTACTTATTTTTCTAGGTGGGCATTTGTAGAGATATATCTTATTTTGTCCTGCCATTTAAGATGTAATATAATTACACTTAATTTGGAAGACACTTAGATATCTGACAAGCTTAGTACTCCTTCTTACCATTCTTTATCAGAGCCATATTTATTCTTTAAACATATTTATGTTTGAAAATAAAATTTTAATAGGCCACTGTAGTAAAAATTATGTTTAGTTTGTGTTTTCAGGATGATTTGATTTAGGAATAGTTACTAGCTTTAGAGAATTAATAATTCTCATCCAAAAACTGGGTAGTTCTATTCACCTAAGAAGCTTTCTTTGGTGTTCATAAAGACCCAGCATGTTTCTTTGTGAATTTAGTCTTTTTGAATAAACTTATTTTATGTTGTTTTGCAAATAGAATCTTATCTTCTACTTTCTAAGTGTCTGTTGTTTCAGTGTAGAAAATCTTCCTTTTCCCACTCTTATATAAGTTGTAATCTTCACAGTACATTTATCCTTTTTAGCCTAAGTTCTGTACATTTTGAGACATTCAGTTATGTAACCACATCACAACCAATGCAAAAACATTTCATCACCCCAAATAATTCCCCATGCATCATTGTACTCCCCTTCTACCCTAGCCTCTAACCCTATGCTGACAAATGCTGATGCCTTTCTATTCCTATCACTCTATCTTTTCCAGAATGTTATATAAATTGAATCATACAGTATAAAATTCTTTTTTTAATTCTAGCTTTTTGAGGTATAATTGACTAATTGAAATTGTATATATTTAAGATGCATTATGTGATGATTTGATATATGTATTCATTGTGAAGTGGTTACTATTACCAAGCTAATGAGAATATCTATTACCTCACATAATTTTTTTTTCTACATGAAGGCCACTTAAAATGTACTCTTAGCAAACTTCAAGTAAGCAATACAGTATTATTAAGGAGAGCCACCATGCTTATGAACTTTTTCATTTTTTAAAAAAAATTATTTATTTGAGATAGTGAACACGAGAGAGAGAGAGAGGGAGAGCATGAGCAGGGGGTAGGTAGGGGCAGAGTGAGAGGGAGATGCAGACTTCACACTGAGCAGGGAGCCTGATGAGGGGCTTGATCCCAGGACCCTGGGATTATGATCTGAGCCAAAGGCAGAGGCTTAACTGACTGAGCCGCCCAGGTGCCTCAGAACTTATTTATCTTATAACTGAATGTTGATAGGTTTTGAACATTTCTCCATTTCTCTGATAATCATCATTCTCTTCCCTGCTTCAGTGAATTTGATTTTTTTTAAAACTACCACATATAACTGAGATCATGTAGTATTTGCCTTTCTGTATCTGGCTTATTTCACTTAACATTCTCCTTCACTGATGTCTCAGAAAGCATATTTTTCTCTTTTTTTTAGCCAAATAATATTCCATTACTTATAAATGCCCCATTTTTTGGTCCATTCACCCATCAACAGAGAGGTGGTATTGTGTGTGTGTGTTTTTTTTTTTTTTTATCTTGTCTATTTTCAGCTGTGGGCCTTGATATCAGGACCCTGAGACTGTGACCTGAGCAGAAGGCAGAGGCTTAACCCACTGAACCACCCAGCACACCTATTGTGAAAAATACTCAGAGAACATTGGGTGCAGATATCTCTTCAAAATACTGCTATCACTTCCTTTGGATATATGCTTAGAATAAGGATTGCTGTATCATAGAGTAGTTTTACTTTTAACTATTTTAGGAATTTCAATACTGTTTTTTCTAGTGGTCACACCAGTTTACGTTCCCACCATCAGCATACAAGGGTTTTAACTTCTCGATGTCTTCACCAACACACTTCTTTTATAAGAGCATTTATTTCATGCCCTCATGATCTAATCACCTCCCAAAGGCACACCTCTTAATACCATTACATCAGATTAGATATGAAAATATGAATTTTGGGGTATGCAAACATTCAAACAATAGCTCAGGTCCAATTTCACTCTTTTGCTCATTGATATCCAGTTTTCCAGCACAACAAAGTGACTTTTCTTTCTCCATAGTGTATTCTTGGTGCCCTTTCCAGAGGTTAGTTGACTGCATGTACATGGGATTATTTCTGAGATTTCTAGTCTCTTCTATTGGTTTACAAACCTGTCTTTATGTCAGAATCATAACCTTTTGATTACTCTGCTTTTGAAATGTATTTTGCGATATTGCTAGCTTTGTCCTTTTTCAAGACTGTTTTGGCTATTTGGGGTCTTTTTTGGTTCCATAAGAATTTTTTTTTCACTGCCATTTATGTTTTGATAGATATTGAATCTGTAGATACTTTGGATAGTATGGAAACTTTAACAACTTTATTCTTTCAATCCATGAACACAGATTATCTTTCCCTTTATTCATATCTTTAATATCTTTCATCAATGTCATATGATTTTAAGGGTGAAAATCTTTTATTTCCTTGGTTAAACTTATTCCTACATATTTTATTCTTTTTGATGGCATTGTAAATGAAATTATTTTCTTAACCTCTTTTCTGGTTAATTTGTTGTTATTACGTATAATGTATGTATGTATGTATGTATGTATAATATGGTTTTGTATGTTGATTTTGTATTTTGTAAGTTTGCTGAGTTTTTAAAAAATTAATTCTAGCAATTTTTGGTGGAGACTTTAGGGTTATTTATATATAAGATCATGTCCAGTATGTAGTATTTTAAATCTGGCTTCTTTCTTTTGCTATAATGCATTGGAGACTTATGCATCATGTGTTTATCAATAGTTCATTCATTTTTATTGCTGAATATTATTCCATCCTATGGCTATTTGAGAGGTTTATTTATCCTTTTTCAATTAATAGGGATTTTGGTTGTTACCAGATATTGAATAAATGTATTTTCTCTAACAGTATTTTTATACAAACTACTTTTAGGCCTAGGGATATTTTAATGGGCAAGGTATCTTTAACTCTACAGATGGTCTCAATTGATATGTTCTCTGAGCATTGTTTGCTGATCTGTTCAAGTTAGAGGGTGGTGTAGCATCCACAAACTTGAATGAATGATTTTGTAGAATCCCAAGTCACACTTTCATAATCAAGCTCTTATTTCAGTTCCTATGTTTCTGTTTATAGGTATGTTTCAGCATCATAGCATATACTTGTTGGTTATTCCTATAAATACTTCTTTAAATGATTTACCCACTTGCCATTGGTTTCTTTGTCTTCTATATTTTATTTGCTTAGAGCTCTGTGACTATTTTGATATTAACTCTGTGTATGGCCTCTGAAATGCAAGTCTTTACCCCCGTCTACTTTTATTTATTGATGTCATGGTATCTTTAAAGTCCTTGAGATGTTCTGATATCATAAAATGTATCAATTTCATTTATGAGTTAAGAGGATTCCAGAAGTTAGAAAGTCATCTCTTGCATTAGCTGAGAAGCAAATACAAGTCTTACTGTGGTTTTTCATTAAAATAATGCCTTTAAAAATTTGTATATGAAGAATTCACTACAAGTACAATTTTACTAGCTTTCAGTTGGAAAGTTGATTGTACCCCTCCATTTATTTATTACTGTATCCTTTCCCCACAATGTTTTTAGTGACTTATCTCTGCCTGAGTCAGCAAGACTGGTGAGTTTAGGGAGAATGTTTTCATCCACCTTGTATTCTTATAATTTCTGAAAGTACTGGAACATAAGAAATCACAATGCTTATTAGGTAAATGAATAAACAGATTTTGTTAGATTTCAGGAAGTCAACAGTAATTATCACATTTATAGCTATTTTTTTTTTCTTGAACTGTGAAATAAGGAGATGCAAAAGAACATATAGAACACAAGAACAATGTGATTGAGTTTGTCCTCTTGGGGCTCACCCAGAGCCTCCAAGGTCAGAAAATACTATTTGTTGTGTTCTTGATTATCTACATCATGACGATGGTGGGCAACCTACTCATTGTGGTGACTGTGGTGGTCAGCCCAACCCTGGATGCCCCTATGTACTTTTTCCTTGGTTACTTATCATTTATGGATGCTGTTTATTCTACTACAGTTACTCCAAATATGATTATAGACTTACTCTGTGAGAAGAAAACCATTTCCTTCCAATCTTGCATGTCCCAACTCTTTATGGAGCACTTATTTGGTGGTGCTGAGATTTTGCTCCTGGTGGTCATGGCCAATGATCGCTATGTGGCCATCTGCAAACCCTTGCATTATTTGAAAATCATGAATCAACGGGTGTTTATTCTGTTGATTTTGGCCTGGGTTGGGGGTTTTCTACATGCTTTTGTTCAACTTCTCTTTGTTTACAACCTTCCCTTCTGTGGTCCCAATATTATCGACCACTTTATCTGTGACATGTACCCGATATTAAAACTTGCACGCACTGACACCTATGTTATTGATCTCACTGTAGTTGCCAATTATGGGGCAATCTGTGTGGTCATCTTTACAGTCTTACTCATTTCGTATGGGGTCATTCTGCACTCCCTGAAGACTCTCAGGAAGGAAGGCGCAAAGCCATATCCACTTGCGGCTCTCACATTACAGTGGTGGTCCTCTTCTTTGTCCCTTGCATTTTTATGTATGTGAGACCTCCTTCTACTTTACCCATTGATAAACTCTTGACTGTGTTTTGCACAGTTATCACCCCTATGTTAAACCCTCTGATCTATATTCTGAGAAACAGAGAGATGAAAAATGCTATGAAAAAGCTGTGGACCCAAAGAAGAAAATGATGCTGAAGAGAAATTGTCACCTTTTTTCAATGAAGAGTTACTCCACCTAGGAAAGGATTATTATTTTTTTTGTAATGAATTTTAATGAACTTGTGTGTGGTGAAAGCATTTAAGTTGTAAATATTATAATGATCAAAAAAGTTTTCTAAGATTTTCATAAATTGTTAGGAAAGTATGTCTTAGGTTTTGGGCATAATGTTTTTTATTGAAACTATAGGTTTGTGTTCTATGTGATGAGTTTTGCTATAATTAATCCTGATCTTTGTTTTCATTACTGGACAATTTTCACATGCTTCTCTTTTACCCAATTGTTCTTTTTCAGAACTAATAGTGTTCATTATATATTTCAGAGAAACATTAGAAGAAATGGGACATAAAGTTACTGTCTTTATACTCTGTATTTGAACAATGTGTGACATAGAGTCCACTCCATGAACTTTGTCAGTTACTTGTTCTTGAATTCTTGATCTCTTGAAGAGTTTTTACTGATGAATTTTCATGAACTCTTTCTACAATAAATATATACATTTGCTACAGTAGTCTTCTTTGATATTTGCTCAAAACATTTTTCTTATTTATGTTGTAATTATGGGTGTTTTTCTATAATGATGTTCCCATATTCTCTTAATTTTGATAACTTCTATCCCATCACTCTTGGAAAATTTTATTTACTTTCATTTGGTGAATTTATAAATTTTATCATCTGCTTAAAAAATTAAAAATAACTCCCAAAAACGTTTTCTTTTTAAGGATTTAAGGATCTAGGATTTATTTTTGTTTATAATAAGGACAAATCTAATCCTGCTTTCTTTAAATAGGAAAAATAATCTTCCAAGATTACTATTAATTTTAGTAATTATTTAGAATTTTTTATTTAATATATCAAATTTTATATAATTAATGTGTTTGATTTGTGGCCCATTACCCCTCCTCATGTGCTGCTACCTCCTCCTCCTCCTCCCCCTTCTCCTCCTGCTCCTCCTTCTCCTTTTACTTTGGTTTATTTCCCTACCAGTATCATTCTATGTGAGTAGTCAAGGATTTTAAGGTGTATTATACCTTGTAGGAATAATCTCCTTTAATTACTCAGCCTTTACAAGTCTCTTGAAATTTCTCAATATTTATATTTCTTGATAAACCTTAGGATTATTTTGTGAAGTTTGAAACCTTCCCATAAATCTATATTTAGAATTTCATGATCCTCCACATTGATTTTGAGGAAAATGGCATGTTTTCCTGTCCTGTTTTCCCATCCAGAATGATACATATATTGTGAAGTCTTGGTCAATGTCTCAGTAAATTTGTAATCATTTCCATAGAATGTACATAAATCTTTTGGTTTTATTAATTAAATAGTAGCTCGGCTTATTTACATTTGATTCACATTTTCTTTTTTCAAATTTCAATTCAATTAGTCAACATAAAGTACATCATTATTTTCAGATGTATTTATCAGTTGCATATAACACCCAGTGCTCTTCACATTACATGCCCTCCTTAATGCCCATCACCCAGTTACCACACCCCCCCACTGACCTCCCCTTCCATAACCCTCAGTTTGTTCAACATTTCCAGTGAGCTGATCAAAAGGGCTCAGTGTCTTTTGCTGGCATGAATTATAGCACAATACTCAAAAGCATGTGTGTATGTTTGCATGCAAAATTTTATAGGCCTATATTTGACAATACACAAGTAGGTATTCAACCACAGAGATCTCTATCTGACCTAATGTGACTCTGTATAATTACAGGTTATATATAGGTACATTTTTCAGTGATCTGTAGGTATATATCCAATTTCATATATGTGTCTATATGTGAACACAAAGAAGTCTGTTTCCAAAAACATATGGATAAGTATCTGACTACCCATATGAATGTATATGTGTATGCATAATTATTTGATATGATCACACACAGTGTTTCTGAGTACACACAAGGATATATCTTGCCATACACAAGTCTTTGTCTAATTATGTTAATTTGGGGAGGACATGACTGAATCATTCTGTTTCATGTGACACGGACTGAGGTTCCTCTCTGGTATTCAGCTGATTAGGGGCTTTTAGGGTGTGTTTAGGATGACATTACTCATGTGAGCTGTGCCTTGGCAGAGATGGCTAGAAGGTTGGAATCTTCCAGTTACTTCTCCTTCTCCATGTAGCCTATCTCTCTAGTGAGTATGTCAGATTTGTAAAATGGCAGTTGTGGGCTCTCAGAAGGATGAAACAGAAGGGATTGGGCCAGTTAAGATCTCCTTCCATCCTGACATGATCTTGAAGTTCAGGATTTCAAGCTAAATCCAGACTGCTTATGCACCAAAGGAAAAGGCAACCTATACAATGAGGTAAAATATTTGCAAGTCATATACCTCATAAGTTTTTAATATCCAAAATGTATGAGGAATTTATACAACTAAATAGCAAATGGAAATAAAAACAAAAATTGATTAAAAATTGAACAATGTGCCTAAATTGATATTTTCCTAAGAAGACATACAGATGGCCAAGAAGAACATGGAACATTGTTCTTCTTGTTCTTCTAGTAAGGTTTCCCTTACTAATCATAAGGGAAACGCCAATCAAAACCACAATCAAAACCATCTTATGTTAGTCAGAATGGCTAAAATTATCAAGACAGGGAACAAAAAATGTTGACAAGAATGTGGAGAAAGGGCAACCCCCAGGGGGCAGCCTTCTGGGAAAAAGAAACCAAAAGAACAATAGAACAGTTCAACAAAATTAGGAGCTAGTTCTTTGAAAGAATTAATAAGATTGATAAGCTCCTGGCCAGACTTATCAAAGAGAGAAGAGAAAGGACCCAAATAAATAAAATCATGAATGAAAGAGGAGCAATAACAACCAACACCAAAGGAATACAGTTATAAGAACATATTATGAGCAGAGATCAGAGATCTGCTCTGATCTTTCCTATTTGTCTTCTCCTGCTGGGTTTAGGCTTTCTTTTCTGTTCTTTCTTCATCTCTTTAGGTGTAAGGTTAGGTTGTGTATTTGAGACCTTTCTTGTGTTTTGAGAAAGACTTGTATTGCTATATACTTTCCTCTGAGGGCTGCCTTTGCTGCATCCCAAAGATTTTGAGCAGTTGTGTTTTCATTTTCATTTGTTTCCATGATATTTTTAAATTCTTTAGTTTCCAGGTTGACCCATTCATTCCTTAATAGGATGCTCTTTAGCTTCCATGTATTTGGGTTTTCCTCAATCACAAGAGGAACGTTTTCCAAACGTTCTAGTTTCTAGATTGAGTTCTAGTTTCAAAGCACGTGGTCTGAAAATATGCAGGGAATGATCCCAATCCTTTGGTAATGGTTGAAATCTGATTTGTGACCCAAGATGTGATCTATTCTGGAGAATGTTACATGTGCACTAGAGAAGAATGTGTATTCTGTTGCTTTGGAATGGAATGTTCTCAATATATCTGTCCATCTTATCCAGTGTGTTATTTAAAACCTTTATTTCCTTGTTGATCATTTGTTTAGATGATCTGTCCATTTCACTGAGGGGTGTGTTAAAGTCCCCTACTCTTTTTGTATTATTGTTGATGTGTTTCTTTGATTTGGTTATTAGTTGGTATATATAATTGGCTGATCCCATATTAGGGGCATAGATATTTAAAATTGTTAGGTCTAATTGTTGTACAGACCCTTTAAGTGTGATATGGTGTCCTTCCTCACCTCTTATTGTAGTCTTTATTTTAAAATATAGTTTATCTGATATAAGGATTGCCACCTCAGCTTTCTTTTTATGTCCACTAGATGTTAAATTGTTTTCCACTGTGTCACTTAAAATCTGGAGGTGTCTTTGGGTCTGAAGTGAGTTTCTTGCAGACAGCATATCAATAGGTCTTGTTTTTTTAATGCGATTCTGATACCCTGTGTCTTTTGATTGGGGGCATTTATCCCATTTACATACAGAGTAACTATGGAAAGATATGAATTTAGGGCCATTGTATTTCCAGTAAGGTGACTGTTACTGTATATTGTCTCTGTTCTTTCTGGTCTATGTTACTTTTAGGCTGTCTCTTTGCTTAGAGAACTCCTTTCAATATTTTCTGGAGGGCTAGTTTGGTGTTTACAAATTATTTTATTTTTTGTTTGTCTTGAAAGTTTTTTTTTTTTATCTCTCCGTCTATTTTCATTGACAGCCTCACTGGGTATAGTATTCTTGGCTGCATATTTTTCTTATTTAGTACTCTAAATATATCATACCAGTTCTTTCTCTGTGGTTGGGTCTGTTGTCAATCTAATATTACTACAGTTGTATTTTACAGACATCTTTTCCTGAGCTCTTTTCAGAATTTTCTCTTTGTCATTGAGAGTTGTAAATTTTACTATTAGATGATGTGTTGACCTATTTTTATTGATTTTGAGGAAGGTTCTCTGTGCCTCCTGGATTTTGATGCCTGTTTTCTTCCCCAAATTAAGGAAGTTCTCTGTTATAATTTGCTCCAATATATCTTCTGCCTTTGTCTTTCTTCTTCTGGGACCCTCCCCCACTGCAGTCTATCTTCCCAAATATTGCCTTGGATTCACTTTTCCACACATCCTACCTTCCAGTTAGTGGTTACTTTTCTGTTCATAGAATCGTGCTATTATTTTCTTTATCTCTTGTTGAGTTTGTAGGTGTTCAGAATGGTTTGAAAACCATGTACCTGAATTCCTGGGACCAGATGAAATTTAGGTCTCCTACTCCTCCACCATCTTGCTTTTCCTCCTCAAGTTATTTTTGAGTCTTTTTCAGAAGTTTGTGAAGAAACTTTACCATTTTATCTAAGGTATTAATTGTAATAGAATAATTTTTTCCAGAAAAATCATTTATTATCCCTTTAAAGCCTGAAGCATCTGTATGAGTTTATTTCCTTTTCAACTTCTTATATTGGTATTTTACCTTGATCACCATTGCTAGAAATTCACCAGTTGTAGAATAATAGTACTAAGTTTTGGTTGTTGTAGTTTATTTTGTTTAATATTTTATATTGTATTGTGTTTTTTTAATCTTTCCATTACATCCTTGTTTTTTTTTTTTAATTTTGACATTGATTTAGTCCTCTATATTTAACTTGAGATAAGAGGTTAGCTCTTTAGGATCTTTATTTTTAACACAAGCATAAGCTATGCATGCATTTATGTAAATTGTAGACAAGTAACTTTTTGTGTGGTTTAGCACATCAAATAGATCTTCAGCTGGTTCCTACAGGTACTTAATGACTTATTATCTATGAACCTTATGACTTAGAAAATACAATATACAACCAAATGTGGAAATGAAGATGCTCAGTGGAATTCATCATAATCTGTGGGAAAATGAGTAAGAGTAGAAACCTTCAGAGACTTGATTTAGAAACAGGCTCTTGTTGGAAAATAATTTGTTTCTTGTAGAAGTAGTCACTAAATTGATACTGGACTGAAATTAAAGGGCTGAATTAATGAACTGAAAATTATTATGGTGTCAGTTGACATACATTCAGGCCTCCGTCAACTGCATCCATTCCAACACAGAACTGAAGTTTGTTCAACTATGTAATGAAGATTATGGCTCTTCTTACTGTAAATACCAAATGTGATTCATTTAGTTGTGAGTGTGTGATTGGAATCCACTGTAGGCATTGTGAACAGTGGAGTGATTCCAATCATCCTTATAAACAAATCATTTGAGCTTCCTTATGAGAATAAATTGATGGAGGCCAGAATGAAAGGGAAGAGATGTGGCAGGAGGTTAGTTTAGTGGGCTGGAGAATTGGTAGTTGGAGAAAAATGATCAAGTTTGTGAACTGTTTTAAATGGGGGTTAATACGATTTGTTAAAAGTATTAATATGTGATATGAGAGCAAGAAAGGCATGAAAGACATCATGACATTTCTTGTCTGAGTAATGACTTGGAAGGTAGTACCATTTAGTGAGATGGGAAACACCTGTGTTTGTTGCTGAAAATTAAAAATTTAGTCTTATTAGTTCTGAATTAATATTGAATTAGAGATGTTCAGAGTCAGAGATATTACATATGTGAAGTTCAAAAATTAAGGGAGAGAACCAACATTGGAAAGGTTCCACATTTTTGGTCAGAAAAAGGAGGCATATCCAGCCAGAGATCTCAAGAAAGAAGTCTTAGTGAGGGAAGACAATCCAGGGTAGTGATCTTTCATTCCTAATTTGAGCCACTCAGTTTGAAAATGTCAGTTACCTTTAATAAGTCTCAAGTATTTTCCTTTTGTGACTTTATAAACTGTGTACCTTTTCATGAATTCTCTTGCCCACTTTTCTTGTCTCTCCACTTTTTCTTTAAAACTCAGTGGAAGCATTTCTTCCTCTGGGAAGTCTTCTCTTATTGTTATTAGTTTGACATATTCCTACCCCTGAACTTTACATTGTGCAACTCTTTTTATACTGACACTTTTAACTCTGGTGATTATTAGGTATGCTATCACTGAATATAGGAAATCCAAATTCAATTTGGGAATCACTGCTATGAAACATTGGACAAAAACAGGTACTCCTGCCACGTTTTTAAATCGAATGAATCAATAAAAGATTAATTTTATAATATATTTAAAAGTTTTCTCCCTTGTTTTATAGATCAGCCTGGTTCTAATATGAGAAGTCAGCTCCTATGCAGACTAGATGGAACCACCAAACTATATAACTTACTTTGTCCTCTTGGGGCTCACCCAGGATTAAAAGGAACAAAAGATCCTTTTTGTTATGTTCTTACTGAAATTAAAGGATTGAATTAATGAACTGAAAATTATTATGGTGTTAGTTGACATACCTTCATATTATGTATATTCATACATACATATTTTGACTGTGGTGGGAAACCTGCTCATTGTGGTAACTTTAAGAGTCAGTAAGATCCTGGCATCACCTATGTACTTTTTTCTTGCTAACTTATCTTTCATGGATGTCATTTATTCCTCTTGTATTTCCCCCAGATTGATTTCAGAGGTTTTCTTTGGGAGAAGTACCATATCCTTTCAATCTCGTATGACCCAGCTCTTTATAGATCACCTTTTTGGTGGCTCAGAGGTCATTCTTCTGCTAGTGATGGCCTATGACCGCTATGTGGCCATCTGCAAGCCCTTGCATTATCTGGTGATTGTGAGGCAATGGGTGTTTGTTGTGCTGCTGGTAATGTCCTGGGTGGGAGGTTTTCTGCATTCAGTAATTCAGGTTAGCACTATTTATGGGCTCCCATTCTGTGGCCCCAATGTCATTGATCATTTTTTCTGTGACATGTACCCCCTATTGAAACTGGTCTGTACTGATACGTATGTGGCTGGCCTGTTAGTGGTGGCCAATGAAGGGTTTATCTGCAGTATTGTGTTTGTGCTCTTGCTCAAGTTCAGAAGGCAGGCAGAAAGCCCTCCAGACCTGTGGTTTTCACATCACTGTGTTGGTCTTCTTTTTTGTTCCATGTATTTTCATGTATGCAAGACCTGCTAAGACCTTACTTATTGACACATCATTCACTGTTTTATACAGTCATAACCCCCATGTTGAATCCACTGATCTACACACTGAGAAATTCTGAGATGACAAATGCATGAAGAAGCTCTGTAAGAGAAATGTCATATCAAATAGCAAATAAAAATATTGTCAAGATCATAGTTTATCATTAGAGCCAATCTTCTCAATGTTAAAGTCCATTTTAGTGTAAATGCCTTTACAGTCTGAGTCAATAATTTGTAATGAAGTAGTGAATGCAGTTTTATAGTTACATGAAATGTTATTTAATTTTTATTTTTTCATTCTGGTAAAATTAATAATATATAGTGTTTTCTTATTGTCATATACACAATAGCATGATTTAAAACAGTTCTATACATAGTGGTCACCATGGGTAAACTCCTAATCTCCATATGGGCTGGATATTGATGAATTTTTGTAGTTACATTAATTTTAATTAATTGCTATGTTTAGTATTATTACTTATTTTCTCACTATTATTTTCATGTTTAGTTGGGTTCCTGCCTTTTTTTTTTTTAACATAGAATGCTTTAGTAGCTTCATGTGTGCAATATTATAATTCAACAGTTCTATTCCTCACCAAGTGCTCACAACAAGTGCACTCCTTTATCTCCATCACCTATTTAACTCACCCCCCCCCTTCTCTGGTAACCATCAGATTGTTCTCAAAGATTAAGAGTCTGTGTCTTGATATCTCTCTTTCTCATCTACCTTTTCTGATATTGTATTTGAAATTTTGTGAGTAAAATTGCACCTAGAATTTATTCTTTATCTTTTTTGTGGGGATTTTTTGTTAACACATTATGTGTGTTCATTCTTCTGTTCCTTAAAGACACTATGAGGTTGATTCTATACTTGGACCCATTTTTTGATTGTACTGATGGAGGTTCATTGGGGTTAAGTAGCTTCCTCATGGCCACCATCCTGTGAGAGTGTCAATGCCAAAGTCAATCCCCAGACTTAAGCCTACGTTACTAATCACATCTCTACAGCTGCTTCTTTGGTGGAATTCTCCCACAAAGGCATCTCAGGTTTGGTGTTTCCTTGATGGTTAGTTTTTCTTATCTGATTTTATTTATTTATTAACATGTAATGTATTATTTGCTTGGGGTACAGGTCTTTCACCAGTCTTACACAATTCACAGCACTCACTATAACACATGCCCTCCCCAATGTCCATAACCCAACCATCATACCCGTCCCCTCCGCCCCAGAAACCCTAAGTTTATTTCCTGAGATTAAGAGTCTCCTTCCCGATCCCACCCTGTTTCATTTTTCCCCCTCCCTACCCCGAAAACCTCTCGCCCTGCCTCTCAAGTTCCTCATATCAGAGAGATCATATTATAATTGTCTTTCTCTGATTGACTTCTTTCGCTTAGTGTAATATCCTCTAGTTCCATCCACCTCATTGCCAGTTGCAAGATTTCATTTTTTGACAGCTGAATAGTATTCCATTATATATATACTACATCTTCTGTATCCATTCATTTGTTGTTGGACACCTAGGTTCTTTCCATAGTTTGGCTATTGTGGGCATTGCCACTATAAACATTCGGGTGCACATGCCCCTTTGAATCACTACATTTGTATCTTTAGTGTAAATTCTCAGTAGTGCTATTGCTGGGTCATAGGGCAGCTCTATTTTCAACTTTTTGAGGTTGCTTTCAACTGTTTCCAGAGTGGCTGCACCAGCTTACATTCCCACTGACAGTGTAGTAGGGTTCCCCTTTCTCCACATCCTCACCAATAGCTGTCATTTCCTCACTTGTTAATTTTACCCCATTCTAACTGGTATGAGGTGGTATCTCACTGCAGTTTTTATTTGTATTTCCCTGATGTCGAGTGATGTTGAGCAATTTTTCATGTATCTGTTGGCCATTTGGATGGCTTCTTTGCAGAAATGTCTGTTCAAGTCTTTGTACACATTTAGTTTTATTGTAACAAAGCAACTTGTACAATTTAACGTTTAAAACTGAGCATCATCTTTCCTTTCTAGTGAAACAAAAAGAAAATCTTAAAAATAAACAGGAACAAAATTACAATAGAGAATGTCAATTCCAAATAAGATCCTCCAAATTCTGCTGATTCTCCCATCGAGTGGCAGGGCTCAAGTCATCATTAGGAGAGAGTTTTATTTTAAAAGTGTCATCTTGGGACGCCTGGGTGGCTCAGTTGGTTGGGCGGCTGTCTTCGGCTCAGGTCATGATCCCAGCGTCCTGGGATCGAGTCCCACATCGGGCTCCTTGCATGGCAGGGAGCCTGCTTCTCCCTCTGCCTCTGCCTGGCACTCTGTCTGCCTGTGCTTGCTCTCGCTTTTCTCTCTATGACAAATAAATAAAATCTAAAAAAAAAAAAAAAAAAGTGTCATCTTAAACTGCAAGGATGTCTGTTAAACATCACAATTAAACATGCCAAAGGAGAAGCCATGTTGTCAAAATGCCCACTTAACACACCCAAACATCTCAAACCCACCCTTTCCTGACCTTCTATAACCCCATTTTTAAATTTTTTTTTCTTTTTTTTAAATAAGAGAAAGTAGACAGGTACATGTTGGTAAATGCTAACTTCACATAGAGACACAGTGTAATCTCTGAGCCCAATATACAGAGAAAGGAGGAAAAAAGCTAGAATTCTATGCACTACTACACAGGAGCCTAGCACCCTCCAGCTTCCAGCAGAGTTAGGGGGGAAGATGGTTTTTCTTTTTTCCCACAGAGCATGGTGGTGTTGATTTCATAAATTTTTTGTTTTTGTTGAGACAGGAAGGGACAAAAATGAATTTGGAACAAATAGGGGTAGAGATTCTTTTCCCACTGTATTCTGCTAAAGGTATTTCCCCCCAAAATAAGCTGAGAACCATGGTATAAAGGTAGATTAAAAAAAAAAAAAAGGAGACTTCAAAAAACAGGGCAAATGAGCATGAGAGGAGAAAAGAAAAAGGAGAAAAAAAAAAAAGACATCAACTTGCTCCCAGGAACTGAAGAAAATTAAAAAAGGAAGGTTGGAATCCATCAGTATTCCATTAGTCATCTTCTTCTTCATCCTCCTTTCCTTCCTCCCCCTCATCATCTTCATCTTCTTCACCTTCATCCTCATCTCCTTCTTCATCAATATCTTCCAATCCTTCTTCTTCTTCATCATCATCATCATCCTCTTCTCCTTCCCCTTCTTCATCATCCATATTGGGAACCAAGTAGTACTGTAATGGATTTGGCCAAATATCATCTTTGATAACCTCTCCTAACTCATCTGCACCTGCATCAGAATGGTCAGTAAACCAGGTGAGGAAGTTCTCTGGTTCCTCATGCTGTCTCTTCCTGCTGGATTTATTCTGTGTTTGACTTGAATGTTTCATCAAATCCTTTCCAGATTTCCATTTGATTTCAGTGGAATTTGAAGATGGATCACCACTCTCATTCAGATGAAATTCTTTGGAGAAAACTTTATTTTTGAAGTAAGGGTTTTCTGCCCATTTCTTGATTGGATTATTTGTTCCTTGGGTATTGAGTTTGACAAGGTTTTTATAGATTTTGGATAGTAGCCCTTTATCTGATATGTCATTTGCAAATATCTTCTCCCATTCTGTTGGTTGTCTTTGCTTTTGTTGACTGTTTCCTTTGCTGTGCAAAAGCTTTTGATCTTGATGAAGTCCCAATATTACATTTTTGCCCTTGCTTCCCATGCCTTTGTTTTGACATCTGCAAATCAATCATTGTGGTACAATACATTAATAAAAGAAAGAACATGAACCATATGATACTCTTAATAGGTGCTGAAAGAACATTTGACAAAGTACAACATCCTTTCTTAATCAAACCTCTTCACAGTATAAGGATAGAGGGTACATATCTCAGTATCATCAAAGCCATCTATGAAAAACCCACAGTGAATATCATTCTCAACGGGGAAAAACTGAGTGTTTCCCCTAAGGTCAGGAACATGGCAGGACTGTCCATTATCACCACTGCAATTCAACATAGTATTAGGAGTCCTAGCCTCAGCAATCAGACAACAAAAAGAGATAAAAGGCATCCAAATCAGCAAAGAAGAAGTCAAATTCTCACTCTTTGTAGATTGTATGATATGTTATGTGGAACATCCAAAATACTCCACCCCAAAGCTGCTAGAACTCAGACAGGAATTCAGTAAAGTGTCAGGATATAAAATCAATGCACAGAAATCAGTTGCATTTCTATACACCAGTAGCAAGACAGAAGAAAGAGAAATTAAGGAGTTGATCCCATTTACAATTGCACACAAAACCATAAGATACCTAGGAATAAACCTAACCAAAGAGGCAAAGAATCTGTACTCAGAAAACTATAAAATGCTCATGGAAAAAAATTGAGGAAGATACGAAGAAATGGAAAACTGTTCCACACTTATAGATTGGAAGAATGAATATTTTGAGAATGTCTATGCTACCTAAAGCAATCTACACATTTAATGCAATCCTTATCAAAATCCCATCCATGTTTTCAAAGAAATGAAACAAATCATCCTACCATTTATATGGAACCAGAAAAGACCCTGAATAGTCAGATGAATGTTGAAAAAGAAAATCAACAAGTGGCATCAAAATTCCAGACTTTAATCTCTATTACAAAGCTGTCATCATAAAGACAGTATGGTACTGGGACAAAAACAGACACATAGATAAGCAGAACAGAATAGGGAGCCCAGAAATGGACCTTCAACTCTATGGTCAACTAGCCTTCGACAAAACAGCAAAGAAAGTCCAATGGAAAAAGACAGTCTTTTCAACAAATGGTGTTGGAAAAATTGGACAGCCACATGCAGAAGAATGAAACTGGACTATTTCTTTATACCATACACAAAAATAGTCTCAAAATGGATGAAAGACCTCATTGTGAGATGGGAATCCATCAAAATCCTTGAGGAGAACACAGGCAGCAACCTCTTCAACCTTAGCCACAGTAACTTCTTCCTAGAAACATCGCCGATCGTTAGTTTTTCATCCACGTTACTGATTTCTCTCAAAGATATTAATCCATTGATATTTCTTTCTCTGCCATTGTTAGTTCCAGTAAATTATGTTTCTTTAGATAATTGTCCATTTCATTCAGGATCTTGCCATTATTTGCATAAATTGAGTAATTTATATCTGGTGATTCATTTTTTTACTGTGCTGTAGTGATATTTATAATTTTTAAAATTTATAAACAGTAAGTTAGGCATAATTTCAAACTTATACAGCCCTGATTATTCCAAAATATGAATGAAAAGTTTGTAAAGGGTCAAGGGATTTTCAAATTTGGACAGCCAAGGTGTTATCTTTCTCTAGTTTCAAATGACATTTTCCCCCAAAGAGTCAAATGTCCTCTTGAGCACTGTAAAATAACAGGATGGGCAGTTGTGTGTACCATGCACTTTGTGAGTGCTAGAAATTCTGGCAGAGATGTTGGCCAGAGAAGAGACAGGAGCCCTGCAGGAATTAAGAATGAGCCCCATCCTCACCTCCCACAGTGAAAGCAGTAACATCATGCCGACAGTCGCAAGAATTCACCTGATAATCTTTTTTTGGTCTTAAAGATTTATGTATGTATGTATGTATTTGGGGCAAGTGTGGGGAGAGGTGGAGGGAGAGGGAAAGAGAGAATCCCAAGCAGATTCCACACTGAGCAAACTTGAGACAATGCTTGACCCCATGACTTTGAGATCGTGATCTGGGATG
The DNA here is from genome assembly GCF_964662115.1 of Mustela nivalis. NCBI lineage: Eukaryota > Metazoa > Chordata > Mammalia > Carnivora > Mustelidae > Mustela > Mustela nivalis. The sequence continues at coordinate 104,356,646 of NC_139028.1, forward strand.
AAATCAAGAGTTGAGCCATCATGATGCCTCCGATTCTGCTTCTTGGCTAGGATTCATGTCTTTTCTTCACTATTTTCAGCTAGTCCCTGCGGCAAGGGTCAGAAGTAGCCTTGAACATTCTTTTTTTTTTTTTTTTTTTTTTTAGAGATTTTATTTATTTATTTGACAGAGATCACAAGCAGAGAGAGAGGAGGAAGCAGGCTCCCTGCTGAGCAGAAAGCCCAATGCAGGGCTCGATCCCAGGACTCTGAGATCATGACCTGAGCCGAAGGCAGCGGCTTAACCCACTGAGCCACCCAGGCGCCCCTAGCCTTGAACATTCTTATTCTCACTGTATGTTGTATTTCAATTATACCATAAAGCATCACATAAAGAGGAGGAAAATTCTGCTTTTAAAATCACCATGAAGTAAGTGAGGTGGTTTAGGATTACTTTATTCAGCATGATACTGATTTTGGATTTAAGACTTACACTTTTATTATATATTAGGAAATACCCATCTATGCTCATAATATAACAGTACATTTTGTCGGGTTTGGCCAGCAAACTCTGAAGCAGCAAATAAGATTGCTCCAGATACCTTAGTAGGAGAAAGGAGAGGGCCTGGAAGCAGACACTTTAGGGGCAAAAGCTCCCAGGCCAGACTTCTTCCACTTTTATTGTGAATGTTATCAATACAATAATGGAATAAGAAAGGAAGGAGGGAATGGGAAGCTGTAATACTCCAGCCAGTGCTATTGGGAGTTTATCTTGTGAATAGAACAAGCTGTGCTCCTGATGGATATGCATATAGGGAGTGCCTGGAGCATGTGACTTCCAAAGATAAGTGCTTCTCCTAAGTCAAGCATTTGCTCTCTGGATGAGTGCATTGAGCCACAATGAGGATCTGGTTAGTTAGAGCCCCAAAACCTTAAAAAAAACCAAGCCCCCAAACCTAGGGCCCAGTTGTCTGGACATTCTTTCTTTGATTTTCTACTAGTCTGATCCAGGGAGGCATGGGTTTATTAAATATTATCTAGCCAGACACTATGAATTGCCACTCTTTTAGAAAGTGAGATAGATTTAATTAACTGTGAGATAGAATTAATTAACTATGCTTAAGAGCTTATAAATACAATCATGTGTTTATTTTTTTTTCCTTGACCTATTTTGGATGATCTAGGTAAATTTAAAAATATATAATTATCATTGTACTGGGAAGGTTCATTCAACACAAGAAGGGGAAAAAGTGTCTAAATTTACCCTTCTGCCTAAAACATCAAACAAGTTGGAAAATATGCAAAATACTGGTTTTCAAGACTAGACATCAGAAGGAGTGATCACTGAGAGATGAGAAAAAAACAAGTTGAGTCCTAGGATTGTCCCAGCTTTGCATTGAAAAGCTTTCATGCTGCAGCACAGACAGGAATATTCAGGAAATCCTGCACAGCCTTTGAGTTGAGGGCAAGGAACTGAGAGTCCTACAGCAAGGCACCAAGGGAGCTAGAATGCAGAGGGTGATATTCTGGAGAGGATAGAGCTAGCAAGGCAGAGAGATTGAGAGAGATAGACAGAGAGAGACAGAGACAGAGACAGAGAATGGAAGAATGAGTGGGAAGGAGAGGGAGGAAGTGAGGGAGAAGAGGGAAAAGGGAGAGCGAGAGGAAAGGAAGAGGAGGGAATGGGAAGGAAGGGGGGAATGGAGAGAGAAAGGAAAGGAGAGGGAGAAAAAAGGAGGGAGAAAGGGGAGAGAGAATAAGAGAGATAGAATATGAGAGGGAACTTGAGAGAGATGAGAGTGGACTTGAGAGAGAGCATGAGAGATTAGTGAAACTATGTGAGAAACAACAGGAGAGAGAAAAAGAAAAGGAAAGAATCAGTGCTGGAGAGCTGCAAGGATCCTCCTAGATTGTTCATCAGAGTAGCGATCAGTGTGTGCATGTGCATTTGAGGAAACTGCTTGGGGCTGGGTGGTGATTTACCTGGCTGCATAGGGAGGATTGTCCAGTGCTCCCTGCATCAGTCACAGTGGCCTGTCTTTCAGCTGGACAACTTGGGCAGGTTCTGGATCACAGGGCGGGACACTGGCTGAGGTCTAAGGAAGATCTTGCGTCAGTAATGGGACACAATTGTCCCTAAACTGAGCACTGTTCCAAACCTGTCGAATAAACCATAACAGTAAGAATAAAGAAAAAATCTCCAAGGAAAACATCCAAGAGAAACTAATGTGTTTAGAATTTTATGTTTCTGCTAACATGAGAGATTGGTCTGATTATTGTTCCTGTGATGCTCTTGTTTCATTCTGGTTTAAGGGTTATGCTGGGTGCCCAAAATGAGTCAGGAAGAATTTTAAGTTCTCCTCAGCCCTGAGCCATTTATGTATGGTACTACATTTTGATTAATTGTTATGTAGTATCATTGATAATGTTATATGGGAGTAGAATTTTGTTTAAAGAGAAGAAACATATCAAATGATTTATTTACTTAAAAGTGTTAGGTAATTCCAGGTTTTAATTATTTTTCTGTCTCTTCAGAAATCTATGTCTTTCATAACAGAGCTCCACTTTCTAAACAGGCAAGTATATTGTCATAAATTTCATTGTTGATTTTATTTTAATATCTTTTTCAGATATGTAGAATACACAATGTCTTCATTCTTGATTCTGATCATTTGTTCTTTTAGTTTTTCTTCACCCGTTCTGCTAGGAACATTAATTTTGTAAATCTTTCGAAGAGTCAATCCTGGCTTTATATATTTTCTCTTTTTTTCAATAAAATTAAATTTCAATGATTTCTGTCTTTTATTTACTACTTCCTTTCTACAGTGTTCTCTCGGTGTATTTTGCTTTTCTGTTTCCAGCTTCTTGAGATGAAATGTTAACTCATTTCTTACAATATCTCTCATTTCCTAATACTTGTCACTAAAGCCACTAATTCCATTTTACACACTTTGTATTCCACTATATATATATTCTGTATGATTTAAGTCCTTTGAAATGCATTGCAACTTGTTTTTTGTTTTTTGTTTTGTTTCTTTTTTTTTTTTTTTTTTTTTTTTGGCTAAGTGTTGTCTCCAGCTCTTTGAGGTAAGTGGACTCCTCCCACAGTGTTTTCATCCTCCCCTCTCCCATACTAACACAGTTTCTATCTACTTGCCTGTGTGCCCCTATGTGACAAAATCAAGATTCTTCCCCTTGCATGAGAAACTTGCTTTACTACATTTGAGACAACATTAAAATGGGTAGTATGAAATTTGCTCTCATGATGTTCTGAAAGTCAGTTCTAGGTGTCCATGTGCAAAGACATAGCTTAAACCTAAATGAAATAGCTTTGCCTATTTTGAAAGTCATGCTTGAAAGAACAGAAGTTTTACATATTTTAATTCTGTCCACACTGGACATTTCTCCTTTGGTGATTCAATCTTAAGTTGTTCTTTGGGGATTCTACATCCTCCCCCTCCAGCCCCCAGAGGACATGTTTCTTCAAGTCCTGTTGTACATGGTAATTATCCTGGTGGCATCTCTGGAGATGCAGGTCTACCCTCAAAATTATGATGAGAGTCCCAATGAATTTAATTAGGGAAGAATGACTCGTGAAGATGCAGCAGTGGAATGACTCAATGGCGCTTGTTGTGGTTCAAATGAAGATAAAGTGTTTACAGACCTTTATCTGGATCTCAAAGTGTATTTGGATCCATGTTCGTATGACTAGCTTTTTCAGGAATCAAATGATGGAGTCAGAACTTCACTAAGTTCACCTAGAACTTATTTTCCATCATTCAGGGAATCCAAACTTTAACTATGCTTTGTGCAGACAGATCAGGATAAATTATTGAGAAGTGACTGTCATAAAGTCATAAAGGATATTTCACTATTTTATTTATATTGACATGAAAAATAAACCACTCAATCTTTATTTAAGAAATTCACAATTTTTTCTCCGACAAAGTGGCTTTTTTTTTTTTTTTTTTGTCATCAAGATGTTGGTTTAACATTTGTATTATGGCAAATTAGGCTAACAATGAAGATTTTGGTTCTCTTTGTTCATAGCCAATGTTCAGACTTTTTTAGATTACAGGGGCTTTTTATTCATTTTGAAAATCCCAGAAATTTAAGAGGTAAACTTTTTCTGAAAGACTGAAATGAATAAGAATTTATGCAACATAGAAAGTGTTGTTCACATGGAAATAGTTAAAGATCCTGTGATGATGCATGTGTTTTCTTGGTCTATGTGCTCAGAGATGGTATCAGTGCACAAAAGACAAGGGACTGCAACCTTGAATTGAAAGGAGTTTCAGAACAGGTAACCCAGGAATTGTAACTAGTTGTAAGATTCCAAAGTAGACTTTATATTTTACATCTTGGTGGTGCTGGGATTCAGTCTTTTAAAATTCCTGCTGTGTGAATCTCATAATCAGCCATATTAGCGATTCTTTATGGTTATTAGAATATATGGGAATTAGCTCAGTTCTGTAACACTGCTTTTGGTTATTTTCATATGTAAAGATACAGAATAACTGTACTTTCTCTAACATCTCTAACATCAGTATTTTTAGAAACTAGTTTCAGGCTTAAGGATATTTTTAATGGGACAGATATTTCTAACTCTACAGGTGATCCCAATTGATATGTTCTCTGAGCATTGTTTGCTGATCTATGGAAGTTTAGAATATGGTGTAGCATCCTCAGACTTGAATGAGTGATTTTGAGGAATCCAAGGTGACACTTTCATAATCAAGCTCTTACTTCTGATCCTATGTTTCTCTTTATTTTTAAGTTTAGTATCATGGCATATGTCTGTTGGATATTCCTATACGTGCTTCTTTATATGATTTACCCACTTGCCATTGGTTTCTTACTCTGAGTGTATTTTGATATTAACTCTGTGTATGTCCTCTGTAATGCAAGTCTTTCCCCCCATCTACTTTTATCTACTGATGTCCTGGTATCTTTTTAAAGACCTTGAGATGTTTTGATATCATAAAATGTACCTATTTCATTTATGAGTTAAGAGGATTCCAGAAGTTAGAAAGTCATCTCTTGCATTAGTTGGGAAGTAAATACAAATCTTGCTGTAGTTTTTCATTAAATCAATGAATTTAAAAATTTGTATATGAAGAGTTCATTACATGTACAATTTTACTAGCTTCCAGTTGGAAAGTTGGTTGTGCCCCTCCATTTATTTATTACTGTATCCTTTCCCCACAATGTTTTTAGTGACTTATCTCTGCCCAAGTCAGCAAAACTGGTGAGGTTAGGGAGAATGTTTTCATCCACCTTGTATTCTTATAATTTCTGAAAGTACCGGAATATAAGAATCTACAATGCCTATTAGGTAAATGAATAAACAGATTGTGTTAGATTTCAGGAAGTCACCAGTAATTAATTATCACATTTATAGCTAATTTTTTCTTGAACTGTGAAATAAAGAGATGCAAAAGAACATATGGAACACAGGAACAATGTGACTGAGTTTGTCCTCTTGGGGCTCACCCAGAGTCTCCAAGGTCAGAAAATACTGTTTGTTGTGTTCTTGATCATCTACATCATGACGATGGTGGGCAACCTACTCATTGTGGTGACTGTGGCAGTCAGTCCAACCCTGGCTACCCCTATGTACTTCTTCCTTGGTTACTTATCATTTATGGATGCTGTTTATTCTACTACAATTACACCAAATATGATTATAGACTTACTCTATGAGAAGAAAACCATTTCCTTCCAAGGTTGCATGTCCCAGCTCTTTATAGAGCACTTATTTGGTGGTGCTGAGATTTTGCTCCTGGTGGTCATGGCCTATGACCGCTATGTGGCCATCTGCAAACCCTTGCATTATTTGACAATCATGAATCAAAGGGCTTGTGTTCTGTTGTTGCTGTTGGCCTGGGTTGGAGGTTTTCTCCATGCTGTTGTTAAACTTCTCTCAGTTTACAACCTTCCCTTCTGTGGTCCCAATGTCATCGACCACTTTGGCTGTGACATGTATCCATTATTAAAACTTGCCTGCACTGACACCTACATTATTGGCCTCACTGTAGTTGCCAATGATGGAGCAATCTGTGTGGGCATCTTTACAGTCTTACTCATTTCCTATGGGGTCATTCTGCACTCCCTGAAGACTCTTAGTCAGGAAGGGAGGCACAAAGCCTTATCCACTTGTGGCTCTCACATTACAGTGGTGGTCCTCTTCTTTGTCCCTTGCATTTTTATGTATGTGAGACCTCCTTTCACCTTACCCATTGATAAATTCTTGACTGTGTTTTACACAGTTATCACCCCTATGTTAAACCCTCTGATCTATACTTTGAGAAATGGAGAAATGAAAAATGCCATGAAAAAGCTGTGGACCAGAAGAAGAAAATGATGCTGAAGAGAAATTGTCACCTTTTTTCAATGAAGAGTTGCTCCATCCAGGAAAGGATTATTTATTTGTAATGAATTTCTCTTCAGGTTTAATGAACTTGTGTATGATAAAAACATTTAAGGTGTAAATATTTACAGTGGTCAAAATGATTTCTAAGACTTTCATATATTGTTAGGAAAATAAGTCTATAGCTTTTGGGTATGAAATGTCTTTGTTGAAACTATGGGTTTTGGTTCTATGTGGTAAGTTATGCTATAGTTAATACTTTACCTTTATTTTCATTACTGGACAGTTTTATCTTGCTTCTCTTTTGCCCAATTGTTCTTTTTCAGAATTAGAATTGCTCATTACATATTTCTGAGAAGCATTTTAAGAATGGGACCTTAGCATTTGGTTTACTCCTTCTTTACAAAGACAATCCTATTAATACTTGAAGGTATATGTCTTATTTTTGTATTTGCAAGATATTTAATTGTGTAATTTTGTTCATTGCTTAGCATATAAGATTGAAAGGGAATGCTGTTTCCAAGTTATAATATTAATCATAAAAAAGGTAAGTGAAGAAAAAAAATTGAAAAAAATACATGGATGTAATAGGTTAGATTCACTTATTTTTCTGAGTACGGAATCCTACTATCTCCTCATGTGGAGAAACTTTGTTTGGTGTTATATTTTCACTGAGATGACCCATTAACACTCCCTGATCATTTGGAATATCTGATAATATCTCTGTCATTTTTTTAGCATCCCCATCTCTTCTGCTTACAGTGTTTCATAGTATTTTTTAAGGACCTAGGCCCTTCCTTTCCTATGAGAAATTACCATAATGCATAATTCATGACCTTCAAATATGCAATATGGAGCCTGACAGATATTTTGGATGATATCATTGTCAGAAAGATGCTGACAACATGGATAACCATTATTACCTCTGTTGTGGATGGAATGCAGATTATTCGGCAATAATGACACCATAATATATATTGATTTCCGTAATGGAGACCTCTTTCTTAAACATCCCTCCCTCTGAATGAGGTATGAGAGACAATATTATTTGCCTCTAAAAATGTAGGAAGCATGCAGTCAAAGAAACTCCTGGCTTTGCCTCCCTTATTTAGTCTGGATTCATGAGGTACTCAGGCTTTGGGGAATTGAGCCTTTCACTGTTAAGTCACAGTGTATGAAAAACTCTATATCCCAGTTTTTATCCCAGTTAGTATTACCTAGAGATACTTCATGTCATCTCAAAGTCTTCCCAAACATGATGTTATTCATTAAATGATAGTAAACATTTGATTTTATCAGAAGTTGCATAATGAAGTCATCATGTTTTGGATGTTGCTATATACTCAATATATTTGTTCCCTCCCCAATTCAGGAGGTAAATCCTATATAGTACATGGTATTTAGAGGTGGAGGGTTTGGGAGGTGATTAGGTTATGAAGACAGAGCTCTCATGAATGGGTCTAACGTCTCCTTAAAAAGAGATACCACAGGAATACCTGGGTGGTTCAGTGTAAACCTGGTGATTCACAGACCTGTACCCCTGGGGATAAAAATACATGTTTATAAAAAAAAAAAAAAAAATTAAAAAAAAAAAAAAAAAAGAGTCTACCTTCAGCTCAGATCCTGACTTCAGGGCCCTGGGACTGAATTCCTCATGGGACTCCACTCCCTTCTTTTCTTCTCTCTCTGCCCCTTTCTTTGTCTCTCATGAATAAATAAATAAAATCTTAAAAAAAAAAAAAAAGATAAAAAGAGATACCCCAGGGCACCTGGGTGGCTCAGTGGGTTAAGTCTCTGCCTTTGGCCCAGGCCATGATCCCAGGCTGGGTTTGAGCCCCACATCTGGCTCCCTGCTCAGCAGGGGAGCCACCTTTTCTGTCTACCTGCTGTTCTCGCTGCTTATTCTCTCTCTTTTTCTCTCTCAAACAAATAAGTAATATCTTTAAAAAATGAGTAAAAAAGGGACACCACAGACCTCACTTGCCTTTTGTTATTTTTTCCCATGTGAGGAAACAGAAAAAAGATAGTAATCTATGAACTAGGAAGCAGGCTCTCACCAGATGGTCGGATCTGCAAGTATCTTGATCTTGGACTTCAGGACACTTGCAGACCCCAGAACCATGAGAAATAAATGATACTGAAGCTAGTCAATGGTATTCTATAATGGACTTAGATAGACATTTAGTTAATTTCCAAATTTTTATTGTTATTTCAAGTACTGAGATAAAAAAATCCTGGTTGTCTCTGATCATCAGTCTGTAAGTTCCCTTAAGGCAGAGAACGTTACTTAACAGTCTTTGTACTCTGTATTTACAGAATGTCTGGGACATAGAATCCACTCCATGAACTTTGTCAGTTACTTGCATTCTCAAATTCTAAAACTATTGGAGTGAGAATTTTGAGTCTTTTTTTTTATTATATACATTCGCATCTTCTTTGATATTTGCTACAGTATGTTGTTTTGTTATAACTATGGGTATTTTATATAAGGATGTCATCTTTTAACATTCTTTTACTTTGATTTCTTCTAGCACATCACTTGGGAAATGTCATTTACTGTCATTCAGTGAACTTATAAATTTGAATATTTAAAAAAAAATAACTCCCCCAAAAGTTTTCTTTTCAAATAATCTAGGATTTATTTTTGTTTGTGATGAGGATATATCTAAGCTTGTTTTCCTCTAAGAGGAAAAATAATCTGCTAAAGTTATTAATTTCAGTAATAATTTAAAATTTTTCTATTTAATATGTCAAATTTTATACAATAGTATGTTTGATTTGGGGCCCTTTTCCTCTCCTCCTCTGCTGCTGTCTCTCCCTCTCCTCCTCCTCCTCTTCCTTTCTTTTGGTGTATTTTCCTACGACTAACATTCTATGTCAATAGCCAAGGATTTTAACGTGTATTATACCGGGTAGGGATAATCTCCCTAAATTACTCAGCCTTTTTAAGTCTTTTGCAATTTCTAAATATTAATTTTTCCTTATAAACTTTTTGAATATTTTGTGAAGTTTGAAATCCTCCCATAAAGCTATATTTAGTTTTATATGACACTCCACATTGATTTTAAGGAAACTGGCATGTTTTCATATCTTGTTTTCCCCATCCAGAATGGGACATAAATTGTGAAGGCTTGATCAATGTCTCAATAAAAATTGCAATAATTTCCATAGAATATATAAATCTTGCCTGTTGAATTCCTTATTTAAGAAGGAGCTTGTATTATTTACATTTGATTCACATTTTCAATGAGATAATTAGAAAGGGCTCCATGTCTTTGCTGGAATGAGTTAGAGCACAGTTTTCGTAGGCACTGGTGTTTGTTTGCATGCAAATGTTCATAAGCCTACACTCGACAATACACAAGTATGTATCCAACCACAGAGATCTGTATCTGACCTCATGTAGCTCTGTATAACCATATGTAGGTACATAGTTAATGATCTGTAGGTCTGTATCCAACTTCATATATGTGTCTATATGTGAACATACAGAGGTGTATATCTGACAACATTAGGGGTAGTATTTGATGACCCATAGGAATACATATCTTATATGTGTTTGTGTGTGTGTGTGTGTGTGTGTGTGTGTGTGTTTGATATGATCATACACGAGACTGTATTTATCTACACACAGGGCTTTTTTATATAAAGGTCTGTATCTGAGTGATATGAATTTGTTGAGGACTTCATAGAACAATTCTGTTCCATGTAGCATGGACTGAGGTTTTTCTCTGGTATTCAGCTGATTAGGGGGTGTTAGGGAGTGTTTAAGATGACTTTACTCATGTGAGCTGTGCCTTGGCAGGGATGGTGAGAAGCCTGGTATATTCTGGCTCCTTCTCCTTCCCCATGTAGTCTGTCTTTCCAGTAAGTATGTGAGACTTGTAAAAGTTCAGGGTTTCCAGAGGGAAGACACAGAAGGGATTAGGCCAGTTAAGGACTCATCCCATCCTGACATGATCTTGAAGTTCAGGATCTCAAGTTCTAAATCTATACTGCTTCTGCACCAAAAGGAAGGCAATCTGTGGAATGGAAGAAAGTATTTTCAAATCATTTATTTTATAAGGAGTTAATATCCAAAATGTATGAAGAATTTATAAAACTAAATAGGAAAAAAGCAAATAAAAACAAGAAACTGGTCAAAAAATTGACAAAGGGTCTGAATAGATATTTTTTAAAGAAGACATACAAATAGTCAAGCAGAACATGAGAAGGTGCTCAATGTTACTAATCATCAGAGAAATGCAAATCAAGACCACAATGAGATATACCTGTTAGGATGGATGTTACAAACAATTACAAGATAATGTGCTGGAGAGGATGTAGATAGAAGGGAACCCTAGTTCACTGTTGTTGGGTATGTAAAGTTTTTCAGCCAGTGTGCATAATGGCATGGAGATTCTTCAATAAAGTGAAATAAAACCACAATATGGTCCAGAAATGCCCCTTCTGTGAGTATATCCAAGAATATGAAATCAGCATCTCAAGGAGATATCTGCACTCCTAAGTTCATGGTAGTATTACTCACAATAGCCAATATTGGAACAACATAACCATCCAATGATGGATGAATGGAAAAAGAAAAAGTGTATATAAGAGAATATAAGAGAAAGTCATTCAGCCTTCAAAAAGAAGACAATCCTACCAACTGCAACACCACGAGAGACTTTGAGATCTCTCTCTCTCTCTTTGCTTTCTTTTTTTTAAATTTTTTAAAAAATATTTTTTATCAATTAATTTATTTTCAGAAAAACAGTATTCATTATTTTTTCATAGTATTAGAAGTCCTAGCAACAGCAATCATACAACAAAGAGAAATAAAAGGTATCCAAATTGGCAATGAAGAAGTCAAACTCTCTCTCTTCGAAGATGACATGATTCTTTATATGGAAAACCCAAAAGACTCCACCCCCAAACTACTAAAACCCATACAGCAATTCAGCAACATGTCAGGATACAAAGTCAATGTGCAGAAATATGTGGCTTTCTTATACACTAACAATGAAAATACAGAAAGGGAAATTAGAGAATCTATTTCATTTACTATAGCACCAAGAACCATAAGATACCTGGGAATAAATCTAACCAAAGATACAGATGTGGTGAAAAGAAGGGCCATCTGTACCCCAATGCTTATAGCAGCAATGGCCACGGTTGCCAAACTGTCAAAAGTGTCAAGATGCCCTTCAACGGATGAATGGATAAGGAAGATGTGATCCATATACACTATGGAGTATTATGCCTCCATCAGAAAGGATGAATACCCAACTTTTGTAGCAACATGGACGGGACTGGAAGAGATTATGCTGAGTGAAATAAGTCAAGCAGAGAGAGTCAATTATCATATGGTTTCACTTATTTGTGGAGCATAACAAAAAGCATGGAGGACATGGGGAGTTAGAGAGAAAGGGGTTGGGGTAAATTGGAAGAGGAGGTGAATCATGAGAGTCTATGGACTCTGAAAAACAATCTGAGGGGTTTGAAGTGGCAGGGGGGTGGGAGGTCGGAGTACCAGGTGGTGGATATTATAGAGGACACGGATTGCAAGGAGCACTGGGTGTGGTGTAAAAAATAATGATACTGTTATGCTGAAAATAAATAAATGAAACAAAAAACAAAAAACAAAAAACAAAAACCTAACCAAAGAGGTAAAGGGTGTGTACTTGAGGAACTACAGAACACTCATGAAATAAATTGAAAAAGACACAAAAAGATGGAAGACCATTCCATGCTCTTGGATCGGAAGAATAAACATTGTTAATATGTCTATACTGCCTAGAGCAATCTATACTTTTAATGTTATTCTGATCAAAATTCCATCGGTATTCTTCAAAGAGCTGGGGCCAATAATCCAAAAATTTGTCTGGAATCAGAAGAGACCCAAAATAGCTAAGGAAATGTTGAAAAACAGAAATAAAACTAAGGGCATCACCTTACCTGATTTCAAGCTTTACTACAAAGCTGTGATCACCAAGACAGCATCACCAAGACTGGCATAAAAACAGACACATAGACCAGTGGAACAGAGTAGAGAGCCCAGATATGGACCCTCAACATTATGGTCAACTAATCTTCGACAAAACAGGAAAAAATATACAGTGGAAAAAAGACAGTCTCTTCAATAAATGGTACTGGGAAAACTGGACAGCTATATGTAGAAGAATGAAACTCAACCATTCTCTTACACCATACACAAAGATAAACTCAAAATGGATAAAAGACCTCAACGTGAGACAGGAATCCATCAGAATCCTAGAGGAGAACATAGGCAGTAATCTCTTCGATATCAGCCACAGCAACTTCTTTTTCTTTGCTTTCTCTTGAAGTGAAATTGTCAGACAGAGAAAGACAAACACTCTATGATCTCATTTATGTGTGGAATTAAAAAATCTGACATATAGAAGGCAAGAACTGAAGGGTGGGGGTAATGGGAGATATTTCTTAAAGAGTACTAGCTATAAGATGAGTAAGTTCTGGGGAGCTAACATATAGCAGGGTTCAGTAGTGAACAACAATTTTTTATAAACATAGTTGCTGAGAGTGAATCTTAAGTGCTTTCATTCCACCTAAAAATTCTAGCTGTGAGGTGCTGTTGTATCAACTAACCTCATTGTGGTAATCATTTCGCAATATATGCATATATCAGATCATTATGTTGTACATCATATCCTTATACAATGTTATATATCAATTTTATTTTAATAAAGGTGGGAAAACATAAATAAATAAATAAATAAGCACATAAAAGATAAATAAATAATAAAATTATATTTTATGGCTTGAAAAAAGAAACTCTATAAACTAGAAACATGCTATTTCTTCCATATGCCCTACATACAATTTGAGGGTGGACAATATAACCAAGGGTATTGGTTTACAAGGAAAGGCCATGTGCTTCCTTTTGTGCAATCATCTTAAAAATTTCTATATGTTTTCATTAAAGTTTATAAAAGTGCCTTACCCAGAAATACTTTTGAGACTGGTTCCTCTCAGGATTGGGCTGAAAGAAGTCTGTGGATTAACACCCTTAAATCTTAGACATATTTTTTGTACTGGTTAAGAGACTTTAGTAGACATACCTTAAATCTTTCTGAAGTGTTCACTAGGGTCTTATATCTACAACTTTGAGATTATATTTATTTTGGTACCATTTCTCACTTTCAAAGCTTTTTGTTTTTTGGAGAGGCTAGGAATGAGAGCCAGTTTTATACTTGAATCCAGTAGTTCTTGTAATTTAATATTTTATTTGGATCTTGTATCCTAAAACTGACTAAATTCACTTATTAATTCTAGTAATCTGTGTAGATTCCTTAGGGTTTTCTATGACACAATCCCATTTACAAAAATTAGACAGAGGCACCTCGGTGGCTCAGTGGGTTAAAGCCTCTGCCTTTGGCTCAGGTCATGATCCCAGGGTCCTGGGGATCAAGCTCCACATCAGGCTCTCTGCTCAGCAGGGAGCCTGCTTCCTCCTCTCTCTCTGCCTGCCTCTCTGCCTACTTGTGATCTCTGTCTGTCAAATAAATAAATAAAATCTTCAGAAATATATCTTTGGAAAGATACAGGAGTATTTAACTTTTTGATTTATTTTTTAGTCTTTTTTCAGAAGTTTGTGTTTTTCCTTTATTTTACCCATTTTCTTAAGGTATCAAATTTATTACAATTATGTTTTACATAAGAACCATTTATTACCATTTCAAAAACTAAAGCATATACTTTTTCTTAAATTTATTTTCAACATAATATTCAGTATTCATTATTTTTTCACCACACCCAGTGCTCCATGCAATCTGTGCCCTCTATAATACACACCACCAAAAAAATCAATCAATCAATAAATAAAGATCTATCTAAACATTTAAAAAAAACCACTAAAGCATATGTATGATTTCTTCTGCTTTTTAATTGTTGATATTGGTAATTTTCTCTTGATCACTTTTGCTAGAAATTTATCATTGTAATATGAAAGTATCAACTTTCGACTATTTTGTTTATTTTATGTTTTCTATTGTATTAATTTTTGATCTTTATTTCATTACATCCCCATCCCTCCCCAGCTTTAATTTATTCCTCTTTTTGTAACTTCTTAAATTAAAAGTGTAGTTGCTTTTAAAGTTTTATCTTTAACATAAGTATAAAGCTATCCATAAATTTAAGTAAGCTGAAATAAGCAACTTGTTGTTTGGTTTAGCATGTAAGGAAGATCTTCAACTGATTCATACAGGTATTTAATCACTGATTATCAGTGATCCTTATGAAATAGAAAATACAGTTCACAACTCAAGACATGTGGAGATGAAGATGCTCATTGGAGCTCATTGTAAGCTTTGGGAAAACAAATTAGAATGGAAGCCCCCGGAGTTTTGATGTAGAGGCAGGCTCTTGTTGGAAAATAATTTGTTTCTTGTATAAACATTCAGTGGATATTGGACTAAAATTAAAGGATTGAATTAATGAACTGAAAATCATTACAGTGTTAGTTGACATAGATTCAGGTCTTGGTCAACTGCATCCATTCCAACACAGACCTACAGAACTGTGACTACCTTTTAATGAGTTTCAATTTCGACCTCAGCAGATTCCCTCATCCTAAGGCCTTCTGCCTCAGCACCAGGGCCTCTTAGTAGAGATGCTAACAGCTAGAGATAGGACTTTCTTGGCTGAGGACATGATTGGATTAGTGAACCCAACACTGGTTATCCTTTCACATTGGCTTAAATGTGATTTGCCTTACTTAGTTTTGCTATATGAAACTCACAATTTATTATTTGTTTAATTTTTTCTTCTATTCAAATTAGAGATTTTTCACATATTTGACTGCCTGCTACTTTAAAAAAAATAAAAATATTTTTATTCATTTGAGAGAGAAAATGAGAGAGAGCACATGTGGGTTGAGAGGCAGAGGGAAAAGCAGACTCCTGCTAAGCAGGGAGTCAGGACTCCATTCTGTGACTCCAAGATCATGACTTGAGCCAAAGGCCATTGCTTAACCACTACTACCTCACTAATCGTTCTTGGCAAAAACTTAGTCTTTTTTTTCTCTAGGGATTGCCCTGCGAAAAAAACTGTCCAGAGGAGTTTACTGTATTTGAATTTGTTCCCAATATTCTAATAAGCTAATCTATAATGGTCTTACATTCTCTTTCATTGAAAACAGTAGTGATGTGTAAAGCTCTAGGTTGTGTCTGCACATATAAATGGAAGGACTATTTTCCTGGTATAATGGCCCAAGAGATTTCAGACAACTCAAATAATTGCCTAGGCTGGAGTTTCTCTTCATTCCCTAGTTGTTTCTTTGATATATTTTCCTGTGCATAGATATCCCTCATTGCTTGTGCAAACATATGGGAGATTCTGGTTCTCTGGGATGAAGCTGGGGAAAGGTAGAAACATGATTTTCATTATGGAAGCAGCCTTAGGAATATGTTTTGAATGACTGAATAGATAAAGAGTTCTCTTTCTATGTGAGACATTGCTCAGTCATTGATCTTCTGGGAAGCAAATTCCAGAATTTGTTTTGTTAGGCACAGAGATTACTGCCTATGTTTTCCTCTAGGGTTTTGATGGATTCCTGTCTCACGTTGAGGTCTTTTATCCATTTTGAGTTTATCTTTGTGTACAGTGTAAGAGAATGGTCGAGTTTCATTCTTCTACATATAGCTGTCCAGTTTTCCCAGCACCATTTATTGAAGAGACTGTCTTTTTTCCACTGTATATTTTTTCCTGTTTTATTGAAGATTAATTGACCATAGAGTTGAAGGTCCATATCTGGGCTCTCTACTCTGTTCCACTGGTCTAAGTGTCTGTTTTTATGCCAGTACCATGCTGTCTTGGTGATCACAGCTTTGCAGTAAAGCTTGAAATCAGGTAAGGTGATGCCCCCAGTTTTATTTTTGTTTTTCAACATTTTCTTAGCTATTTTGGGTCTCTTCTGATTCCATACAAATTTTTGGATTATTTGCCCCAGCTCTTTGAAGAATACCAGTGGAATTTTGATTGACAGAAACATATTAATGTCCAAACACATCAGTGAAATAATTTTTTGGTTACCTCACCATAACTGCCTAATAAGAGATTCATTCAAGTAACTAGTTTAAGGTTATTTTAAAAATTGAGGGTTTTTGTATTGGCAGATAAGGGCTTGGCCAAGTTTACTTCTACTAATTAGGCCAATTTTTTGCATAGTTTTTAAACATAGCAGCTTTTTCTTTCTCTGATGACATTTTCCCAGAAAATGGGTAGTTCAACTATCTTTGCACAGTAAATATATTTTATATTTAAGTGTGTTTATATTCTAGACATCCACATGGGTAGTTTTGCACTCATCTGAAAGACTGAGATGATGGGAAGCCTGCATGGAAATGTGAAAAATGTGACCACTTGGGACCATTTCTAGATGTACTGATTAACCATGCATTATTATATGTTCTATGGTCACACACAGATATGCAAAGTATCTACAGTTATCCACATTGAAAGAAGCACTGATTTTAAAGACCAAAGAAAAGACCCAAGAAGTTAGTCCTTAAAACAGCCAAGGTATACTCAATGAAAATTCATTTGATTTACTTAACTATAGGTAGTGTCTTATATACCATATATTTTCATTGGAGGAATTCTGAATTAAGCTAGCAAAACTGAAATTAGCCAGTGTATATGAATGTATTTGGTTTTAGTATTGTAGCCTGACATGTTTATTGTCCATTTGACAAATAACAAAGGGGAAAAGGTAAAACTTTTTTTTAGTTTTTATTTTTTAAAGATTTTTATTTATTAATCGCGAGACAGGCAGCGAGAGAGAACATGAGCCAGGAGAAGGTCAGAGGGAGAAGCAGACTCCCTGTGGAGCTGGGAGCCCAATGCGGGACTTGATCCCAGGACTCCAAGATCATGACCTGAGCTGAAGGCAGTTGCCCAACCAACTGAGCCACCCAGGAGTCCCAGGTAAAACATTTTTTAAAAATATTTTATTTATTTCGAGAGAGAGACAAAGGGAGAGAGAGAAAGGGAGAGCACACTGGTGGGGGGATGAAGGGAAAGAACCTCAAACAGACTTTATTTTAGTTTAAAGTGAACTAATGGATTTATAAATAATCTTGGTTCATGGGATGTATTTTACATAATATGCCAATATTTATAATTACTCTTAGATTATTTAAGAATCGTATATCATATCAAGTATGTTGGGATATAAAGGAAAATATATTCTCTTCTGGAAGTTTGATGTGGGCTGATATATATGAATCTTAAAATTATTACAGAAACCATATTTGTATATATTCATGAAGAAACTCATGTTCAGGGAAGTAAGTTTTGGCTACTTAGACATAAAGCTGTAATTAGAAAGTACTATATTATTTTTGTACCATGGGCTTTTAACTGATCTTTTTAAAGGCATATCTGTAAGAAACTATGTAAATTATACTTTTAAAATAGAGCTATGTTAACTCAGTGGTTTTAGTTATTAAAGTCCTGGAACACCATCTGTCAGTTTTTATATAATCAAATCTTCGATGACATAAACTGTGGAGAATAGTTTGAATACCTAGTTTGTACGTGTAAATAATTTAACTGACTAATAGAAGATTTATTCTGGTGAAATCCAACATCGGTGATTAACAAGAGAACACTATTTCCTGAAGAAAGTAAGGACTGAAAAATAATAACTGGATATAGACTGCCTTATAACCTTATGTTCTTCAACAGGTGTGGCTTTGTCAATCTACAGCTTCAACAGTGGTAGAGCTCTTAAACCAAATGGAATAGCCATGTGAATGAGGCATGTGGACTATTCGTCATATGTGACTAGTAAGGAAAGCTCAATCTTCTCCAGCACATGGCCATGGGAATAGAATCAACTTATCTATATTTGAGGTTTAGTAATTCTGCAATTTTCCTGACCATTGAATAACCCAAAAGTTTAGGTGTATCTGTAGCTGTACAATTCTTTTCTCTTTTAATTTTGTCCTTACTATCAGATGTAGGGTCTCTGGGAAAAGAGTGTTTTTATTCTTTTTGAATTTTCCTTCTCCTGCCCTTTACTGAGAAGTACTGTGCATTGAGTTGTTATGATTCCCCCAAATGCCTCCTGAGTGACCCCTGTAAGCCTCAGGTGTTTTAGCTTCTAGTATTCTCTCACTAAAGGAGATCTTTCTGATTAAGATTTTTCAAAGAATAGTAAGGTTATATAATTATCACATTAATAGTTTTTTTTACCTCTGGATATTCATTTCTTAAATATAATTTTTCCTTCCTGATTTGATACTTCTCTTTTTTTCCCTCTAGATTTATGTTTGCATCTAGTCAAGATACATTTCATCATAGATAATTATTACTACACATATGCAAGAAAATAGGTAATTCTTACAGCATAAAACCTTATCCTATGCACAGAAAAGGGGTTCATGAGCTATGGCTGCACTATTCTCTTTTTATCGAGACAATGTTGTCTATAATTCTTGTCAAACTGACAAAAATCCAGATGATTTGTTCTGATGCAATTTAATAGTGAAAGATTCAAGAACATTAATAATACTATAATTTACTGAGCTTTTACCAGGTGCCAGGCATGTTCTAGGAGATTTCTTTGTAATAAAACAATAGTCTTAGGAGGTAGAAACTGTTGTCATCCCCATTCTAAAAATCATGAAACTGAGACCCAGAGAGGTTAGGTTGCCCAAGTTCACTTAGATGGGAAGTGGTGGAGTTGGGATTCCAACACAGGCAGTGCAGCTCCAGAGACCATATTATTCGCCACTGTGCTATGTTCTTTCTACAAGGTTGTTTTGGGTCTTAAATAGGTACACTGAATAAGAGACTCATAATCATTATCTTGTCTTTGCAATGATTAAATCCCATTTGCCACTGAATAGCATTTTTGAAGTAACAGTGATAAGCTCAGAAATTTTTATCTAATTATAAAAATATGAAAAGAGAAAAAATGCCAGCAGGGTGATGGGTATTAAGGAAGGCATGTGTTGTGATGAGCACTGGGTGCTTTATGCAGCTAATGAATTGTTGAACACTACATCAAAAACTAATGATGAACTGAACAAAATAAAAATTGTTTAAAATGTCATATAATTGAAGTGGTGGGGATGCATGAAATGTATCACAAATAGTTGGACTGGAAAGGATTCTGAGATTACCATGTTCAATCACTTTATTTTCCAGTGAGCAGACTGAGACAGGCTTGTAATTACATTTAGAAGATGACTCAAACACATGCCTTCTTACCCTGGGCTTAGACTTCTCCCCTCAATGTGCAGTTTTTTTGCAAACTGGGCATTGAGGTTCTTTTTTTTCTTAAGATTTTACTTATTTATTTATGAGAGGAAGAGCGCATGAGGGCTGGGGACAGGTAGGGGGAGAGGGAGAAGAAGACTCCCCACTGAGCACAGGGCCTTAGGTGGGTTTCAAGGTATGTCTCCAGGTGGGGCTCTATCCCAGAACCCTGAGATCATTATCTGAGCCAAAGTCAGATGCTTAACCGACTGAGCCACCCAGGCACCTCTGAAGTTCTAGTTTTGAGTGCTGTCAGTACCTAAGAAGCATTATAAATAAAACAATGCCGCATTGTCCCCTGCCTCTGTTTTCAGGATCTATTTTTCCTCCCTCACTACCTTGCTTACACTAAGAATTAAAAAAAAAATACCAGAAACTGATGTACCAATTTGTGAAAATTGCAGGTCAGTTCATCTTTGTTCAAATATATTTGCTGGAAATCTAGATAGTGTATGTGTGTTCAAAATTGTGGGGTAGGCAAAAATTAAAGGGAAAGAACTTCCAACTCCTTAAAAAGCTGATAGAGAATCAGACCAAGTCATTGTGAAAGGGAATGATGTACTAAATAATTTTGTAGTTGTTGGATACTCTTCAGTCTAGTTGTTATGTCAAAGTCTAGTCTGAACATCTAGTATTAGGATAGCATAGTATTAAGTGAATTGTCCCAGAGAAGATGCTACTTTTGGTGCTAGATAAATCACATTCTAAAGGTACTTACTGCAAATACTACTGCCTCAAAGGACTGGCTCTATGCTAATTTGTGTAGTTTATTGCCATTACCAAAAGTAAATTTCTGGAGAGCAGGAATCATGTCCTTGGTTGTGACTGCTGATTTCTGTGCCAAAAACTGACATAGTTTCAATAGTATGTATTATACATAAAATAATATAAATAAAATATAATATAAATAAATTCAATTAATATAAATATATAATGTAAATCTATTACTACATTTGGGCTTTTGATTATTCTTTTCTGTAGATGCTCCTTTAAGACTTAGAGAAAGAACTTACTTGCCAGCCAAAAATATCATCTGAAGAAAAATAGGGTTGTCAAGGGAAGGTGTAATGGGCTTTTTGGAGGAAGAACTCAATAGATACCATTAAATATTTATTGTGTGTGAACTGCTATAGAAAATGACATAATGATGAAGATGTTCTCTTAACAATGGACATATTTATGATTTATGATTTCAATACAGGTCCTGTTCTCCTGAGCTCTCGTTCCTGAAACAGTCCTTATAGAAAGAGCACATGGGAAATAATAATAATGTGACAGAATTTGTCCTTCTTGGCCTCACCCAGGATCCTGAGGGACAAAAAACATTATTTGTCATGATTTTCCTCATCTACATTGTGACAATGGTGGACAAACTACTCATTTTGGTGACTGTTTTTGGCAGCCCCTCTCTGGACTACCCCATGTGCTTCTTCCTCGCCTGTCACTTGTGGATGCTGTTTATTCCACTGTCATCTCACCCAAACTGATTATAGACTTACTCTGGGACAGAAAAACCATTTCCTTCCCAGCTTGCATGGGCCAGCTCTTCCTAGAACACCTCTTTGGGGGTTCGGAGATCTTCCTTCTGGTGGTCATGGCCTATGATCGCTATGTGGCCATCTGTAGGCCACTGCATTACTTGACTGTTATGAATCGACAGGTTTGCATCCTGCTGTTAGTGGCAGCCTGGATTGGAGGTCTTATGCATTCTATGGTTCAGCTTCTTTTTGTGTATAGCCTCCCATTTTGTGGCCCCAGTGTCATCAACCACTTCATCTGTGACATGTACCCATTATCAGAACTTGCATGCACTGACACTTATGTGATAGGCCTCACTGTGGTTGCCAATGGTGGAACAATCTGTATGGTCATCTTTATCTTTCTACTCATCTTCTATTGAGTCATTCTCAATTCTCTTAAAAGCCACAGTCTGGAAGGGAGGCACAAAGCCTTGTCTACTTGCAGTTCCCACACCACAGTGGTTGTGTTCTTTTTTGTTCCCTGCATTTTCATGTATGTTAGACCTATTTCCAACTTTCCCATTGATAAATATGTAACTCTGGTTTATACAGTGATCACTCCCATGTTAAATCCTTTAATATATGCTTTAAGATATTCAGAGATGAAAAATGCTAGTAAAAAATTCTGGTGTAAAATTTAACCAAAGAAAGAATAAGAATGTGTCACTTACAGTGAACCCACGTTAATTATAAAGCAAGAAATAGGTAATAAATTCTAACAATACATTTAAGCAATTCGATGGGTTCTCTAGAGATATATTTTTTAAAATTTTACACAAAGACATCAAAAAGTAGAATAAACTGTCTTCTGAGGTAAGAATCAATCTAATCAGTAAGTTCTGGAGGATGAATAAAAGGCACAGGTATAAAAAAGGCACAGGTATTTGTCCTATTATAATTAAAAATAAAATTAATTTCACTCTGTATTCATATTTTTCTTGACATACCGAAATGAGAATTCAGAAACAGGAGTTTTTAAATTTAAAATGTGAAAAACTCCCCATGTCCTCCATGCTATGGGGAGTTAGAGAAGAGAAGGGAGTTGGGGGAAATTGGAAGGGGAGGTGAACCATGAGAGACTATGGATTCTGAAAAAATATCTGAGGGTTTTGAAGGGGCGGGGGGTGGGAGGTTGTGGTACCAGGTGGTGGGTATTGGAGAGGGCACGGATTGCATGGAGCACTGGGTGTGGTGCAAAAATAATGAATACTGTTATGCTGAAAATAAATTAAAAAAATTAAATGTGAAAAACAAGCTGCCTTTGAAAATTTGCTATCACCCAAATTAATGAGAAAGCAATTTGGCTAATACTTAGAACAAATTACTAGGGCCAAAAGAATGGCTTCTAAATTATAATGTTCATTATTCCATCAGCATGTTCTATCAGCATGGCAACTTTCTGTAGCTGTGTTATACATCCTTTCTTTAAGATTATATCTGTTCCTCGGGTTAATGCTTATGCTTTGCACTTCAATACCATTTATATGGAAGATGATATTGTGTTTGTTTCAGACACTATCAGTGAGTAATTTTGTTAAGTGGGATGTTGGATGTTTTCACAGGTTGGGATGAAACTGTATGGAACGGCTAATGATGAAAACATTCTAATTCTTGACTTGATCACAGAAAACCATACTAATCCAAGTTATAAACATATTTTCATGTTTTTCCTCATTAGCTTTTTTGTACTCTATCTTCAAAGAGTAGATAGAACTGCTTATTTTGTCTGCATGATACTAAAGATCTGGGTAAAGAAATTATTTTGCATAATAGTTTGTTTCCCCAAAGTTGTATTGAACTGACATACTTTGTATTTACAGACTTAGTAATGATTTGCTTTAATATAAACAAGATTTTGTTTTTCACTGTTATGTAAAAATACCAATAACAGGTTTTTCCATCTGCAGTCTACCCTGGAACATTGCAACCTAGGAATAAAATGGAATTTCTTTCATTGTAATATGGAACATTATCTATGCTTTGTAAGAGTTTTCTAACTAAAAAAAAAAGACTTTAGAACTTTTCTTATTTTAAATTTTCATTAAATATTTTTTCATGCATGCAGAATAATATATTTAATTCACTTTTAAATTTTATAATCTCTGAGAAGAGTTAGAAAAAGAAGAAGAAACAAAACCCAAAACCAGGAGAAGGAAGGAAATAATAAAAATTATAGCAGAAATATGGTATGATTCAATCTTCTTAAATTTGGAATATTTATTATGCTTCTCTTTATGTGTTTTAACCAGGGACTTTTTCTGTAGGTACTTGAAGGGAATGTGTATTCTAATTTTTCTTGGGAGGAATTATATGTATAATTATAATTATATAACATATATTATATTAAGTATAATGTGTGTATATATATATCTATATATGCAGATATATAGATATATCTTTTAGAACCATGTATTCTCAAGTATGCTTCAAGCAAAATGTTCTTGTTGAAAAAAAAATAAAGGTAACTGGGTAATCACTTAAAATAAAGCTTGTCAGAGGGAAGGTGGTTGGGGGGAATGGCTGAAGTAGGTGAAAGAGTTTAAGAATACACTTGTCATCATGAGCACTGATTAATGAGGTATAGAATTGTTGAATCACTATATAATACATCTGGAACTAATATAACAGTGTGTGTTAACTTTACTGGAGTTAAAATAAAAAAGTTAATAAAAACAAAAACTATTATAAACATGCACACACACACACACACAGACAGAAAGAAAATAAAATAAAATAAAATAAAACAGATCAGTAAAAGCAGGAGCTCATTCTTTGAAAAGTTCAACAAAATTGATTAGCCATTAGCCAGACTCATAAAGAGAAAGAGAGACAGAGACAGAGAGGTGGGGGAGAAGGATTCATATAAACACAATCAGAAATGAAAGAGGATAATAACAACCAGCACCACAGAAATACAGAAGATTATATGAGAATATTATGAAAAATCAAGTCAATACGTTGGACAACTTAGAAAAAGTGGATAAATTCCTGGGAACAAATAACCTCTCAAAGTTGAATCAAAAAGAAATAGAAAATTTGAACAGACACACTATCAGCAATGAAATTGAATCTGTAATTAAAAAAAAAAATGCACAAAAAGGTCCAGAACCAGATGACTTCACAGGTAAATTCTACCAAACATTTACTTTTTTTTCTACCAAACATCTAAAGAAGAGTTAATGTCTATTCTTCTCAAACTATTTAAAAAAATAGAACATGAAGGAAAATTTCGCAGTTCATTCTCTGAGGCTAGTGTTACCCTCATACCAAAACCAGATGGAGATACCATAAGAAAGGGAACTATAGGCCAATATGACTAATGAACATAGATGGCAAAAATCCTTAACAAAATATTAGTAAACTGAATCCAACAATACATTTAAAAAATCATTCACAAGCATCAAGAGGTATTTACTCCTGGATTACAAAATTGGTTTGATATTTACATATCAATTAATGTAGATACATCACATCCCCAGGGGAAAAGATAAAAAACCACATAATCATTTCCATAGATGCATAAAAACCTTGTACAAAGTACAGTATCCATTCATGATAAAAATTCTCAACAAGGTAGGTTTAGAGGGAACATACCTCAACAAAATAGAGGCCTTATATGGAAAACATATAGTTACCATAATACTCAAACTGAGAGCGTTTCCCTTAAGATCAGGAACAAAATAAGGATGTCCACTCTCACCACTTTTATGTAAAATAAAATACTAGTCATGGCAATTGGTCAAAAAAAGAAATAAAAGTCATCTAATTTGGAAAGGAAGAAGTAAAACCTTCAGAATTTGTAGATGACATGATACTATATACAGAAAACCCTCAAGGCTCCACCAAAAAGCTACTAGAGCTGATAAACTAATCCAATAAGGTCATTGCAGAGCTGATAAACTAATCCGATAAAATCACTGCAGAAATATGTTGTATTTTTATTAAAAAAATTATCCACCATGACCAGGTGGGATTCAGCCCTGGGTTGAAAGGATGGATCAACATTCGCAAATCAATCAATGTGATAGAACAAATTAATAAGAGAAGAGAGAAGAAACACATGGTCCTCTCAATTGATGCAGAAAAAGCATTTGACAAAATCCAGCATCTGTTCCTGATTAAAATGCTTCAAAGTATAGGGATAGAGGGAACATTCCTGAACTTCATAAAATCTATCTATGAAAGACCCCCAGCAAATATCATCCTCAGTAGGAAAAAGCTCACAGCTTTCCCACTGAGATAAAGAACATAACAAGGATGCCCACTCTCACCACTTGTTCAACATAGTACTAGAAGTCCTAGCAACAGCAATCAGACAACAAAGAGAAATAAAAGGTATCCAAATTGGCAATGAAGAAATCAAACTCTCTCTCTTCGCAGATGACATGATTCTTTATACAGAAAACCCAAAAGACTCCACCCCAAACTACTAGAACTCATACAGCAATTCAGCAACGTGGCAGGATACAAAGTCAATGTACAGAAATCAGTGGCTTTCTTATACACTAATAATGAAAATACATAAAGGGACATTAGGGAATTGATTCCATTTCCTATAGCATCAAGAACCATAAGATACCTGGGAATAAACCTAACCAAAGAGGTAAAGGATCTGTAGTCGAGGAACAACAGAACACTCATGAAAGAAATTGAAGAAGACACAAAAAGATGGAAGACCATTCCATGCTCTTGGATTGGAAGAATAAACATTGTTAAAATGTCTATACTGCCTAGAGCAATCTATACTTTTAATGCCATTCCGATCTAAATTCCACCAGTATTCTTCAAAGAGCTGGAGCAAATAATCCTAAAATTTGTATGGAATCAGAAGAGACACCAAATCGCTAAGGAAATGTTGAAAAACAAAAATAAAACTGGGGGCATCACGCTACCTGATTTCAAGTTTTATTACAAAGCTGTGATCACCAAGACAGCATGGTATTGGCACAAAAACAGACACATAGACCAGTGGAACAGAGTAGAGAGCCAAGATATGGACCCTCAACTCTATGGGCAAATAATATTCAACAAAACAGGAAAAAATAGACAGTGGAAAAAGGACAGTCTCTTCAAAAAATGGTGCTGGGAAAACTGGACAGCTATATGTAGAAGAATGAAACTCGACCATTCTTTTACACCATATACAAAGATAAACACAAAATGGATAAAAGACCTCAATGTGAGACAAGAACCCATCAGAATCCTAGAGAAGAACATAGGCAGTAACCTCTTCGATATCAGCCACAGCAACTTCTTTCAAGATATGTCTCCAAAAAGAAACAAAGGAAAGAAAAGCGAAAATGAATTTTTGGGACTTCACCAAGATCAAAAGCTTCTGCACAGCAAAGGAAATAGTCAAGAAAACAAAGAGGCAACCCACGGAATGGGAGAAGATATTTGCAAATGACAGTACAGACAAAAGTTTGCTATCCAGGATCTATAAAGAACTTCTCAAACTCAACACACACAAAACTGATAATCACATCAAAAAAATGGGCAGAAGATATGAACAGACACTTCTCCAATGAAGACATACAAATGGCTATCAGACACATGAAAAAATGCTCATCATCACTAGCCATCAGGGAGATTCAAATTAAAACCACATTGAGATACCACCTAACACCAGTTAGAATGGCCAAAATTAGCAAGATAAGAAACAACATGTTTTGGAGAGGATGTGGAGAAAGGGGAGCCCTCTTACACTGATGAAGGGAATGCAAGTTGGTGCAGCCACTTTGGAGAACAGTGTGGAGATTCCTCAAGAAATTACAAATAGAGCTTCCCTCTGACCCTGCAAATGCACTCCTGGGCATTTACCCCAAAGATACAGATGTTGTGAAAAGAAGGGCTATCTGTACCCCATTGTTTATAGCAACAATGGCCATGGTTGCCAAACTGTGGAAAGAACCAAGGTGCCCTTCAATGGATGAATGGATAAGGAAGATGTGGTCCATGTACCCTATGGAGTATTATGCCTCCATCAGAAAGGATGAATACCCAACTTTTGTAGCAACATGGACGGGATTGGAAGAGATTATGCTGAGTGAAATAAGTCAAGCAGAGAGAGAATTAATTATCATATGGCTTCACTTACTTGTGGATCATAAGAAATAACATGGAGGACAGGGGGAGATGGAGTGAAGAAGGGAGTTGAGGGAAATTGGAAGGGGAGGTGAACCATGAGGGTCTATGGACACTGAAAAACAACCTGATGGTTTTAAAGGGATGGGGGGTGGGAGGTTGGGGGAACCAATTGGTGGGTATTGGAGAGGACATGGATTGCCTAGAGCACTGGGTGTGTTACAAAAACAATGAATACTGTTATGCTGAAAAGAAATTTTAAAAAAGGAAATATGTTGTATTTTATATACCAATAATTAAGCAGTAGACAGAGAAATTAGAAAACATTTCTATTTACAATTACACCAAAAATATTAAGGCACCTAGGAAAAAACTTAACGAAGAAGGTGAAAGACCTGTACTCTGAAAACTATAAAACTTTGATGAAGACATTCAAAATAACACAAATAAATGGAAAGACATTCTATGTTCATGGATTGGAAAAACAGATATTGTTAAAATATCTATACTACCCAAATCAATTTACAGAATTAATACAATGCCTATCAAAATATCAACATTTTTCACAGTGTTAGAATGAAGAATCCTAAAATTTGTGTGTAACTACAGAACACCTCATAGAGCCAAATCAATGTTGAAAAAGAAAAACGAAACTATCACAATCCTTGACTTCAAGATATACTACAATGTTGTGGCAATGAAAACAGTATGATATCGACCCCAAAATAGACACATACTTCAATAGAAAGCAATAGAGAGCCTGGAAATGAACCCACAATTATATGGTCAACTAATTCTTGACAAAGGAGGAAGGAATATGCAATGGAAGAAAGACAGAATCTTCAAAAAGGGAAAATAGACAGCTACATTCAAAAGAATGAAACTAGACCACTTTATTACACTGTATGCAAAAATAAACTCAAAATGTATTAAAGACCTAAATGAGTGCATGACACCATGAAAACCCTAGAAGAGAGCAAAGGCAATGATTTCTCTGACATTGTCTACAGCAACATTTTTCAAGATATGTCTCCTGAGGCAAGGGAAGGAAAAGCAAAAATAAACTACTGGGACTACATCAAAATAATAATAAAAAAAAATCTTCTGCACAGTGAAGGAAATAATCAACAAAACTAAATGGCAACCCCTACTGAATGGGAGAATATATTTGTAAGTGACATATCCAATAAAGACTTAGTGTTCAAAACATATAAAGAACTGATATAACACCCCCAAAACAAATAATCCAAATAACAATGGGCAAGAGATATGAACAAGCATTTATTCAAAGAAGAAATAGAGAAGTCTAACACACACAAAAAGATGCTCAACTTCACTCATCATCAGGGAAATGCAAATTAAAGCCACAATGACATATCACCTCACACCTGTCAGGACAGCTAAAACCAGCAGTACAAGAAACAACAAATGTTGGATGTAGAGAAAAAGGGACCTCTGTGCACATTTGTTGGGAATAAAAATTGGTGCAGCTGCTGTGGAAAACAGTATAGAGTTACTCAAAAAGTTCAAAGTAGGGCTCCTGGGTGGCTCAGTGGGTTCAAGCCTCTGCCTTTGACTCTGGTCATGATCCCAGGGGGTTGGGATCAAGCCCTGCATGCATCAGGGTCTCTGTTCAGCAGAAGCCTGCTTCCTCCTGTCTCTGCCTGCTTCTCTGCCTACTTCTGATCTCTGTCTGTCAAATAAATAAATAAAATCTTAAAAAAAAATTAAAAGTAGAACTACTCTTTTATCCAGAAATCACTCTACTGGGTATTTAACCCACCCCACCCCCATTACAAAAATGCTAATTCAAAGGGATACATGAACCCTTATGTTTATTGAAGCATTATTTGCAATAGATAAATTATGGAAGCAATAACTGGGTAAAAAAGTTGTGTGGACACACGCACATACACACACAGGAATATCATTCAGCCTTAGAAAATAATGAGCTCTTGCCATTTGCAGTGACATGGATGGAACTAGAGGGTATAATGCCAAGTGAAAAAAGTCTGTCAGAGAAAGACAAATACCATATGATTTCACTGATATGTGGAATTTAAGATGGAAACAAGAAGAAAGGAAAAAAAAAAAAGAGAGAGACAAACAAAACCTCTTCACTGTAGAGACCAAACTGGTGGTAACAAGAAGGGAAGGGGTAGGAGGATGAGTGAAGTCGGTGAAGGGGATTAAGATTACACTTTCTGTGATGAGCTGAGGAATGTATAGAATAGCCAAATCACTCTACTGTACACTTGAAACCAATAGAATACTTTGTCAATTTTACTGGAATTTAAAAAAAGATGTTAGCATTTTTATGTTGGAATTACACGGATGCTAATGACAACTGAATCCTCCTGTTCTGAATATAACATCATGCTGCACTCATTTAGGTCTTCAGTACTCTTAAAACTTAGAAAAATTTTATAAAATTTTAAAATATCTTTTAATGAGTATTTTTCTGTATATTTTTATTGCTCTTTCCCACATACTTAATGAAAATAGATTTTTAAACATATTTGTAATTTCTATTCAATAAGCCAAGTTATAACTCACTGTAAGCCAATGATTTATGTTCATTTTGTTAGCAGTGCTGTATTTGACCATTGGCATTTCTTTTATGAAGTGCCTCTTCATGTACTTTAATTGACATGCTCACAGTGTTTTAATGACCTAAAAGAGTTTTTTTTTTTATAATGCAAAACTTGAATGTTTTTTCTAGATAGTGTTTTTGCAGTGTGAAGTGATGTACTTTTTCTTTCAAAGTTGCCAATCACATTCATCAGAGTTGCTGCATTTTTACTTCCAGCTTATATAAAAATCCATAAGTATTTTTTGTTTGTTTATATTTAAAGCTTTGAGTATAAATAAGCATGTTTGTGTGTGAGAGTTTTTAGAGAAAAAGAGTGTGTGTGTGTGTATGTATGCTCATTTGTTAAGAATTTAAATCTACTTTTAAAAAATATATATTTTTATTTATTTATTTGGCAGACAGATCACAAATAGAGAGGCAGACAGAGAGAGAGGAAGAAGCAAGCTCCCCGCTGAGCAGAAAGCCCTCGTGGGTCTCTATCCCAGGACCCTGAGATGATGACCTGAGCTGAAGGCAGAGGCTTAACCCACTGAGCCACCCAGGTGCCTCTAAGTGTACTTTTCTAATGGATTTTTATTGCTTTAAATCCAATAATGTCAACACATTAAAAAAATCAACCTACTTCCCTAATTTGATATTGTATGTTTATTCTATATCCAAATACCTGTGTATCTATTTCCTTTGATTGGCTGATTTTTCCTAAGCCAATACCCCATTATTTTAGGTCATGAGAGTTGATTCTGATGTATGATAAAGAAGCCCCCCACCCAATACTCTTATTAAAAACAACATTCTCCATTTCAAATAATTATTACCCACATGAGTATTAGACAAGGTCAGAGGTCTTAGAAATGTATGAAGGTTTTGTCTGACAATATATTTAATGTCTAATTAATTTGGAAAAGAACAGATTTCTTGATCACATTGAATCATCTATCTGGGAACATGAAAATCTCTGTTTTTATTTACGTCTTCAGTAAATCTTCAATGTCTCACCTTTTTTAGTTGATTTCCATGTATTTTGTAATTTGGGTTACATTACTGAAAGGTACCTTTTGTACATTGTATTTTCTAAATATGGCTACTATTTAAGAAATCTATTAAAATATTTTTCAGTTAAATCTTAAATTCAGTCACTTTATTGACCTTTCTCATTTAAACTGAAAGACTGCAGTTAATTCTTCTGATTTTGCTAACTAGATGATGCTAATATTTTGATGATTTTTCTAATATTTTCTTTCTAATATTTTGTATTATATTTTCCCTTATTATATTATTGTAATACTTAACATAGGAAAACATGGGATAATAAATGAATAAAGGACACCTTGACTTATTCTTAGCTTCAGTGGGAATGCCTGTGGTATTTCCTGGTTAAAAATATCTTCATTAAAGAGAGGTGGTGATTCGCTGCCCCCTTCATTTCTCTCTCTCTCTCTCTCCCTCTCTCTCTCTGTTTTTAGGAACCAAATTTTGAAGAAGAGGACATTCAAAAAGAACAACATATGCTAGGGAAGTTGGAGACTTCAGCATGCCTGCCCAGGAGGAAGGAACAGGCTTAGAAAAGACGTAAAACAACCTTGAGTTTACACTTTTGGCTGATCCTTAACACAGAGATAGCCTACAACAATAAAGAAAAAATAAAACAAAACAAACAAGAAAACAATATAATAACAAAACAAAATAAAAAAATACCCTGTCAGCAAACCCAAAAGAAAACCCAAATCTGCAAATGTGGGGAAGAGAAGAGTCTAATTTACAGAGTTACCACATTATTAGATTCAAGTGTCTAGTTTTCAGCATAATACCTGGAAACATACAAAAAACCAGGAAAGTATGGCCCATTCAAAGGAAAAAAAATAAACCAGCAAAAATTGCCCCTAAAAACTCTGATGCCTGGACAAGCACTTGAACACACTAACATAATTTTCTGCTCAAAGAGGTAAAGGAAAAAGTGGCAAAGGCCAAGAAAAGGAAGATAAAGGAAAGGTCAAGGTCATGAATAAAATGGAAATATCAGAGGCGCCTGGGTGGCTCAGTGGGTTAAGCTGCTGCCTGCCTCTCTGCCTACTTGTGATCTCTCTCTGTCAAATAAATAAATAAAATCTTTCAAAAAAAAAAAAAAAAAAAGGAAATATCAATAAAGAGACCGAAAACTTCCATATCAAAAAACCTCAATAAGGAAATACTATGGGGGCACCTGGATGTCTCAGTTGGTTAGGCATCTGCCTTCCACTCACGTCATAATCCCAGAACCCTGGGATACAGCTCTGGATAAGGCTCCCTCCTCAGCGGGGAGCCTGCTTCTCCCTCTCCCTCTATTTCTCTCCCTGTTTTTGGTCTTTTGCTCTCTCTTTGTCAAAACAACAACAACAACGACAACAACAACAACAAATAAAACAAAGCTAAACAAAAAGCCACACACACACAAAAAAACCCAAAACCAACTAAAGAAAACAAAAACAAAACAAAACCTGAAGAGGGGGAACTCAGAGGGGGAGACAAACCATGAAAGACTATGGACTCTGCAAAACAGTCTGAGGCTTTCAGAGGGGAAGGGGGTGGGGGATGGGTGAACTTGTGGTGGGTATAAAGGAGGGCACATATTGTAGGGAGCACTGGATGTTATATGTAAACAATGAATCTTGGAATATTACATCAAAAACTAATAATGTATTGTATGGTGACCAATATAACATAATAAAGATGTAAAGAAACAGTATGTTTTCTAGAGCATTTGTAGAGAGATTCAGGTTTAAGGACCTGACATTATTTTATAAAAAAACAACTGAAGAGCAAGTGTCAAATATTTCTGTATTTTTAGTCTTTATTTTTTTTCTTATATTAATTTACAGTAGTGACTCGCAAATCACACATCCTAATCACCAGTTTTGTATTTCTTTGTAAGAAAAATTCTCTTATTTTGGGCAAAACTTCTGAGCTGGAATTTTGCTTGTGGGTGTTACTGCCTCTGAGTTAAATGGAAACTTTCAGTGTATTGATTACCAATAATCTTGTGCCATTCTTATTAAGTATGTCTTTTATACAAAAGACTCAAGCTTTTTACTTCACTCCAGTGGCCTCTTCTGCTTGAGAATTTCATATATGTGCTGAATAATTGAAAATAAAGAATTCCTGTTTATGCAACCTTATATCTTTGCATTAATAAGTGGTGTGCTCCTTGCTGTTAGATTGCTGGGGTTTTTTTGCTTTTTCTTTTTTTTTGTTTTTCCACTTAATTCTCCTGAAGTGACTGGCCAGGAGAAGCCTCTGAAAATATGGATTATGTGGAAAGTTTCAGTTCTCAAGAGCATGAATCCCCGGTGCATTTAATTTTGAACAAACAGCCTTGGGGACAAACTGTTTTAACAATTCAGCCAAGTAATGTGTTGTTCATTGTTTATTTAGTGCCCGATCATGTCTTTCCTTACCTGGGAGAAGGTTTCTCCTTGGAGATTGATGTTGCTGTCAAGAAGGGAAAAGAAACCATTACTTTAGTGGTCATAGACCCTATTAAAACAGTCATAGGAATGCTTCAGAAATATCCCAAGCAATCCAAAATATCCATTTCTTTGATTATCTAGATGTCTGCATTATGGACAAAAAAATACTATTAAAGGCTTATTCAATTAACGTGGTCAGTTACACATAACAATGAAGTTTTGAATTTGATTTTTGGTACATAATGTCAATGATGACTTTCAAATTCAATGATTCATCAGTCATCTCAACTGCATATTCTTGAAGTCAACTCTGGATAATTCCATAATCCAAGCTTAAATGTTTTTGAAAGTTGAAGATGGTCATGGTTTGTGCAGGCAGAGAGAGAGAAATCCTTACGTGACAAAGCATTTCTGGCTGCAGTGACATAGTTTGTTCTGATATTTTTTTTCTGCAGCACACCAGGGTTGATGTGGTGGCAATCCTGATTTACCTTCTTCTAAAGAAGCCGTTATTTCCTAGGACCAAAGATAGCATTGTAGAAGCGTGGATTTGGAACAAGCGACCAAAGAAAAAAGAGAAAACCCAGGTGACATGCTCAGAAAAACTCTTCACTGCCATGAGAACAGGGCAAAATAGACTTACTTGTAGTAAATTATGTGTCTTTCTTAAGCAACAGGTTTACCATTTGATTTAAAATATTTTCAGCCAGATGCTCCAAGAAAAAGATAGTAAGTATATGCATTTTCTCTGTTTTATAAAATATTATTGGAATAAGTACAGTGTTAGTAATTTTCTCCAACATTTTATATTAGAATTAGTTAAATATGTATTAAGAGAAAGAAGTCACATCAAAACAGTACAAGTTGACATATATATGGTCTTCAAAATAACTTTTTAAGATTGCTTTTAAAATTTAAAGACTCCAATGATTATTTATTTTGTGTCTTAATATATTGGATAATAGTAAGGATTATTAGAGTCCTTTATAAATTGTTACCATCTGTCTAGTATCTTTAAATGTTCTGGCCCATGTAGACATATCATTTCATTGGCATTTTTTTATTGAAGTAAAATACACACAATAAATTGTGTATTCCTCACCACCATCCATCTCCAGGACTTTTATCATCATCCCAAACTGAAACTATGTACCCATTAAACAATAACACCCCATTTACTCCTTCCCCTGGCTCTTGGTATTCATTGCTGTACTGTGAATATGACTATTTATTTATGACTATGTTGATCTTATTGCACCTAGCATAGTGTCTTCAAGCTTTATCCATGTTATAGCATGTATCAGACTTTCTTTCCTTTTCAAGGCTGAATAATATTCCACCATCTATATATACCACACTGCATGCATTCATTAGCTTTTGGACATTTGGATTGTTTCTACCTTTTGGCTATTGTGAATAATGCTGCTATGAACATTGGTGTACAAATGACAGTTTGAATCTCTGCTTTCTATTCTTGTGTGTATATGTAAGATTATAGTTTGATATTTAAGTTAGCAACCTTTATTACAAAGGGAAATTTAAAACTTACAATGTGGAAAGTTGGGGTCAGAGAAATTTAGTTACTTGTTAGACTCATTGACCTATAATATGTACACCTTATTAGAAAGTGAATTTTAGTGTCTGTGAAAATGGAATTCGTGAATTTTACTAAATATGAAATCTACAGAAAATGCCAGTATCAGTTTTTGCCTATGGGTTAATTATATGGATATTTCCTTATTTTTAGGGTCTTAAAATATTCTGAGTAAAATGGACACATTGTATTATGTACTCAGTTGACCTCTTATTTATAAAATGAAGACCCCCTTTGGCTGAATTTAGATTTAATGATTCAGTGCAAAGAGGTGAATGAGTTGTGGAGAAAGAGGACATTTGCATACAGTGATGTGAATTGTAAAGA
Organism: Mustela nivalis; assembly: GCF_964662115.1. Classification (NCBI taxonomy): domain Eukaryota; kingdom Metazoa; phylum Chordata; class Mammalia; order Carnivora; family Mustelidae; genus Mustela; species Mustela nivalis. The sequence goes on from NC_139028.1 coordinate 104,391,839, forward strand.
AAGAACATCTTCTGTAATTGTATAATGACCCAGTCTATCCATCCATCCATACATCAGGCAATGTTCCTTTGTGTTATGAAATAAGATATTGGACTTTGGGGAAACTCTTGTAATGTGGCACTAAAGTTACATGGGGAAACAAATAAGGGTAAATAATATCTTGAATGAATTTAGTGACAATACCTCTCAGATAGTTTCTGGAGAGCTTTATTTGCATTATCATATTTAATCTTTAAAACCATCCTATGTGTTAGATGCCATTATGTTTCCTTATGCAGATGATGTGGGTAACTTACCCAAGGTCACACTGTTGGTAAGTATGGATTCTGCAGCTTAGATTCCAAGCCAGATAAAACAAACTCACAAAGACTATGTTTGGGCTAGGCAATCTACACTCTCTGATTGTTGTTATCTGTGCTTGTCCCCAGAATCTGTTCAACCCCATTCAGGTGTTAGAGGCGGCATTTTTCCTTCACTATAAAGTAACTCATTTGGAAAATGTGATAGGTTTTTAAGATGTATCTTTTTAAAATTTAAAGAATTTTTAAAATATTTTATTTGTTTATTTGAGAGAGAGTGCATAAGCCCACAAGCACCTGTGGATGAACACAAGAGGGCAAGCATGAGGGTAGGGATAGGGGTGGGTGAGGGGCATAGGGAGAGGGATTGAGGGAGAGGGAGAAGCAGGCTACTCACTGAGCAGAGAGTCCCTCCTGGGATGATCAGCTGAGCTGAAGGCAGATGCTTAACTGATCCACTCAGGCACCCCATACAATATATCTTCATTTTTTATCTGATGATCTGATTAGGTGTTTATTAGGACCTCAAAACTTTTGCTGCTTCATTTTTATGGTCACTGCTCAACCATAAAAAAAAAGCACTTGTTTATGGGGGGAACAGATTTTACTATACAGACTATTAAGTAGAAACATATTCAGATATGTACTGTGATCATTGTTTCAAAAAGTTCTGGACTAAAATTTACAGTTTCAGAGTCTACAATTTCCATTACCCTGCTGATCTGAAAGTCTTTCCCCGTGTTTTACACCTTGCATATCACATACCTGGGTTGTTTTTCTGTCTCATGTTGTTGAATTTGGTGTAGTATAGCTCTTAATTTATCTTATTTTAATTCTTATTGTGGGATAGTTATAGATTAAAGTTTTTGGAGCATTCCTTAGTGATTTATTTGTTCTCATAGAATGCATTAAGCAATTTGAAATATCTCACGAATGTTGGAAGCAGATATATTTATTTTTAATAAAATACTATAAAAGTATAGAATTTTGTGTCATTCTGAATCAAATCCCTAGTTTTTAATAGTCTAGCATAATAATTATGTTCATAAGCACATTTTTAATAGTCAACTTTTTATTGGCTAAAATGCATTTTATATTATATCATATTATATGGCACACATATAGATTCTGGTGATACCATTGTTAAAAAGATGTGTTTACTCTTCTGGCAGATCTAACAGAGGACTGGGGAAAACACAGCTATAAACAATTGGGTGCTACAGGGCAAGGTGTTGGACCCTCATACTGGAAATTATCTCATGAATGCTCAGATGACCCCTATGCATTGTGAGTATTTGTCATTATAAAGGCAGAAATAGCTTCATAACTGTTAGTGGAGATATTTAATTATGTATGTATGTGAATAACCTGCTGGAAGTCCCAAAGATGGAAGTCCTTTAAGCAGCTGGTCTCTTCTGATATATCTTAAGGTTCAGAATTTGGTTTTCTGGAAATGTAAAAAGTCTGAGCAGTGAGTCCTGGTACTGATGCTAGGTCACCCTCTGGTCTAACTCCGGATTGAAAGCTCAGGAAATCTGAAATTCTTCTACTTCCAATTCAGTTTCCTCAAACCAAACTCAATCAATTCAGAGCCTATTTCATTCAGTTTATGGTCTTTGCTAGTTCTTATCTGCCTTTTCTGTTTTCTTTTATTATCTCTTTGCTACATTTTTATTCTCCCTCTGGCTTGTCTAGAAGTAAAAAGAATAGAATAAGCTTTCCTTCACAAATGATGGTTTACAAATGTAGATATTATAATGGAGCACATCTAAAATAATTTTGCCAAAACAAATTTGCACATATTGCATGTACAATTGGTCCTGGGTTGTATCTGGTAGGCCTCATGGATAATTTATTTTTCTCAAGTGAGAAGGAATGTCTTGTATTCCACATAGACTCAGAAAATCAAGAGCTAACAATATGAACGGAATATCTGGTGTAATCTATTTATCACTTTAATAATCAAATAACCTTTAACACATGCTAATTCACCCTGATTAGTATAAACATGGTCCAGCAGTTAAGTGCTAACATGTCATTTAAGATAAGGTTTTCCATGACTAGAGTTCAGAAACTCATATCTCTGGGAAGGCTATAACCTTTCCAATAAGAACATGAGTTGGGACATGATTTTCCCAGGATGACTGAACAAAATTAATGTTTTGAGATATTGAGTGTGGGATTCATGCTACTATACCATGATTCTGCCTAAAATCTTTATGTTGGCATTCTGAATTGAGTTACAGTTAGCAATAACCAATTCTAAACCATTTTGGAAAGTAGGGAAAATGTCTAGGTAGTACCCATTTACTTAAATTTGTACTATCCATTTTTCTCCTCTGTTGTAATAAATGCCTCTTCCATTTGTGTGTGTATGTGTGTGTGTCTGTATTTTCAAACAAAGTGTTCTTTCACAAGAGGGAAGAATTTATTTTTATTTTTATTTTTTTAAGATTCTATTTATTTTTTAGAAAGAAAGAGAGAGAGAGAGAAGGGGGAGAGCACAAGTAGCAGGAGTCAGAGAGGGAAAAGATTCACTGCTAAGCTAGGAGCTGGCTGTGGGGCTCAATCCTAGGACTCTGGGATCATGACCTGGGCTGATGGCAGATCCTTAACTAGCTGAACCACCCAAGTGTCCAAGGGAAGAATTTAATGTATTGATCTCTTCTCAGATGGTTTCTTACATGTTTAAAGTTTAGCTGGGTTAAATAAAGTTTAATAAATATTTAAGGGGCACTCATAGTATGTCTGGGTCTTTCACCGTAGGAGGTGACATACTTTTTGATATTTGGAGTTCATAGTGAAGTCACTCAGAAAGGCAGTTATCTAAATGTCAGGTAATCACTTTATGCTCCATGCACTAGATATTATTATGTAAACAAGGCTATTAAGGATGATCTTGTTTTCATAGTCAATGTCAGAAACCCAGAAAGCATTGAAGAAAAAAAGAAATGACATACAAAATAAAAAATGAAGTATTCGTAGGCAGGATTCTGGAGAAAGCCGCTTCTTTGTTTTTCGGTAGGTCATGTCACAGATAAGCCCACTGCCATGTACCTCCCAGGTAGAGAACTCATCTCCCTGTAGTTGATGCAGGATATTTGTGGAAATGAAAGCAGAAACTGTGGGTGGTGATTCTAAACTTTCATTCTCTGGAAAGTCACCCTGTGTGAGGCCCTGTGGGGCAAATGTGGTTGAGTGTGGCAACGGTTTTTGACACAAAGCACGCGATCCTCTCAAATTCATTATGGCCGTTTCATTTACAGCCTCTGATGCCTGAGTTCGATGCCTTCCAAAGAATATATGGGAAATAGAAACAATGTGACAGAGTTTGTCCTTCTAGGGCTCACACAGGATCCTGAGGGGCAGAAAGTGCTCTTTGTCCCATTCTTACTCATCTACGTTGTGACAATAGTGGGCAACCTGCTTATCATAGTAACCATTATGGCCAGCCGGTCACTGCATTCTCCCATGTACTTTTTTCTTGCTTATTTATCATTTATAGATGCCATCTATTCTACTGTCATTGCTCCCAAGATGATTGTAGATTTGCTCTATGAGAAGAAAACTATTTCCTTCCACGCTTGTATGACTCAAGTCTTTCTAGATCACTTATTGGCTGGTGCTGAAGTCATTCTTCTGGTGGTGATGGCCTATGACCGATATGTAGCCATCTGTAAACCACTTCATTATCTAATTATCATGAATCAGAGGACATGTGTTCTTATGCTGCTGGTGGCCTGGACTGGAGGCTTTCTGCACTCTATGGTTCAGTTTCTTTTTATTTATCAGCTCCCTTTCTGTGGCCCCAATGTCATTGACAACTTCATATGTGATATGTATCCCTTACTGAAACTTGCTTGTACCAATACCTACCTCATTGGAGTTTCTATGATAGCTAATGGAGGAGCCATTTGCACTGGCATCTTCTTCATTCTCCTAGTTTCCTATGGGGTCATATTACACTCCCTTAAGACTCATGGTTTGGATGGGAAACACAAAGCCTTCCACACCTGTGCATCCCATATAACTGTGGTCATTTTATTCTTTATTCCCTGTATCTTCCTGTATGCAAGGCCTAATTCTACCTTTCCCATTGATAAATTCATGACTGTGATTTTGACCTTCATAACTCCCATGCTGAACCCCTTAATCTATACCCTGAGAAATGCAGAAATAAAAAATGCCATGCGGAAACTTTGGAGTAAAAATGTGACCTCAGTTGACAGAGGGCTGTACTGCTCATGCAGAACAGGATATTCATTCTTTCACAGAATCGAGGACTGCTTCCATTATCAGTGATGACATCTTTAAAATGATCTCCTTTGGGTTAGTTAGACTCTTTATTCTGAAATAGCTATATAAATTAATCTTTATTTAAATGGAGTATGTTACAACCCTTAGAGAGCAAGAGAATTGTATAAGTTTAATCTCTGATCTATATAATCATATTGTGCTAAGCTTCTTCAGTGAGCAACAAATTTTGGTTTTACTTCAAGTTTTTGTTGGTACATAAAAATATGACCTAATAGAAATCATTCTTAGTCCAAGAGAGTGAGATTTTAAAATTAAAAATTCACATTGTTAAAAAAAAACTTTAATATAACAGTAGAAATAAATTTAACAGGGGTCAAATTAAATAATTAGAAATTTCACAGCACATGTTCATACCTGAGGATAGATCTATGAGAAGTGAACTTTATAACTTTATACTGGGATGGTAGCATATGGCTGAGTTTCTATATCCTAATGAAGTTTTGGGCAGAGAAATTAAATTGTTCAATGAATTCTGTACATCTAGATCAAATGACTCTTCTGGTAGATGAATGCACATTTAGTCTCTCAGATAGTAGACTGTCAGAGTCTACCTACATTTAATTAAATTCTCTGGGTACACTTTTTAAAAATTTTAATAAATGTTAAGAATTTTGGGAATATGTTTTGTTTTATATATGAATGCCTTTCTCCTCTGTAAACTTTATGTCCTAGACTTACATAAAAAGTCAAAAGTGACTTCTCTCTTTATAATTTCTCTATAGAAATTTTGGAGGTTGATTATTGTATTACAAAGGTCATTTTTGAAGGCCCTGACATTACACATTACCTTGCTGAGAGGTCAACTCACAACACAGATTGGGTATGAAATTGGTATTTTTTGCCCTCATCTTTCTTTCAATTTGTAATTGGATCCAGTGGGTGTATTTAGCAATATTAATGCTTCCATTTTTTAAAAAATGTATTGAGTAAATGCCAGCCATGAAGTTTTATTTATTCTTCAATGAAGGAAATAAAAACTAACCTAGATGTTTTAATCATAAGGAAATCCAGTACAGTGGATTAAGTACTTCAAAATGACCAGAATTGGGGGACCTACTACCTGGATACTGTTGTGAATATAGTTGGGATCAAGGATTTACCACCAAAGTTATTATGCAGAAATGAGGAAGCTGGACTCAGATTGAAAGTTGTGTTCATATACTTCTCAAAGTCCTTCCCTGTCCTGTTTATTTTAAAAATAAAATTAAAAAAAGTTTTCAAGTTTTGCTTCTTACATTTACATCTTTAACCCATATAGAACATCAATGTTCAGGTATGGTGTGAGGTAGAAAAATACATTGCTTTTAATCATAAGAATAAATTTCCCAGCACACTTATTTAAAACCATTGAATTTCCCACTACCCTGATACACCTCTACTTTTATATATAAAATATCTGTATATCTGGTCTTCTATTTCTTAGCTTTCTATGTAGTTCAATTAGTTGATCCATGAATAATAATATGGTATCCAAAGTGCTTCAATGTTTCAGATACCATTGTGATATAAAAAAATCCCCCAATGTTTAGTAGCTGAAAATGCCAGCAATCACTTCATCATTTCAGATGGTTTCAGTGGGTCAGGAATTTGGGAGCATTTCTGAGGGGGTAATTCTTGTTCAGGGTCTGTTGTGAGGTTACAGACAGAAAGTGGGTGAGCCTGGGGTCATCTGAAAAGTTTAGTTACTCATGTGACTTGTACCTAGACTTTCAAGTCTTGAACAGTGGGAAACAGAACAAGTGGTACTCCTTGAGATCATAAGGGTGGGGTCCTATAGAACTGATGTCCTTGTAAGGAAAGGAAGGGACGAGAGAATTCTCTTTCTGAAATGTGTGCACAGAGGAGAGGCCATGTGAGGACAGTGTGAGAAGATGGACAGTCTACAAGCTGGGAAAAGAGGCTTCATCAGAAACCAGCCCTGTTGCTACCTTGATCTTGGACTTCCAGCCTCCAAGACTGTGGGAAAAATCAATGTCTGTTTAATCCTCCCTCTCTGTAGTATTTTGTTATGACAGCCCAAGCAGACTTTGATGATGATGATGATCAATTATCTAGATTTGGTGAATAAAGGCCTGAGTTGAATCACCATAATTCAGTTCATAAAGGTCATGGCTCCTCATCAAATCACCATATGTGAATAATACCTAAAGCTTGAATTTTTTGAATGAAGGAATCAATAGGTATCCTCGAATAGTCTGTGATAGCACCACAAATAGGGATGTATATCTTCCTCTTTACCATTTTCTACGGTATCTGAGATCATTTTGCCAGGGTAACTGTGCTCTGGAAAGAGAAATAGTCAAACATTTCTGGCAATGACTGGAAATATGTTGCAAACTAGTGCTCATTCCTGTGGTCCAGTAGTCTGAAACCAGACCAAAGGTGACAGAAGGAGCAAAAGTTATCATAATGGGGCAGTTCCACATACATTGTTAGACTTCCATGTGTTCTATAGGAATACATTTCTGTTTTGGGTCCCTGGTTGCCAGAGTATAGTTTCATGGAATGAAAGAAGGACTCAATAGAAGTATTTAAAACTAATCTTTCATTCCAAAATATTAAGCAAAAAGTAGTACCATATTTTTGGCTACCAAAGAGATTTGATAAATGCAGAGAGTGAGTCTTACCACTTTCCCACTTAATTTACTTGCTTGCTTTGGGAACAAAATGGAGAGACAGGCTCAATCTGTATGGAAAATGGAAGCTTAAAATAAAATATGATATCATTAATATTTACATTTTGTGATTTGCCTTTGTATGAGAAAATCCTGTAGAGTCAAAAGGATGTATTTGGTTATGATCTCTCAACATCCTCATTTCCTTAGACAGGTCTCCCTTGGAAAACAAGGAGGCTCACTGAAGTAATTATATAGACCAATTAGGCAAGCAAAACAATGTTTTTTGTTTGAATTACTCTGCTAAAAGTGATAATATCAGCTATTCCATGCAGGAAAAAGATAAATAAGTTAGGATTTAAGAAACCTAAATTTGTATTCTTAATTTGTCTCAGATTCTTCATATGAAAAATTTTTTAAAAAGTGAATTAGGTATTCTTCAATAACTCATTCAATTTCCACTGCCTAAGATTACTGATTGATTCATCAAGTTCTGGCTTCCATGTACTTGAATTTTCAGAAAACTCTCATAATATGATATGAAATCCAAGATTAGTATTCTTCTTCTTCTTCCTTTTTTTTTCTTTTTGCCGAAGGCAGAGGATTTAACCCACTGAGCCGCCCAGGCGCCCCTAGTATTCTTCTTATAGTCAAACATGATACAACACTTTTCAGGGATTTTTTATTTTGGAGATTTCTTAAATTAGGTAGATAACATTGTGGAACTGAAACAATAGAAATTGGCTTTGGGTTCTATCCCTTACTAGTTATACTATCCCGGAAAAGTGGAAATAAATCATTCTAAGCCTCGGTTTTTCTATCTATGAGTTGGAAATAATGTATTCATCTTCTAGGGTTATACTGAATTAACTATGAAAGGACTGCAAATAGTAAGTGCTTGATATAGGATACTACCTTTTGATGGTGAATTTAGGGCAAATTAGAAGTGGACAGGGACAGTAATATGTTATTAACTGACTTGACAAAGTAAATAATTAATAGTAATTCTAAATTCTCCAGAGGGAAAAAAGTAAATTCTCCAGAGAGAAAATATGGGAAGTTCTGAGAGGAAGAAGTTGATGCATTTCAAATTCCCAAGTGTTTCTTGAGTTTATTTGTTAATATCTCCACAACTTAGAATGAGAATCAGTCTTCTTAAAGCCTTTGTTGAAAAATGGATGTTAACTAAGGATCCTGCTATGTGCCTCGGTGAGTGTTCCTGTAGGAAGTAATATGGGGCCAAAGTCAAGATCAAGACTTGAGGCCAGACGGACTTGAATTATACCTTTAGGTCTGTTTCTCACTAACTATATGTCCTGGGATACAAGGCTTTCCTTCTTCATGTTTCAGTTTTCCTATCTGTATAATAGAAGGAAAAACCTTTCAACCACATATAACTCTCTCTAAACAATATTAAAGGAGATAATTTACATTTTGCATGATGTCTAGCATATATAAACAATCAATACTAATTTTTGATTATTACTTATAATAATAATGGCTAATCTCACACAGAACTTTATAATTACCAAATAATTCCTATCTCTTAAGAGGAGAGTAAACTTACTTTCCTTAGTCCTTAATCATCTCAGAACTTTAATATTTCTGACACCAAAAGAAATAAGAAGAGAGATAAGAAAGAGCTATTGGGACATTTGAAATGGTAATAAAATTTCTTTAAAAGGTATATTCTCTAAAATTAAAATAATATGTAGTCATGATAGAAAAATATAAATTATAGATAAGTTCAAAAAGTAAAAATGTTATAGTTTCAGCATTACAATAAACCTATAAAATAATACTGGTTTTGCTCTATTTACTTTCTGCATTTTTTCACGCATAATTTTAAACACTTGTACCTATACTTTTCCAAGAAATTCTAACATTTAACAATAAGGTAACAGCATATTTCTTTGAGTTGGAAGATTTGGATTTGTATTTCTTCTATTCCTGAAGGCAAAAGGAGTGCTTTATTTACATGCACTGAAATGATTTTTAGCTTTTATTCCTTGATAGTGTAGTAGACCTTTCCTTCCTCCTATGCCCTTTGGTTCTTAATGAGGGAGAGCACTGCTGGGAGAGGTACTCTTGGTTGTTCCATATGTGTTATTCTATGAGAGAGGCTGGTGAAAACATCATGGTTATTGGTTGAAGATGTGGCTTCTGATAATTGAAAGCAATAGAAGCAAAGGATTTCTTTCTCTCTAAGAGTAAGATGCTCTTTGATAAAATATACGAAATGACTGGAACCTCATTGCTTCCAAATTTTTAATCTTTATACAGATTGCTTCCTGAAATGATAGGAAACTGAAGCAGTTCTTTCAAGATTAGGTGTTTCGAATTCTATTTCCTACTTTAGGCATTCACTTAATCTTCAGTACAAAATGTTGAAATGTCTAACTCAGTGTTCTAGTCTCAAAGACCTGATCCATGCTTCATCTTCCAGTAATTCACATGTGGTTATTTGGCCTCTGACACATTTAACATTTTCTCTCTTTTTCATTAGAATTTTGGTTGTACCTATGGTAGAGGAGGAACTCTTTCAAATTAGGCTCCTGTCTTTGCATTCCCCCAGGAAACTGCCTTCCTGCCACTTACACATATTAAAGGTGTAATAAATGGTTACTGAATTAACATGTGAATCAGTGAAACTCTGGGCACTAGGCAATGAATGAAAGGATGAATTAATGAGTAATGGGTTTAGAGAAATAAGGGAATGGTTTTCATAAAGGCAAGTGGATTTTATCTTGTTGTGACATTACCACAACTATACTTTATTTAATATTTATTTATTCTCTATTAATTCACCATAATGTTTAGATGATATAATTGCAAGGGTAAGCCAGAGACCCAAACAACCCTGTTTGCAAGAGATAAAGCATTGGATTTTTTTAAGGACTGGATTCTCTCTGGCTTACACAACTTACACAGAAAAAAAAAAAAAAATCCTTCCTTAACTTATCTCATCTATACTCATAACACATGTTAATAGATCTCCATTTTTCACCCTAGAGGCTGAAAAAGGGGGCTGGTTAGAGTCTCCCAGAATAGCCTTCCTAGTTTCCACATTATCACCTGCAGTGTTGATAGACACAGATAAATTGTCTTCCCATTCCCCAGTCTTCTTGGTAGCTATTCTTCTGCTAGATTACTCTCACTAGTCCTTTTTCAGAAGGGACTGAAGAAGTACCCTCTAAGACTCTAAGGGGAGTAATATTATTTACTACCTAAATATTCATCATTATAGGTTAAAGGTGACTCTAGGGAAACAAAATCTGATGACATGAGAATAGCATGGAGAGGAGTGAACAAGCAGGGATCAGTTTTGTGGGGAAGGGAGGGTGCTGAGCAAAAAAAGGGAAAAAAGGAGTTTAAACGGGAGAGTATCAGCCACTTTGGTAAAGAAGAGGAAAAGATTCATGCTACATAGTTAAGAACCATGAAGATAAACGATAGATAAATATTCTCTCTCTCTCTCTCTCTCTTTTTTTTTTTTTTAGGAATTCACTGCACAGTGAATTTCATAGAAAGAATACTATATAATAGTCATGGTCAAATGTCAACCTTTGTACCTACTTTGTGCCAATTACAGAAATAGCCAATGTTCTGCTCTGACAGATATCCTTTGAGCCAAGTATCTTCATTTTACAGTAAATAGTGAAGAGTTCCAGAGGTTAAATGTATTTTATAGAATTATCTTTGCTGTTTATTCCAGTGTAAGGCCAGGGTCACAACCTACTGAATTACACTGAACAGCTTCCTTTCCTTTTGTAAGTCTTCCTTATTTCATCTGTTACATAAGGATGATAGCAGGGTCTGACTTCAGTGTTGATGTAAAGAGTAAATGTGTCTGGCACTTGTAAACACTCAGTCAAATGTTGGCTGTGTTAGTGGTCACATCTAGACATGAAATGGTCTCCATATATGACAACACTGTCTTTAGGTGAAGTTGTCCAAAAAACTTTAGAGTAATTTTTACTCTTTTCTCTCTTTATGTCTCTGTCAAGTCTCTCAGCAAATTCTATTGTATCTACCTTCATAATACATCCACCTCTACTCCTACCATCACAGTTCAAACCACCATCACTTTTTGGCTAGATGGCTGTAATAACTTCCTAACTAGTCTGCTTCTACTCTTGCTCCTTTATGAACCATTCTCTAGACAAAAGCCAGAATAATCCTCTTACAGTGGTCTGCATGATCTGTCATCAACCACTCTTTATTCATCCCACTCCTCTTAAGCTAGCCTCCTTTGATCTGTGGTACCAACCATGCTCCCACCTCAGGGACTTTTCATTTGCTGGTTTCTCTATCTGGAAGCTTCTATGCTCAGATACCTTTGTCCTTCCACAGCCATTCAAGTTTGGCTTATGCCATCCCTTCTCAAAGAAGCCCTCTCTGATTAGCTTACAGAAAATAATCCTACTCAGGGATCATGTATCATTTACCCTGCTTTATATTTCTCCTAGCAGGTATTATATTTTTGACATAATATATAATTCCTTTTCTATTTGCTATTTTCTGTCTCTACGTACTAGAATATAAGCTTCAGGAAATTAGAGACATTATCTGCTTTTTTCCCTACAGTATTAGGCATATAGTAGACCTTGAGTATTTTGAGGTGAACTTATAAGCGAATGACTAAATAAACCATAAAATTATATTGCATTATATAATCTTCCCCTATATCACACACGTGCACACACACACACACACACACACACACACCAGGGCCAGATTGATAGGATTTTTTTCAGCAGGGTCCTTTCAATGTGGTTGCTACGGATACTCATATTAGCTAAGTTTGGCTGGGACTGGAATTGGGAAGCTAACAAAAAAAAATTCAATAACATATTTTGTTTCTATTTTACTTCAAAGCAAGTTTTAAAGAAGATTTTTACAAATTGATTAAGCAGAAACAAATCTCCAACAGAATAAAACAGAAAAACCCATGGTGAAAGAACACAGAGGACAAAAATATCTGGATCTCTAGAAGTCTTTTTATCTCTCCTAAATATAGTGGTTGCTCTTCTCTTATCCAAAGGCAAGGTAATTTTTAAAAACGTGAAACCATGACTCTCAAAGAAATATAAAATGAACACATACCAAAGGTTTTATTTAGTTCTTTTATTAATGAGGAAACTGGTATGATTATACTCAGCCTAAAGGAAATTCCAAAATAGCACCCTTACATTATTCAGTCAGGGATGTGTAAATAATTTACAAATAAATGCAAAACTGGCTTGATCTGTAATGGCCAGCGAAATCAATCAACGTTCCACCCAGTAGCCTTTGTATTTCTATGGACCAGAGTTGTTAGCGTTATTATCAGTTTTATAAATTTAAGGAGTTGTTGAATAGCTCGAGATATCAAAAGGCATAAATCCGATAGAATCATATAATCCCAAAGAGAGTGTCATAGATAACACATAGACTTCAACTGAAGATGTCCAGTAATCTTTAGGTTACATTTCTTTCTTACACAATATATTTTACTGACAAAAGTTAACCTTACTTTGTCTCTGTACATCAAAAGAAGTACAGATGTTTTATAAATCAAATAAACTTATATAAAAGGAACACTCTTTCTTTCTTTCTTTTATACAAAGGAAAAAAAAAAACACATATTTTCTGCATCCATTGGAGCCCTGAAACAACATACTTCAAATGAGAGATTTAGAAGAGCTTAATTATGTTTACTTACCAGGGTGTAGGTGGGACTATGGGAAACCAGTAAGGGGTGATAAAGCCATTATCACAGTTAGACCTGAGAGAGCAAGGGGAGAGAGTGATTACAGGAAACCAGAAGTTCTGTCCCAAAGAGTTCTGTCTCATTAGTCACCCATTGGTTGACAGACTATAAGAGGGAACCAGGACAGTAAATACCCTGAAATCCTTTTCTTCCCACCTGTCTTACATTCAGTTGGTACCACCTGTTGGTAAGAATTAAGAGAGTTCTGGCTAAAGGGGACCAGGTAAAACATCTGCCCAGGGTGTACACACTGAGAATAGATCTGAAGGGGTGGAAAGAATACAAGAATACATCTAGTTCCTGTTCTGTGAATTCCACTTTTTCTCCCATGTAAGAGAATAAACACTTTGATCTGGGGAGTTAGGAGGAAAAAAGAAAGCACAGGAAAAATAAGTAAGGAGTCTTCCAACTGACTTATTTATATAATACTTGTTGAATACCACTATGGGTCAGACACTGACTGATCCAAGTGCTGGGGATAAAGAGGTGAACAAGACAGATACAGATCTACTCTTCCACTTACTTGAAGGGTTTTTAAATGAAAAGAAAAAGGTGAATTGCACTTAACCTGTATATTAAATCAACAATTGTACAAATAGTCTTTACAAAATATTTAATGAACAGTTCTTAACATTTCTTATTAGCTGAGAAACAATCAGGCTAATTATATGGTGAGTTAGTTCCCTGTATCTGGATGTCCTCTAGCACAGCCTCAGCGATGGTTCATCAGGTGATGAACCTTGTAAGAAGCTGAGTTAGTTCAAAAATTCACTCTTTTTATAAAATAGAAAAAGGATGTTTCTTTTCTTGGTACACCATGAAAAAATAGCATATACTACTAAAATGTTTTGGTCTTGTCTAAAAATCCAAAATATAAAGTTCTCATCATTTGAATTTGGAGATCTTATCTTTGCAGGTTAATTCTGCACTCCAGAATCTATCATCAGGATTGAAATGAAAGAAGACAGGATGAATGTGACCGAATTCATTCTAATGGGACTTACCCAGGATCGTCCAATGCAGAGAATTCTATTTCTGGTGTTACTTATCACCTACATAGTCACTGTCACAGGAAACCTACTCATTGTGGTTACTATCATTGGCAGTCAGGCTTTGGACTCCCCAATGTATTTCTTCCTGGCCTTCTTATCTTTGATAGATGCATGCTATTCCTCTTCCATCATCCCTAAAATGCTAGGCGATCTGCTCTTTGATTCAAAATCTGTTTCCTTCAGTGGCTGCATGACACAGCTCTTTATAGAACATTTCTTAGGAGCTTCAGAGATTGTCCTCCTTGTGGTCATGGCATATGACCGCTATGTGGCCATCTGTAGACCTCTGCACTATGTGTCCATCATGAACCACCACACATGCTGCTTCCTGGTGGGTGTGTGTTGGGCAGTAGGTTTTCTCCACTCCATTGGACAGATTTTGGTTACTCTCTGGATCCCATTCTGTGGTCCCAATATCATTGATCACTTCATGTGTGACATTTTCCCCCTGATACAACTTGCCTGCACTGACACTTTCCTTGTTGGTCTCTTGGTTGCTGCCAATGGTGGGGTAATCTCTGTGATCACTTTTATCATGTTATTGGTATCCTATGTGGTCATCCTGTGCTCCTTGAAGACTCACAGCTCTGCAGGGAGGAAAAAGGCCCTCTCTACCTGTGGCTCCCACATCACAGTAGTTGTCTTGTTCTTTGTGCCCTGTATTTTTATGTATCTGCGACCAGTAGCTACTTTTCCCATGGATAAAGCCATAGCCGTATTCTATACTCTTGTTACTCCCATGTTAAACCCTGTCATCTACACAGTCAGAAATACAGAGGTAAAAAATGCCATTAGAATGTTATTAAACAAGAATACAATTACAGATGATAAGTGACCCAACACAAAGATTTTATTTCTATCATGATTTTTACATTTTTATATTACTTTAAAGCACTTTCCATACCTCCCATGTGAGACAACACTTCCGTAAGATAGGTATTATTATGATTATTGTTGTTTTACAGATGAAGGAAAAGAAAATTCAAAAACATTGAATAAGTAGCCCAATGTCAGACAGAGCTAGTGTGTGGATCTGCTTTTTTTTCTAAATCCAAATCTGATAATCTTTCAAGCATTCGAAGACTATTAGGGGGAAGAAAAGCAGTAATGCATCAGAACCATTCTTGTTTTGTAACAAATTTAAAACATGCCTTTCTAGCTACAGAGTTGTATAATGGCTTGTGTATATAAGCAGTTGGTACTCAGAAAGCTGTACTGCCTACTGGCATATAGGACAGTGTGGAGTATAATTTAGAAAGAGGATACTTGCCAAGACCCTTTTGGCCCACAGTTGATATACCTAAAGTTTAAAGTTATTTTGGGGTTTCTTGTTCTGTTGAGTAAATGTTGTCAGGAATTATAAAAATTAATGGTATTTAAACCGATGTGGAAATGTTTAAGTGTTTTCACATGGTCACCTCTTATAAAATTGAATTTCTATTGTTTTTATTTTACAAAAAAAAGTGGAAAATCAAAAGGTTTAAATAAGTAGATCCTAGAACATATAAGTCAGCCTTGAGCCCAAATATTCTTACTCCCCATCCTGTGATCTTTTCATTATATAGGGAGCTTGGACTGGTATTTGATGATTTGTTCTATAAAAATATTTGTTATTATATGCTATAGGTTATGACACTTTATCAGAGTAATAATTATTAGTACAATCAAATGCAAGTGTTTCTCAAAACATACAATAAAATATATTTAAAAAAAAACTTTTACTATTAAAAAACTGGCTTTACTTTTAGTTCCTTGAGACTGGAATCCTCTTTGGAAGGTCATTTATAAGGGATACGAAAAAACAGGAATCATTACAATTGAACGAAAAAAATATTTTTTAGCAAAACAACTTATATGACTTTGTTGTGAATCAATTTTGGCTCTTTTTTTTTTTTTTTAAAGATTTGTTATTTATTTAACAGAGAGAGAGAGATCATAAGCAGGCAGAGACAGGCAGAGAGAGAGGGGGGAAGCTGACTCCTCGATGAACAGAGAGCCTGATTCGAGGCTCAATCCCAGGACCCTGAGATCATGACCTGAGTAGAAGGCAGAGGCTTTAACCCACTGAGCCACCCAGGCACCTCGATTTTGGCTCTTTTTAAAAATAAAGTCTGTTAAAAGAAGTCTGTACCTAAATACAAATGTATATGCATGTCATAAATGTGCTAATAGCTTCCTCTTAAAAAAAAAAAAAAAAAAAAAGAAACATTATTTATTTATTTTAGAATTGAGATAGAAAGTGTGAGCAGGGGGAGGGCCAGAGGCGAGAGAGAATCTCAAGGAGAGTCCACACTGAGCATGGAGCCCAATGCCAGACTCAGTCTAATGATGCTAAGATCATGACCTGAGCCCAAATCAAGATTTGGAACTTCAAATGACTGAGCCACCCTGGTGCCCCTGTAATTTTTTTTTTTTTTGACAGAAAATTCCAGACTCCTACCTCACATGGATACCACATGTTTTATTAAAAACATCAGTTGATTGCATGATGTGAAAATATTTAACAAGCGTATTATGGTTAAGAAAATGTAGAGCAAAAACCTTATCTTCAGGATGAGGAGACATGATCTTATTTCTCACTATGCCATCATCCTTTTCTGTGACACAAAACAGCTCTCCCTATTTCTACCAGTAGTTTACTTAGGTAATTCAGAAGCTGTTTCCAAGTTCTGTGATTCTGCTTATGCCAATATTTTTATTATTATAAATACTGTTAATTTGCTTCTACTTCAGTTAGAAGAAGTAAAATTGGAAAGGTTATGAGAACACATCTCATCTCATGTAATTTTTCCATTACTCATAAACAACTTAGAAGATGTCCTTCTGGGCTAAAGGGTCTGTGGATTGGTCTAAGACAATATGAGTCCTGCTCTTTGACAACATGTCCTTCTCCCTACTGAAATGTATGTAGCTGCCCACAAGAAGAATACTTTGGCAGGTATCTGATTTTTATGAAACTAGTCCCTGAGCCCATCAAACATCACATCCTACCTCAACTAGTTTCTCACCAGCTATGATGTGATCTATATTTAATTTCTTTTTCATTCTGGTTTACCATTCTAGATTGAAACTCTGTGTTGTTATCTCTCAAGGGTTACCAACCTAGTCTGTCTTCGGATTTATATTCTGGAAATAGACTTTTTTGGGATAGCTCCAATAACTTATCTTTTGAACAATTATCTTCATGGCTAAGTCTCATTGATTTATATTTACCTTCATTGCATGCTACTTTCATCCTTGAAGGGGGTAGACTAGACAGGTGTAGAGGTTCTAATGCAATTGCCGAGCACTGTAGCTAGGTAGAGACTGGATGACCACTTAATGGTCAATATGAATGGATTGCGATCTTTCCTGATGTTGAGTATGATGTCTGTTTAAATACATGCTAATTCTCTGATCTGGCTCTGGCTTTCAGTCAAGAGTTGAAAGACAAGTTTAAGACATCTTCTCAGATGATACTTCAGTAAAATGTGTATTCCTTATAGCTTTTAAGTTTCCATCCTCATTCAAACTTTCTTTGGCATCTGCCATCACAAATATTATCATAGCATTGTAATACTCAAGTGCCTAATAAACCTGGGTTTAGTTGGTCTCAGTTATTGTAAACTGTTCTCCTCATGATACGTGTTGCTCACAGTGACCACATTCTCTTGAGCCAATTCAGATTTATGTACAATTTCTTTTTCTTTTAATAAAGGAAACATATTTGAACAAGGGTGAATGTGGTTCTATATAGGAATATTTCTGAATTGAATTGAATTAAATTTGTTTAAAAATCATTCCAAAAATTAATATTTATTTCTCTTAGTATATAATTGTATTATAAATCACAGTTGATGACAGCATAAACGTGCCATGACACTTTAGTTGTAAAACAATAATTTAGGAATTAGGATCCTGAGCCTGGCTTCTTTCTTTGCCTCAGTGAATAGCATTCTCAGTTCCTGCCTTATAATTCCTTGTCATGAACTGCGAATTCAGATGCATATTTCTTTTTCCTTTCATAGGTATATCAGAGATTAAGTTTAAGTGGCTGAAATAAATGCATTTTATCATCTGTGACTTGATTCATAGAATGGGATTATTTTCATTATTATGTTAATCTAACAAGTAACAACTTGTTACTTGTAACAACTGCTTTGAACAACTTTGTAACAACTGCCCAAGTAACAACTGCTTTGAAGAAGTAAGCTTTAGCTGGTTTGTAGGGTCAATATTATAATGAGGTTCATAAATATCACTTAATGTACATCTTTAAATAATATTTAAAAATTATTACCAGGAATGATAGATCAGTCAAAAGACACAAAATATTATAATTAAAATTTAAAAGGTAAGATTCTTATCCTTGTAAGTGTTTAATTTATACAATACCAAATATAAAGCCCTGTATTAAGCTCATTTATATCAAGCATATAAATTCGTAAGTGGTCGACTTTGTTTTTTGCTCTTGTTATGGAGTTTTTGCTCTTGTTATGGTTTTCATACCGACTAAAGGAAAATAATTAAAAATTAAAGATGAATACTATAAAACTTATCTCATGTTCAGTTAAGTTACATGAAATAATTGGGTTGTTGGTAAGATTGAGTAGTAACGGTGACATATCCCTGAAGTCCAATTAGCCATAGCTAATAAACTTCACAGAATGCACCTACAAACAGGGTATGTGGTTGTGCCTGTGAGGTTCAAGAGAAACGTGCTGTTCATAAATCAACGAAGACACTTAATGGAGCTGAGTGAGTTGGTATTTTCAATCTTACAACCTAACTTATTTCTTGGTGAACTAACAGCTGCCAGGGATCCTGGCCATGAAGCTGTGCTAGACAAGTCTGTAGGTGAGATAATTTTTTTCCCCAGAAATTCATATAATTATAGAATCTCAGGTTTAAATACATCTAACATATCATATAATCATGTCTCACACTCCATGGATTTGAGTATTAAACCTCTTCTGGAGGTCAGACATCACAACAGAAAAAACTACATCCCACCAGTTTAGAAGTGAAAACATATATTCTTACTAATATATACATATTTATATTTCAATTAATTAGAATCATGTTATATATTCAAATTTGTTCCAAACTTTCGCCCACCTATTTTTACACTTAATACTTTTCCTTAGGCATTGTACAATTTTTAAAAACATCTTTCTTATAAATGACACATTATTCAAAGAGGTGCACTATATTTTACTTACCTGCTTCTCTAATGTTGGACATCGTATGCAGTTTCTAGTTTTCACAGCTCATAATAATTTTGTTGAACACATTTCTACATAATGATTTTTCTCTTTTAAAAGCATTTTTCTTTGGGTTTCATTCTTAGAAAGAATATTTTGGATCCAAACAAAAGGACCAAATAATTTCTATTTTTTCACAGCTATTTCTAAATCTCTCATTAACTGTATTTTTCTGAGTTTATGTCCACTATACTATTTTATGATCTGTTGAGGGAGTGCACCTCAGAATAAGGGAATGCAATGAAGCTTCTGCACTTGGTTTTTACACATGAGTAAAATTTTCATTTTGGATAATTAAAAAATAATTTTATTTGTCCACTTACCTTTGCAAGGAAAGGAAATATTTTCTTAAAAATTACATTTTGGATGGGATAAGATGGCAGGGAAGTAGGAGGAGGCGCCTTTTCAACCTGTACCCCAAAGTGAGCTGATTACCTACCAAAGAGCTCCGATCACCCATGAAATCAGCCTGAGATCAGAACTATACATGTCTGGATCTCTACAGGGGTGGAAGACACCAGTGGGCAGGTAAAGCAGAGTGGGAACATCGGACTGATATCAGAAGATAAACAAAAGGGGGAGGGAGCCACCAGAGGTGACCAGTTGGAAAGTAATAACCCAGTACGAGTGAGAATGCCCTGTGTCTGGGGACCAGCATTAATTGGAGTCTGGTTGAAAGCACTCAAAAAAAGCAAAGGATCATGGTGGGGGGGGCAATTGTGGGAATTGGGGCGGCTAGGGACAGGGGCTTAAGACCCTGGTTCCAGGACAGCCTCCCCTGGAGCTGAGCCAGAGAGATTGCGGCGGAGAAACCAGGTCTTGTTCCCTAAGACACCAGCAAGCCCAAGAATGCGTGGGTTCTGGCTCCTGTGAGGGGATGGAAGCCACGCGGGATGGCAGAATGTGCGAGCCCTGCTACAGAGCCTGAGATACGTGCGCCCCTCATCCTCCCCTGAGACAGGTACAAAGGCCAAGCTGGTGCTCTTTGACCCAGGCCATTGTTTCAGAGCCTAAGACACATGCCCCAAACTCTCCCCTGAGAGAGGTGCGTGAAGGTCCAGTCTGGCACTTTCAGACCTGAGCCCCATTCTCAGAGCCTGAAATGCATGTGTGACCCACAGCCTCCCCTGAAAGAGGTCCGTGCAAGCCGTGCAATCTTAGACCAAGAAAGACCAGGCACTCCCAGCCCGGGCCAGCCGAAAAATCTCAGTGTGCGATTGCTGCTTGGAACCTCTCTGGTGGTCTGGAGCTCCCAGACAGCTGCCGCTGCCATGGTTTTGGGTACAAGCAAAAGATCCTGCATCCCCAGGGACTGCAACTTGGAACCTGCTCTGCCAGTGGCCAAGGGGGAACTTATTTGGGCTATGCAGCCAGACTGAGGCTTCTCTCTGAGAGGGAGGTCAGGGTGCAGTTTGTTTTCCTCTAAAACTACAAAAAGCATCAAAAGCAATCAAGGTGAGAGAAAAAAAAGTGAACAAACATAAAAACGGCCAGAGAACAAAAGCCTGAAAAAAATCAGTTTCCTCAGAGCCCACCCTCTTGAGGGGGGCGGGAGGACTTAAGTCAGGGAACATCATTGACTGAAAACCCACATGGCAGTTTCCTCCCCCAGAAAACAAACCAAGAAAGAATAATAAAAAAAAAAAAAAAAAAAAAAAAAGACTGCAAGAGAACAACCACCACTACTTCATAGGACAACTTTTATTTTTAACTCGTTCCCACTATTCTGGTTCATTTTTTCTTATATATAGATAATTTTTTAACCTATTTACTAACACAGTGAGCTGTACAGTACATCAAATTCCATAATAACCTTCTAACCTGAACTTTTTGATACATACATCTGTGTTTTTCTTTTGCATTTCTATTTTTTGAATTTCTTTTTTTAAATTTTAGTTTAGTTTAGTCTAGTTTATTCCTTTTTATTTTTATTTTCTAATATTCATATAGAGTTAAACTTCAAAGTAATCCCCTTCCCCCAATCAATACTACCCCTATAGGTAGTACTGGGAGTAAACCAATTTTTAATCCCCCTTTATCTTAGGAAAGTTGAGTTCTTTAACAAAGATATCAAGATACATCCAGGAAGAATCAAAACAACCTTCCTAGCCCACACTGAGAATTTAAAACCACTCTCCCATCTTTTTCTTCCACTAATGTTTCTGTTTTTGTGTTTGTCCTGATAGTATATAAATCTTACACTTGGGGTCCTTTTTGATGAGGTTCTTCTTTTATTTGCATACACACACACACACACACACACATATATATATATATATATATATATATATATATATACACACACATATATATATATATTTTCTCTTGTCATATACTTTTATCAGTCGTTTTGTTTGTCTGTTTTTGTTTGCATACTTCATAAATCATACCTTGGGACCCATTTGGGCTGAACCTTCTCTTTCATCTTCCCTTTTATTCCTGTCTCTCTTTTTTTCTTTTTCTTTTTCTTTTCTTTTGTCTCTCGTTTGGGTAGGGAATCCTGATTGCTCAGAAGTGTTCCAGGGTACACCTTGATTGCACCATGGTCAATACATCCAGCAACATCTGTTCAGTCATCTCTCACCAAAATGACTAGGAGGAGGAATGCCCGACAGAAGAAAAATACAGAGGATGGACCTTCTGCAACAGAGCTAATGGCTATCAACATAGACAATATGTCGGAAAGAGAATTCAGGCTAACAATTATCCAGGCAATAGCTAGGTTGGAGAAAGCCATGGATGACCAAACGGAATTGATTAGGGCTGAGCTGAAAGCGACGAGAGATGATGTTCACAATGTTAGGGCAGAGCTTAAAGCTACCAGGGAGGAGGCTCACAATTCTCTCAATGAGTTCCAATCTAATCTAAACTCTCTCAAAGCTAGGGTAACTGAGACAGAAGATAGAATTAGTGATCTGGAGGACAACAGATAGAGAGAAAGGATAAGGAGGAAGCCTGGAACAAACAGCTTAGAAACCACAAAAACAGAATCAGGGAAA
Organism: Mustela nivalis; assembly: GCF_964662115.1. NCBI lineage: Eukaryota > Metazoa > Chordata > Mammalia > Carnivora > Mustelidae > Mustela > Mustela nivalis. Next base: position 104,414,116 of record NC_139028.1, read on the forward strand.
TAAATGATGCCATGAAACGTTCCAAGGTCAAAATTATTGAAATCCCTGAAGGGGAAGAGAAAGAAAGAAGTCTAGAAGATATAATGCAACAAGTTCTTCATGAAAATTTTCCCAATCTCGCAGATGGAACCAGCATTCATGTACTAGAGGCCGAATGGTCTCCACCCAAGATTATAGATTCCAAAACAAAATCAAGGCACCTGATAGTCAAACTGAGGAATCATAATTGTAGGTATAATCTCTTGAAAGCCACAAGGACAAAGAGGCTCCGTACTTACAGAGGAAAGCCCATCAGAATAATGTGAGACCTGTCCTCAGAGACCTGGCAAGCCAGAAAGGGCTGGCAAGATATATTCAGGGCATTAAATGAGAAAAACATGCAGTCAAGAATACTTTGTCCAGCAAGACTGACATTCAAAATGGATGGAGAGATAAAGAGTTTCCAAGACCAGCAAGGCTTAAAAGACTATGCAACCACCAAGCCGATACTGCAGGAAATATTAAGGGGGGTTCTATAAAAGAGGAAAATCCTAAGAATAGCATTGAACACAAATATAGAGACAATCTACAGAAAGAGAGATTGCAAAGGTAACACGATGTCAATAGAAACATATCTATCAATAATCACTCTCAATGTGAATGGCCAAAATGTGCCCATAAAACAGCACAGGGTTGCAGATTGGATAAAACGACAGGACCCATCCATATGTTGTCTACAAGAGACCCATTTTGAACCTAAAGATACACCCAGACAGAAAGTGAAGGGATGGAGAAGCATCTGTCATGCCAATGGGCCTCAAAAGATGGCTGGGGTAGCAATTCTCATATCAGACAGATTAGATTTTAAACTAAACACTATGGTCAGAGATACAGAAGGACACTACATCATTCTATCATTCTAAAAGGGAATATCCACCAAGATGATCTAACAATTGTAAATATCTATGCCACCAATATGGGAGCAGCCAATTACATAAGAAAACTGATAATCAAGATAAAGAGTCATATTGATATGAATACATTAATAGTAGGAGATCTTAACACGCCTCTCTCAGAAATAGACAGATCATTAAAGCAGAAAATCAATAAAGAGACAAGAGCATTGAATGACACACTGGACCAGATGGACCTCATAGATATATACAGAACATTCCACCCTAAAACAGCAGAATACTCATTCTTCTCAAGTGCACATGGAACCTTCTCAAGAATAGACAACATACTGGGTCACAAATCAGGACTCAACCAATACCAAAGACTGAGATTATTCCCTGCATATTCTCAGATCACAATGCTTTAAACTGGAGCTCAATCACAAGGAAAAGTTCAGAAGGAACTCAAACACCCAGAAGTTAAAGACCACCTTGCTTAAGAAGGCTTGGATTAACCAGGAGATCAAAGAAGAACTGAAACAATTCATGGAGACAAACGAAAATGAAGACACTTTGGTCCAAAACCTATGGGATACAGCAAAGGCGGTTCTAAGGGGGAAATACATAGCCATCCATGCCTCCCTCAAAAAAATTGAAAAATCTAGAACACACAAGCTGTCTCTACACCTTAAAAAACTGGATAATCAACAACAAATCAAACCAAGTCCACACATAAGAAGGGAAATCATCAAGATTAGAGCTGAGATCAATGAGGTAGAAACTAGAGATACAGTAGAACGTATCAATGAAACTAGAAGCTGTTTTTTTGAAAGAATCAATAAGATTGATAAACCATTGACCACACTAATCCAATAGAAAAGAGAGAAAATTATGAATGAAAAGGGAGAGATCACAACTAACACCAAGGAAGTAGAAATAATCATCAGAAGTTATTATCAACAGTTATATGCCAATAAGCTAAGCAACCTAGATGAAATGGATGCATTCCTAGAAAACTATTAACTCCCAAAATTGAACCAGGAAGAAATCGAAAACCTGAATAGATGAATATCTAGTAATGGGATTGAAGCAGTGATCAAAAACCTCCCAAAAAAACAAGAGCCCAGGACGTGACAGATTCCCTGGGGAATTCTACCAAACTCTCAAAGAAGAAATAACACCTATTCTCCTGAAGCTGTTTCAAAAAATTGAAGAAGAAGGAAAACCAAACTCTTTCTATGAAGCCAGCATTATCCTGATCCCCAAACCAGGCAAAGACCCTACCAAAAAGGAAAATTTCAGACCAATATCACTGATGAATATGGTTGCTAAGATTCTCCACAAGATCCTAGCAAACAGGATCCAACAGCACATTAAAAAGATTATCCACCATGACCAGGTGGGATTCATCCCTGGGCTACAAGGATGTTTTGACATTTGCAAATCAATCAATGTGATAGAACAAATTAATATGAGAAGAAAGAAGAACCACATGGTCCTCTCAATCGATGCAGAAAAAACATTTGACAAAAATCCAGCATCCATTCCTGATTAGAACACCTCAAAGTATAGGGATAGAGTGAAGATTCCTGAACTTCATCAAATCTATCTATGAAAAACCCACAACAAATATCATCCTCAATTGGAAAAAGCTCACAGCCTTCCTATTGAGATCAGGAACACGACAAGGATACCCACTCTCACCACTCTTGTTCAACATAGTCTTAGAAGTCCTAGCACAGCAATCAGACAACAAAGAGCTATAAAAGGTATCCAAAATGGCAATGAAGAAGGCAAACTCTCTCTATTCACAGATGACATGATTCTTTATGTGGAAAACCCTAAAGACTCCACCCCCAAACTACTAGAACTTATACAGCAATTCAGTAATGTGGCAGGATACAAACTCAATGTACAGAAATCAGTGGCTTTCTTATACACTAACAATGAAAATACAGAAAGGGAAATTAGAAAATCGATTCCATTTATTATAGAACCAAGAACCATAATATACCTGGGAATAAACCTAAGAAAAGGGGTAAAGGATCTGTACTTGAGGATCTACAAACACTCATGAAAGAAATTGAAGAAGACACAAAAAGATGGAAGGCCATTCCATGCTCTTGGATCGGAAGAATAAACATTGTTAAATTGTCTATACTGCCTAGAGCAATATATACTTTTAATGTCATTCCGATCAAAATTCCACTGGTATTCTTCAAAGAGCTGGAGCAAATAATCCTAAAATGTGTCTGGAGCCAGAAAAGACCCCGAATCCCTAAGGAAATGTTGAAAAACAAAAATAAAATTGGGGCATCAAGCTACCTGATTTCAAGCTTTATTACAAAGCTGTGGTCACCAAGACAGCATGGTACTGGCATAAAAACAGACACATAGACCAGTGGAACAGAGTAGAGAGCCCAGATATGGACCCTCAACGCTATGGGCAAATAATCTTTGACAAAACAGGAAAAAATATACAGTGGAAAAAACACAGTCTCTTCAATAAATGGTGCTGGGAAAACTGGACAGCTATATGTAAAAGAATGAAACTCGACCATTCTCTTATACTATGCACAAAGATAAACTCGAAATGGATAAAAGACCTCAATGTGAGACAGGTATCGATCAGAATCATAGAGGAAAACATATGCAGTAACCTCTTCGATATCAGCCACAGCAAATTCTTTTAAGATATGTCTCCAAAGGCAACGGAAACAAAAGCGAAAATAAACTTTTGGGACTTCATCAAGATCAAAAGCTTCTGCACAGCAAAGGAAAGAGTCAAGAAAAAAAAAGAGGCAACCCACAGAATGGGAGAAGATATTTGCAAATGACAGTACAGACAAAAGGTTGATACCCAGGATCCATAAAGAACTCCTCAAACCCAACGCACACAAAACAGACAATCATATCAAAAAAATGGGCAGAAGATAGGGACAGACACTTCTCAATGAAGACATACAAATGGCTATCAGACACATGAAAAAATGTTCGTCAGGGAGATTCAAATTAAAACCACATTGCGATATCACTTTATACTAGTTAGAATGGCCAAAATTATCAAGACAGGGAACAACATGTGTTGGAGGGGATGTGGAGAAAGTGAACACTCTTCCACTGATGGTGGGAATGCAAGTTTGTGCAGCCTCTTTGGAGAACAGTGTGGAGATTCCTCAAGAAATTAAAAATAGAACCTCCCTATGACCCTGCCATTGCACTACTGGGTATTTACCCCAAAGATACAGCTATAATGAAAAGAAGGGCCACCAGTACCCCAATGTTTATAGCAGCAATGGCCATGGTTGCGAAACTGTGGAAAGAACCAAGATGCCCTTCAAAGGACGAATAGATAAGGAAGATATGGTCCATATACACTATGGAGTATTATGCCTTCATCAGAAAGGATGAACACCCAACTTTTGTAGCCACATGGTCGGGACTGGAAGAGATTATGCTGAGTGAAATAAGTCAATCAGAGAGAGTCAATTATCATCTGGTTTCACTTATTTGTGGAGCATATCAAATAGCAAGGAGGACATGGTGAGTTAGAGAGGAGAAGGGAGTTGGGGGAAATTGGAAGGGGAGGTAAACCATGAGAGACTATGGACTCTGAGAAACAATCTGATGGGTTTGAAGTGGTGGTGGGGTGGGGAGTTTGGGGTACTAGGTGTGGGTATTAGAGAGGGCATGGATTGCGTGGAGCACTGGGTGTGGTGCAAAAATAATGAATACTGTTATGCTGAAAATAAATTAAAAAAATACATTTCATTATATTTTCTCCTCTGTTTCCTTTGGGAACTATATGTTCCCAAATTTCCTCATTGTATTAGTATTGCAATACCCTGCAACCAGGAATGATGGATCATGGACATTATAGGATGATGGGAAAAGAAGCCATGAGAAGGCACATAGGAGATATGTAAAGGAGTGGAGGGATCTCATGAATGATAGCCCTGCTGCCATTTGGTGATAAAATGTTGGGGAGGAATTATCAAAGGCATTTAACCTGGGACACTTTTTATGACATTCTGTGGACAAACATACATTTATATACATAGGAAGTGCAAATAAATGTTTTTTGAATGAGTGAACATTTAATGGGCACTTACAGTAAATAGTAGATATTACATATTTGTGTGTGTGTTTGTATATATGTATGTGTATAGATAGTATGTGATCTATCTTACCTAACAGAACATTTCTTTCTGTTCTCTGATTAAATTTCTATTTTCAAAACTTTTAAATAAGGGTTTCCTTTGCTTGATAGAGCATCATGTAATGAACACCCATCTAGGAGTTTTTATCCTGTTCTACTGAAGCTGCCCATTTACTGAATGCGGTTATGTTAAATTGTATGTGGAACAGCATGTTGAAGAATAAAAAATATTAACTAACAAACACTGTAATAATCTTGAAAGTAAAATGACCCAAGAACATATTCTTTCTTAGAAGCAAGTTGTATCTTCATACTCACTTTATAAATTTTGTCAGAAACTATTAAGCTAGAATACAACTTTTTTCTTCAGAAGTCTATTTATGTGTCATAAAATAAAGAGTAAAAACAGAGTGGGAGGACAAGAGAGCTTGGATATCTGTGTTTATGTGATGGGAAAGTGAGTGCATTCTTACCCGTGGAGATACAGGAATGTGGTAATTCACCAAGCATTTATTCATTACCTAACAGGGACCAGACACTGTAGACATTGGGCCTGACACTGTGGTAGGCACAGTGAAGAAACACAGGAACACTATATATTTTATGGTAGGTACCAGGGAAGACATGTCACCATTAGATTGTACATCTTCCATTTTAAATCACCTGCTTATGATTAATACTTATGACCATGTCTTTCTTTCCACATGTGAGGGAATGTAAATTCCCTCAGAAGAGGGAATAATTCATACTTTACAAAATACATGTGAGAGTTAACAATTTGTAAGCTCAAGACACAGAGGAGGGCTCAGAAGCATGGGACACTGACATGACTTAGCAAAGTCATGGAGAGTGGGAACCAGGAAAATCCCAATGTCATGTTTATAGCCCAGTGTTTTTTCAGTAAATTTACTCATTCCAGGTTGTACTATGGGTGTTTACAGGTCGCAAGTATGAGGTATCTGAGGAGACAGAATGCATTGTAGAGAAAGTAAGAAAGAATTGAAACAAATGTTGATGCAAAGAGTGCCCAGAGAATGCTCTACAGTTAGTCACTGTTTTTGTACTATGAAATCTGACTACAATCCTTTCAGGGATAATAGGTGTCTCTCTTTATCCCTTTGTAGGGAATTCAGGCCCCAGGAAGGTGTTTCTTCCTGAATGGATCACCTCACACCTCCCAACAATGTGACTGGATTTATTCTCTTGGGACTCACGCAGAATCCACACTTGCAGAAAATACTCTTTGTGCTCTTTTTGTTCATTTTTCTATTTACTGTGCTGGCCAATCTTCTCATTGTTATTACCATCTCCCTCAGCCCCACACTTTCGGCTCCCATGTATTTCTTTCTCATATACTTGTCCTTTATAGATGCATCCTACACCTCTGTGACCACCCCCAAAATGATCATCGACCTGCTGTACCAGAGGAGAACCATCTCCTTGGGTGGCTGCCTGACTCAGCTCTTCATGGAACACTTTCTGGGAGGATCAGAGATCATCCTCCTCATTGTCATGGCCTATGATCGCTATGTAGCTATCTGCAAGCCCCTGCACTACACCGGGGCTCTGCCACCTCCTGGTGGTGTGGATAGGGGGGATCCTGCATGCCACTGTGCAGATCCTTTTCATGGTCAAATTGCTCTTCTGTGGTCCCAATGTGATTGACCACTTCATGTGTGATCTCTTCCCTCTGCTGAAACTTGCCTGCAGTGACACCTACATGCTGAGAATGGTGGTGGCAGCCAATAGTGGGGCCATGTGCTTGCTCATTTTTTCCATGCTACTCCTCTCCTACATAGTCATCCTGAGCTCCTTGAAATCCCATGGTTCCCAAGGTCAGCACAAAGCCCTCTCAGCGTGTGGCTCCCACTTTACTGTAGTTGTGCTCTTTTTTGTGCCTTGCAGATTCACCTACATGCGTCCTGTAGTCACCTACCCTGTGGACAAGTGGTGACTGTGTTCTTCGCAATCCTCACTCCCATGTTGAATCCTATCATTTACACAGTGAGAAACACAGAAGTGAAAAATGCCATGAGGAGTCTGTTGAAGAGGAGGATAACTTAGTCTGTTCCTAATGCCAAGGAAGGGATGGTTTATCTAATAGGGAGGATTCTATCTGTTGTACAGTGTGAAAGAGAATGGAAGATTTTGCAGATCAATAGTGTAAGAAAAAATTCCCATATTCTAACACCGATGAAGCACTTAACAGTGGCTAGGCCTTTTGATAGGTGCTTTTGATAGCTTTTAATGTACTTTATCAAAGCCACAGTGTTCACAGATTCAAAAAAAGAATAGAAAGAACAACTATAAATCCCTAGTTTGTTTATTCTAGAGCATTTTTTTTCTCCAAGGTCTTATGTTACTTTACTAAATTTTTCCCATTGGTTACTTGACTGAAATTTTTTATTCCATGCGACTTCTTTTTTTCTTGACCTATGGTTAAGTCAACAAGAGAATAAAAATTCTTAAGTAGATATATCAGAGGGAGCAGTTGGGGAATAAAAGAATGACTCCTGATTTTTTATTTTTAGCCTGATGAATGTACCAAAGCGAAGAGGACACCAACCTCTTTCTGTTTGTTTTGTTTTATTTTTTGGCACAAAAAAATAAACTAGAAATCTTGAAATTATTCTCAATTTGGTCTTTTTATTTTTAAATGTTCTTATAAGTCACAGTTTTTATCGTTTTTGTTTTGTTTGTTTGTTTTTTTACTATAAAGGAAACCTTTTCTTTTTCCTTACCAAGACTTGAACCATTTGAAGCAGCAACAGTAAACATTGTTTTATTTAACCTCAACAAAAGGGCATATGGTTCAGTTTTAAAAGTTTTGCTCTGGAGGTTTGACACCTACATTTATGTTACATGAACATGTTATTATTTGTCAGGCATATACACCTCAGGTGATTTATCCATGTGGAAAGCTGATAATTCCAATATTACTGTCCTCATTTTACAGAGAAACAAATAGGTAACAAGAGAGGCTTACTAAGTCACTTGCCTCAGGTCAAAAGTATAGGATTTACAGGTATAAAATTCAAGTCCAGCATTGGGGAGGGTATGTGCTTCGGTGAGTGCTGTAAAGTGTGTAAACCTGGTGATTCACAGACCTGTACCCCTGGGGATAAAAATATATTATATGTTTATAAAAAAAAAAATTAAAAAAATAAATAAAATATCTTACTTGGGAAAAAAAATCAAGTCCAGGTCTTCCAGATCTCAGTCCTACTTTCTTTCAAATAAAACACAGTTGCCTGGAATATTTACATATATATATATATATGTATATATATATATATATTTATGTCTATATTATATATTTATGTCTATAGATAATTAATTCTTCTTCAGTCTTTTATTTTTTTAAGATTTTATTTATTTATTTGAGAGAGTGAGAGATAGAGAGAGAGAACATAAGAGGGGAGAAAGTCAGAGGGAGAAGCAGACTCCCCATGGAGCTGGGACCCCGATGCGGGACTTGATCCCGTGACTCCAGGATCATGACCTGAGCTGAAGGCAATCACTTAACCAGCTGAGCCACCCAGGTGCCCCTTCTTCTTCAGTCTTAATGATTCTCTCTGTTTTTTAAGAAATATGGTGTCAAATTTGCTAAAACCTTGTCTCACATGTAGAGATATATTTAAGCAACAATGCTCCTCTCTGCACATGGGAAAGATCGGGTCATTCTCCATGACTATACAACACTTTATGAGACTCTGACTATAACATTCCAGCCCGTGTTACTTCTCACAAATACCCCTTTCTCAAACTCACTTGTCATCTGGAGCTATTTCTTAACTGACCATATAGTAATGCCAGAGCATGGTATACCTGTTCTTGGGGGTAACTCTGTGTCCTAGCTTATGCATGGCTATCTCAAATCCTAAGACAGAGAAACTTGTCCCACAATGTCCAGGCCTGGAAGATGATTTAACAACACTTAGTTTACCAAAGATGATCAAGTTGGCATGTGCTGGTGAGAATTAAACATTTCAACAGAATCCAGACGAAATAATGGTGGTTTATTTTGACAGTTGGATAGGAGCTAAGGCTAAGCCAGGGATAAGGATAGGAAAAGTATTGAGCAAATATTATTTCTAGTTTAAGACCAAAGGGGGGATTTGAAGAGGGAAGCTAGGGCCAACAATTGTGCCTTAGGGGTAACTGATGTGAGAAGATGAAAAGGACACAGATTATAAATTGTCAACAGCAAACGTGGAAGGCATAAGAAAAAGGAGAAATGTAAGGCAGTCTGATGTTCTCAGTAGATGGAGTCTGGCTGATTTGTAAATAATTTTAAGAAATGTTAAGATATTCCTTTGTAAAAGATCTCATCATCTAGATTCTCTCATGAAGGTTAAATGCCATCTGATTATTTCTCAGATTTAAAACAAAATGGAAGTATATTTACCCTGGGAAATTAATGAGATAAATAATATTTGGATCTATTGTACAAAGATACTTTGCCTTATAAGGACTTTAATTTTTTTTAAATTTTTTTCAATTTATTTATTTTCAGAAAAAAGTATTCATTATTTTTTCACCACACCCAGTGCTCCATGCAATCCATGCCCTCTATAATACCCACCACCTGGTACCCCAACCTCCCACACCCCCGCCACTTCAAACACCTCAGATTGTTTTTCAGAGTCCATAGTCTCTCGTGATTCACCTCCCCTTCCAATTTACCCCAACTCCCTTCTCCTCTCTAACACCCCTTGTCCTCCATGATATTTGTTATGCTCCACAATAAGTGAAACCATATGATAATTGACTGTATCTGCTTGACTTATTTCACTCAGCATAATCTCTTCCAGTCCCGTCCATGTTGCTACAAAAGTTGGGTGTTCATCCTTTCTGATGGAGGCATAATACTCCATAGTGTATATGGATCACATATTCCTTATCCATTCATTCGTTGAAGTTTTAATTTTTTTATTAATTTTTTTTAGAGAGAGAGAGTGCACATGTGTGTGTATACATGATTTGGGGAAGGAGCAACGGAGAGAGAGAGAATCTTAAGCAGGCTGCACAGCAAGCATGGAATAGCTTATATGGGCACCAGTTCTGTGAAAATTTCAGGAATTAAGTGAAGGAATGGTCTAACCCTTATTGAAGTCTATGATGCATACATTTTGATAGGGCTTCATATCTTTAAGTCTCTTAATGTAATAAGTTTTAATAGATAGATCTCTATGCCTTTGACAAAAAAAAAAAAAAAAAAAAAAGAATGAATAAGGGTTAAGCCACAATAGCAAGTCTTTTAGACTCTGCCTTCTTTCCTCATCCCACTTCACAATAATCTTTGCTAGCATAATGTAGAAACACCCAAACATAGAACTATTCATTGGCTGCAATGTGAAGATTGTCCTTGAGGTATTCTGTCCTTATTTTAAGGTTCACTTTCTTCTGTTCAGCTCTCCCCTGAGCTCTGCTTCCCAGGCTTTTGTACTTTCCTGATTCTTCTTGGGTCAGAGGAAAGCCACTTGATGATCTGATTTCTACCGATGTAATTCCCTTCATGGATGTCATGTAAAGTGGATGTCATGGGCTCAGGAAATGCAATTCAAAAGGTCACATTTGAAAGATAGTGACATATGGGTGAGATACATTTGCAGGAAAAATAACTCAATTGTGGAGGAGACTGACAGTCTGGGTATGAGGGTCGCACTATGAAGAGCTAAATGTCATTTCTATAGGGCTTTTTTTATTGCTAGTCCATAGTCTTAATATTTATTACTTGAAAATGGTGTCTCCAAGATCAATTAAGTGTAGGGAATTCTTACTTCATTCATTCAAATAATTCTGTTGAGTGCCTGCAGTTTGCCAGAGAGCTTCCGGGGGCTTGTATAAGGTGTTGAATAATACAAACAGAGGCTGTGTTTATATGGAACTTAAATTCCCATGAGGAACAGATGGTTAATAAGCAAGTTAACTCATGAGTGAAAAATGTAATTGTGTTAGTAGTAAGTATGATGAACAACATTTTATTCAGGGGGCGTTGCAGAAGAGAAAAATTGGAAATGGATGTGTGTGGTTGTTTGAAGCCCAGCTAGAATTTTGCTTAAGCTCAAGTTTAATCACATTATTTCCCCCAACCCTGTTCTTCTTATAAATAGGTTATCTAACACATGAATTTGCAGTGGGCACTGTGAACCATGCTGTAAATGTTGCATATCAATATTTTTCACTATTGAAGGTGAAAAAAGAATGAAGTCTATAACCCCAAATATTTCTAAATGGAAAACATGTTATTTTAGAATACTAATTGTTATGGAGCAAGAAAGAACTGAGTCCTTATTTTTTCTAGCTGAGGTACATTATTTAATCCTTAATAACAGCATGACTCCTGCAGTAAGATAAGACACATTTTTAATTGTAGTCTTAAAAGATGAAGGCGACACCAGGCTAAGTGGGAACAATTTGGTCCCAGGACTTGCCTGGTATATTGACCTTTCTTTATCTGTGTCATTAGGCAGATGGATTGTTGTATGGCCATTCTGTTACTGAAGAAGAGAGTTTACTTGTGGAGCAGATAATTGAATGGTTAATGGTAATGCCAGGATCTGGTGGTGCGTTTGTGGAGCATCAGCCTGGCCTGGATCCAGTGAAGCTCTGCCCCTGGGAAAAACGCATCACTGCAGGGATGGGATAGGAATTCACTGGTATGGTGATTAGCTCCTGTCAGTAGAGACAAAGCCTCCAGGGCATGCACTTGGAATGATGCAAGTCTGCACATTTTGAAATTCTGTACCATTTGAAAATGTTACCCTGCCCTCTTTTTAGCTCAAATTTATTACGTGAAGGAAAACATCTTATTAAATGGTGTTTCTTCTAAGATGTGAGTTGGAAACGGCTTACAAAATAAGCTCAAAATACAGCCAAATGGTGGGCACAGTTCCATAAATTGTTTGTAAATAGATTATCTGCCCCCACCCGCCCCACAACCTTTCCCATTTCGGTGAAATTTGAATTCTTCTGCAAACAAGGTTTGTTACCTATTTAAGCTCTTGGACACTTAAAGCAACTGTTTTAAATCTTTCTTTAAAAATTATTAGAAACTCTGAACCTATCAAAACAAATTCCCATTACATGTTTATGTGATTTGTTTCCAGAGCAGGTCCTGATTTACTTGGATCTGCTAAGTTGAAACTCTAATAAGTAAAAACGTATAGCTCTTTTGTTGATGAAAGTTCATGTAAGTAGATCTTGGATGGGGCCAGAACTTTGGTTACCTTGACATTATCCTGGAATATTTATTGTATTCTGTCTGCCTTCTACTTCCTGGGACCGTCAGTTAACTGCCTTTTGGAGGTCGCAAGGATGACATCAGGTTGACTTCTGGAGGTAACCTGAACAAGTTACTTGAGTATTAAACATCTTCTTATTAATTTGAATTACTATTTTTGAAATTATTGAAACAATAAAATCACTTTACATATATACATAATTACATATGTACTTTTATTAAGTATGATTATACTTAAAATGTATCAGTAGTTCATCTGTTTTGTCTGTACTCACAAACTCTGCCTTTGGATAGAAAGCCTTAAGCTATCAACACTTTTGGGCTGGATTTACTTTAATCGCTCTTTGCAAATTATCAAAATTTAAATGTCTTCCTAATGCAGGTCATGAGCTTAACAACTATAAGTGTGTGTTTGAAGGCAGTGATTCAACATTGAACTGGGAGTCCAAGGTATGGCTCTTCCATATGGCTCTTGGGTTTGGTTAAAGCCTGTCTATGAGTAGAAAAGAGAGAGCTGAAAGACAATAAATATGTGGATATGTGAGCCTGGATGTTGGAGGAATAGCAGTCAGGCTCTGGCAATGGCAATCTCTCATTTCTGAATGCAGGATTGGTACCACCATTGCCTGGGCCCAAGGTTCAATACTGCTTTCCTTGGATGAATTCCATTTCCTGGTTCAATTAAATTTAATTAAATGACCTGTATGTGCACAGTGCAGCATTAGGACTTTGTGAAAATATATAAATTAGCTATTCTTAAGCATCCCCATAAGGAGATAGAACCAACCTGAAATTTTAAAAATGGCTAGGAAGCCAATTGAATTATTGCTGATATGCACCCTATGTTTATCATTACAAATATCTAGGATGGTGATGGTGAAAGGGACACTGGAGAGGAAGTAACGCCGGAGGGAGGAGAATGGATTTCTTGACAACAGATGGCATACACAGAGGCAGGAGGAAGTCAGGAGTTTAGAAGAATAGAAAATAATCATGAAAATTTTGTTAGTCTTTCCCAAATATTCTCATGCTGGTACTTCTTTTGATGCTCATGAAACTATTGTGAGGCAGGGTATATAATTCTTAGAGAGGCTGTAGAAGATGATGGTTAGTAGCTTGTGCTATGGATTTGCTCACAGACTCACCCAAAGTTCACAAGCTCTCCTAGCATTATCCACCGCATCAGAGAATCAAGATAATACCATTCCACGTCTCATAAGTCTTTAGTGGGACATAAAAGAGGAAATCATGAAGCTCTTAGCACAGTATCTGAAAATAACTTTACAACACATACTAACTTTAACCGCTATTACACTGTTTAATTTTTGCAGGATTGAAGATTATATTAAATCAGTAAGTATCATAAGTGGGACAGAGAGTGAAGTCTACTTGCTCTGAACCCATGGCTTCTCACTGTACTAGAGAGAACAGGGTGTGTGCTCTGGTAGTAAGAAGTGGATTTGATGGCTGTGAAGGAACATATAAAAAGAAGTGAGGTGATTTCTTTTTTTTTTTTAATTTTTTAAAATTTCTTTTTAGAGTAACAGTATTCATTGTTTTTGCACACCCAGTGCTCCATGCAATCCCTGCCCTCTCTAGTACCCACCACCTGGGCCCTCCAACCTCCCACCTCCCCGCACCTTCAAAACCCTATGATTGTTCTCGAGAGTCCATATTCTCTCATGGTTTACCTCCCCTTCCAATTTCCCTCAACTCCCTTCTCCTCTCCATCTCCCATTGTCCTCCATGCATTTTTGTTATGCTCCACAAATAAGTGAAACCAGATGATAATTGACTCTCTCTGCTTGACTTATTTCACTCAGCATAATCTCTTCCAGTCCCGTTTATGTTGATACAAAAGTTGGGTATCCATCCTTTCTGATGGAGGCATAATACACCATAGTGTATATGCACCACATCTTCCTTATCCATTTGTCCGTTGAAGGGCATCTTGGTTCTTTCCACAGTTTGGCGACCATGGCCATTGCTGCTATGAACACTGGAGTACAGATGGCCCTTCTTTTCACTACATCTGTATCTTTGGGGTAAATACCCAGGAGTGCAATTGCAGGGTCATAGGGAAGCTCTATTTTTAATTTCTTGAGGAAACTCCACACTGTTTTCCAAAGTGGCTCACCAGCTTGCATTCCCATCAACAGTGTAAGAGGGTTCCCCTTCTCCACATCCTCTCCAATACATGGTGTTTTCTGTCTTGTTAATTTTGACCATTCTAACTGGTGTATCTCAATGTGCTTTTAATTTGAATCTCCCTGATGGCTAGTGATGATGAACATTTTTTCATGTGTCTGATAGCCATTAGTATGTCTTCATTGGAGAAGTGTCTGTTCAAATCTTCTGCCCATATTTTTTTTTATATGATTGTCTGTTTTGTGTGTGTTGAGTTTGAGGAGTTCTTTATAGATCCTGGATATAATAAACCTTTTGTCTGTACTGTCATTTGCAAATATCTTCTCCCATTCCGTGGGTTGCCTCTTTGTTTTCTTGACTGTTTCCTTTGATGTGCAGAACCTTTTGATCTTGATGAAGTCCCAAAAGTTTATTTTCACTTTTGTTTCCTTTGCCTTTGGAGACATACCTTGAAAGAAGTTGCTGTGGCTGAAATCGAAGAGGTTACTGCCTATGTTCTCCTCTAGGATTCTGATGGATTCCTGTCTCACGTTGAGGTCTTTTATCCATTTTGAGTTTATCTTTGTGTATGGTATAAGAGAATGGTCGAGTTTCATTCTTTTACATATAGCTGTCCAGTTTTCCCAGCACCATTTATTGAAGAGACTGTCTTTTATCCACTGTATATTTTTTCCTGTTTTGTCAAAGATTATTTGCCCATAAAGTTGAGGGTCCATATCTGGACTCTCCACTCTGTTCCACTGGTCTATGTGTCTGTTTTAATGCCAATACCATGCTGTCTTGGTGATCACAGCTTTGTAGTAAAGCTTGAAATCAGGTAACGTGATGCCCCCAGTTTTATTTTTCTTTTTCAACATTTCCTTACTGATTCAGGGTCTCTTCTGATTCCATACAAATTTTAGGATTATTTGCTCCAGCTTTTGAAAAATACAGGTGGAATTTTGATCGGAATGGCATTAAAAGTATAGATTGCTCTAGGCAGTATAGACATTTTGACAATGTTTATTCCTGCGATCCAAGAGCATGGAATGGTCTTCCATCTTTTTGTGTCTTCTTCAATTTCTTTCATGAGTGTTCTGTAGCTCTTTGAGTACAGTTCCCTTACCTCTTTGGTTAGGTTTATTCCCAGGTATCTTATGGTTCTTGGTGCTATAGGAAATGGAATCGATTCTCTAATTTCCCTTTTTGTATTTTCATTGTTAGTGTGTAAGAAAGCCACTGATTTCTGTATATTGACTTTGTATCCTGCCACGTTGCTGAATTGCTGTATGAGTTCTAGTAGTTTGGGGTGGAGTTTTTGGATTTTCAATATAAAGAATCATGTTGTCTGCGAATAGAGAGAGTTTGACTTGTTCATTGCCAATTTGGATACCTTTTATTTCTCTTCGTTGTCTGATTGCTGTTGCTAGGACTTCTAATACTATGTTGAACAAGAGTTGTGAGAGTGGGCATCCTTGTCATGTTTCTGATCTCAACCGGAAGGATGCAAGCTTTTTCCCATTGACTATGATATTTTCTGTGGGCCTTTCATGATAGATTTGATAAAGTTCAGGAATGTTTCCTATATCCCTATACTTTGAAGCATTTTAATCAGGAACGAATACTGGATTTTGATTTTTTTCTGCATCAATTGAGTTTTTTCTGCATCAATTGAGAGGACCATGTGGTTTTTCTATCTTCTTATTAATTTGTTCTATCATATTGATTGATTTGTGAATATTGAACCATCCTTGTAACCCAGGTATGAATCCCACCTGGTCATAGTGAGTAATCTTTTTTGTTTGTTTGTTTGTTTGTTTGTTTTTAGTTTTCTAGGTCATTTTCATTTATTTATTTATTTTCAGCATAACAGTATCATTATTTTTTCACCACACCCAGTGCTCCATGCAATCCATGCCCTTTATAATGCCCAACACCTGGTACCCTGACCTCCCACCCTCCCACGACTTCAAACCCCTCAGATTGTTTTTCAGAATTCATTGTCTCTCATGATTCACCTCCCCTTCCAATTTACCCCAATTACCTTCTCTCTAACTCCCCATGTCCTCCATGCTTTTTGTTATGCTCCACAAATAAGTGAAACCATATGATAATTGACTGTCTCTGCTTAACTGATTTCACTCAGCATAATCTCTTCCAGTCCCGTCCATGTTGCTACAAAAGTTGGGTATTCGTCCTTTCTGATGGAGGCATAATACTCCATAGTGTATATGGACCACATCTTCCTTATCCATTCATCTGTTGAAGGGCATCTTGGCTCTTTCCACAGTTTGGTGACCGTGGCCATTGCTGCTATAAACATTGGGGTACAGATGGGCCTTCTTTTCACTACATCTGTATCTTTGGAGTAAATACCCAGGAGTGCAATGACAGCGTCATAGGGAAGTTCTATTTTTAATTTCTTGAGGAATCCCCACATTGTTATCCAAAGAGGCTGCACCAACTTGCATTCCCACCAACAGTGTAAGAGGGTTCCCCTTTCTCCACATCCTCTCCAACACATGTTGTTTCCTGTCTTGCTAATTTTGGCCATTCTAACTGGTGTAAGATGATATCTCAATGAAGTTTTTTTTTTTTTTAATGTAGTTTTAATGTGCTGTTGGATCCTGTTTGCTAGGATCTTGTTGAGAATTTTAGTATCCATATTCATCAGTGATACTGGTCTGAAAGTCTCCTTTTTGTTAGGATCTTTGCCTGGTTTGGGGTTCAGGGTAATGCTGGCTTCATAAAGATAGTCTGGAAGTTTTCATTCGGCTTCAATATAAAGTGAGGTGATTTCTATGGGTAAAGTCTTGAATGTCTGATTGAGGTATGTATTAGTGGCCAATAATAACTGTGATGAATTTATAGACTTTAGACAGAACAAGCATTATTATCTATAATAATGTATTGTGATTTTTAATACCTTAAGTCCTAAGATGGCTCACTGGACATCTGTTTGGAAGTGTGAAAATTTCATGCAGGTATTTCTGAACTGTTGTCTTTGAGAGGGACAGAGTCCGTTAGTTGGCTTCTTTGAACCCCCAACTTACCAGTCATCTACCATAAATGTCTCTTCTCTAGATGAGGAAATGGAGGCCTGGAATGCTGAACAGTGTCACAACACACTGTAGGACTTAGAGGAATAATTTGAAATAAAACCCAGCTCTCCTGATTCTGAGACTATGTTCCTTCTACTTTATTAGAGCTACTAAAATTGTATCGAAGTTCTTGGGCTATAGATTGGGGTTAGCCTATATTGTAGACTGCAAACAGTGTCTTGGAAGCTGTGTACCTAGTTTAGTAAAAGGGATAATATGAAGAGTGTGTCTTTGGGTTTTAGAGGAGCCTAAGAGAACCTTATTTATATTCCCATTTAAAGTAGTCTCCAATGTGTTTCCACCCAAGGGCAGACAGCCTCTGCTAAGTATCCAGAGCCAGAAGAACTTTACTACTGGAGGGGTACTTTCCCTGTATCATTTGGGATCAAATAAAATGGAGCTGTTATGAGATTATACTGTTAGCAACTGGTGGCCATATTAGTGGCTGGAGAAAAAAAGCAGGTCAAGAGGGTCTGAGACACAGTGTAAAACTTGTCCAACACACTTAGTGATTACTAATTAAAAACAATATTCTTTTGTAGATTTTCTATCTCAGAGTGGTGTGCTTATATCAGCCCATAGTAAATGAAGAATCCAAACAATGTGACTGAATTCATTCTTTTGGGCATTACAGAGAACCCAGAGCTGCGGAAAATACTCTCTGCTGTGTTTCTAACCATGTATGTGTCCACAGTGTTGGGAAACCTACTCATTGTGGTAACTGTGATCACAAATCAGAGTCTGAGATCACCTATGTATTTCTTTCTTACTTGCTTGTCCCTCATGGATGCCACCTACTCTTCTGTCATTGCCCCGAAGATGATTGTGGACTCTCTCTCCAAGACCACTACCATCTCATTAGAAGGCTGTCTGACTCAGCTCTTTGCGGAACATTTCTTTGGTGGTGTGGGGATCATCCTTCTCATCGTGATGGCCTATGACCGCTATGTGGCCATCTGTAAGCCCCTGCACTACATGACCATCATGACCTCTCGCATGTGCTATCTGCTGCTGGGAGGGGCCGGGCTGGGGGGAGTTTTCCACGCAGCAATACAGCTTCTCTTCATGTATCAGATACCCTTCTGTGGCCCCAATGTCATTGATCACTTTATGTGTGATTTGTTTCCCTTGTTGAAACTGGCCTGCATGGACACGCACACCCTGGGTCTCTTAGTCATCCTCAACAGTGGGGTGATGTGTGTGACCATCTTCCTTATCCTCATCACCTCCTATGTGGTCATCCTCTGCTCCCTGAGGTCTTGTAGCTCTGAAGGGCGGCACAAAGCCCTCTCCACCTGTGGCTCCCACCTCACTGTGGTCATCTTGTTCTTTGTGCCATGCATTTTCCTATATGTGCGGCCTGTGGCCTCTTACCCCATAGACAAGGCAATGGCTGTGTCCTTTACCATTGTTGTGCCCATGTTAAATCCATTGATCTACACCCTGAGGAATGCTGAGGTAAAAAATGCCATGAGGATATTGATGAAACGAGTGACCCTGGATGTCATTGGCTTATGTGCTAAGGAAAGATTTTTCCTACAAGGATAATGAGTTCCTGCAAGTCCCATTCATTCTAAATCATTGGGCGCCCTAGGGTCAATGGCATCTTTTATGTGTGCCATTCAGATTAAGATACTATAATCAAGTTTTTTCCTAATTCTCTAGTACATTTGCTCCAACCTTGTTTTTAGAAGACTCTGGGAACCCTTTTTCCTCTTCCTTTTTTTTTTTTTTTAATTAATTCAAGTCTGATTTTCAATAATTCCAGTCCTGGTTCAATGTTTTTGTTTGTTCTTACTCTGCTTGCTGCTGAACTTCTCTTTCCCAGAGCTATTGCTTGGCTGGCTCCATCTCATTTTTTTTTTTTTTTTTCCTATTTTTACTTCCTTAAGGTGAAGTTTCCACATCTCTTTAAACAAGTCTCTCCTGATGTTTTTCCCTGGGCATTCCCCTTAGTTATTCTCTGCCTCTTCATTCCTGGATTCATTTTACTTGTTTTCATTTTGCCTAATGTCAAAAGAGAACAAAAAGCCCACGGCAGCATAAATAACTGGTTATAAGTAAAAAATTTAGGATTATGATGTTTCTGTTTTAATTTTAGAATTACAGAACTGGAAGGATCTTAATGATATTCCTAGCCTCAAATGTTTGTACTCTGTTTGGGAATTTTTCTACTGTCAAAAGTAGGTCCAAAAGCTCCATCTTCTATTAAATAGGTAAGAGCTGTTTTTACCATTTATGTTGAAATTAGTACCTGTCAGTTTGAATGCAAATTTCTTCTCTTAACTCTTATAAATTCATTCACATTAAATAGCTTTCTTGTTAATCATATTACTTCGGAGTTCAGGGCCTGTATTCTTTTTTTTTTTTTTAAACAATTTTTTAAAAGATTTTTATTTATTTATTTGACAGAGAGATAGATAGATATCACAATTAGGCAGAGAGGCAAGCAGAGAGAGAGAGAGAGAGAGGAGGTATCAGGTTCCCTGGGGAGCAGAGAACCCAATGTAGGGCTCAATCTCAGGACCCTGGAATCATGACCTGAGTCTAAGGCAGAGGCTTTAACTCACTGAGCCACCCAGGAACCCCCAGTGCCTGACTTCTTCTTCTTCTTTTTTTAAATTTATCTATTTATTTATTTATTTTCAGCATAACAGTATTCATTGTTTTTGCACCACACCCAGTACTCCATGCAATCCCTGCCTTCTCTAATACCCACCAACTGGTTCCCCAAACCTCCCACCCCTTGCCCTTAAAAGCCCTCAATTGACTTCTTAACAGTAACATTTGAAACAAGTTTTGATCTTACTCCCTTTTTATAGGAACTTGCTGTTACTAATGTTAGCTTATAAATCATATGATTCTCTCTCTATAAGAAATGAACATTTCAGTACTATTCATGATACAATTGCATAGCAAAATAGAGTAAAATGGTGTCATAGTTTGGAGAGAATATCTTCTTAAAAAACTATTGCAAGCATGAAATTAATGGAAAAACATTAGATGAACTTGCTTCCTATTTCACTGAGAAATATTAAATCAGAAGAACATTTCCACAGTCATGACTATCAATCTACCAGAATCTGTTCAATTATATACCACCTTCTTACCATCTCCAATAAACACATAATCCTTCCTCCTATCCAAAGGCAACCAATCTCTACAATCTGTGTTCTGAGCCTCACCTCCATTTCACTTACATAAAGGCATCTCTTATTTCACCTGTATTTCCCTTACTGATGGATCATTTGCTTCAGCAAAGAAGCAGTCTGTCAATTCTTTTATTTTTAAAATGAAATCTTCCCTTGGTCTTATTTCCTTTATCACATACTACTCCATTTCATTTCCTCCTCTTTGTAGCAAAACCTAAGAGGCTCTTTGATGCCTGTTATCCAATTCTTTATATTCTCTTTAAACATTTTCCAGGAATACTTCAGTACCTAACACTGAAAATGTTCATTTCAAGGTCACCAGTGACATCTGTGTCCTATGTTTGAGTAATCTTTCCTCATTTCTTATCTTATGGACTCCATCATTAATCCCAGTCAGAAGACTGAAGAATCTTTCTGTGTTCCAATCAGACAATAAGCAAATACAAAAGTACCTCCTCTTTCCCTGCAATTCTAGAACTCCAGCAGTAACTCACTCTATCTCACCCTGGATATTCACCTAGGCAGTGGACCTTTGGGAAATTTGAC
Source organism: Mustela nivalis (assembly GCF_964662115.1). Lineage (NCBI taxonomy): Eukaryota > Metazoa > Chordata > Mammalia > Carnivora > Mustelidae > Mustela > Mustela nivalis. Next base: position 104,435,319 of record NC_139028.1, read on the forward strand.
TGGCTCTGCCCAGTAAGGCCCTGATTTTGAGATACCATTTTCTATAATGAATTAATAACACCCCTTCACCAGAATGACAAAGTATATTTTCATTAAAATTGATAAACTTGATTCTTAAATTTGTATGTATGTGTAGCTATGTTTGAACATCCTTGGCAATAAAACCAGTGTGAGGGACATAGAGATAGGGGACAGGATCTTCTACAAACCAGAACATACCATAAAGCTCTGCTTTGTAAACATTTTGCTGTAGGCCTGTTAATAAAGAACTTTAACGAATGGAAGAAATGGCCCAGAGATTAAGCCATCTATCTTTGGAAACTTGGTATAGATTTTGTATATTAATAAATGATGAAGGCAAGATTTTAAATCTGAGGGTAGAATGGTTTATTGGATCAATTCCCCTCATTTCATACATTTGGACCAATTGGACCAATTCCCCTCATTTCATACATTTCTTTGTGCCTGTCTCTATCTCTATCCTCTCTCATTTTTGATTTGTAAGTCTGTTTTTTGAAATTTCACCTAATATTTGCACAAATAACATGTTTGTTATATTATCTGTCTCCCCCAACTGCACACTATTATTTCAGTGTTACAGCTCTCATTTCCTCTAACAGAATCAAGTAATTAGTGATGGAGAAAACAGGGCATGGAATAAAGCGGAAGATGCCAAGTGTGGTTTGAAGTAGGGTCCAGAGTTCCAGAAATAATTGCTGGAGTCCTGCTGTTGAGTCATGTGTTTAGAGGATCAGCTTCTCTAGGAATGTGGTCCTGGTCAGATGGTTCTTCGGGTCAGGGAATCTCTCTAAACTGTTAGTGAAAAGATAATAATACTTGTTCCTTAACACCACAGGGGAATAACACCTGTCCCTCAATACCACAGGTGAAAGTGCTTCTGCAGGTTCATTTTACTGATGAATCAATTCAATGCTGCTTCTTTTTGTCAGATGTGAATAGACATAAAAATAGGTAGGATACAGGAGTGTGTAGAACAACAGACTCCTGGGTATGTGCCCTCTCTGAAGGGACATCATGAACTAAGTATAAGTTTCCCTCAAGCTTCAACCCCAGGGCTACCTAGATTCAGAGTATACAGACCTGCCTTTCCTTCTCTTTTAACAAAAAAATGGAAAAGAGAAAAAGTTCTTTAATCTTTAAAAATTGTGTCCTTTAGTTTTAAAATGATGACATATATAGCTTAAGTACTGAGGAATAAAAAGTAGATTTCAGATTAGACTATACATCTTTGCACATTATTCATAAAATGTGTTAAACTTTAACAAGCACCTGTTGCTACTCTACTTCCAACACATTACAGGTCCTTGTGGATTATGTTGTACTTCATCCCAGGACTCAGCTCTTGTATTTAGTAAGCACATGGTCACATTGTCTTAATGCTGCACAGAGATCTTGTATTCTATCCCAGTGCACAGTTTTGTATTCCTGAATATGAAGGGAATGGAAAGCGTCTTCAAATGGAAACCCAGAAGAATTTGGAAAAGGAGAAAAGAAAAAACTTTAATTTGTTGGAGACATTAAAGTTTTGCAAATACTTGATTAAATCAAACCACAGGAAACTGCATCTTGAAAAATCATACTGATGTGAAATTGCCAAACCCTGGTGAGAACAGAGAAGCAATTCCATAGGGTCATGACCTTTCAGGGAAACTTCCTTAAATTGCAGTTGGAAACCAAGGAGAAAACTTCTTTCTTTCTTTCTTTCTTTCTTTCTTTCTTTCTTTCTTTCTTTCTTTCTTTCTTTCTTTCTTTCTTTCTAAGATTTTTATTTATTTATTTGACAGAGATCACAAGTAGGCAAGAGGCATTCAAAGAGATAGAGGAGGAGGAAGTAGTCTCCCTGCGGAGCATAGAGCCAAATGTGGGGCTGGATCCCAGGACCCTTGGATCATGACCCAAGCAGAAGGCAGAGTCATTTAACCAGAGGCTTTAACCCACTGAGCTACCCAGGTGCCCCAAGAAGGAAACTTTTGCTTCTTTACTTTTTTCCTGGAGACCATGTTGAAGATTGATAAGTAGTGGGGAACATTCTCTACCTTGTCAGCCAGAGTTACTCTTCCTCTCCCTCTTATATGTACAAGTAAGACTTGGGACACACTTCACATGTTGGGTAGCCATTGAAGGGGCTTTTCTCTGTGCGGTATAAGAGATTACCATCACCAGAATTTTCAAGAAACTGAAAATGGTGAGATTTATAATGCATATTTTTGCATTTTCAGAGAGGACTTTAAAGTGTGAGATAGTAGTTAAAAGAATGGTGTTGTTGTCCAGCTACCAAGTTTAATGCAAGCATTAGTCTATCACTTAACTGTGGACCGCTGGGCCAGCTGTATAACTTTTTTTCACCCTAAATCTTCATTTTTAATGTAGATCATATATAAAACATCTCAAAGGATTTGGAAACAAAATAATTCACTTGGTGTTCACAGGACAGCACTTGACACAATAATATGTTATCAATAAATAAGCAGCTGTTAGAATGCAAACATTTTTCAGAGGTTTAGGAGTACCTAATACATCAAGGCTAATGAAATTAGAACTTATTTAGTTTTTCATCTTCAGGTTAAATCCAAATGCTGATGTAATGCAACATATACCTATTTACGTCCTAGTCATGTAATCCTATTTTTTATTCTTTCCGGGCGCCTGGGTGGCTCAGTGGGTTAGGCCTCTGCCTTCGGCTCCGGTCATGATCCCAGGGTCCTGGGGTCGAGCCCCTCATCGTGCTCTCTGCTCTGCAGGGAGCCTGATTCCTCCCTTCTCTCTATCTGCCTGCTTTTTTGCCTGCCTGTGATCTCTGTATGTCAAATAAATAAATAAAATCTTAAAAAAAAAAAAGACATCCATATGTGGCTAACATATACTAATAAGTGCATAAAATCTTAAATTTAGCCTAAAATAGGATTATAGAATATTACTTACAATGGTGACCATACTATTAATTCCTCATATAGTTTTGCTTGTTTGTTTCTTTTTTCCTTAATGTCCTCTGACACAGAACTAATGGATATGGGTATAAGCAAGATGTCAGAGAAATAATTCAGGAGAGCAATCATAAAGTCAAGAGCTAGGCTTTAATAAAGTATTAGTCACAATAGAATCTCTAAGGACAGAAATGAGATCCAATCAGGTCAGATTAAAAAATGCTATGAATGAGTTGCAGTCTAGGGGCACCGGGTGGCTCAATGGGATAAGCCTCTGCCTTTGGCTCAGGTCATGATCTCAGGATCCTGGGAGAAATTCTGCTCAGCAGGGTGCCTGCTTCCCCCTCTCTCTCTGCCTGCCTCTCCTTGTACTTGTGATCTCCCTCTGTCAAATAAATAAACGAAATCTTTAATCAAAAGAAAAAAATTAGTTGCATTCTAAACTGGATACTCTAACAGTCTGTGTAAATGAAACAGAAAGAGAATCAGTGATCTAGAAGATAAGCTGAGGGAAAAGAAGGAAGTTGAGTAAAACAGAGAGAGGCATCTAGAAGCACATGAGGAAAGGGTTGGAGAGATTAATGAAGACATTAAACGTTCCAATGTCAGAATTCTTAGGATTCTCATATAGTTTTATAAACATACTTGAAAATTGAAACAAGAATTTCTATTATTTTCAGAATGATTGATGCTAGAATTAGCTTTGTGCCAAAATGAGTGGGAAGGAAATAGTGGGCAAAGGGGAGAGTGGGGAGGCAAAATTTCCCAGGTCACAGCCCAGGAGATGGTTCACAGTTCCGTTTACAGCCAGGAGGGTCCTTGAGCAATCTCTGGTGCACCTCCAGTGTATTGAAGAGTATGGCTATTGAGAAAGGATAGAGCTTTGAATCTTTGGGAAAGTTTTGGCCATGATACCTCTATTGGTGAAAAGCTTATAACAGTTTAACAATTTTAGTTTAAGAAACTATGTTATGTTATGTGAGTTCCACCTGCACAAATTAATTATACTGGACACTTGATAAAATGTTTCTCAAGCCCCCTCTCCTTTTTTTCCCCGAACTGCTAAGTTGATGGAAAATGATGGTGTTGTGGATTTGAAGATTTTTAGGGATGTCTGGGTGATCCATGGGCTTAAGCATCTGATTATTGCTTTTAACTCAGGTGACTGATCTAGTGTCTTGAGATTGTGCTCTGCCTCCAACTCTGCATTCAGCCTGGAGTCTGCTTCAGATTCTCTCTCCCTCTCCTTCTGCCCCTCCCGCTCATAATCTGTCTCGAGAATAAATAAATCATCTTAAATAAATTTGATTTTTGATTTTAAATTTCATAAAGATACTTACTGAAAATAAAAGTTTATTATTTTTGTATGTTCACATCTTGATTTTGATTATATTAACACATCTGTATAAATGGGCAGAGTTATTATGCATTTGTTGTTTTTCTCTTTTCACATTATAAAAATGCTTCACCATTCACGTCCTCACACTATTAATTAGTGTTTCACTGTCAGCATCAGGTGCTATCAATCTGTCATAGCCTGAATTGCAGAAGCATCCTCCTATTGTTGACCACGTTAGGTATTTCTAAATTTTCACTATTATAAATTACATGACATCATCTTCTGTTATAAAAGTTAACACCCTATTTCACTTTTAGAATAACCTTTAGTGTGGGAGTTACTACTATAAGGAACACAAACATGTTTATCATTCTCGAAATAATGAAAGGAATTTTGCAAATGATTGCATGAATAAAGCATTTTCACTGCAACTTTAGAATTAGTACATTTTTAAAACGCATGATTTAAAATAAAACCACATATTTTACCTTATGATGATCTAATATTTGAAGCTTACTGTGTGTGTAGACAGTGCTTAAAAATAATGCCAAATTGTTGATAGATCAAATCTTTAAGTAATTGGGCACTATCTTCTGATTCTAAATTCATTTATTCTGTGTTCTTCATCAAAGGGCCTCATCCAAACATGAACAAGGGAATCAGAAGGCTTAAACCTCTACAGCTGGATGGAGAATTGAAAGGCCAACCTGCTCTTCATTCTTGCAAGGAGAGGAAAGGTCTTGTTCCTTTCTGTTGACACAGTGGGAAAGACTTGGGTATTAGAACTAAATTTTCTCTATTAACATCCCAGATCTAACATCTATTCTCAAATTTATCTTTGTATGCATGAGTTTCGTACCAGTACAATAAGGATAAGACCTAACATGGACTGTATCCAAGGCACTAGGCCTAGAACTTTTTTTTGTTTGTTTGTTTTGTTTTGGTATTATTTAACTTAGTAAACATGGCAACACTCTGGTATAGGTTTTTTCCCCCCCTTCTAAATTCCAGTTCTTATTTTAAAATGATGAAGAAAACAAAAACAAAAACAAAAACAACCACCAAGCAACTCAACACATGGATGCTTGCTCTGTGTTTGTATGGAACTTTCCCATGTATCTTTCTCTTTTATAAGGAATGAATGAACTCACCTTAAAGGCCATGTTCATTTCAGATGTTTAAAGAAATATTTGAGAGTAGCCATGATTTGCAAGTGCTTCGTAACCTGAATGTTATTGTTCTGTTTGCAGATCAGGCAAACTTCTGGCAGGGATAGCATGCAAATGTACTCTGCTCCTATTCTGTGCACATGGGTGGACATGATAACTCCAGTGTCATGCTCCTTTCCTTAGAATCCTCCTCCTCCTCCTCAGTTCTTCCTGAGCTTCCACTACCACCTTCAACAAATTTGAATTCTGTGTTCACAGTGATGCTAGAAACACAGAAGATAATTTTTCATGTAGATGCACCAACTTCTTAATGACGACCGTATCACTTTACACTGGACTGAAACACATTTTTCTTTCTCATAATTGTAGCCTCTACATGGTCCTTCTGGCAGCTTTGAGCTTTCCCTTGGAAATCATGCAAAACCAAAACTTTGTAACTTGAGTTTGTCTTCCTGGGGCTTTCACAAAATCCTAGTTCAGAAAACAGTATTTGTTGTATTTTTGTTTGGATACATTGCAACTGTCAGGGGCAACTTGCTAATTGTGGTGACCATCAGCAACAGCCCAGCACTCCTCGGCTCCCCCACGTACTTCTTCTTGGCATTCCTGTCCTTCCTGGATGCCTGCTTCTCCACTGTCATTGCCCCACAAGATGATTGTGGACTCTCTCTATGAGAGGAAAACCATCTCCTTTGGAGGTTGCTTGACCCAGCTCTTTGCTGAACACTTCTTTGCTGGGGTGGAGGTGATTGTCCTCAGAGCCATTGCTTATGACCACTATGTGGCCATCTGTAAGCCCCTACACTACACAACCATCATGAACTATAGGCTCTGTGGCATTCTGATGGTATAGACTGGATGGCGAGTTTTCTGCATTCCATGATAAAATTTTTCTTCACTCTCCACCTGCCCTTCTGTGGCCCCAATACCATTGATCACTTCATGTGTGATTTGTACCCATTACTGGAGCTTGCCTGCACTGACACATCTTTGGCCTTTTGGTGGTTGCTAACAGTGGGTCTATCTGCATCATAATACTCTCTTTGTTGCTTGTCTCCTATGTTGTCATCTTGCTCTCTCTGAGAACCCATGAAGGGTAGTGGAAAGCTCTCTCCCGCTGTGGATCCCATGTCGCTATTGTGGTTTTCTTCTTTGTCCTCTGCATATTTGTATATGCATGGTCTGCACCTGTTTTCTCCTTTGACCAAATGGTGACTGTCTTTTACACCATCCTAACTTCTTTGCTCAATCCTTTTATTTACACTTTCAGGAATAGGGAAATGAAAAATGCCATAAAGAAAATATGAAACAGACTAATGGTGGTTTGTAGAGACAAATGAAACATTGAAGTTCAAAAAATTGTGAAGAATAAAAGTCAGATATTCCAAACAAAATCTTTGTGTGTTTTGTCCTCTTTAATAGGAGCTTATATATTGGGGAGAAAAAAAAAAAAAAAAGAAAAAGACAAAAAGCCAGTAATATGGTGCCAGGAAAAATATTTTCACACTTAGATCACTTACCAATTCTGATTTGGTAATTCAGTATTCATAGTAAATTAAAAAGTGTTGGAGATTATGTTTACTTAATATGTAAGATCCAGTGAAAAGATTAGGAAGAGAAATTACCCGTCAAAACTCTTGCCACTCATCCCATGTTTGGTAAATCTTTGTGGAGGAATGATAAAAAACATCTGAGAGATTAGAAACAAACTTAAACTATTTCAAGTTAAAAGAAACTTATCGGTAGGATATTGATCTCTGTGATCAATGAAGACAATAGTCAGGACTCAAGGGTGGAAGAGATCAAGAATTCTCATAAACTGAGCAGTTAGGAGTTCGTACATCATATGAATATGTTCTGAAAGAGGAACTCATACCTTGGATTTTATGACCTCACTTCCCCATCTACTCTTATTTATTTTATTTTATTTTTTTAAGTTTCAAGAAAAGTTATTGCTTTCTGATATGCTGATATAATTTAATTTTCTTATTTTTTTTGTCAGTTTCCTCTCATGGACTGTATGCTCTAGTTGAGGCAGGGAATTTTTTTTTGTTCATTATGTATCATAATAACCTAGAACATCCTTATGTAGGAGTTCAGTGAATAACTGTTGAATAAGTGCATAAATGAGGTATCTTCCCATATGCCCCTTTAAGTATATCTGTAACATTAAGACATCAAAGTAAAGTTTGGCAAAGGAATGTAGTTATTGCTGATATTAGATCTTGGTAATGGTATCTCTCTCTCTATATATAAAATTTTATATAATATGTATAAAATTAAATTTTATATAATTTTATATAAAATACAATTATATGTATATATATACATACATGTATATATATATATTTTTTAAATATTTTATTTATTATTTATTTGACAGAGAGAGTTCACAAGTAGGCAGAGAGGCAGGCAGAGAGAGAGGAGGAAGCAGGCTCCCTGCTGATGCGGGACTTGATCCCAGGACCCTGAGATCATGACCTGGGCTGAAGGCAGCGGCTTAACCCACTTAGCCACCCAGGTGCCCTACATGTATATATTTTTATATATATTTATACTATATATTTATATAGATAAATTTTTTATAATATATATAATTATATTTTATAATCTTTTATATAAAATATAATTAAATGTATATACAAAATTCAAGTAGAAAATAAAGCCACTGCTGTCTATGCACTTTCTCATTTTTCACACTCTGTTCCCTCTTCCACTCTCTGAAAAAAATAAGTCTTGCTCCCAGTGATCTGAATTTTAATTGTGAACTATCTCTTTATTAAAAAAAAAGATTTTATTTATTTGACAGAGATCACAAGTAGGTAGAGAAGCAGGCAGAAAGAGAGGAGGAAGAAGGCTCCCTGCTGAGTAGAGAGCCTGATGTGGGGCTAGATCCAAGGACTCTGGGATAATGACCTGAGCCGAAGGCAGAGGCTTTAACCCACTGAGCCACCCAGGCACCCCTGAACTATTACTGATCCAATTAAAATAATTTATCTCCTCAAATTTTCATTGTATCAGTTGGGTTTATATAGCCAGCATTTCTGAATTATTCATGGAAACCTTCCTTTGTAAGATACAACTTTAAATAAGCAGAGTTTAAATCAGTGCCCTGATTGATATTAAGATGAGGACAGAGGGGGCTTAAACTAAGACAAACCTCAGTTGGGAACCCTGCAATTGCACTGCTGGGTATTTACCTCAAAGATATAGATGTAGTTAAAAGAAGGGCCATCTGTACCCCAATGTTTATAGCAACAATGGCCACAGTCGCCAAACTGTGGAAGAAACCAAGATGCCTTTCAACAGACAAATAGATAAGGAAGATGTGGTGCATATACACTATGGAGTATTATGCCTTCATCAGAAAGGATGAATACCCAACTTTTGTAGCAACATGGATGGGACTGGAAGAGATTATGCTGAGTGAAATAAGTCAAGCAGAGAGAGTCAATTATCATATGGTTTCACTTATTTGTGGAGCATAAGAAATAGCATGGAGGACAAGGGGAGTTAGAGAGGAGAAGGGAGTTGGGGGAAATTGGAAGGGGAGGTGAACCATGAGAGACTATGGACTCTGAAAAACAATCTGAGGGTTTTGAAGGGGCCGGGGGTGGGAGGTTGGGGTACCAAGTGGTGGGTATTAGAGACGGCACAGATTGCATAGAGCACTGGGAGTGGTGCAAAAATAATGAATACTGTTATGCTGAAAAAAAAAAAAAAAAGACAAACCTCAGTTGGCATTTGTTCTATTTCCACACAGTTTCTTGATGGGATGAGCATAGTCAAGTGATTTCAGGAAATCCTGGCATTGTTTTTTTTTTTTTTTTTTTTTTTTTTTTAAGATTTTATTTATTTATTTATTTGACAGAGAACACAAGTAGGCAGAGAGGCAGGCAGAGAGAGAGAGAGAGAAGCAGGCTCTGCACTGAGCAGAGAGCCCGATTCGGGGCTCGATCCCAGGACCCTGGGACCATGACCTGGGCCGAAGTCAGAGGTTTTAACCCGCTGAGCCACCCAGGCGCCCCTCTGACATTGTTTTGACAGAATTTGGAAACTCAATGTCATCCAGTCTTATGGTGTACAAGAAATTTAATGATCACTAAAGGCCTTTTTACTCAGAGATTGAAGAATTTTCATGAGATTGTTGACTCAGCTTCTTGCCTTTGGCCACTTCAGGATCTCCTTGCAAACTATCCTCCAGAGTGCTGGGTAGTAACATGATTTTCCATGGGAAAAGTAATTTTTAATGCAATCTATATCATCTTTGATAGCTTATAACTTTTCTCAGACAACTTTCTGTGTGGATATGAAGAATGGCACATATCCTTCTGTGTGGCTATGTGGAACAGCACACATCTTTTTTTAAAGACTTGTGTATACATTATGTATGGATGTATGTATATATGTATGAATGTATGTATGTATTTCAGAGGGAGAAGAGAGAAAAAAGTAGGGGGAGGAGCAGAGTGAGGGGACAGTAGGAGGACAAGCAGACTCTGTGCTGAATGCAGAGTCTGACACAGGGCTAGACCTCATGACCCCAAGACCATGACCTGAGCCCAAATTAAGAGTTAGAGACTTAACTGATTGAACCACCCAGTACCCCATGGATGGCACACACATTTAAAAAGAAAAAGAAAACACAGAAGACACGTATTCAAAAATTCCTTCCCTTTCCTTCTTTCCTTTCTTCCTCTCTACATTGACTTAGAAATGTAGTTAAGATTTGGAAAGGGAGTACTGAATATTAATTTTAAAAATTATATATATATATGTATATATATATATATATATATTGGGGACACCTAGGTGGCTCAGTCAGTTGAGTGTCTGACTCTTGATTTCAGGGGTCAGGTCATGATCTCATAGTTAAGAGATTGAGCCCTGTGTGGGGTTCTTCACTGGGTGTAGAGCCTGCTTAAAATTCTTTCTTTCCCTTTGCCTTCCCCCCAACAACTCCTGTGCTCTCTCTCTCTCTCTAAAAAAAGTATTCAAAAGAAGAAAGTTGAAAGAAAGAAAAAGAAAAAGAGAAATTTTTATTACTGGTTGACTTTTCCTAAGAGAAAATTGGAAATTAAAGAAAGTAAGAAACTTGCTTAACATCACATAGCAAATAATGGTGATGCTAGGGCTCGTGTCTGTCTATCCTGCATAGTTCATGTATCTAAGCCTTTAGGTGGCTTCAACAACTTTCATGATTCTAGAAGAGATGGGCTGAAGCAAAGCTTATGGAGAAGTGAACAGAGTTTCCTCTCCTGCAGTTCACAGTGAGTTGAAGCTAACTAATTGGCCCCAAAGCATGTGTTTGCCCATGGACTGTCTGAACAAGTTGACACATTGGACATCCTTTGGGACGGTTGGGAGTAATGGTTTTCCTGGAGTTCCTGAGGCTGGATGCCTGCCTTAGGCATTTGTAAACTTGTGTGAGAGTTGCCATAAATATGCAGTGCTGTGGAAGAAACCAGTTACTCATATGTTTTCCAAAGGAGCAACTCTGGGAAGAGAGGCAGCCTCAAAGGAATTTCTCTCTCAGAGTGCAGGGATAAGGTTCCTTCACAACGTTTTGAGGAACTGAATTAAGAAATTTCTCTTTTTTATGAACATCTCCCCTACTCCAATCTAGAGCTTGTTGTTTTTGTCTAAATTCGTGTTTTGGGGGTGGAACTGTGTAATGTAGGGCCACATGCAGAGTCCCTGTTCTGCATAAACTCTATATTCCATCACCTCTTGTGATAAAAACATTGACAAATCTCAATGAAGTATAGTTTGCATGTTTTATTCAAGGTTCATATGATTCACCCTCTAAGTAAATTGAAGGTGAAGATATGAAAAAATTTGCTCTACTGGAAGTCATCTATTTCCTCATAAGCAAAGAGGTAAGCTTTTTAGTCTGTCTGAGATCATTTCCTTACATTCCCTTGTCAAGCCTGATCTGATGGAATCTATATTCAGAGGGTCTTCTAACAAATGGTGAAGTTCCTGGACACTATTTCTACCCATGGGGTGCTGAGGTAGTTAAGGCTTCCCAAATCTTTGCTGGCCTCAGTGCAAGGATTTCCTACTTTCAAATCATCTCTGTTTAATGTAGGGGTGGGGTAGAGCAAGAAACTTCAGCATGGCATTGAGGCCAACTTGGGAGAAATTTCTCTCTTGGGGAGGCCCTCGATTTGAAAAGTTTTGGGTCAGTCGCGATGCTTCTGGGCTGGGTATAACTAGGAGTGCACTTTCTACACACTTGGGTTTTTAAGACCCTGCTTATGACTCACCCCTGCAACTTCTGTGTGGTTTTGGGGTGAGGGACCATGTGGTGGGTCAGAAAGAAAGAATTGAAGTCTCCAATGAAAACTTAAGTCAAACGACCCTCTCCAATATGTTTGCTCACCTCCCCTCTTTTGTATGTCTTTTCTATCTTCTCCCCTAACCCTTCTCTTTCTGGTGTCTCCTCACTCTCATTCTCCTCTCCCCTGCTCTGACTCTATGCTCTCCTTGCCCTATCTTCCTCTTCACCATTATTCATTTGGGTATCTAGTTTTCCCTATTCCTCACCATGCAGTTTATAGAACCCGATTTTTACAGAACTGGAAGTTAAGGTATCAGATGGCACCCTTCTCTGATCTTTCAGGATTTACCTTCTCTTGCATGCAATGATGATAGGGATTTGATGTTTTATATGCTGTGGAGGGTGAATACTAGGGAGAGAAAATGCTACCTAGTAGCATCCCATTCCTGCTTTAGCCTGACTGTGCTGTACCACAGAAACTTTCTGGATCACAGGTGAAACTCTGCATACAGATTTTTCGGTACATAAAGCAAGGGGCCACACCAAAATTGCAAGAAAATGTGAATGTCAAAAATACTAATAAAAGAGGAATATTGTTTCAGTGATGTTTGAAGATTACAGAACAAGAAACATATATAATCTGGGACTGCATAATTCAATTGTGTATATAATCTAAATATTAAGTATATATATTAAACATATGTATGTATTTAATAAGAAGTATTTATTAATAGAAGAGATAGAGGTAGAAGTCTATTGACCTGAGAAAACCAAGGGATGTCTTTGGGTAGCAATATAATTTGAAATGTAAAATTTAAACAGGTTAAAAAGTTAAAATTAGGATTAAGGAGAATAAGAAGCATTCTCTATTACTGTGAAGTCACCCAAAATCTGAGAGAGAAGATAGTCTGGGAGTGTGAAGGGATAGTGATTGAATTCAGTGATAGAACTATGAGTGTTGGTGTTGATCTCATATAATGTGCATATCTTATAAATGCTACTTTCTTGTCTTAATGCCCCAAATCTTCTTTTTGCTTATTTAAACGAGAACAAATAGAGCTACATCACTTGGATTTACTGATTGTCCATTATTTGCCCCTGATCCTCTCTATTACAACCTTTTAAAGTCACCCAGATCCCCAGGAATCTAATGTTTTAAAACAAAACAATCATTATTTTCATTCTTTTCTGATGCTGTCAGAGACCATTGGAACTATTGATCACAGCATATAGTTAAAACATCTTTAGTTTATCATAAAACTCTAGTATTATTTTAGCTAGATGGCAAATTAATTTTAAGTTTTATTTAAATATGGAATTTTATTAGGGTAAATGGGAAGTTTATATTCTACTTAGAGAAATTGAGAATAAACTTATGGCATACTTGAACTTCAGAGAAATGTGCTGGAAAATCCAGTTTACATATTTAAGGCCAATACTTCACTTCTTTATCATTTTTGAAACTTCACTGACCAGCCAATTGATAATTAAGTGACCATTGTTCTTTTGAAACCAAAATTCAATTGATATTATCACATATGGTTTTATGTAATTCTTATATCAGTAATGGTCTTATCTAAAGGTGTGTTATCCTTCTGACTTGGTTGAAAAGAGGCTGAAGAAATATTTATATGTCCCCTTACATAGATTGAAGATATTAGAATGTACTTAGTATATATTGGTAACTACTTTGTTTTGTTATTGATTCATTGAAGGATTGTTGATTTATCAGAAAGAGCTTCTCAAAATTTATACTAAAATAAATACTACATTATTTGACACCAATATTAAAATGTACAGAAACATTGTAGACAGAATAAAAATAAATTGTACTAATTTCCTAAATGGAAGCAATAAAAGAAGGTATAATTATGGCTGCCATGAAGCTGAATTAGGAAGTAATTTCTTCTTAAAAGCATAATCCAAGCAAGGTACTCAAGAGGTAAGGAATAATAAAGGCAAACTGGTGACCAAATCAAGAAATGTTTATTTTACGAGAGAGTCTCCAATTGTATATATTTTAAAATCAAAATGGATGATCTTTTTCAGTAATTCAGCTGCATATACATTGTAAGCACATCATACACATAGTTATATACTTAATAAAGTATCTATTAGGGTGTCTAATTGTCAAATGAAGATAAAGCTTCAAGACCTTGAAGTGACCTGATCAAAATCATACAGCAAAGTCATTAGTTCTCAGAACTTGGCAGAACTAACCATTACGTGAGAGCTTTGTTACCCCTGAAAATCTTGGTTCACATAAGAAGACCTTCAGTTAATGCTCATGGTTAAAGCATGGACAAAGCATTAAAAAAAAAAAAAAACCAAATTTCCCAAGTCATTTCAATATATGAAAAACTGAGAGCCACTGATTTATGTGTTGATGGAATTAGAACTATATAAGTGCAATTTTGAGTCCAATTTCATCACCATAGCCAGGTCACTATTTCCCCAATTTTCTCTGCAGATGAACAGTTTCTACATTCGCTGTAACCATGAAATTGAATAGCAATGTGAGTGAATTCATTCTGCTTGGGCTAACCCAGAATGTTCTGAAAGAGAAAGTCGTGTTTGTGGTCTTCTTCTTTCTATACCTTGCAACTCTGATGGCAAATTTACTGATTATGATGACCATAAGATACAGCCGGACACTTGGGAGCCCCATGTACTTCTTCCTTTTCTACTTATCCTTTGCTGATGCCTGTTTCTCAACAACCACTGCTCCTAGGTTGATAGTAGACTCTGTATCTGAGAAGAAAGTCATCTCCTACAATGAGTGCATGACCCAGATTTTTGCATTTCACTTCTTTGGATGTATGGAGATCTTGGTGCTCGTCCTCATGTCCTTAGATCGCTATGTGGCTATTTGTAAGCCCCTGCGGTACACAACTATCATGAGCCACCGTGTCTGTGGTACAATGGTGAATCTGGCCTGGGTGGTATCTTTTATCCATTCTTCTTCACAGATTTTCTTGGCTTTGGAACTACCATTCTGTGGACCCAATGTTATCAATAATTACTTCTGTGATATGCCAACTTTGTTGAAACTTGCCTGCATGGACACTCATTTAATTAATTTACACATAGTTTTTAATAGTGGGGCTATCTGCATGGTAAGTTTCATTGTCCTGCTTACCTCTTATATTTTTATCTTACATTCTCTGAATAACCAGAGTGCAGAAGGAAGAAAGAAAGCCCTCTCTACCTGCACCTCCCACATTATCGTTGTCATCTTATTCTTTGTCCCATGTATATTCACATATGATCGTCCTGTAACTACATTTCCAATGGACAAAATGGTGGCTGTGTTCTACACTATTGGGACACCCTTGCTCAACCCTCTGATTTACACTCTGAGAAATGCAGAAGTGAAAAATGCCATGAGGAAGTTATGGTGCAACAAACTCTGACTTGAAATGGAAAAACAAACAAACAAAACAAAGCAAAACAGAAGACTCCAATTTCTAATCCTGTAACAGCTTAAATAAGATTGGGTTGATAGAAATCATTTCTATGTTTTCATCCCAGTGTGGACAATTGAATCTTCTCCCAGTAGGTTGTTTGTAGATATAGTAGAATGACCACGGAGCACAGACCCATTTCATTTTGAGTCAGCATCATACACTGCCACACTATCAAATACAGTAGTATTTGTGGGAGATAAGCCCAATTCACCTTTCTGCTGTCTGCACAGCAGATTGTGAGGTAGCCCTTGTTTCATCTATCACCTTAGCTCCATCCTTTGTACATTTTTCTGGGTTGTGTTTCTCTTTTCCATGGTTCTGAGCTGGGTTGAAAGACTGGTCCCTAATTTTGACTGGCCTATTTTGTTGGATATCTATTTTGACACTACTAAATCTTGATCTTTTCTTTTCTGGCTCAATGATGAATATCCTCAAGTCAGGACTAGAAGCTAATGATGCCACAGTACTAATTTAGCTATTTGGCCCTTGTCTTCCTGTTGTAACATCTGTAAAATTGGCCTTTTCTTTTTCTTGTCTCTTGAGCATGTTTGAGGATATAACTCATGGCCTTCTATTCAAATAGTATAATTCTGGCTATAACAAATAAATTCATTGTGTTGATCCACAATTTCTATGTACTTTAATATCTTTTTTCTTTGTTCTTCATGCTTACCATTATTTATTCAAATTTTAATGTCATATACATTTCTCATATAAGTCCACAAGCATTTTCCTAATTGTTGGTTGGTGAATTGGGGACAATTTTATCCAATTCTGAGTGTTATATTATAAAAACAAACGAGCACATATATGAGAAAAGCAACAGCTGACAGAGAAAATAGAGCTAATGTTACAATATTTCATCCAAAAAAGGAATATACAAGGGATTGTTTCATAACTAGTGGATAGGATTGCTTGGTTGCCTGGCATGGCATGCACATTTCTGGGTTGAGAGAGATGTTTCAGGTTATGGTTTCTTGAATTGTACCTTTATTAAGCAAAGTTTGCATGGCAATTTGACTTTCTATAGAGATTTCCCTCTTTGGAGATAAAAGTCTTGACTAATGACTAGAATAAGAACATTAGTGTTTTAATTTATATTTTTCATGTATGTCATTAGACTTACATTCTATTTCAGGTACTGTTAATGAATGAGTAGGGACAACTATAGTCATTTCCTGTGAGAGTGGGCAATGAGTATCTCTCTGAGAATAAATATAATCAAGACTATTTTGCTACAGATCTGTAGCAAAGAAGCTACAGTTGGAGCTTGACGTGTGGCAGATGAATTCGTATAAATCCATTCTGAGAGGCTTTGGTTGAGTAAGCCTCCTTGAGGAGAAAGGTCAAATCTCCTACTCTGACAATGAAAGTTTGGAAGACTTACTTAAAGTTCATCTCCTGTACTGGAAAATCTCTCAATGTACAAATTCTATAGAGGTTCCTGGGTAACTGAGTCAGTTAAGCATCTGACTCTTGGTTTTTGCTCAGGTCATTTTCTCATGGGTTGTGAGACCTAGCCCCTTGTAGGGCTCCATGCTCAGTGGGGAGTCTGCTTGAAGATTTTCTAGCTCTGTCCTTTCCCCTGCTCTCATGCTTGCTCTCTCTCTCTCAAATAAATAAATAAATCTTAGAAAAGTACAAATCGTGTAGATGATGAGGCAGGAATTTCTTGGTTGGTAACATAAGGCATCAATAAGCTACTTGCCTCGCCACATTTGCCACAAATTTAGCTTTGCTATTAATTGCTATATTTTGGTATTGCTATAGAAACATAGAGGAAGAACAGAAAAGAGGAGAAGGAACAAGTAGTGATGAAAGTGAGATTCTGAAGGAGAGAAGGCTTTTCAGCTTCAGTTTTAGGAACTTCATTAGGTGAATGTTTGTGGAAGATCACTGATAATCAGGAAGCATTTTTTTTCTTTTTCTTTTTTTAATCAGTTCTCTTTATCTGAGATTTCTCTGAAAGTACCTTTATTTAGGAAACTAAAGCTCAGAGGAAAATTTTCATTTCCTTATGTTATATTAAAAGTAAAATAAAATCAAGAGTCTTTGTGACTTTACATACTGTCTCTATGCTGATGACTCACAAATTTGCATTTCCACTACAGACCGCCTCCTTAAATGCCAGACTTGTACACTCAACCACTTGCTTGATACTTGCTTTCATATATTTATAGATATCTTTATATTTAATGACTGATTTTTTCCCTTTCAAAAGTCTGTTTAATATGCTAGAAACCTGTGTGTGTATAAATTAACAACTCAATATTAGATATTTTTAAATTCACAGATAGGCACTCTTTGAAAGGACAGTTATATAATCTTGACATACAGTCCCTCTGGGTGGAACTATCTAAACTCTAATTTTTAAAAAATCTAGTACAGATGACTAGCCTAAAGTATTTCTGTCAGGTTACATTTTTCTTTCTGATTTGTGTTAAATGTTCTATTTGATTCTTTCTAGCAACTTGACTAAACAATTTATTTTTAGAGTAGACATGTAAAGCATGTTGAAAAGGCGTAGTATTCAGGTGCCTGTGTGCCTTAGTTGGTTGGGTGACTGCCTTCAGCTCAGGTCATGATCCTGGAGTCCCAGGATTGAGTCCCATATCAGGCTCCCAGCTCCAAGGGGATTGTGCTTCTCCCTCGGACCTTTTCCCCTCTCATGCTCTCTCTCATTTTCCCTTTCTCAAATAAATATATATATATTTTAAATGGCATAGTATTTAGTCCACTTAAATTGTACATGACTTCACCTGGAAGGTCTTTTAAGCATAATTAAACAGTCATGGTAAAAACTGCCTTCCTGAAACACAAGATTCCTGAAACATCTGAGCCTGGGCTGTTATACTTTCACATAAAGAAGCATGGTTCTACTAGAATAATGATAATTTTTATTTTATTTTATTTTATTTATTTTTTTTTAAGATTTTTATTTATTTATTTGACAGAGAGAAATCACAAGTAGATGGAGAAGCAGGCAGAGAGAGAGAGAGAGGGAAGCAGGCTCCCTGCTGAGCAGAGAGCCCGATGGGGGACTCAATCCCAGGACCCTGAGATCATGACCTGAGCCGAAGGCAGCGGCTTAACCCACTGAGTCACCCAGGCGCCCGAATAATGATAATTTTAAAATGTTAACTATTTTCATTTAGTTTCTTTAAGGCAAAATTTATACTGTGTTGTGTGTACTCAGAAGACAGCAAAGATGATGAATTCCAGAGTGACTGTACTGAGGTGTCTTAGGTCAAATTGAGCAAAACTAGGCTGATGTGGTTTAGTGCAAGCTGTGACCCTTGGCTGGGCTCATGATGTGGTATCTGCTCAGCCACATCAACTGTTGCTTCGAGGTATCAGGGCAATTACCTTTCTTTTTTTTTTTTTTTTAAAGATTTTATTTATTTATTTGACAGAGGGGGACACAGCAAGAGAGGGAACACAGGCAGAGGGAGTGGGAGAGAGAGAAGTTGGGCTTCCCTTGGAGCAGGGAGCCTGAGGTGTGGCTGGAAATCAGGACCCTGAAATCATGATCTGAGCTAAAGGCAGGCAATTATGATTGAGCCACCCTGGTGCTCTGGGTGATTACCTTTCTTTAGTGTTGTGTAAATTGCACATTTACATTCAGAATGAAAATGCACATTTCATTACTGCGAGGTTTTGCTATCAAATCTGGTGAAATTATTTCATGAGACAGTCATGTTGGAAAGCTTCCTGGAGAGCAGGTGTTCATAGGTGGTTTGAGCTCTGAGATAGTGTATTGCTCTGAGGTGGTGTATTGCTCTTAGGTGGTGTATTGCTGAATCTTTACATTTCCAAGAGCAGGAGAAATCAGTATCCTCTCATCACTCCATGTGTGTCCTATAATGCAACATCTACCTGTGACTGTAGCATGCCTTCAGTACACATCTTTTTGTTCTTTCCTTTTTTTTCTGTTCCTTTTCTTTTTTTTAAGATTTTATTTATTTATTTGAGGGAGAGAGAACACACAAAAAGGGGGAGTGGGATAAGGAGTACCAGGCTCCCCGCTGAGCAGGGAGCTTGAATCAGAACTCTTTTCCAGGATCCTGGGACCATGACCAGAATGGAAGGCAGATGACTAGCTGACTAAGCCACCCAGGTGTCCCCCACTTCTTTTCTTTAAATTAAAAAAAATATTATTGATATTAATTTATATTAATGTTTATATTAATATACCAATATTAATAATTAACTTTATATTAATATCTATCATTCTATATTAATAGTAATATTAATAAGTAACAATTATTTTTAATAAAATCTTTAAAAAAATTTTTTTTATTTATGTAGGGGAGAGAGGGAGAGTGAGCAAAGCAGGGGGTAAAGGGTAGAGGAAGGGGAGAAGTAGACCCCTCTCTGAGAAGGGCTTAAAGCATAGAGGATCCCCCCGTAAGATAGTTCCAGCACATTCTACATGATTACCCTGGTTTTGATCAGGTCTGTTAGGGGTATCACAATGGTGAAAATCATGTCTGCCAGATGTCCAGCCATGGTGGAGTCCACTTGGAAATAAGGCCCAGGTCATCTGTGAATAGTTACTAAACTTTTAGTAGACATGGTGTTGCAAGGGAAGAGGTGCAGTGATGGCCCCTGTGTCCCTTCCAGGTCCTAGACTCCCTGTGTCTCCAGGACCCCTCCCCAGGAACCACCACCAGGCTGAACACATCCACTGGCCCCATCCCAGCCAGGGAGATCAACAGTGACTGATTGTTGTTGCAGTCAAACACCTGTGGCCTTCCCCAGACAATTCCATCCTTCTAGTTTCTCAGGCCAAACTCATGGAAGTCCAAACAATTGATAATATCACAGCTCACACCTAACCTGTTAGAAAAACATTTGTTTGCCTTCAAAATATTTGCAGAATATGATCTCTTTTACCACCACGTCTCCTTCCATCCTATTGTGAGCTGCCATCATCTCTCACTTCCATCATAGTCATGAACTCAGAATTGTCCCTCCTTCCTTCTATTGCCCCTTTGAACCTTCTGGTGTTTCGATACTTGCTCCCTTAGCTACAGACATACTGGTTGGCTTTCTTGCAATTTCGTGGACATCAAGCAGACTTTCCTTACTTAAGATATGGGAGATTGCCCAATAGCTTCATCTACTTATGACATTATTCTAATTTCTCCTCAGTGAGGTCTTCCTTATGGTTATTTAATACCAAATTCTTATTAGCATGCCTGATCTTTTTATTCTTTTTTAAATTTTTTATTTTTTTATAAATATATAATGTGTTTTTATTCCCAGGAATACAGATCTGTGAATCGCCAGGTTTACACACTTCACAGCACTCACCATAGAACATACCCTCCCCACTGTCCATAACCCCATGATCTTTTTATTCTTTTTTACCTTTCCTTCCCCCCCCCCCCCTTTCAGAGTGGTAGTGATTTGGGGCAGAGGGAGAGAGAAAATGTTAAGCAGGTTCCATGCCCCTTGTTGTTTCTGTATATTGTCTCTATTTCTTTCCAGTCTACGTTACTCTTGGGCTCTCTCTTCACACAAAGTATCTCCTTTAATGTTTCTTGAAGGGCTGGTCTAGTGTCACAAATTCTTTTAGTTTCTGTTTGTCTTGAAAGCCCTTTATCTCTCCTTCTCTTTATCTCTCCTATCTTATTCTGCTTCTATGACAGCCTTGCTGGATAGTCTCGGCTGCATAGTTTTTCATGTAGCACCCTGAATATATCATGCCAGACCTTTTCTGGCCTGCCAGGTGTCTGTGGATAGGTCTGTTGCCTGTCTCTGAAGTTTCTATCCATGTAGGTTAAGGAAGTCTTGTTCTGAGCTGGTTTCAGGACTTTTGCTTTGTCTCTGAAATTTGCAAATTTCACTATTACATATAGCGTGGTGTGTTGACCTATTTTATTGATTTTGAGGGGGGTTCTCTTTCTCTCCTGGACTTGAAAGTCTGTTCCTTCCCCAGAGTAGGAATGATATCTCATATACTTTGCTCCTAAATACCTACTTCCCCTCTTTTTCTTTCCTCTTCTTCTGGGACCCCATTCTTCTAATATGGCTTTACTCTATGATATCACTTTTCTCTCGATTTTTTTCCTTGTGATTCAGTAGTAGTTTATCCCTCTTTTTCTCAGTTTCTTTATTTTTTATCATTTAGTTTTTTATATCACTGATTCTGTCTTCTGCCTCATTTACCCTGGCAGCTAGAGTCTCCATTTTTTTATTTCATCTCATGAATAGCCTTTTTAATTTATACCTGGTTAGATTTTTGTTCTTTTATTTCACCAGAAAGGGATAATCTTGTATCTTCTATGCTTTTTTCAAGCCCAGATAGTATCTTTTCTTTTTAAGATTTTATTTACTTTTATTTGACAGAGACAGAGACAGCAAGAGAGAGAATACAAGCAGAGGGAGTGGGAGAGACAGAAACTGGCTTCCTGCTGAGCCAATGCAGGAATCAATCTCAGGACCTTGGGATCATGATCTGAGTGGAAGGCAGACACTTAATGACTAAGCCTCCTGGAATCCCCCAGCTAGTATCTTTATATTCATTGTTCTGAACCCTACTTCCAGCATCCTACTTATGTAGACTCTGATCTGGTTCCTGGCTGTCAGTATGCCTCTTGTTCTCCTTTCTGGGGTTAGTTCTTCCATTTTATCAGTCTGTCCAGAGTAGGATAGATTAATGAAAGAACAGCATACTAAAAGAGCAATGTACACTAAACTATTCACCTGTTCAGAAGAGACAGAAACTGGAAAAAGAGAGAGAGAAAAACAGAGAGAGAGAAAGAGAGAGAAAGAAAAGAGAATGAGATGGTTGAACAGAACAAATCAATACACTGCATTCTGGGTGTATTTTGGTCTGTATGTTAGAAGAAACTAGATCCTCATATTTTCAGGAAGGGAAAACTTATATATACATAAGTTTATATATATATAAACTTATATATATATATATATATATAAACTTATGTATATATATACAAAAATAAAATAAAATACAATGAAAAGATAAACTATACATATGGAAATAAAGATTAAAAATACTTTTAAAAAGTGTGGATAAAACAAGAAATTAGTTGAAAAGAAAAAAAATAAATCAAAGGTCTAAAGAATCATGAGAAAATACCACAAATCCTATATATTTTTTTCCTCTAACACTGGGTTTTTGCAGTTCTGGTTGATCAAGAAACTTGATGTTAGTTGGATAATCCTGCTGGTCTTCTGGGGAAAGTCAAGTTATTCTGACTCTCAGATGTCTTTGTCCAGGGTGGAATTGCACCGAGTTTGCCAGGGGTTTAGGCTCAGTTTAAGTGGCACCAGATTGCTCTATGTGGGTTTTGTTCCATGAAGACTTTCCCATGGCTTTAGAAGATGAGAATGAAATGGCAGAAGCCTGATTGCCAGTCGTGGAGAGAAAAGTTCATGCTTTTCACCCTTTAGTGAGTCCTCAGAGAAGAACACTCAATCACTCCTGTCTGCCTGGTTTCAGTCCACATACTGTGTTCATCTAGTCTGTGACCAAGAATTTCTATCTCAGGCACCAAACTCCATTTCTAGTGTCCAAACATTAGGGACAGCGGCAGGAGCCACCACTGCTGTTTCTACCAGGGAGGGGAGAGGGGAAATCTCTCCATGGTTCTCCCACTTCCTGGACCCCTGACAAGAGACTGGTCACCAGAATGTGCTGCAGTTTGCAGTTTATGGCAATACTGAGCAGAAAGCTGGTGCCTGGGCTCATTGTTTGCAACTACCTGGGAACTCAGGTGCAGTAAGGCATCCCCATTCTTTTTGTGACCCTGGGGATCCTGAGACCACATTGTCCCACCAGGGATTTTGCCCCACTTCACCCCTTGAGCGCCTTTCAGGCAAACTTCTAAAGGTTTTAATTTTGTGCTCTGTTGCTTATACCATTTTCCAGCACCCAGCTTACAGAGGCTTCCTCCTCCCAGGGTTTATCTTCCCAGAGATTACCTTCGATTCATGTCTCTGCAGCTCCTACCCTGCAAAACACTGTCACTTTTCCACTTGTAGAATTGTAACATTTCTTTTCTCAGGTCTCCAGGTGATTTTGAAGGTGTTCAGAATGATTTGATATCTATTTAGCTGATTTCCTGGGACCAGATGAAATTAGGGTCCCCTACTCCTCCACCATCTTAACTCTACCCCCAGTCTGCAGCTTTACAGACGTGGTCAGAGTAGTCTTCATGGAAGACATCACATTTGAATAGATAGTTGAAGAAGGGGAGGATGTCACCCATGTGGATATACACAGCAGAAATGTGTTGGAAGGTTTGAATCCAGTGAGATGGGAACACAGAGAGTATTAGATGAGGTCAGAGAAGAATTGGTGAGTCCAGATCATGCAGAGTCTTGTAGGTTACATTTAATGACTTCATTTGTGATGAGAGCAACAATGGAGTACCGCTGGAGAGCACTGATCAGAGAAGAGATAAGACTTGGTGTAGGACATCAAGGTGGATAATGGGTGAAACATTGAAAGGTTTGAGAATAAACCAGTCATGGCAAGCACTGAGCAATCTATATAATTGTTCAATCAAAAAAAAAAAAAAAGGTGCATTTTATTGTATTTAAACTATTACAACTTCATTTTTTTAAAAATAAACATATAATGTATTATTAGCTCCAGGGATACAGGTCTGTGAATCACCAGGTTTACATACTTCATAGCACTCACCATAGCACATATACTTCCTGATGTCCATAACCCCACCACCCTCCCCCTGCACCCCTCCCCTGGCCCCCTCAGTTTCTTTTGTGACATTAAGAGTCTCTTTTGGTTTGTCTCCCTCCCGATCCCATTTTGTTTCATTTATTCTTTTCCTAACCCCCACCTCACCCCACCCATTGCATCTCTACTTCCTCACATCAGATCACATTATAGTTTATATTTATCATCAATAGAGATCATATGATAGTTGTCTTTCTCCAACTGACTTATTTTGCTAAGCACAATACCCTCTAGTTCCATCCATGTCATTGCAAATGGCAATATTTCATTACTTTTGATAGCTGCATAGTATTCCATTGCATATATATACCACCTCTTCTTTATCCATTCATCTGTTGATGGACATCTATGTTCTTCCCATAGTTTGGCTATTGTGGACGTTGCTGCTATAAACATATGAGTGCTCGTGTCCCTTCGGATCACTACATTTAACAACTTCATTTTAAAATAGAAAAAATGTAAAAGAATTTTTATTTCCCCTTTCTTTACCTTCTTTTTTTACTTACTGACTTAATGACTTCAAAATATTTTAGAACATACAGAAATTTTAATTAGTAGTTTCCATTGTAATAATCTATGTTTTATTAGCATCATTAAAATGGATAATAATTATTATATCTGTAGTAAGATTTTCTAGAATAGGAACCTGGGAGAAGTTAAGAAACTTCCCTAAAGTCACAGAGACATAAATCATGAAACTAGAATTGAATGTTGTCACCTTCATTGAAATATACTAGGGCTAAGAGATTTGTGTTTATTTAGAAAAGTCTGGACAGTTTATTTAGAAAAGAGCAGGGTCTTTAGGAAATTTTAGTAGTCTATCCCTCAGAATGACTTTAAAGGTGCCCTTTTTCCTTAGAGCAGGGACATGAGTGGAGCAGTTAGTAACTGAAATGAGCGGGTTCCCTTCCCGGGACTAGGAGAGGAGAAGAGCTCTGGGGACAGAATCAGCCTGTTGACAGGTTTGTCCAGATTCCTTGGCACCTTGGTTTGCTGTGATTCAGCATTGCCTGAGCTAAGTAGTTTATAGAGCATATCATTTAGGTTTGGTTGGGAGGGACAGAGTCCTTATCCCTCCAAAGACTGGGTATTTGTCATAGGATCTCCCTGATATGAGGAAGCTGAGAGGCAAGGTGGGAGGGTTGGGGGTTAGGGAAGAAAAAAATGAAACAAAATGGGATCAGGAGGGATACAAACCATAAGAAACTCTCAATTTCACAAAACAAACTAATGGTCATTAGGGGAGGGGGTAGGGAGAGGATGGTTGGGTTATGGACATTGGAGAAGGTATGTGCTATGGTGAGTACTGTGAAGTGTGTAAACCTGGTGATTCACAGACCTGTAACCCTGGGGCTAATAATACATTATATGTTAATAGAAAAAAATTTTAAAAAAAAAGACTGGGTATTTGTGAACCTCTTTAAAGTCCCTATAACTATCTGATTGAGGAAGAAATGTTTCATCCATGTGTTCTGCCAGGGAATTGTTCTGGGGTAATACAGCTGGCTTTAGAGATGTTTCTGTCACAGAGCAGTGAGGATATTTACTTTTTATGCTAGAAAGTTCTAAGAGTAGCAGTAATAAACTTTCTGCTGGTATTACAGACCCTTCAGAAGAGTGTAACTCAAGCCTTCTAGAAAAGACTGGTTGCTGTGGAGTATCTTCTCTCCCCATAGATCCTGCAATGGAAAGCCAAGTAGATGTATTTGAGGTACAGTTTACATGTTGCAAACACACTGCACATGATTCATCTTCAAAATAAATCAGAATTGTGAGAGCAAAAACTATGAGCTCTCTATTGGACCTCATCTCCTTCTGTCTAAGAAATAAGGTATGTTTTCAAGCCCAACTAGAGAATGTCCCTTATCTTGTCCTTTAGTCTCATTAGGGACTGGGTATTTCGGGCAGTTGCCATTTTGTAGTTCTGTCTCCTGAGAAGCATGAAGTTCCAGAAACATATTTCTCTCATTGATGAGAAGATTCTGATGTGTCAGGGTTCCCGGCTTTCACTGGCCTCTGCTTGATGTAGCACTGCCTCAGGAGTAATTCTTATGGAAAACAGGGTCCATTGAAGTGGCAGATATAGTCTCCTCTGCTGGTGGATTTCTTATTTGCAAAGTTGAAGGTCAGGAGAAAGAAAGGATGTGTACTAACCACATGCAATCGGTATGCACTAATACTGTTTTTTTTTTTTAATATATTTTATTTATTTATTTGAGAGAGAGACAGTGAGAGAGAGCATGAGTGAGGAGAAGGTCAGAGAGAGAAGCAGACTCCCCATGGAGCTGGGAGCCCGATGAGGGACTCGATCCCGGGAATCCAGGATCATGACCTGAGCCGAAGGCAGCCGTCCAACCAACTGAGCCACCCAGGCGTCCCTGCACTAATATTGTTGATACTATGATTCTATGACACTATGATCCTTGTTGTTCTGATATTAATGATACTGTTGAATGTCCAAACCCACTGGCACCTATGAATTACATTCTCTTGCTGGTTTTGGAGTAAGGAATGATATATGGAGAGGATGAATGAGAAGCAAAGTCTCTAGGAAAGTCCTAGGAGGAAGCATTCTTCATCTCTAGCAAGGTTCTTTACTTAGCCTTGGACTGGGGTTTATATTTAAGTATAAATGTAAGTGCTGGTCTCTTTTTTGGACACATCTTAAAATTTCCATCCATTTGATAGTCAGGTCATGTACTGGACACACCAATGGCTTTCCTCCTTACCTGTTTATGGTTTCTGACTTTATACTAGCTACACTGTTATGGTTGTAGTCTGATGTTTTGTATGGTGTTGGAGGGTGGAGTGTACAAGAAGGAGAAGTTGCCATGAAGCACAAAAGCTACAGATCTGGTACTGGTTTCTTTTTGACTGCTCTCTGCTAAACTGCCTTCCAGCCTAGCCTATATTGCACAAAATAGATTAGTGTGAACTTGCCTTAGGAGATATAAATTCAAGTGAACAAAGATATGAAAACAAAAGAAAGAAGGCTATAATTAAGGGTTGCATGATTTATTAAACATATACACACATACATTTTACCAGTTTAAGTTCTTTAGCAAGAAAGTGGTTTGGGAAATCTTGGAAGGCTTTGCTGAGGACACTGTATCTGCAGCTGGTACTCTGGGCACAAGTAATGATGGAGACTGGAGATTGTTTCAGAGGCAGGTCATTTATGCACTAAGGAATAATGAAAATTTGATGAGTTTGAATTCTCATCGAATGAGATGGTATGGGCATATTTATGAGGGATATCAAGTGTCAGGCGTGGCTGGAGCATGCATGTCCAGAGGCCGTGAGAGGAAAGGTGGTAAGAAAAATTCCGACATGGCATTTGAGGTCTGTGAAAGTCATGGTGAGTATTTCAGCCATTGCATTTGAAAAATAATAGTAACTATTTTATCATTTTTATGATTCATCATATTTTTAAAATGATTACTTTTCCATGTTATATCAAGGAGCTAAAAACAGGGAGAGGGTAGAAAGGAGAAGAAGAGGGAATATCTGACGTTTTTTCATTCTGTTTAGAAACTTAGAAAGTCCACTTAATGGACTAGAATTGGCCATTTATAATACTCATGTCTATGAAATATCAACCTGCTTTTATGGTGTCTATGAATTGATAATGCTCACAATGAAATCTCACATAGATTTCTTACTCAGTGTGTTCTTTTTTTCTTACACAAAATAATGCAAGACATTTTATTTAGAATTTAACAAATACTAGAAATTGTGTGAAAATTTTTATCTTCTATGTTTTGGGAATCTGAGATGACCCTGCTTTTAGGGCAGCGAAAATACTCTGTATGATATATAATGATGGATGCAGGCCATTAATATTATTCCAATTCCATAGAATGTACCACACCAAGAGTGAACCCTGGGGTAAACTCTGGCCTCTGGGTGATGGTGATGTGTCATGGTTAAATGATCAGTTGTGACAAATGTGCCATTTTGGTGGGAGATGCTGATAATGGCCAGGAGTGATATCTGTGTGGAGGCAGGACTATATGGGGACTCTGTACTTTCTTAGGCTTTGCAGTGAATCTAACACTGCTCTAAAAAAAGAGGCTTGACAGCAACAACAAAACAAGCCAAAAAAACCAGAATGATTGTTAATAACACTGAAGGCTGCTGTCTATGCTTGGCACCCATCCTGCCCCAGAGACAGCTGAGAGTGAGCACTTCTGGTCCTTCACTATGAGGGGATGTGACAATTCTGAAGTCACCACAGATTCATTTTATTGGGGTACAGCAAATGCACCTGTTTGGTTTTCCCTGAGTTTCTTAGTTCAGGGGATACAAAGATGGATGTCTTTAGTGCAACTCAAACATCTTAAAGGACATAAGCACTGCATTACAGATAAGCTCAAAGTCCAATGGGACTACATTTGGAAAAAAAAAAAAAAAAGATGATTAAATTTTGTTGAACAACTAAATGGTTTTTACGGGGCACTTGAGTGACTCAGCGGTTTAAGTGGCTGCCTTTTGGTCAGGTTTTAAACTCAGGTTCCTGGAATCCAGCCCTGTGTTGGGCTTCTACTTCTCTGCCGGCTGTTCCCCTTACTTGAGGTCTTTCTCTCTCTCTTTTTCTCTGTGTGTCAAATAAATAAATAGTTTGTTTTTTTGTTTGTTTTTTAAAAACAAACTGAGTAATTTTGTTCTTAGGTGCTGAATAAATCATAATAAAATCAGCTCTCATATTCTCTGTGTCTCCAAATTGTATACTTGACCACAAGAATATATTAAAACTTCATATCCTGGTTTACATGGCCTTTGGCTGAGGAAAACTTGATTTTCCAAGTTCTTCCACTATGACTTTAGAAAATGTGTAGAATTTTGAGGTCTATATTGACTCTTTTCCCTATTATCTCTACTAATACTTTGATTTGATTTCTTTCATCTCAAATACTCTCCCCTCTGTTTTTCATATCATATCTTTGCATCACAAACTCTTTACAAGTAAGGGCCTATTTTATTTCTACTTTCTTCTCATCATGGACCCCACATAATGAAGCTGTTATATCCCTTTTCTATGTTTTTTGTTTGTTTGTTTGTTTGTTTTTATTCAAGACATTTGGAGACATCATTCCCAGGCTCTGACCACCATGAGCCAATTGGCATGATCCACAATAACGATATGATTTCAGCCATCAAGCAAAGGAAATTTGTGTGTAAAACCATTGTGAAGCTCTATTACAGGTAAATGAGCAAGGTAGATTAACAATTTTGAGAGTAAATATTAATAATCATAGTGGAAAATTGATACTAATAATCATAATACAAGTAACCATTTCAATTGCAGGGAGTATAGACCTGCATCTCCCATGCTTTATGCATACTGATTTAGCCTCCATTAAAAACCCTAAAGAATAGGTTATTTTACTTTTAGTGTTTACAGGTGAAGAAAATGAAACAGAGATATCAAGGGACTTGTTCAACATAGAACCATAGTGGGCCGTTGGATGAGGTATGAATCTAGGCTGTCTGGCTTCAGCCTCTATGCACTAGGTGCTAACAGAGGAGCTCACCTACCTCTCTGCTCTTCTTTATAATAGCTGCATCTCAGAAAATCTGGTTTAGAACCTGTCTAGTTAACATAATTATGAATTTTTTACTGTCAATCTATCCTTTGGGAATTTGCACTGTTCCCAGGCAGATGGTTTGTATTCTTCTAATACCAATCACAAAGTCCCTTACATAATGAATAATTTCATCTACCTTGGTCTTAAAACTCATATTACATAATTTCAAATAGGAGAGCATTTTGTCCACTTTTTACAATAACTCCAGATAATTGTGATTCAATATTTAAATAAAATGTAATTATAAAATTATGAGAGAAGAGCATAGATAGTACAATTTTAAAATGTGTTGAAAAGAAGCTATCTTAACTCCAGCAGCCATCTCAGACCCCTGTGCCCAAGGGCTGAACTTTCTCTCACCCTGCCTTAGTAAGCCCCACCCTGTTTTGGTTCCAACAAGCCCCACCCTGCTTTGGTTCCAGGAATCCCCACCTTGCTTTAGTAACAAGAACCCATAAATACCCCTGCCCTAACTAAGCTCAGGGTCCAAGTCCCTACACCACTGCATTGGGTATAGTTGGGCCCGAACTTAAGCTTGTTGAATAAATCCACGTGTGATTGAAAAAAAAAAAAAAAAGTGTTGAGAAGAGAATAAATTAAAATGGGGAAATTGACCACTTGGACCATATGACAAGAAAAATGTCACAGAAAAAGAGAAAAGGTAAAATTTTAATAGTAAAAGAGGCAGAACCTGGGACTCACATAGTACATACTTAATATGCAACTATTATGCAATATTATGTAAATATTATGTAATTAAGTTCTTACTATGCACGACTCCAAATATCTTACTTTTTACTTACTTCTTATGAGCCAGATTGTTTTCTCATTATATCTGGAAAGGTACCATGATTATGTTTAAAATTGCTTTCCCAGGCCAGTTAATATTGGAAATGGCATTTGAACTCAGGGCATTTGAGTCTAGCAACTGTGTTCTTGGCCAAGAATGTAATTATTTTGCTAGATTAATACCTATTCCAGATAAAATATCAAGACTTTAAAATATAAACTGACAAGAGATGAAAAATTCTCAGAAGAGCAGTATTTTCATAAAAAATAGAGTAAAAATGTAAAACGTGGTTTGTGATAAGAAGTATGTGCACTTAATAAAATACATTCTTTTCAAAAGCTTACCAAGTGAGAAAGTAAGACAATGTCACAAAACAATTTTTCTGTTTGTCTGCATGTTCATCAGCTTTTCTACAATATTATCAACATTGAAATATTGGCCATACTTATATGTAGAAAACAGTTGCAGAGATCCAGGTGCAAGGATACTGATAGACTATTTCTAAAAGGACATATCAAAAAAACAAAAGGGGTTATATCTGGAGAGTAGGATGATAGATTAAATAATATGGAGACAGAATTTAATTTTCTTCTCTTATTCTTCTGTGTACTTGGAAGAATTAATGATAAGTGAATTATTCTGCAATAAAAATAGCTAATAAATGGACACAAAATATTGAAAAACATTTTTAGTAATTTTTTTAAAGGTTTTACTTATTTATTTGACAGGCAGAGATTACAAATAGTCAGAGAGGCAGGCAGAGAGAGAAAGGAAAGGATGAAGGCTCCCTTCTGAGCAGAAAGTCCAACAGGGGCTCAGTCCCAGGACCCTGGGATCATGAACTGAGCCGAAGGCAGAGGCATTAACCCACTGAGCCACCTAGGGGGCCCCGTTTTAGTAATTATTAATAGCTTGATAATCTCTAGTGTGGGGGGCAATATCATGTTGTCATATATCAATTATTCAAAATCGTTACTTGTGAGAGTATAAATTAGAAGCAATATCAATATCTCAATGGACAGAGAGTCAATTAAATATCATTTAGAAAAATTTATACAATTTCACATAAATAAACAAACGATGGGAAGTGTAGTAGTATGAAAAGAACTGTATAATAATTTCAAATTATATCAGAACAGAAAATGATATACAATTTCAATGAAACTACATATGCTAAGAGCAAGAACATGAAATTGAAAAATCATGACATACTATATTAAAATTATGAAATATTTTTCAAATGATATTTCTAGAAGAATTATTCTGGGGAATTCAGGGTAAAAAGAAAGATATAGAAGTCAAAACACTAGATTAGATTATAGACTATATTAGACTATAGGCATTGTTAAAATTTTATACCACATTGAATTCGTATGCAAAGATTCTCCATGTTCTCGATTTCAGATTAATAGTATAGTAAAGAAGGTAAACAGGAGTTTTCCTCAGTTTTGCCAACCTCAAAATTCTCCAGATATTTGTTACATAATGACCATCAATGAAGTTGACATTGAACACAAGAGATGTAAGTAAAAGATTGTCAAAATGTTATTTTTTAAAGTATGTTTCAGACATATAGACCAATGAAACAGAGTAGAGAGCCCAGATATGGACCCTCAACTTTATGGTCAAATAATCTTCAACAAAGCAGGAAAAAATATACAGTGGAAAAAAGACAATCTCTTCAATAAAGGGTGCTGGGAAAATTAGACAGCTATATGTAGAAGAATGAAACGACCATTTTCTTACACCATACACAAAGATAAACTCAAAATGGATAAGAGACCTCAACGTGAGACAGGAATCCATCAGAATCCTAGAGGAGAACATAGGCTGTAACCTCTTTGATATCAGCCACAGCAAATTCTTTCAAGATATGTCTCCAAAGGCAAAGGAAACAAAAGCAAAAATGAACTTTTGAAACTTCATCAAGATCAAAAGCTTCTGCACAGCAAAGGAAACAGACAACAAAACAAAGAGGCAACCCAGGAAATGGGAGAAGATATTTGCATGCCAGTACAGATAAAAGGTTGATATCCAGGATCTATAAAGAACTTCACAAACTCAACACACACAAAACAGATAATCATGTCAAAAAATGGGAAGAAGACATGAACAAGACACTTCTCCAATGAAGACATCCAAATGGCTATCAGACACATGAAAAAATGTTCATCATCACCAGCCATCAGGGGGATTCAAATTAAAGCCACAGTGAAATACCACTTTACACCAGTTAGAATGGCCAAAATTAGCAAGACAGGAAACAACATGTGTTGGAGAGGATGTAGAGAAAGGGGAACCCTCTTACACTGTTGGTGGGAATGCCAGTTGGTGCAGCTACTTTGGAGAACAGTGTGGAGATTCCTCAAGAATTTAAAAATAGAGCTTCCCTATGACCCTGCAATTGCACTCCTGGGTATTTACTCTAAAGATACAGATGTAGTGAAAAGAAGGGTCATATGTACCCCAATGTTTATAGCAGCAATGGCCATGGTCACCAAACTGTGGAAAGAACCAAGGTGCCCTTCAATGGACGAATGGATAAGGAAGATGTGGTCCATATACACTATGGAGTATTATGCCTCCATCAGAAAGGATGAATACCCACCTTTTGTAGCAACATGGACGGGACTGGAAGAGATTATGCTGAGTGAAATAAATCAAGCAGAGAGAGTCAATTATCATATGGTTTCACTTATTTGCGGAGCAGAAGAAATAACATGGAAGACATGGGGAGATGGAGAGGAGAAGGGAGTTGGGGGAAATTGGAGGGGGAGATAAACCATGAGAAACTATGGACTGAAAAACAATCTGAGGGTTTTGAAGGGGTTGGGGGTGGGAGGTTAGGGGAACCAGGTGGTGGGTATTATGGAGAGCACCTATTGCATGGAGCACTGGGTGTGGTGCATAAACAATGAATTCTGTTATGCTGAAAAAAAAAAAAGAAGAAGAAAATAAAATGAAAACAGTAAAAAATAAATAAAGAGCATTTTAGTGATTAAAAAAAAAAGTATGTTTCAACCAAGATACTGAGAGGTCACAGATAAAGGATCAAGAACCCACACATGAGTGAACTGAAGTGAGAATATTTTCTTCAGGAAGGATTCTCTAACAATATCAATATCAATATCAACAATAATACCTAGTGCTTAATTATATTGGAATGGTGTTTTTCAAATTTTAAAGCACATAGATAAAAAACATAGTACATGAACTATATGTCTGTATATGTCGCATAATTTTTTTTTTTTAAACCATAGAGAAACTTAGGGTAAGGTTAGGCAGGTATTTGACTCCATTTTTCATACGGAAGATAAATTTCACGGCATTCAAGTCACTTGGCCAAGTATGGTACAAGTTCTGCCATGTTCAATCTTGGTAGGAATCAAAATTTTAAAGGATATTTAATTTTTATTCTTCAAATGCAAAGGTTTTTCAAATGTAGTTAGTTTCTGAATCTACAGATGGATCTGGGAAAGGCTTGGACTTCTGCAGATTTACAGAAATTCACAGAGGATTAAAGGCAGCTGAGGTGGGGCGCCCGGGTGGCTCAGTGGGTCAAAGGCTCTGCCTTCGGCTCTGGTCATGATCTCAGGGTCTTGGGATTGAGCTCTGCATCATGCTCTCTGCTCAGCGGGGAACCTGCTTCCTCCTCTCTCTCTGCCTGCTTCTCTGCCTACTTGTGATCTCTGTCTGCCAAATAAATAAATAAAAATCTTTAAAAAACAACAACAAAAAAAGGCAGCTGGAGGTATCATAACACGGAACAAAAAGAAGGAATTCTGAGGTCAGTCCACTAGTCTTCCCATGATGTCAAGTCTTTTCTTCTCTTTGCAGATTAAACCCTTGTCAAGTGAACCTTACCTGCAGCCACTAGTACGCTGATGAAGAACAGTCTGACTGAATTCATTCTGTTTGGGTTGACACAGGATTCAGGAAAGTGGAAAGCAATATTTGCTGTCTTCTTGATGTTTTACCTTGCCACACTGTTGGGGAACTTTCTCATTGTAGTGACCATTAAAATAAGCAGGACCCTTGGGAGTCCCATGTACTTCTTCTTATTCTATCTGTCCTTTGCTGATGCCTGCTTCTCTACAACCACAGCCCCCAGATTGATTGTGGATGCCCTTTCTCAGAAGAAGATCATTTCCTACAATGAGTGCATGACTCAGGTCTTTGCAGCCCACTTCTTTGGGTACATGGAAATCTTTTTCGTTTTTGTTTCTTTTCTCTTTTCTTTTTTCTTTTCTTTTTTTTTTTTTTTTTTTTTGATTTTATGTAGACGTGAAATCATCTGCAACAATGAAGACACATTCCATACCATTCTATACAGATCTAACTCCTAGTTTTTCTTGTACTAGGTAATACTGCCTTATAAAAATATACTGAAATTAATGTATGCATTTCTCTTTGGATTGTTGGTAAACTTTCAGTATGACAAAGAATTTTGCAATACATATATGTTTTTGAATAAGTGCAAAGATGAGTTCCTAGCAGTAGAGTTGTTGCTATATGTATTTGAGTCAATCAATGGTCAGACTGCTAAATCTCATTGTTCACAGTTATTGCCAAACTGCCATCATTGAGGTGGTACTTACAGCTACACTGCTGCATCTGAGAGGCCTTCTATCCACATTCTTAAGAACGTGTACCTATACATATTTCAGGCATAGAACAATCTGATTAGAATTATTTTATTTTATTTTTATCCTCTAATCAAAATCCTCTTCTTCAAAATCCTTTACATATAACTGAGGTTGAATAATCTGAGTAACATTATTTTATTTTTTACACTTTAATCAAAATCCTTTTTTTAAAAATCCTTTTTGTATAATTGAGTTTCAGCATCTTGTCATATATTTAACTTGATTTGTATTTCTTTTTTCTGTAAATCATCCATTAAGGTCTATTTCAGGGGCACCTGGGTGGCTTAGTGGCTTGAGCCTCAGCCTTCGGCTCAGATCATGATTTCAGGGTCCTGTGATAGAGCCCCACAGAGGGCTCTCTGCTCAGCAGGGAGCCTTCTTCCCCCACCTCCTCTGTCTGCCTCCCTGCCTGCTTGTGATCTCTGTCTGTCAAATAAATAAATAAAAATTAAAAAAAAAATAAAGTCTATTTCATTCAATTGTTGATGTCTCCCATGCTGATTTTTATGATCCTTTCTACTATTGTATATATAATTGTTATTTTTCTGACTTTTGGTATTTTTAACTTTTTAATGCTAGGTATATGTGGTATTTTTGACTTTTGTATACTACTTCTTTTTTATTATATTCAGTTAGCCAACATGTAGTACATTATTATTTTTGATGTACTGCTCAGTGATTCATGAGTTGTATAAAACACTAGTGCTCATCACAACATATGCCCTCCTTAATACCCATCACTGGGCTACCTCATCCTACCTGCCCCTTTTCTGTAACCATCAGTTTGTTTCCCAGAGTCCAGAGTCTATATTTCGTCTTACATTTTACATTTAATGTTTTTTTTTTTTTTTTTTGCTTTGTATCTTGCTTAAAAAGACTTTCCTTACTTCATTCATGCCAAAATATTCTTCAGCTATTATTAGCACTTAATTTTTAAGTACTTCTTTTGGTCTTATATTAAAATTGTTGATTCATTGGGAATTTATTTTGATATAAGGATTATTTGGGGATTGAATTTTTTGTTTTTCTAAATTTTAGTTGTTTCTTTTTAATAGTTGTATAATTATCTTTTTACCCTTGACCTGAAATCATGACTATTATATTCTAATGTCCCATTGGTATTTGGATCCAATTTAGAACTATTCTGTTTTATTGATGTCTTTATTCAAGTCCCAATTGAGATACAATATATGTTTCATATATATAACACATATTGATATGTGATGAGCCTAGCAGTCTCTCATTTCTGCTCTTTTTTACATTTATAATTAGTCTTGCACATTTATGTGTCAAATTCAAGTTTAAAATAATAAGTTTACATGTAAATAAGATAAATGTTTAACATTAAAAATATTGATAATTAAGTTAAAATAAGTTGAACATGGTTTAGTTACAAAACAAAGACAATTATTATTTTCAGGATGATTCAGCTTAAGATCAATTTAGGATGAGTTTACAGCTTTCCAGTACTGAGAACTATTATCCATGAGCAGCTTTCTTCATTCAACAAGTCATCTTTCATGACTTTGGGTATTGCTTTCATTTTCTTCCTGTGTGACTTATGCCTTCTAGATATCTCCTGTCTTTCATCCATGACCCTGAAATGCTTTTTGGCAATTTAGCTTTAAGAAAAACCATCTTTTTCAGGAAGTGTGTGACTGATGTCTTTGCTGACTATCCATGTGGTCATCTGCAAACGCCTGTACTATGTAATCATTACAAGTGACAGGGATAGGGCTTCTTCTTTCAGGTGATATGTACTAGAGGCTTTGTCCTTGCTACCATTCAGGTCCTTCTCACAGTGTGGCTGCCTGTGTGTGGCTTCACTGTCATAGAACACTCGTGCATGGCATAAACCTTTGGCTGAAACTCATCTACATGGACGCTCACAACCTTGGTGTCTCTGTTGCTGTCAAAAGTGGGTTCATCTGCTTGGGAAAATTTTCCTCTTGATGGTCTCCAAGTTGGACATGATATGCTCACCGAGGACCTGTAGCTTGGAGTAGAGACACAAAGCTGTGTCCACCTGTGTCTTTCACATCACTGTGGTGGTCTTAGTACTGTGTCCTGAAGAAAGAAATATATTTGCAACCAGTCACCACCTTCTCCACTGATAAAGCTGTGGCTGTGTTGTATAGCATGGTAACTGCTTTGTTACACTTAAACTTGCAGACTCAGAAATTTGGAGGTGAAAAATGGAATTAGGAGTTCTAGGGTAAAAATGGTAAGTGTAAGAGTTATCCATAACTTTATAAGATAAATTTGTTTCTTAAATGGAACAGAGAAAAGATAATTTCTATGTTACAGAGGCACATGAGCACTATTTATCCAAAGTATATTTATTTTGACCTATGGACGCCAGGAACAATTTATTTCTTAATGTAAAAATATCCTATTTCGATATACATGTCCAATTGACTGTAAAAGTTCAATATACTGACAGAATTATATTTCTTATAAAATCCAGATTGTCAGGACACAGCTCTGGAGATTTTAATTTACCAGTTTTTACTTTTAGAAAAATTACTTGGGTATCTCTGTAGCCAGTATCTTTGCATATACTCTAGCTGTTATGCTATAATTAATGTTCACAACATGAACCTGTCAGTGATATCGACTTAGTTCTTTTTTTTCTGCTACTCTAATTTTTTCCCCTATTTTTTCTGTATTTTTGAATTTCCAGTATAAATAACATTTAGTGTCATATTAGTTTCAGGTGTACACTGTAGTGGTTCAACAATTCTATACAATACTCAGGGCTCATCACAATAAGTGTACTCTGGATCTCCTTCATCTATTTCACCCTTCACACCACACACCTCCCCTTTGGTAACCACCAATTCTCTATATTTAAGAGTCTGTTCTGTTTATCTCTTTTTTCCCCATTGCTCATTTGTTTTCTTTCATAAATTCCACATGGGTGAAATCATATGGTCCTTGTCTTTCTCTGACTGCCTTATTTCACTTAGCATTATAACCTCTAGATCCATCTGTGTTGTTTCAAATGGCAAGATTTCATTTTTTTATGGCTGAATAATATCCCATTGTATATACATACCACTTCTTTATCCATTCATCAATAAATGGACAGTTCCATAATTTGGGTATTGTAAATAATGTTGCAAAAAACTTAGGGGTGCATTTATCTTTTCAAACTAGTGTTTTTGTTGAGATGCCTGGGTGGCTCAGCCAAGTTACCCATCTAACTTTGGCTCAGGTCATGATGCCAGGGGCCTGGTATCTAGCCTTGGGTCAGGTTCCTTGCTCAGCTGGGAGCCTGCTTCTCTCTCTCTCCCAGCTCATGCTCTTTTGTTATCTCTCCATCTCTCAAATAAATAAATAAATAAATCTTTAAAAAATTGTGTTTTCATATTATTTGGGTGAATACTCAGGAGTAGGAGTACTAGATCACATGACAATTCTATTTTTATTTGTTTAAAGAACTTCCATGCTATTTTCCACTATGGCCACACCAGTTTGCATTCTCACCAACAGTTCCCTTTTCTTCACATCCTTGCTAACACTTGTTATTTCTTATGTTTTGATGTTAGCCATTCTGACAGGTATGAGTTAATATATCACTGTATTTTTGATTTGCATTTCTCTGATGATGAACGACGTTAAGCATCTTTCCATGTGTCTGTTGGCCATCTTTATGTGTTCTTTGGAGTAATATCTGTTCATGTCTTTTGCTTATTTTTTTGGATTATTTGTGCTTTTCTGGCATTAAGTTGTATAAGTTCTTTACATATTTTCAATATTAACCCATTAATAGATATGTTATTTGCAAATATCTTTTCTCATTCCTAGGTTGTCTTTTAGTTTTGTTCATTATTTTTTTCACTGTGCAGATTTTTATTTCAATGTAGTTACCAACAGTTTATGCTTTTCTTTCTCTTGCTTCAGCATGCTGGGGTTTCAGAATATAGGTGAAATTTGGTGGGGAGTTCTGGAGCTGTCAGCCAAGAAAGAAATCTTGAGATGTCTCTGGTGCAAAAAGGTGGTTTTATTAAAGCATGTGGACAGGACCCATCTGGAGAAAAATCTGCCCAAGGTTTGTGAGGTGTGGCTGATTATGTATTTGGGAATTGGGGGAGGTAAGGAAAAAGGTGGTTTCAAAGGATTTTTATATGTTAAAGAAGACTCACAGGATACCAGAGACCTTACCATTGTGAAATTAAAGTTGTTTTTCCTTCTAGTAAGTCATTAACATTAAAAGTGTTGGGAGCTTCCTGGAGGAACAAAAATTTCACTGTGCCTGCTTCATTTGTTTTCTGTCAATGGGCTGCAGATTTTAAGGACCTTTAACTGTATTTACATTTCCTTCTTGAAGATAGGCCATTGATAGAAATGTTTTGTTGTTGTAAATAACTAAGATTTTTGTAAATTTAGGGAGACTCATGTCTTATAGGATTGTAATCTCTGTAAATTAATTTGTTTTTCCTTTAGGGCAGCCAGGAATGCTTGAGGACTGTCACATATATCCCATGGAAGGGTGGACTGTGGACTGTCAGCTTCTGCCTGTCCTCAGTGAGTCTTCTGCTCCCTCATCAAGGAGACATATCTAGAAAAATGTAACTGTGGCTAATGCCAGAGACATTACTGCCATTACTCTGTTTTAA
Organism: Mustela nivalis; assembly: GCF_964662115.1. Lineage (NCBI taxonomy): Eukaryota > Metazoa > Chordata > Mammalia > Carnivora > Mustelidae > Mustela > Mustela nivalis. The sequence continues at coordinate 104,474,899 of NC_139028.1, forward strand.
GGTTTTTACATTTTCAGGTTTCACAGTTAGTTCTTTAATCTATTTTTAGTTTATTCTTGTGTATAGTGTAAGAAAGTAGTCCAGTTTCATTCTTTTGCATGTATCTGCTGTCCAGTTTTCCCAGCACCATTTACTGAGGAGACTGATTTTTCCTCACAACATATTCTTACCTCCTTTCTTGTAGATTAACTTCCAATAATCATGAGTTTATTTCTGGGTTCTCTGTTCTGTTCTATTGATCTATGTGTTTATTTTTGTGCCAGGAACATACTGTTCTCATTGCTACAGCTTTGTAGTATATCTTCATAGCTGGGATTGTGATACCTCCAGTTTTGCTCCTCTTTTTCATCATTGCTTTTGTAATCTGGGTCTCTTGTGGTACCATGCACATTTTAGGTTACTTCGTCTAGTTCTGTTAAAATGCTGTTGGTATTTTGATAGGGATTGCTTTCAATCTGTAGAGTTTTTAGGGTTAGAATGGACTTTTTAGCAATATGTATTCTTCCCATCCACAAGCATCAAATATCTTTCCATTGTTTTTGTCATTTTGAATTTCTTTCATCAGTGTTTTACAGTGTATAGAACTTTCAGCTCCTTGGTTAAGTTTATTCCTAGGTATTTTATTATTTTTGGTGCAATTGTAAATGGGACTGTTATTTTCTCTTTCTGCTACTTCATTATTTGTGTAAAAAATGCAACAGATTACTGTATATTGATTTTGTATCCTGTGACTTTAGTGAATTCATTTATTAGTTCTAGTAGTTTTTTTTGTAGAGTCTTTAGGGCATTTTATATATATAGAATGATGGCATCTAGAAATAGTGAAACTTTTACTTTTTCCTTACAAATTTGAATATTTTTATTTCTTTTTGAGCTTTGACTTCTGTAGCTAAGACTCTCAGTACTATGTTGAATAAAAATGGGGAGAGTGGGCAGCATGGTCTTGTTCATTATCTTAGGGGAAAAGATCTCAGTTTTTTACCATTGAGTATGATGTTTGCTGTGGGTTTTTTATATATGACCTTTATTATGTTAAGGTATGGACCCTTTAAACCTACTTTGTTGAAGGTTTTTATCATGAATGAATGTTGCACTTTGTCAAATGCTTTGTCTACATCTACTGAAAGGATTATGTGGTTTTTATCTGTTCTCCTATTGTTGCTATTTATCATGTTGATAGACTTATGAATATTGAACAACTCTTTCAACCAAAGAATTAATCCCATTTGATCATGGTGAATTTTTTAAATAATTATTTAATTATTGTTGGATTAGGATTGCTAACAGTTTGTTAAGGATTTTTTCATCTATGTTTATCAGAGATGTTGACCTGTGGATTGATCTCTCTCTCTCCCTCTCTCTCTTTTGTAGTGTCTTTATCTGTTTTTGGTATCAGGATACTGCTGGCCTCAACAAATGAATTTGGAAGTTCTCCTTCCTCTTTTCTTTGTTTGTTTGTTTTTTGTTTTTGTTTTGTTTTGTTTTGTTTTGAATAGTTTGAGAGGAATAAATATTAACTTTTCTTTAAATATTTGGTATGATTCACCTGTAAAGTCATCTGGTTCTGGACTTTTGTTTGCTAGGTTTTTTGATTACTGATTCAATTTTATTGATGGATATTTGTTCAAATTTTTCTCAGAAAAAATGTATAATATGATTTCAGTCTTTCTGAATTTGTTGACTTGTTTTGTGGCCTAATAAGCAATCTCTTCTGGAGAATGTTCCATGTGCACTTGAAAAAAATGTATATTCTGCTGTTTTAGGATGGAATGTTCTGAATATGTCTGTTAGATCCATCTGGTTCAATGTGTCATTTAAAGCCACTGTTTTCTTGTTGACTTTCTCTTTGGACGATCTGTCCATTGGTATATTGTCGTGTTAAAGTCCCAACTCTAATTGTTGCATTATTTATTACTTCCTTTATGTTTGTTAATAGTTGCTTTTTGCATCTGGACGCTCCTATGTTTGGTGCATAAATATTTACAACTGTTATGTGTTCTTGTTGGATTGGTCCCTTTGAGTATGTAGAGTTCTTTCTGTTTCTGTCAACAGTCTTTGTTTAAAAGTCAATTTTTTCTGTTAGAAGTATTGCTGCCTGGCTTTCTTTTCACTTTCATTTGCACGGTAAATGTTTTTCTATCCCTTCACTTTCAGTCTGCTTGTGTCTTTAGGTCTGAGATTAGACTCATGTAGGCAGCATATAGATGGGTCTCACTTTTTTTTGTCTGTTCTTTCACTCTATGTCTTTTGATTGGAGCATTTAGTTCATTTATGTTCAAAGTGATTACTGAGAGGATGTACTTATTGTCATTTTGTTACTTGTTTTGTGGTTGCTTTAGTGGTTCTTTTCTATTCCTTTCTTCTCTTGCTCTCTTCTCTCATGGTTTGTTGGCTTTCTTTAGTGATATATGTGGGTTCCCTTCTCTTTATTTTTTCCATACTTATTACTGGCTTTAGTTTTGTGTTATATATAAATCATTAGGTTTATATGTAATATCTTATGCCTGTAGCAACCTATATTAAAGCAATGGTTGCTTAAGCTAGGACCCCCTCTAGAATCATTACATTTTTACTCTCCTCCAAGCATGTTTTAGGTATATGGTATCAGACTTTATGTACTTTTATTTTGCAAATCCCTTGACTGATTTTTATAGATACTTAATTTATTGCTTATGGAAGTTATCTTAGTTTTCAAGTTTAGCTTTTAAATTGTGGTAAACTATATGTGGCAAATGTAAAATTTTAGCCATTTGTAAGATCACAGTTCAGGGGCATTAAATTTCTTCACTATGTTATAATAACATCACCACCATGTGTTTCTGGTACTTTTTCATTTTCCCAAACTGAAACCAGACACCCATTAAATACTAATTGCCATTCCCTATCCCTGAGGCCTAGGCAACCACCGTTCTACATATGATCTGTGAATTTGATATGCTAAGTACATCTTGTAAGTGGGAACAGACACTGCTTGTCCTTTTGTGACTGCCTTATTTCACTTAGCAGAATCTATTATAGGTTAGTATGTTTTGGCATGTGTCAGAATATCCTTTATATTTCAGGGCTGAATAGTATTCCACTATGTGTATACACATCATTTTGTTTATACAGTTACCTGCCAGTAAGTGCTTTGGTTGCTTCTTCTTACTGGCTATTGTGAATACTGCCATGAAAATGAGTGTAGCAATATTTGTTTGAATTCCTGACTTCCATCACCTTGGGTATATACCCAGAAGTGAAATTGCTAGGTCATGTAATAATTCTTTAAGTGTTTGAGAACTACCATAACATTTTCCATAGAGCGATATCATTTGACATTCCCAACAGTAATGCACAGTTATTCCAGGTTTTCCACATTCTCTCCTACATTTATGTGTGTGTGTGTATGTTCTTTAATAGTTACCTGTGTAAGTGGTGTTTCATTATGGTTTTTAAAATCCATTTTCTAATGATCAGTGATATTGAGATCTTTTCATGTGCCCACAAGCCATTTATACATTTTCTTCTGAGAAATGTCTATGCGAGTCCTTCATTTTAATCTGGCTGTTTATTTTATTGTATTTATATTTTTATTTATTTCTTTTTCCTTAAAGTCTTTTTATTTATTTGAGAGAGAGAGCAAGCACACAAGCTAGGGGAAGAGGCAGAGCAAGAAGCAGACTCTCCACTGAGCAGGGAGCCTGAGGCAAGGCTCAATCCCAGGAGCCTGGGACCAGGATACGAGCCAAACCTAAGGCAGATGCTCAAACAACTGACTCAACTCCTAGATGCCTTTCATTGTGTTGGAAGATGCAGAAATTCTTTATGTACTCTGGCTATCGATACCTTATCAAATATAATACTTGCAAATATTTTCTCCACTTGTGTGCATTGTTGTTTCACATTATTGGTGGTGTTGCTTGATGCACAAAAGTTCTTAATATTGATAGAGTACAAATTATCTATTTCTTTTTGCCAGTGTTTTTGAAATCATTGCCAAATCCGAGGTCATGGTTTTTCTTCTATGTGTTCTTGTAAGAGTTTATACTTTTAGTTAGATTTTAGGTCTTGATCCATATTGAGTTAATTTTTGCATATGGTATGCATTAGGGGTTCAATTTCATTCCTCCTATATGGATATCCAATTTCACAGCACCATTTTTTGAACCACCTGTCTCTACCCCATGACTACTCTTGATATCTTTGTTGAAAATCATTGAGTATATATGCAAAGATTTATTTCTAGGCTTGAATTTTATTTCATTATGATGTCTGTCTTTTTGTCAATATCACACTCTTTTGATTATCATAACTTTGTAATAAGTTTCAGAACCAGGAAGTTTTCCATTGTTGTTGTTGTTGTTATTGTTGTTTTCTTGCCAATATTATTTTCTCTGTTTGGGTTCCTTGACATTCCATGTGAATTTTTGGATGGATTTTTCTATTTCTCAAAAAATTTATTTTTTTTTTGTATTTTTATAGGGTTTACACTGAATCTATAGATCAGATTAGGTAGCATTAACATCTTAATGACATGAACTATATCAGTTCATGATAGTCTTTCCATTTCTTTGTGTCTTTCAGATTATCTTTCAGCAACATTTTATAGTTTTGCACTATAGAAGACTTTTGTCTCCTTACTTATGTTTATTCTTAAATATTTATTTCTTTTAATATTGTTGTAAAAGGAATCATTTTCCTAATCCTCTCTGGTTTGTTCACTGGTAAGAGAGAAATTCTATGTATTTTCATGAAAAAAGTTACCTTTCAAAAATTGGGTAGAGAAGGAATGTACCTCAACATAAAGGGTCATATATGACAGATCCACATGTAACATCACACTCAGCAGGCAAAGGTTGAAAGCCTTCCCATCACAATCAGGAATAAGATGAGAGTGCCCAGTCTCACCCCTCCTTCTCCCAAAAGCATTGAAAAAAAAAATCCCTGTGATATTTTTTAGCAATTTCTACTATAGATTAGGCCATCAGTGAAGTGAGATCATTTTACTGACTTACTTAAATTTTACTTAAAGTTATTAGCTATGACAGTGTTTCTGATGGTAGCAACTATCTCAGTTTAAGCATCATCTTTGAAGAAAGACCTTCACTGATCATATTCTTCCTAGTAGAATTCTCCCTGAGTACCTTGTTTGTCTTCTTATTAACACTGAAAAGATTATGATTCATATATTGAATTGTCCCTTTATTTATTGTCTGATTCTATTATGAGAATATAAGGTCCTTAGAGGAAGACACTTTTGCGTATTTTTTGCCTATTTCATTAATTGCTGTGTCCTCACTCATAGCAGGGTTCTTGGCAGTAAATAAGCACTCCAAATGTAAAATTTTAAATTTAAAAATAAAAAAAAATTGGGTAACAATTATGTCTAAATAAGTGAATAAATATGCAGAACATTTAACCACACTGCAAGGTAACATAAATTGACTATTAAAAGAAAGGAAGAAAAACTTGCTATGACAAGTGGGGAAATACATGATAAATTAATCTTCCTTAACACAACATGGCAGAGCTGAAATTTTATTCTTGACTGGTGGTAGTCTTACAATCGTTCTCATGATATATTTCTTTTTATGTAATATCTTGCTGACCCTAACTATGTGATCTGACCTAATACTTCTTCCTATAGATACTTTTAAAGTTTTTGTGGAAATTCCCATTGAATTTAATTAAGCAAGAATTAGTCCTGGACACTTCCCAATTCTAGAACTTAATGAGGTGTTTGGTTAGAAGGCATAATACGCTCAGCGATCTTTGCTTGTGTTGGGAAGAAGATACTATGCTCCTAACAACTGATATATATTTTTTAGGGGAGTTCTGTTAGGCTTACAGCATTACCTAAAGAAAAGCACAAGAATGTCTCTTAAAATATCAAGTCAGCTAATCTGAGCAAACCGACAGGACAGAATGAAGTTGACTAATGAGTTGAATGGTATTTTTCTATTTAGACATTAGTAGGAAAGAAGTTACTTGAGAGAAGTCTTCCTCGGGAATGTCTGGTTGCTATCACCTTGTGTAAGGATAGGAATTCCTTGTCTTTTTGATGAAATCTCCTAATTTGCTAAATTTTTGATTTCTGTGTGGACCCTGGATGTCCTAGGAAGTAATTTACAGTACAAATAAAAGCAACTTTATGAATAACCAGAAGACTCCACAGAGAGAATGGACAGGCAGTTGAGTGAAATAAAATATGTCCTCAAGTAATAATGCAGCTTTTTACCCTCTCTTGTCAGACTGGATGATAGAAGAATTCCATATTCCTGTGAATGAGTAAAAAGTGTTCCTTCAGATTGTGGACATATTTTCATAAGGTAAGAACAACAGTAAATAGTGGATACCAGGCTTTGCAATTGTGTATCTTTATTATGTTAAAGATTACTTTAGATAAAGCAAATTTGGATTGCAGTTCTAGATTTATCATAAAGATTTATCTTAAAAATGAATGACTTTGGAAAAATTAACTGGATGCTCTGAGTCTCCATTTTTCAACTATGAAATGAGGATTATAGTTCCTGTTACTGTAATAGAAATGTGATTCTTTAAGTTGTGAGCCTGTGAATGGAATCCCCTGTAGTTGTTGTGAGCAGTGGAATGATCAGATCAGAATCAAATCTAAAAAGGATCATTTAGACTGCATCAGGACCACAAAGTGATGGAAGCCAGAATGAAAGGGGAGGGATGTTGTGGGAGGCTAGTGCAGTGGACCAGAAGTGGTTCGGAGAGGGGAATGATCAAGATAGTGTTCTATTTTAGAGGGGGTTAATAAGATTTATTAAAGGTATCAGTAAACTATACAAGAGCAAGAATGGCATTAAGGACATGGTGATATTTCTTGTCTGAGCAATGGTATGGAAGGTGGTACTATTTAATTAGATGGGAAACCTGTTTCTTGATGAACATTAAAAATTTCGTTTCAAAAGTACTGAATTAATATCCAACTGGAAAAGTTCACAGCTGGAGATCATATATATATATATGATATATGTATATATGAATATATATGAATGAATATATATGAAGTACAACACTGGAGAGCTTTCCCATTTACTGGTCAGGGAAAGAGGGCATATCCATCCAAAGATTCTAGGAAAAAAGTCTCAAGGAAGATGCAATCCAGGGCCGCAAACTTCCATTCCTTGTTTGATCCACTCACTTCAAATATGTCAATTACCTTAAAGGGGCCTTAAGTATTTAGTTGTATGACTTTATAAACTGTGTATCTTTGCATGGAATTCCCTTGCCTTCTTTTCTTGTCCTTTCAGTTTTCCTTTGCTACTCAGTTAAAGCATTGCTTCCTCTGGGAAGCCTTCTCTGACTGCTGTTTGCTTGTGACCTTCATACTGTGCAACTATTTTTATAGTATCACTTATTACATTGGTGGTTATTACGTATGTTATCACTGAGTGTTGAAAACCATGGCTTATTCAACTTGGAAATCAGAATGTCTGTGATACATGTGACATAAACAGGTACTCCTGCCACAATCTTTTCACTGAATGAGTCAATAAAAGATTAATCTTATAATGCATTTAAAAGTTTTCCCCCTTGTTTTGTAGACCACTTCCTTCTATTAGGAGACGTCAGCTCCTAAGAAGGCTACATGGAACCAAGAAACAATGTAACTTACTTTGTCCTCTTGGGCCTCACCCAGGATCCAAAGGAACAAAAGATCCTTTTTGTTATGTTCTTAGTCTTTTATATTTTGACTGTGGTGGGAAACCTGCTCATTGTGGTGACTGTAACTGTCAGTAAGTCCCTGGACTCACCTATGTACTTTTTTCTTGCTAGCTTATCATTTATGGATGTCATTTATTCATCTTCTATTTCTCCCAGATTGATTTCAGACTTGTTGTTTGCAGAAAATACCATATCCTTCCAATCTTGTATGACTCAGCTATTAACAGGACATTTTTTTGGTGGCTCAGAGGTCTTCCTTCTGCTGGCAATGGCCTATGACCGCTATGTGGCCATTTGCAAGCCCTTGCATTATTTGGTGATCATGAGGCAGTGGGTGTGTGTTGTGCTGCTGGTAGTGTCCTGGGTGGGAGGTTTTTTGCATTCAATAACTCAAGTTATCACTATTTATAGGCTCCCATTTTGTGGTCCCAATGTCATGGATCATTTTTTGTGTGACATGTACCCCTTATTGAAGCTGGTCTGTACTGACACGTATGTCATTGGCCTGTTAGTGTTAGCCAATGGAGGGCTGATCTGCAGTATTGTGTTTATGCTCTTGCTCATATCTTATGGTGTCATCTTGAACTCTCTAAAACACCTTAGTCCAGAAAGGAGGTGGAAAGCCCTCCAGACCTGTGGTTCCCACATTACTGTGGTGGTCTTCTTCTTTGTTCCATGTATTTTCATGTATGTAAGACCTGCTAAGACCTTTGCCATAGACAAATCATTGAGTGTGTTTTATACAGTCATAACTCCCATGCTGAACCCATTGATCTACACCCTGAGAAATTCTGAGATGTTAAATGCTATGAAGAAGCTTTGGGGAAGAAATTTTATATCTTTGAGTAGATAAATGTATCATTCACCATGAAGAGAAGTATTTGACATTAGGGTCCATATCTTTGGATTGCAGAAGTCCTCTTTTTTTTATTTTTTTAAATATTTTATTTATTTATTTGAAATAGAGATCACAAGTAGGCAGAGAGGCAGGCAGAGAGAGGGAGAAGCAGACTCCCCACTGAGAAGAGAGCCTGATGGGGCCTTGATCCAGGACCCTGGGATCATGACCTGAGCCGAAGGCAGAGGCTTAACCCACTGAGCCACCCAGGCGCCCTTCAGAAGTCCTCTTAAGTTTGATCGGACTTCCTTTATTTGTAAGAATTTAAGTAAATTATAATTAAAGTATGAAGAGTTTCCCTTGTGGCTAGAATGTAAGGTCCATAATACCTTGTTAATCTCTTCACTTAGAAATGTGTAATGCCTCTATAGCAAAGAATCCATGCTATGTAATGAATCACTGAGGACATTTTTTTTTATGATTACATTAATTTTTAGTTATTTAAAAATTTTTTAAAAACATTTTTTCTGAGACAGTATTATTTTTTAGAGTCTATCAGTTAAATTTATCCTTTTTGTTATATTATTTGTAATAATGCTATGTAGACTTTTCCTTATTAATTTTTGGTTGCTTTAGATAATCATATTTAGACTAATACTTTTAGCTTACATAAGAAAAATTGAAGTGTAATAGATAAAAATATTGAAAACCTTACAGAAAGAGATAAAGTGTAGAATAAAGTTCTGTTTAACTCTCAGCATTGTTTCCAATTCTCTTACCCAGAGGCAGTTGCTTGATCTGTATCTTTAAGCTCCCCAGGGAATAATCTGTACAAATTCAAGAGTAAATATCTATGTGTGAGTCTTCTATGTGTATGCAAATGCCTTACTATAGAACTTTTATTAAAAGATTTTATTTATTTATTTGGCAGAGATCACAAGCAGTCAGAGAGGCAGGCAGAGAGAGAGAGGATGAAGCAGGCTCCCCGCTGAGCAAAGAGACTGATGCAGGACTCCATCCCAGGACCCTGGGATCATGACCTAAGCATAAAGCAGAGGCTTAAACCCCTGAGCCACCCAGGCACCAGTATTGATTTATTTTTAATTGAAATATAGTTGACATAAAATATTACACTAGTTTCAGGTTTATATCTTCGTGATTCAACAGTTAAGTACACATGATAGTGGGTGGGATTAGGGAGGGAGAGAGGTCTTGAGCAATCCCTTGGAGAGCCCTCATTTTTCCAGACCCCTTGACTTGGGCTCCCTCTGTTTTTCATGGCAGGAAGCCTGGTCTCTGACTTGGCATTCTTGTATCCACAAGGGGATGGGGGTGGAAGGGATGGGTGGGAGGTCTAGAGCACTACTGGGTTAAGCCTCTCACCTGGCTGACCATCCTTTATCCTCCTGGTGGGTCAGGAATAGAATCAGAGCTGTGGCCAGATGTGGAATTTTGGGGGATTTCCCTATGTCTCCCTGCCATATGAGTTCTGCAGAGGGACAGCATACTGTAGACATCAGGTTAGGGTGGAGCGGGTGCTCCTAGGCAGCCTCAAGACCTCTCAATGGGAGGGCAAGCTAGGAACTGAAGTGGAAAGCCAGCTCCAAGGATGCTTTTCTTGAGCGGAGGAAAAGCTGGAGCTTAACTCTGCAGAGTCCCAGAACATCAAAGTTCTGCAAAAAGATCTGGAATGATTTGCCAAGCCCCTGAGGCAGAAGAGGATCACTCTAGGATATACCCAGGCCCACGTGGGGCTCACCCTGAAGATTCTTTTGGGAAGGTGTTTCACCAAATAGCCTTATCTGACCCTTTGAGCCTCAGTACCTCAGTTTCTACAACACATGTAAGCTTCGGCCCCTGCTACAAAAGTGGATGGTGGAAGCTGACAACAACGAAAATCTGCAGGAGATATACAAAGCAGGGATCCTTGTGCGGGCCCGAAAGAGCAAGTGAACAAGTCTGGAGAACCCTGTGAAGTAACCTGGAGAACATGCTCCTGTAGTGCCTGAAACTCACCCACGTGCAGATCAGCCCCATTGCCCAGCAGCTGGGGCATGAGAAGAATGTGGTCTGACTGGACTTATGCAATGGTCATCAGCAGGGACTACTGGCCAGGAGAGGATTTTGAGGCTGCTGGGTCTCTTTTTTCAAGGGTACCAGTATCCTTTCTTCGAGGACCAGGGCCCAGCTAGGTACCCCTGCCTATGGGACTCCCACTTCACTACCCTATACTCCTTGATTCATTTCCCTGAGGGTGGAGCCTTTCCCTCAGGGTCTGTCACCACTCTAGGCTCTCCCATGCTTTCAAACTGAGATGTTGGCCCTTCCCAGGAATAGGGGTGGGGGACAGAGGAGAGGGGAGAGCTAGGGAACAGTATCTGGGGTTTGTCCCAGGGCTTTGGGATCAAGTTCTTCATTCACTGAGAAAGGATTTGGGAACACAAAAGATGTAGGGGCTGGGAGTTTGGGGGGATTAGTTGGAGGCAATTCAAAGTTCAAGGATCCTTTTTTTTAAATCCCTGAATTACTCATCACTTTGTTCTTAAAGAAGCCTGGGACACAATAAACCAAAAAGTCCATTACAGAATGCTGGTCATGAAAAGTGTAGCTTCCATCTGTTACCATCCATGACCAGCCAAAGTCCCCACAATATTATTGATTATTCCCCCTAGGCTGTACTTTTCATTCTTGTGAGCTATTTATTTTATTCGCCAGATATTGTACCTTTCAGCCCCTTCACCTACTTCCCTGATCCCTCCACTCCCTTCCCCCTGGAAGCAGGTATTTATTCTCTGTATTTATGAGTCTGTTTTTGTTTTTTGTTTGTTTCAGTGTGTTGATTAAATTCCACATAAAAGTGAAATCTTTTGCAATGTCTTGAACTAGTCCATATAAATCTCTTTGTTTTTCTTATACTCCATGTACTCACTTAAATATATACTAAAATAAATATCTCCATTCCTCTTCATGTTATTACTTTTTTCTGTAATGAAGAAATTTATAATTGTGTGTTTGTGAATATGTGCAGGTATGAGTTGATAGGAGAGGACTTGTTAGGAATGTATTTGAGTCAATGGTCAGATAGCTAAATGTTGAATTTCATAGTTATTGCCAAACTGTTGTCCTTGAGATTGTACTAGTAGCTACCCTGCTGCTCAGTCTGTGAAAGTACTTCTGTCCATATTCTCCACAACCACTCACAGATACATATTCATGGTATAAGGCAACCAGAAAAATTGCAATCTTTCTCATATTATTGAGTTTGGGTATCTTTTCATGTGTTTAATGAATCATCTATTTTTTTTTTTTGTCTACTTTGTGTAATTGTTGATCTTTTCTATACTGTTATTAGTGAGTACTGTCCTTTACTGAAGAAATTATCTCCTCCACTGTTGTATAAGTATTTGATATTTTTCTGTTATTGAACTTGTGATGTGTTTTAATACTTGTATACATTATAGAATGCTTTTGGCATGTGAGTAATGTCCTTACTAATTTAATATTAAATTATTTTTGGCTTATATATCTTCCTTAAAAAGACTTTCCCCATTTCATTCATACCAAAATATTCTTCAATTGCTTTTATAGCTCTTAATTTTAAAGCTTTGTTGAGCTCATATAACTTACATTAAAACTTTTGATCCATCTAGAATTTATTTTTTATAGGCATTAAAGAGGTATGGATTTTTAGTTGGTTTTCTAAATTGCAGTGTTTTTAAAGTTTCATAATTTTCTTTTTGTCATTGACTTGAAGTCCTATTATATCTAAAGCTCCATATACACTAGGATCCCATCTAAGATTTAATTCTGTTTCATTGATCTCTATTCCTGTCCCAGTTGGTACACAATAAAATTGCTTTCATATGTAAAACATTTTGTATATACCTCATTTTTTATTCAGATTTATGTCTATGCTTATATATTTACATTTCAAAGAAGATTTTAAAATAAAAAATGGTTTTACACTGAAATAAAATAAATAAGTTTAACATTAATGGAGGGCATGTATTGCATGGAGCACCAGGAGTGGTGTGTAAACAATAAATTCTGGAACACTGAAAAGAAATTAAAAAAAAAATAATGGGAAATAATAAATTGACAGATTAAAGTAAGTTTAAATAAAATAATTTTAAAATAAGTTTAAAATAGTTTAGATACAAGACAGTATTATTTTTAAGAAGATCCCATTTAAGAAGATTAATTTAGGAAGAGTTTACAGCTTTCTAGTACTGAGAATTGTTATCCATGAGTAGGTCTTTTCATTCAACAAGTCATCTTTCATGACCTTGGGTACCGCTTCCATTTTCTGTCCATGTGAGTTAACACTTCTAGCTATCTGCTGTTCTCCATCTATGGCCCCTGAATGCTGCTTTGCACTTTTTTTTTTTTAAGATTTTATTTATTTATTTGACAGAGAGAAATCACAAGTAGGCAGAGAGGCAGGCAGAGAGAGAGAGAGGAGGAAACAGGCTCCCTGAGCAGAGAGCCCGATGCGGGACTCGATCCCAGGACCCTGAGATCATGACCTGAGCCGAAGGCAGCGGCTTAACCCACTGAGCCACCCAGGGGCCCTGCTTTGAACTTTTGCTTTAAGGAAAACCATCTCTTTCAGGAAGTGTGTCTGAAGTCTTTGCTGAGCATCCATGTGTTCATGTGCAAACATCTGTACTATGAAATCATCACAACTGATGGGGATAAGGGTTCCTCTTTCAGTTGGCATGTGCTAGAGCCTTTGTCCTTGCAACTTTTCAGGTCCTCTTCACAGTGTGGCTGCCTGTGTGTGCTTCCACTGTCATAGACCACTCCTGCATGACATAAACCTTTGGCTGAAACTTATCTGCATAGACACTCATTCTCTTGGTCTCTTTGTTGGTGTCAACAGTAGGTTCATACCCCAAATAGCCAAAAGAATGTTGAAAAAGAAAACCAAAACTGGAGGCATCACAATTCCAGACTTTAAGCTTCATTACAAAGCTGTAATCATCAGATCAGTTTGGTGCCTGCATAAAAACAAACAGATCAATGGAACAGAATAGAGAACCCAGAAATGGAGCTCAATGCTTTGGTCAACTAATCTTGGGCAAAGCACAGAAGAATATCCAAGTGAAAATAGACAGTCTCTTCAACAAATGCTGTTGGGGAAATTAGACAGCCACGTGCAAAAGAATGAAACTTTCTTATACCATACACAAAAATAAACTCAAAATGGATGAAAGACCTAAACGTGAGGCAGGAATCCATCAAAATCCCACTGAGCAGCAATGACCATTGTTCATCATCCTTGGCCTCTGATACAGCAACTTCTTACTAGACATGTCTCAAGAGGCAAAGGAAACAAAAGCAAAAATGAACTATTAGGACTTCATCAAAAGCATCTGTAAGCTAAGGAAAAAATTGAAAAGGTAACCTCTGGAATGGGAGATGATATTTATATGTGACATATCTGATAAAGGGTTAATGTTGAAAATCTATAAAGAAGTTATCAAATTGAGCACACAGAAAATACTCCAGTCAAGAAATGGTGAGAAGACATCCAGATGGCTAACAGACATATGAAAAGATGTTCAACATCCCTCATCGTTAGGGAAATACAAATGAAAACCATGATGAGAAACCACCTCACACCTGTCAGAATGGCTAAAATGAACAACAGGTGTTTGTGAGGATGGGAGAAAAGGAACTCTGTTACAGTGTTGGTGGAATGCAAAGTGGTGCAGTCACTCTGGAAAACAGTATGAAGTCTTCTCAGAAACTTAAAATGGAACTATCTTATGATACAGCAATTGCTCTACTAGGTATTTACCCAAAGGACACAAAAATACTGACTTGAAGGCACACATCCATCCTGATGTTTATAGAAGCATTATCAACAATAGCGAAATTATGGAATAAGCACAACTATTCATTGATTAATGAGTGGATAAAATAGATATGGTGTGTGTACACACACATACACAGACACAGACACACACACACACACACACACACACCCTGAAATATTACACAGCCACCAAAAAGAATGAAATCTTGCCATTTGAAGTGAGGTGGTTAGATTTAGAGTGCATTATTCTAAGGGAAATAAGTCAGTCAGAGAAAGATAAATACCATATGATTCCACTCAAATGTGGATTTTAAGAAACAAAGCAGGTGAACATAGGGGAAGGGGAAAAGTAAGAGAGGGAGGCAAACCACAAGAGACTCTTAACTACTGAGAACAAAGGGTTGGGGAGGGGAGGAGGGTGGAGGATGGGTTAGATGAGATGAGTATTAAGTATTAGGATGAGTATTAAGGTGGGCATTTCTTGTCATGAGCACTGGCTGTTATATGTAAGTGATAAATCACTGATTTCTTCTCTTGAAACTAATACTACACTATATCTTAACTAACTAGAATTTAAATAAAAAAACTTAAAGAAGGAAATAAAATAATAAAGAAAAAGGAAATTTCAATTTGCATAAAGAAATAGAGTCCATGAAGAGTCAAATTAAGGCAAAATAAAAGATTTTATTTATCTTAAGAATAAATTTAAACTTTGAAAGAAATTTCAAAAATAATTTAAACTCTATATAATTTTTCCAGTAGTACAAGAAATTAGATGCTCTGTAAACATACTAAAATGTAAAATAAAAATCATTTAGAGAGTGAAATAAGAAAAAAACCCATCTTAACAAATTGGGTATAGAAGGAATTTACCTCAACATATAAAGGCCATATATGGCATATCCGTAGCTAACATCATACTCAACAGGGAAAGGTTGAAATCTTTCCCACTGTAATTGGGCACAAGATGAGTGAGCCCAGCTCCCACCTCCTTTTCACATAAAAATGGACTAAAAATCCCTGTGAAAACTGAGCCTTTTGTACATATAGGTCATGCCATCAGTGAAGTGAGAACATATTACTTAGAATGTTTTCTTAATTTTACTACCTATAACAGTGTTTCTTATCAGAGTCGCTATCTATCCTTGCATTGCAGCTTTAACCTTACCTTTGAAGGAAGGCCTTTCCTGATTGACTTCTCCATGTAGAAATATCCATGAGTACCCTGTTCACTTATTATTAGCCTTGAGAAGACTATGTTTAGTTTACTAAATTGTCCCCTTATTTACTGTCTGACTCTCTTATGAGAATATAAGGTCCATGTAGGAAGGACATTTTGCATAATTTTTTCCTCTTTTTCCTTAATTGCTATGTCCTTACAGCAGGTTTCCTGGCAGTAAATAGGAACTCCAAATTAAAGAAATTATTAATTTAACAAATAGTTATTATGCCTAAATATGTGAGTAAATAAAATGTCTAACCACACTAAAATTGACTATTAAATAAAAGGAAAGAAAAAGTTGCTATGACAAGAGGGAAAATATGATGAATTAATCTTCCCTAACACAAAATGGCTGGGCTGAAATTTTGTTCTTGACTTGGTAGTAGTTTTACAATGGTTGTAAATGTATGTTTTTTGTTTTTTTGTTTATGTTACCTCTTTCTGACCCTAATCATGTGATTTGGCCTAATAGTATCATTTTTTTAAAAGATTTTACTTATTTTTTTGGCAGAGATAGACACAGCGAGAGAGAGGGAACACAAGCAGGGAGAGTGGGAGTGGGAAAAGCAGGCTTCTCGCTGAGCAGGGAGCGTGATGCCAGCTCCCCAGGACCCTGAGATCATGATCTGAGCCCAAGGCAGACACTTAACCAACTGAGCCACCCACGCGCCTGACCTAACAGTATCTTTATAGGGATATATTTAAAAGTTTTTTGTGGAAATTTCCAGTGAATTTAATTAAGCAAGAATCAGTCTTGGACACTTTCCAATTCTAGGACTTAATGAGGAATGTGGTTGGAAGGGATAAAATGCCCAGTGGTCTTTGATTGTGTTGGGAAGAAGATACTATGCTCCTAACAACTGATACTCATTTTTTAGGAGGTCTCTGTTAGGCTTAATGAAAAGCAGAAGAAAGACTCTTAAAAATCTCAAATCAGCTAATCTGAGCAAGCCAACAGGACAGAATAAAGATGACTAAAGAGTTGAATGATATTTTCCTATTTATACATTAGTAAGAAAGAAATTACTTGAGAGAAATCTCCCTGGGAAATGACTAGCTGTTCCCCTTATGTAAGTATGGGGTTTACTTGTCTTTTTGAGAAATTATCTTACTGTGCCAAATTTTTGTTTTTCTTTGTAGACCCTGGAATTCCTAGGAAGTAATCTACAATGTAAATAAAAGCAACCTTCTGAATAACCAGAAGGTTCCACGGAGGAAATAGTCAAATGAAATTAATATATCCTCAAGTAATAATGCAGTTTTTTTGCCCTCTCTTGTCAAACTGGATGACAAAAAAATTCCAGGTCCCCGTGAATGTATAAAGTGTGTTCCTTCAGATTGTGGATATGCCTATATAAGGTAAGAGGAACAATAATAGCAGAGACAGTTTTTGCAATTGTATGACTTATCTTTATTATGTAAATTCAGATTACTTTGAGATAAAGCAAACTTGGATTCTAATTCTAGTTTTATCACTCAAAAATGTGTGACATTGGAGAAATTAATGGGGACTACAATTTCTATTACTGTAATATAAGATGTGATTCATTAAATTGTGAGTGAGTGTTTGGAATCCACTATAGTATTGTGAGCAGTGGAGCGATACATCAGAATCAGATTTTAAAAGGACCATTTGGCTGCATCAGGACAACAAACTGAGGGAAGACAATGCAAGGTGAGAGATGTGGCAAGACCCAGAGTGCAGTGAGGGGAGAAGGGAAATGATTATGCTTGTGATATATTTTAAAGGGGGTTGAAAGGATTTGTTAAAGGTATCAGCATGTGATATGAGATCAAGAAATACATGAAGGACACTGTGATATTTCTTGTCTAAGCAATGATGTGGAAAGTGATACCATTTAGTGAGCTGAAAACGCCTATGTTTATCGTGGAAAATTAAAATTTAATTTCATAAGTCCTGGAATGATATCCGTTTGGAGATATTCGTAGGTAGAGATATCATATATATGAAGTTCAAAAATTAAGGGAGAGGCACAACACTGGCATGCTTTCCCATTTATTGGCCAGGAAAAGGAGGCATATCCAACCAAAGACCATAAGCAAGAGATCTCAGTGAGGGAAGAGACAGTCAAAGGCAGTGATCTCCCATTCCTAGTTTGATCAACTCACTTTGAGTATGTCAATTACCCTAAATAGTTCTCAAGTACTTCATTTTTGTGACTTATAAACTGTGCACCTTTGTGTGGAATTCCCTTGCCTTCTTTTCTTGTTTTTCCTCTTTTCTGTTGAAACTCAGCTAAAGCATTGGTTCTCTTGGAAGCCTTCCTTGACTGATGTTTGGTAATATATTCCTACCCCTGATCTTTGCATTGTGTGACTATTTTTGTAATGGCACTTATTTCATTGGTGATTATTATGTATGCTATCAGTGAGGGGAGGAAACCGTGGCTTGTTCGACTGGAAATTATAACATCCATTACACATTTGACAGAAACAGATATGCCTTCCACATTCTTTTAATTAAATGAGTCAATAGAATATTAACCTTGTAATGCATTCAAAAGTTTTCCCCCTTGTTTTGCAGAACACTTCTTTCTATTAGGAGACGTCAGCTCATACGAAGGCTACATGGAACCAAGAAACAATGTAACTTATTTTGTCCTCTTGGGCCTCACCCAGGATCCAAAGGAACAGAAGGTCCTTTTTGTTATGTTCTTGCTCTTCTATATTTTTTCTGTGGTAGGAAACCTGCTCATTGTGGTGACTGTAATTGTCAGTAAGACCTTGGGCTCACCTATGTATTTATTTCTTGCTAACTTATCATTTATGGATGTCATTTATTCATCTTCCATTTGCCCCAGATTGATTTCAGACTTATCGTCTGGAGAAAATACAATATCCTTCCAATCTTGTATGACTCAGCTATTTACAGAGCACTTTTTTGCTGCATCAGAGGTCTTTCTTCTGCTGGTGATGGCCTATGACCGCTATGTGGCCATCTGCAAGCCCTTGCATTATTTGGTGATCATGAGGCAGTGGGTATGTATTGTGCTGCTGGTAGTGTCCTGGGTGGGAGGTTTTCTGCATTCAGTAATTCAAGTTATCACTATTTATGGGCTTCCATTCTGTGGCCCCAATGTCATTGATCATTTTTTCTGTGACATGTACCCCTTATTGAAGCTCATCTGTACTGACACGTATGTCATTGGCCTGTTAGTGGTGGCCAATGGAGGGATGATCTGCACTATTGTGTTTGCGTTCTTGCTCATCTCTTATGGTGTCATCTTGCACTCTCTAAAGAACCTTAGTCCGGAAGGGAGGCGGAAAGCCCTCCAGACCTGTGGTTCCCACATCACTGTGGTGGTCTTCTTCTTTGTTCCTTGTATTTTCATGTATGCAAGACCTGCTAAGACCTTCCCCATTGACAAATCATTGAGTGTGTTTTATACAGTCATAACCCCAATGATGAACCCACTGATCTACACTCTGAGAAATTCTGAGATGACAAATGCTATAAAGAAGCTCTGGAGAAGAAATACCATGTCTTTTAGTTGATAAGAGTATTATCCATCATGAGGAGCATTATTTTACATTGGATCCCATTTTCTAAATAGGCAGAATTCTTCTTAAAATGATCCAGAGTCTCTTTGTTTAAAATTAATTGTTAATTAAAGAATTAACAGGATGATTGTGCTACAATAACATTTTCCTTCTTGCTATGTAAGGTCTACAGTGTCTTGTTGATCACTTTATTAGAAAGGTGTAATGCTTTTATCTCAAGGAGTTAATAATGGGTAATGAATTAGTGAGGAGATTTTTATATGATTACAATAATTTTTAATTAAGTTATGTTTTAAAATTTGTTTTCTGAGATGTGTATTATTTTTAATTCGATTCTTGTTATTTAAGGTAATCTTTTTATTATAGTCTTTATATTATTTAATGATGTATAGACTGTCTTGTATATTAAATTTCTGCTGCCTTAGATATAAAATAAGTGTTTTCATAAGAAAAATTGAAGTGTGATGGACAATAGTAAGCAGTACAAGAGCAGATCCTGTACAACTGGAAACAATGTTGAATAAATTACCTACTTCTCTCTCAGTGTGGTCTCTATTCCTCTTGCCGAGTTAGTCTTGATCTGTTAAAGACTCATGAGGTAAAAACTTCCCAAATGCATTTTGATTTAAATACATGTATGTATTTTTTTCTCTGTGTATTTAAATGTTTGCCTTTATTATGCAACTTCTTTTTTAAAAAATACACCTTTAAGTTGGCATAGTTTTGCTTATTTCTATGTTTTTAACTGAAGTATAGTTATCATTCAACATTACAGTAGTTTCAGGAATATAGCATAGTGAGTCAACAATCCTGTACATTAAGAGATGCTTTTAATGATAAGTGTCGTTTTAATGTGTTACCATACAAAGTTGCTACATTGTTTTTGACTGTGTTTCCTGTGCTGTCTTTTTCATTCTTGTGACATATTTAATCACTGAAACTTTGTGCTTTTCATCCCCTTCACCTATTTTTGCTTATCCCTTCATCCCCTTCTGTTCTGGCAATGACCAGTTTGTTCTCTGTATGTATGAGTACATTTCTGGGTTTTGTTTGTTTCACTGTTTTTTTTTTTTCTTTTTCTTTTCTTTTTTTGAATTCCACATATAAGTGAAATCTCTTGCAACATTTTGAAGATACTCCACACTAGTCCATAAGATCTCTTAGTTTTTCATGTACTCCATATTACTGATTTATAAACATTTACTAAAATAATAA
This sequence comes from Mustela nivalis, assembly GCF_964662115.1. NCBI lineage: Eukaryota > Metazoa > Chordata > Mammalia > Carnivora > Mustelidae > Mustela > Mustela nivalis. The sequence continues at coordinate 104,495,191 of NC_139028.1, forward strand.
ATGTATTCATTTCTGTTCATGTTTTTACTAACCTTTTCCTACAATTTTTTTTTTTACAATAAGTATGTGTTTGTGAACATGTGCAAGTATGAGTTCTTAGGAGTGAAATTGTTGATCTATGTATTTGAAACAATGATAAGATAGTTAAATATGAGTATTCATAGTTTTCGTCAAACTATCATGCTTGAGATTGTATTAGTAGCTAAACTGCTTCTCATAGTCTGTGAGGGTATTTGTGTCCACATTCTCAATAAACCATACCTGATAAATATTATGGTAGAAAATAATCTCATTAATATGAAATCTTTTTCATATTGTCGAGTTTATTTTTAATATGACTTATATTCCTTTTTCTGTGAATCACCTATTAATGCTCTTTTACATATTTCATTCAATCATTGATATTTTCCATAGTGATTTTTATGATTGATTACATTCTGAGGGAAGGATCCCTTTATTGTTGGGTATGCAGCAATTATCTTTCTGGCTTGTGATGTGTTTTTAGCTTTTGTATAGTTTGTAGAATCCTTTTGGCATGCAAAAAATGTTCTTAAGATTTACTATTTAATGTTGTTTTAGGTTGTTATCTTTAAAAGATTTTCCCACTTCACTTATACCAAGCTATTCTTAAACCGTTTTTCAGGAATTATTATTTTTAATTTTCTTTTTAAAAAATTTCTTTTCAGTGTTCCACAATTCAGCAGCTAATTTTTAAAGCATTTTTGAGGTTGTATAATTTACATTAAAATTTTAGATCCATCTGAAACTTTTTGATATAGGAGTTGAAGATGTATGGAGGAATAGTCAGTTTTCTAAATTTCAGTCTTTTTTTTAATATTTGCATACTTTTCATTTTGCCATTGACCTGAATCCTGAGTATTATATTCTAAAGTCATATTTTTATTTGGATCCAGATCAGGACTCCTGTTTCATTCATCTCTTTGCTCATGTCCCTACTGATACACAATATTATTGCTTTCATATATAACATATTTGTGTTACACATAGGTTTGTAGATGGACCACATGGATTCTCAGTGACGACTTAAGTCATGCACTTCCTGAAAGAGATGGTTTTTCTTACAGAAAAATGCCAAGCATTATTTCAGAGGTCTTAGATGAAGAACAGCAGATATCTCGAAGGCATAACTCACACAGGCAGAAAATGGAAGCAATTCCCAAGGTCATAAAAGATGACTTGTTGAATGAAAAGACCTGCTCATGGATAACAGTTCTCAGTACTGGAAAACTAAGTCTTCCTAAATTAATCTTCTTAAATTGAATCTTGTTAAAAATAATAACTGACTTTTGTTTTATATCTAAACTATTTTAAATTTATTTTAACTTATATATAACCCATTTGTTTTATATACATTATCACATACATCATGAGATGAGCAGTCTCCCATTACTATTCTTTTTCAGATTAATGTCTATTCTTCCATATTACCTTTCAAAAACAAGTTTAAAATAAAATAATAAATTTACATTGAAATATGATAAATAAGTTTAACATTAAAATAACTTGATAAGTTAAAAGAAGTTTAGAATAGTTTAGTCACAAAACAAGTCATGTATTATTTTTAGGAGATTGACTTTAGGATTAATTTAAGAAGAGTTTTTTTTAAAGTTTATTTATTTTGAGAGGGAGAGAGTTTCAGGGAGCACAAATGGGGGAAGGGGCAGACAGAGAGGGAGAAGTCGACTCTCCACTGAGCAGGGAACCTGATGTAGGGCTCAGTTCCAGGACCCTGGAATCATGACCTGAACTGAAGGCAGATGCTTAACCGACTGAGCTACCCAGACATCCCTAATTTAGGAAGCTTTCTAGTAATAAGAACTGTTATCCATGAGTGGGTCTTTTCATTCAACAAGTCATATTTCATGACCTTGGGTATTGCTTCCATTTTCTGACTTTGAAACTCATCCCATCTAGATATCTGCTGTTCTTCATCCATCTTCATCCACTTAAAATGCTGTTTGGCCCTTTTGTTGTAAGAAAAAACACCTCTTTCAGGAAGCGTGGGACTGAAGTCTTTGTTGAGCATCCATGTTGCCATTTGCAAACCCCCGTACAATGAAATCATTATGAGTGACAGGGATATGGCTTTCTATTTCAGGTGACATGTACTAAAAACTTTGTCCTTACAACCAAAGCAGATTGTCAGGGTAAAGATTTGGAGATTTTAATTTAACAGTTTTGCTGTTAGATGGCAAAACTACTTTTTATACAGGTGTATGTTTAAAGCCAATGATTTGTGCATATACTCTAGTCATTGTGATGTAGTTTATGATGACAGCTTGCACCTCTTAATGCAGTCAACTAAGTTTTTATTTTTATTTTTTTTTATTTCTTATTTTTCATTTTTTAAGATTTTACTTATTTATTTATTTGACAGACAGAGAATGCAAGTAGGCAGAGAGTGAGGGAAAAGCAGACCCCCTGCAAAGCAGAGAGCCTGATGTGGGGCTTGATCCTAGGAATCATGACTTGAGCCAAAGGCAGAGGCTTTAACCCACTGAGCCACCCAGGCTCCCCTCAACTTAGTTTTTAGGTGTAGTTTCTAACGTAGTAAAATCCAAATAACCAAAACTGAAGTTTTAATCATTTGTATGTGCATAGTTTCAGTGGTATTGAGTCAATTCACATTGTTAGGATGATTAAATAAATTAATTGACATTTGTAATGCAGGCACCAGCACCATCCACCACCAGAGCTTTTTCATTTTCCCAAAGTGAAATTCCACATTCATTAAACATTAATTTCACATACCTTCTCTTTGGGCCTTAGGCAAGTGCCGTTTTGGTGTTATTGTTTTATTTTGTTTTGTTTTATTTCTGTATCATTGATTTCTACTCTAATCTTTATTTTTATTCTTCTCTTGCTCGATTTAAGCTTTATTTGCTGTTGTTTCTAGCTCTTTTAGCTATATGGTTATATTGTGTATTTGAGACTTTTCTTGCTCCTTGTAGAAGGCCTGTATTGCTACATACTTCTCTGTTAGGATCACCTTTGCTGCATCCCAAAGGTTTTGAACTGTTGTGTTTTCAGTTTCATTTGCTTCCATGTATTTGTTGAATTCTTCTTTAATTTCCTAGTTGTTCTATTTGTTCTTCAGTAGGATGTTCTTTAACCTCCATGTATTTGTGGTCTTTCCAAATTTGTTCTTGTGGTTGACTTCTGTTTTCCTAGCATTGTGGTCTGAAAATATGCACTGTATGACCTCAGTCCTATTGTATCAGTTGAGGCCTGATTTGTGACCCAGTATGTGATTTATTCTGGAGAATGATCCTTATGCACTCAAGAAGAACGTGTATTCTTCTGCTTTAAGATGGAATGCTCTGAATATATCTGTGATATCCTTCTGGTCCAGTGTGTCATTCAAGGCCCCTTTGTTTCCTTGTTGATTTTCTGCTTAGATGATCCTTCCTTTGCTGTGAATGGGGTGTTAAAGTCCTCTACTACTACCATATCATCATCAATGAGTTTCTTTAATTTTGCTATTGATTGGTTTACATATTTGACTGTTCCTAAGTTGGAGGCATAAATATTTAGAGTCATTACATCTTCTTGTTGGATATACCCCTTTAGTATGGTGTAGTGACTTTGTTGTCTTGTTACAGTCTTTGATTTAAAATCTATTTATCTGATATAAGGATAGCTAATTTAGCTTTCTTTCGATGTCCATTAGCATGTAAATACTTCTCTGTCTTTTTACTTTGAATCTGGAGGTGTCTTTTGGTTTAAGAGGAGTCTCTTGTAAACAGTATATATATGGGTCTTATGGGTATTTTTGTTTGTTTAGTTTTGTTCTGTTGTTAATCCATGTGACACCTTATGTCTTTTGTTTGGAACATTTACTCCATTTACATTCAGAGTAATTATTGATAGGTATGTATTATGCTATTTTATTTCTTATTTTGTCATTGTTTATGAAAATTTCTTCTGTTTCTTTAGTTTTGTTTAGTTTTTGTCTCTTTTGGTCTTTCTTTCCCAGTCAAAGTGTCTCCTTTAATATTTCTCACATGCTGGTTTAGTGGTCATTAACTGCTTTGGTGTTTGTCTGGGAAAGTCTTTATCTCTTCTTCTGTTTTGAATGATTACCTTGCTGGATAGAGTATTCATGGCTGCAGATTTTCCCCATTCATCATGGTGAATATAACATTTCCCTCTCTTCTGTCTTGTCAAACTTCTGTGGAGAGCACTGCTGTTAACCTTATTGCCCCTCCAATTGTCAGTTAGGGACTTCTTTTGTCTCATTGCTTTTAGGATTATTCTTTATCTCAATATTTTACAAATATAACTGCAATATCTCAGCGTTGGCCTGCTTTTGTTTAGATGGAGGTTCTCTGTGTCTTCTGACTTTGGCTGTCTGTTTCTGTCCCTAGATTAGGGAACTTTTCAGCTATAATTTTCTCAAATAAACCTTCTGTTACATTTCTTTCTCTTCTTCTTCTGGGACTCTTATGAGTCCCATTCATCCAAACATTTTTCTTTTTCTTTCTTTTATTCTTTCATTATCTTCCATAATTCTGTCTTCTATATCACTTATTCATGTCTCTGCTTCTTCCATTCTTGTGGCCATTACATGCAGCCAGTTGTGAATCTCAGTTACTGCATTTTCCATTTCAGCTTGATGGTTAATTAGCTCTTTAATCTCTGTGGTAAGGGTCTCCCTCATGTCTTCTCTGCTTTTCTCCAAGCCCAGCTAATATCCTTATGATCATTGTTTTAAAGTTTGCATCAGGCCTGTTACTTATATCTGTTTCAATTAGATCCCTGGCTATGACATTTTCTTGTTCTTTCTTTTGAGATGAATTTCCCCATCTTGGCATTTTGACTAGGTCTCTGCTTCTTCTCTGTGTTAGGAAAGTCTGTTATGTTTCCTGCTCCTGAGAGTAATGCCTTTAAGTAGAAGAGGTCAAATAATGGCCAGGGTCTAGTGCTTCAAGAAGTGTTTTTGAAGTGTGTTGCATGTACTCTGCTACTGTGTTTTGGCTGCTCTGTTTCTCAGGTCAATTGTATGTAAAGGTTCTATTTGCTTACAGAGGGGACTGTTTGGTCCTTGGTCAGAGTGTGGTGAGTTTTAACTAGATAAGATCTGGTCTGCTTGTTAAAGGAGACCTGAACATATTTCCACTATAAGTGAAACTTTGAAGAACTCTGTGGTCAATAGACATGGTGAATGCAGGGGTTTCTGGGGGTCTTCTGGGGAAGGGACCTGCTGCACTAGTCCTTAGTTACACTTACCCAGGAAAAGTATTACTGGCAGAGTACAGAGGAGGAGACTTGGTATAAGCAGTTTAGGCAGCCAGTTCTGGCAATGTGCTGTTTACTGAAGCTGGTCAATGCTGAAGGGTGAGGGAGGGAAATGGCACTAGCAAGCTCTTTTCCCCAAGAAGGGGAGTCCATGCTTGCTGCTCTCACAAAAGCACATTAAGAGGAGTAACTATTTTCCTTCATGTGTCCCAGTGTTTTCTATCTCTCTCATTTCACACCGTCTCTGGGTTGCTTGCCTGCCTTAAGCAGCACATTTCATCTTTGCTCTAACCCGGCCAAGCTTTCTGTCTTTTAAAGTTCTACACTTTTAGGACCTGGAGTGGTGGGAACCTTCATTTGTCTTCTGGAGGATGGTCTCACTGTGCTGAGACTCTTGCAGGTTTAATTCGGGAGGGCAATTATGATATAATGCATGGGCATGGGATTTGGAGAAATGCAGGCTAATGGGCCAGTGTCCAGTTTAGCCACATCTAGCAGGTGTCTCTGTGCCTTTGCTTATGGGTGGAGAAAGGAAATGTAGCCTGCGGAGTATAAAGGCCTGTTTAGCCAGAGCGACTCCATCTCGGTTGAACAGCTCTTTTGTTGTTTATGTAGTAAAATATGGTCGACCAGTCCCACATAACAGAGCTCAAATACAAAAGGAAGGTCAGGTCAAGTAGAGATAACAGAGCCCAAATACAAGGGTGGGTGAAGTCAGGTGGAGATAACAGAGCCCAAATGCAGGGATGAGTCGGGCCAGGTGGAGACATCCAATCATTAGAGCACACATACTGTCTCCCTAGCTACCAACAAGTGTGGGCCCCACCTTTTGGGTGCCTTTTGGGTGCCAATTCTGACCAAGGTGATAGGCTTGTTCAAATAGCTTCTATGGATTGAATTATAATTCAATTGGCCACCCATGTGTGACCTAACATGACTGTGCAGCTTTCTTTGTGTGTTGCAATCTCATTGGCCACCTGTGTATGGCCTGGCTCAACCACATGGCCTTTGCTCTATAAAAGTTAGTCTGTGAGGCTGGGGGTGTTCGCCCTCTCCATAAGAGGTGGCCCCGACCAGTTGGTTTGATTCTCGATGCTTGGCATGAAATAAAGCTTTGCTTGATCTTCGCTTTGTATCAGTCTTGCTCCTTTGATCACGGACCCATCACAGAGTCTTTGTCCCCAGAGAGGCAATTCAACCTCTCAGAGATATGCACTAAAAGGTAAAAATAATCTCTTCCCATGTCCTCTACATGATCCTCAGAGTGTGCTGTCTGGCCAGGTTACCTGCCTGCCTCTTCTACAGGAGTAGGGCAACATCCTCAGATCTCTGTCCTAGCCAAGCCCAGGGACCTCTGAAACTCCAGTGTTTGACGCCCATTGGTTTCAAAAACTTAACAAAATCAGCCACTCTAATTTTCCATTCCAATGGCTTTGAGGAAGTCTACTTCTTGTGTGTATTCCTGTGTGTTCCACTCCCTCTCACTATTCTGTGCAATCAGCAATCCCTCCCCTCTGCATTACTACATGAAAATGGGTATAGAAATACCTATTTGAGACTGTGATATCCATTATTTTGTGTATATACCCCAAAGTGGAATTGTGGCTCATATATTTTTTTTTGTTAATTTTTTTAGGAAGTACCATGCATTTTCCATAGCAGCTACATCATTGTGCATTCCCAGCAACAATGGAGAGTTGTTTTTGATCTCTCCTCTGTCTTGCTGTCTTACATGTGTTACAATTTTTACATTTTGTGGTCATTGCTCTCCTGTTGGGTGTGAAGTAGTGTTTTGATTACCATACTTTTGTAGTTAATTTTAGAACCAGGAAGTCCTCCAATTGTTTGTTTGTTACCCCAGGGTTATTTTGGCTTCTTAGCATGCCTTGAGTTTCCACGTGAATTTTAGGATGGATTTTTTTATTTCTGGAAAAAACTTTTTTTTATTTTTTTTTTAATTTTAGTAGGAAGTGTTTTGAATCTGTAGATCACTTTAGCTAACACTGAAAACCTAGTAGAATGAACCATATAAATTCACGAATGTCTTTCCTTCCTTTTATTTGTGTCTTCTAGAATATCTTTCAACAACACTGTGCAGTTTTTCAGCATAGAAGACTTTTGGGTCCTTGTTTAAGCTTATTCTTAAGTATTTTGTTCTTTTCAATGTTCTAGTAAAATAAATTGTTTTCTTAATCCCCTATGGATTTTTAAATTGTAGGACAGAAATTTAATATGCTTTCATGTTAAAAAACAAAAACAAAACAAAACTTCTCAACAAATTTGGTATAGAAGGAATGTACTTTAATATAATAATGGCCATATATTACCAAGCCACAGCTAACATCAAACTCAGCATGGAAAGGTTGAGAACTTTCCCACCATAGTCAGGAAAAAGATCAGTATCCATGCTCACCACTCCATTTCACAATAGCACTGGAATAAAAATCCCTGTGAAATTTTTAACCTTTCTACATATAGGTGATTGTATCAATGAAGTGAGAACACATTACTTCGAATATTTACTTAATTTTGCTACCTAAAATAGTGTTTCTGATGGTAGCTACTAGCTTTATATCTCAGCTTAAACATTACCTTTGAAGAAAGGCTCTCCCTGTCATCTTTTTCTGCTTTTTCTGCTACCTTGCTTGCTGTATAAGCCTTGGTGAAGCTTATATTTAGTTTAGTAAATTGTCATCATATTTGCTGTCTAACTCATTATAATAATATAAGGTCCAGGTAGGAAGGAACTTTTGCATAATTTTCCCCACTATTTCTTAATTACTGTGTCCCCATTCATAGCATGGTTTCTGGCAGTATATTGGAGCTCTGAATTAAAGAAATTAATAGTTTAATAGTTATTTTATATATAAACATACATCTAGAACATCTAATCATCTTTAAGGCAGGATAAATTTAGTAATAAATGAAAGGAAAGAAAAACTTGCTATGACAAGTGGGGAAATACATGAAATTTTTTTTTCCCTAACGCAGCATGACTAGGCTAAAATTTTATTCCTGACTGGCAGTAGTCTTACAATGGTTCTAAAGCTATTTTTTTATGTTACATCTTTCTGACCCTAAATATGTGATTTGGCCTCCTAGTATCTTTACAGAAATATTTTTTTTAAGGTTTTTTTTTTTTTTTTTTTTTGTGGAAATTCCTAAGGAATTTAATTAAGAAAGGATCAGTCTTGGACACTTTCCTATTCTAAGACTTAATGAGGAATGTGGCTAGAAGGGATAATATGTCCAGTGTTCCTTGCTCATATTGGGAAGAATATGTCATGTTCCTAAAAACTGGTACAAATTTTTGAGGAGGTTTCTGTTAGGTTTAAAGCATTAGCTAATGAAAAACACAAGAATGTTTCTTAAAAATACCAGGTCAGCCAATCTGAGCTAAGCAAAAGACAGAATGAAGATGAGTAAAGAGTTGAATGATATTTTCCTCTTCAGAAATTAGCAGGAAAGAAATTACTTGAGAAAAATCTCCATTGGAAATGTCTGGTTGCTCTCATTTTATGTAAGGATAGGATTTCCTTTTCTTTTATATAAATTATCCTAATGTGCTAAATTTTTGTTTTTCTCTGTGGAACCTGGAATTCTTAGGAAGTAATCTACAATATAAATAAAAACAACCTTCTGAATAACCAGAAGACTCCACGGAGAGAACGGGCAGAGAATTGAATGAAATAAAATATGTCCTCAAATAACAATGCAGCTTTCTGTCTACTCTTGTCAAACTGGATGACAGAAGAATTCTAGGTTCTAGTGAGTGAGTAAAAAGTGTTCCTTGAGCATGGACTTGTCTTCCTAAGGTAAGACTAAAAGTAAATACTGGAAACCAGGCTTTGCCATTGTGTGAGTATCTTTATTATGTAAAAGTTAGATCACTTTGAGATAAAGCAAAATTGGTTTCCAATTCTAGTTTTGTCACTTCAAAATTGGTGAACATGGGAAAAATAGATGTTCAGAGTCTCATTTTGTTCAAACATGGAATGGGGATTATAGTTTCTATTACTTTAAATATGAAATGTGATTCATTAAATTGAGAGTGAGTGAGTAGAAGCCACTGTACATATTGTGAGCAGTGGACTGATCAAATCAGTATAAGATTTAAACAGGATCATTTGGGCTATGTTAGAAGAAAAAAAAAATAGTGGAGGCCAGAATGAAAGGGAAGAGACAATGCAGATGTCTACTGTGGTGGGCCAGAAGTGGGGAGGGATGGGAAATAACCGACTTTGTGATCTATTTCAAATGGGGCTAATAAGATTTGTTAAAGGTATCAATATGGGATATGAGAGCAAGAAAGGCACAGTGATCTTTCTTGTCTGGGAAGTGATTTGGAAGGTGGAAGCATTTAGTCAGATGGCAAATACCTACATTTGTGGCTGAAAATTAAAAATTTAGTTTTATAATTTCTGAATTAATATCCAGTTGGAGATGTTCAGAGTTGGATATGCTACATATATGAAGTTTAAAAATTAAAGGAGAGACCCAACATTGGAAAGGTTCCATGTTTACTGGTCAAGGAAAGAGGGCATATCCAACCAAAGACTCTAAGAAAGAAGTCTCAGTGAGAGAAGAAACAATCCAGGGCAGTGACTTTCCATTCCTAATTTGCTCCACTCAATTGAAGTGTACCAGTTACCAGGGATCTTGAGTATTTCACTTTTGTGACTTTATAAACTCTGCACCTTTTCATGGAATCCCTTGCCTTCTTGTCCTTCCACTTCTCCTTTAAATCCCAGGAAGGACTTCTTCCTCTGGGAAGCCTTCTTTGTTTGCTATTTGATTAATATATTCATAACCACTGACCTTTGCATTGTGTGACTATCTTTATATTGGCACTTATTTCATTGAATATTATTATGTATGTTATCATTGAGTGTAGAAAATCATGACTTGTTCAACTTGGAAATCACAATGTCTGTGACACAAATAGGTACTCCTGCCACAATATTTTACACAATCTTTTAATGGAATGAATCAATAAAAAATTTACCTTATAATGCATTTAAAGGCTTTCTTTCGGGTTTTGTAGATCATCTGGCTCTAATAGAAGTCACTCCCATCCAGACTAGATGGACCCACGAAACAATGTAACTTACTTTGTCCTCTTGGGCCTCAGCCGAGATCCAAAGGAACAGAAGGTCCTTCTTGTTATGTTCTTGCTCTTCTATATTTTGACTGTGGTGGGCAATGTGCTCATTGTGGTGACTATAGCTGTCAGTAAGACCCTTGGGTCACCTATGTACTTGTTTCTTGCTAACTTGTATTTTATGGATGTCACTTATTCCACTTGCATTTGCCCCAGGTTGATTTCAGATTTGTTGTTTGCAGTAAATACTATATCCTTCCAATTTTGTATGATTCAGCTATTTACAGAGCACTTTTTTGGTGGCTCAGAGGTCTTCTGTTGGCGATGGCCTATGACCTTATGTGGCCATCTGTAAGCCCTTGCATTATTTGGTGATCATGAGGCAGTGGGTGTGTTGTGCTGCTGATAGTGTCCTGAGTGGGAGAATTTCTGCATTCAGTTATTCAAGTTATCACTATTTATGGGCTCCCATTCTGTGGTCCCAATATCATTGACCACTTTTCCTGTGATATGTACCACTTAATGAAATTGGTTTGTACTGACACATATGTCATTGGCCTGTTAGTGGTGGCCAATGGAGGGATGATGTGCACTATTGTGCTTGTGTTCTTGCTCATTTCTTATGGTGTCATCTTGTACTCTCTGAAGAACTTTAGTTCAGAAGGGAGGTGGAAAGCTCTCCAGACCTGTGGTTCCCACATCACTGTGGTGGTCTTATTCTTTGTTCCATGTATTTTCATGTATGTAAGACCTGTTAAAACCTTCCCCATTGATAAGTCATTGGGTGTGTTTTTTACAGTCATAACCCCCATGCTGAACCCACTGATCTACACTCTGAGAAATTCTGAGATGACAAATGCTATGAAGAATCTCTGGAGTGGAAATGTTATATCTTTTAGTTGATAAGTGTTTTATCTACCACAAGGAGAATTCCTTTAAATTGGACCCATTTTCTGAGAATGCAGAAGTATTCTTAAAATGAATCTGAGGGTTTTGAAGGGGCAGGGGGGTGGGAGGTTGGGGTACCAGGTGGTAGGGATTATAGAGGGCATGGATTGCATGGAGCACTAGGTGTGGTGCAAAAATAATGAATACTGTTATGCTGAAAATAAATAAAAAATAAATTTAAAAAAATAATTCTGAGTTCCCATTTTTTTCCCAAGAAATTAAGTTAATGATAATTAAAGATGAACTAGATGATCATGTTATAATAACACTTTCCATTCCTGCTAGAATGTAAGGCTCATAATACCTGTAAGACTTCATTTAAAGATGTGATGCCTTTAGAGCAGGGATTCAACAATAGATAAAAATTAGTGAGGATGGGTGCCTGGGTGGCTCAGTGGTTAAAGCCTCTGCCTTCGGCTCAGGTCATGATCTCAGGGTCCTGGGATCGAGCCCCACATCGGGCTCTCTGCTCAGAAGGGAACCTGCTTCCCCCTCTCTCTCTCTCTGTCTACTTGTGATCTCTGTCAAATAAATAAATAAAAAAAATTAATGAGGAAATTTTTATATGGTTTTACTAAGCTTTAATAAGTCTGTATTTTCAAGTTTTTTTTTTTTTTTCTGATAGCTAGCATTATTTTCATGTCATTTAAGGTAATTCCTTTTGGGCACCAAGGTGGCTCAGTTGGTTAAATCATCTTCCTCTTGGTTTGGATTCAGGTTGTGATCTCAGGGTCATGATCCCTGGGTCAGGCTCCCTGCTCAGTGTGGAGTCTGCTTGTCTCTCTCCCTCTGCTCTTTACCCTGCTTTCTCTCTGATTTTCTCAAATAAAGAATTAAAAAAATCTTAAAATAATAAAGTAATTCTTTTTATTATATTATTTGTGATATTTAATGATGCATGGAATGTTTTGCTCATTAAATTTTTGTTGCCTTACATATAAAATAAAACGTGTAACACTTCTGTTTTTATAAGGAAGATTGATGTGTAATAGAAATTAAATTAAAAAGCTAGCCTTACACAATGGGATAAAATGCTCAAAAAGTTTTGGTAGTTTATATGTCTCTAGAAATGCATCCATTTCTTCCAGATTACCTAGGTTTTTGGCATATAATTGCTCATAATATGATCTTATAATTGTTTGGATTTTTTCAGTGTGGTGTGATCTTTCCTCTTTCATTCATGATTTTATTTAAGTCCTTTCTCTTTTCTTTTTGATAAATCTTACCTAGGATTTATCAATCTTGTCAATTCTTTCAGAGAACCATCTCCTAGTTTTGTTATCTGTACTACTGTTCTTTTGGATTCTATTTCATTGATTCCTGCTCTAATCTTTCTTATTTCTCTTTTCCTGCTGGGTTTAGGCTTTCTTTTCTGTTCTTTCTCCAGCTCCTTAGGTGTTAAGGTTAGGTTGTATGTTTGAGACTGTTCTTGTTTCTTGAGAAAGGTATGTGTTCTGACATACCTCCCTCCTAGGACTGTCTTTGCTGAATACCAAGGTTTTGAACAGTTGTGTTTTCATTTTCATTTGTTTCCATGACTTTTCCTTTAATGTTTCTTTAATTTCATGGTTAACCAAATCATTTTTTAGTAGGATGCTCTTTAGATTTCTTGTATTTGAGTTCTTTTGACATTTCCTCTTGTGATTTAGTTCTAGTTTCAAAGCACTGTTGTCTGAAAATATGCAGGGAAGGTTCATGGTCTTGTGGTACTGGTTGAGACCTGATTTGTGGCCCAGGATGTAATGTATTCTGGAGAATGCTCCATGTGCACTTGAGGAGTATGTGGATTTTGTTGCTTTAGGATGGAACATTCTGAATATATCTGTGAAGTCCATCTGGTCCATTGTGTCATTCAAAACCTTGTTTCCTTGTAGATCTTCCATTGAGATGATCTGTCCATTTCAATGAGGGGGATATTAAAGTCTCCCACTATTATTGTATTAGTATCAATGTGTTTCTTTACTTTTGTAATTCTTTACTTATATAATTGACTGCTCCTTTGTTAGGGGCATAAATATTTACAGATGTTAGACCATCTTGTTGGATAGACCAAAGGGTCTATAATTATGATAGTGTTCTTCCTCATCTCTAATTACATTCTTTGGTTTAAAATGTAATTTTTCTGATGTTAGGATTGTCACCTCAGCTTTCTTTTGATATCCATTAGCATGGTAAATGTTTTTCCACCCCCTCATCTTAAATCCAAAGGTGTCTTTGGGCCAAAAATGACTCTCTTACAGACAGCATATCTGTGGGTCTTGCTTTTTTATCCAACTGATATCATATCCTATGTCCTTTGATTGTGGCATTTAGCCCATTTACATTCATAGTAACTGTTGAATGATAGGAATTTAGTGCCATTGTATTACCTGTAACATCACCATTTCTGTATATTGTCTCTATTCCTTTCTGGTTACTTTTGGGCTCTCCCTTTGCTCAGAAAGTCCCTTTTAATATTTCCTGTAGGGCTGATTTGGTAATCACAAATTCTTACAGCTTTTGTTTGTCCTGGAAGCTTTTTATCACTCCTCTTTTGAATGACACCCTAGCTGGATAAAGTATTCTTGGTTGCATATTTTTCTTGGTTAGCACCCTGGATATATCATGCCTGTCCTTTGTGGCCTGTGAGGATTCTGGAGAGTTAGCTGTCAATCTAATATTTCTACCCTTGTATGTTATAGACCTCTTGTCCTGAGCTACTTGAAAGATTTTCTCCTTGTCTCTGAGATTTGCAAGTTTCATTATTATATGTCAGGGTGTTGACCTGTTTTTTTAGATTTTAAGCAGCTTCCTCTATGCCTCCTGGACTTGGATGCCTGTTTCTGTTCCCAGGTTAGGGCAGTTCTCCAATATAATTTGCTGCAATGTACCTTCTGCCTCCCTCTCTCTTATCTTTTTAATCTCAGATTCCAATTATTTAAATATTGTTTCTTTTGTGGTGTCCCTTTTCCTAGAATTCTCCCTTTGTGATCTAGTAGTTATTTATGTCTCTTTTTTCTGAACTCTTTATTCTCCATCGTTTTGTCTTCTGTATTGCTAATTCTTTATTCTGCCTCATTTATCCTAGCAATTAGAGCCTCCATGTTTTATTACATCTCATTAATAGCCTTTTTTATTTCAACTTGGTTAGATTTTAGTTCTTTAATTTCTCCAGAAGGGGATGCTCTAGTGTCTTCTATTTTTTTTTCTCCCAATCCTAGCTAGTATCTTTATAATTGTTATTCTGAATTCTAGTTCTGATATCTTACTTAGGTACATACTGATATGGACCCTGGCAGTCAGTTCTTCCTCTTGTTCTTTTTTGAGGTGAGATTTTCTGTCTTGTCATTCTGTCCAGAGAAGAATAGATAAATGAGAGAAGAAAGTATTAAAAAGGAAACAACAACCCCAGAGAAATATGCATTAAACAAATCTGAAGAGACCCAAAATCAAACCCAAAAAGAAAGAAAAAAAAAGAAAAAAGAGAATATAATCAGATAGATGAACAGAACAATAGACTGAATCCTGCGTCCTGAATCCTTTTAAGGGCTTTTCATTCATACCAAAATATTCTTCAAGTTTATTTTAGTACTTAATTCTTAAAATATTTTTGAAGGGTTCCGGGGTGGCTCAGTGGGTTAAAGCCTCTGTCTTTGACTCAGGTCATGATCCCAGGGTCCTGAGATAGAGCCCTGAATTGAGCTCTCTGCTCAGGAAGAAGTCTGCTTCCCTTCCTCCCTGTCTGCCTGCCTCTCTGCCTACTTGTGAACTCTCTTTCTGTCAAATAAATAAAATATTTAAAACAACAACAACACATTCTTGAGGTTGGGGCATCTGGCTGGCTCAGTCCCTTAATCATCTGCCTTTGGCTCAGGTCATGATCTCCAGGGTCTTTGTATTGAGCCCTGCATGGGGCTCCTTGCCCAGTGGGGAGCCTGCTTCTTCCTTTCCCACTCCCCCTGCTGTGTTCTCTCTTTCTTTGCCTCATTCTCTGTCAAGTAAATAAACTCTTTAAAAAATAAAACATTTTTGAGGTTGGATATCATACATTAAAACTTTTGTTTCATAAGCATTTTATTTGATAATGGAGCAAAAGAGGGATAAAATTTTAATTACTCTTCTAAAATTTAGTTTTTTTTTAATACTTGTATAATTTTCTTTGTACCATTAACTTAAAATCCTGACTATTATATTTTAACTACCAATATATATTTGGATCTGATTCAGGACTTAATTCTGTTTAATTGGTCTCTTTATTCATGTTACAACTGATATGTAATATAATTGCCTTGATATATAAAAGACTAATAGTTCCTCATCACTCTCCTTTTTCAGAATTATGCATGGTCTTGCATGTTTACATTTCCAAATCAAGTATAAAACAAAATTGTTAGTTTACATTTAAATAAGAAATGTAAATTTAACATTTAAAATAAGCTTAAAATTAATTTCAATAAGTTTATCATGGTTTAGTTGTTAAAAGAAAAACAATTACTATTTTTAAGAAGATTCAACTTAGGAAGATTAATTTAGGAAGACCTTACAACTTTTGCCTACTAAGAACTTTTATCCATGAAAGGTGTTTTCATTCAACAGGACATCTTTCATGACCTTGGACACTGCTTCCATTTTCTACCTGTGTGACTCATCCCTTCTATATATCTGCTGTTATTCATCCATGACATTGCCCCCACCCCACCCACCATGAAATGCTACTTGGCACTTTGCTGTATGAAAAACCATCTCTTTCAGGGAGTATGTGACTTAAGTCTTTGCTGAGCATCTGTGCAGCCATCTGTAAAGCTCTGTACTATGAAATCATCACAAGTAACAGGGATATGGCTTCTTCTTTCAGTTGGCATGTACTAGAGGCTTTGTCCTTGCAACATTTCGGTCGTCTTCACAGTGTGCCTGTCTGTGTGTGGCTCCATTGTCATAGACCATTTGTGCATGATATAAACCTTTGGCTGAAACTCATCTGCATGGGCACTCATACCTGTGGTATCTCTGTTTCTGTCAAAAGTGGGTTTATCTGCCTGTGAAAATATTTCTCCTGATGGTCTCCTAGTTGGTCATCATATGCTCACTGAGGACCTGTAGCTTGGAGGGGAGACACAAATCCATGCATGTGTCTCTCATGTCACTGTTGTGGTCTTAGTATTGTGTCTTGCATATTTATGTATTTGCACCCATTCACCACCTTCTCCATTGATCAAGCTCTGACTGTGTTGTATAGCATGGTGATTCCCTTGTTAAACTTAAACCTGCACTCAGAAATTTGGAGGTGAAAAATGCCATGAGGAAGTTTTGAGGTAGAAGATGTAACTTTGAGAGATATCTACCAGTTCCTAAAATAAATTTGTCTATTAAATGGAATCAGAAAAGAAGATAATTTGTACAGAAGCACATGAATAGTATTTGTTCAAAGTATTTTTATTTTGACATACAGCACTGGGAAGACAGATCCAGAGGGGGATCTTATTTGTCATTATAAAAATATCCTATTTAGATTTACCTAATGTCCAGTTCATGGTCAAAGGTCAATGTCCTGTGAGGATTAGTTAGAGTTCTTGCACAAAGCAGATTGTCAGGACACATAGCTCTGGAGATTTGAATTTACTTGTTTAGTTGTTGGGTTTTATATGTACCATCTAAACAGGTGAATGTAAAGCCAATGATGTATATATATACTTTAGCCATTGTGCTATAGTTTATGTTGACATCATTCACCTGTTAATAAAGGCAACTTATTTTTTAAATGTAGTTTTTAACTTGTAGTAAAATACAAATAACAAAAATTATATTTTTAACCATTTGTAAATGTACAATCCAGTGGCATTGAGTCAATTCAATGATGATGTCAGTTCAGTGATGTCATGATGGTTAATTAAGTTAATTGACATTTGTAATGTGGGTACCAGCACCATCCATCTCCAGAGCTTTTTCATTTTCCCAAACTGAAATTCAACACACGTTAAACATTAATCCCCCATTTCCTCTCTCTGGGCCTTAGGCAGCCACCATTCTGTTTTCTTATTGCTTATGAATTTGGCTACTTTAAGTACCTGTGTGTATGGAATCATATAATATCTGACTTTTTGTGTCTCATTTCACTTGGCAGAGTGAATTGTAGGATATGTATGTTTCAACACATGTCAGAATTTCCTTTGTTTTTAAGAATGAATAATAATCCATTCTGTGACTATACCTCATTCTATTCATACATTTATCACACTTTGAACACACTTTGTCTGCTTCTACTTTCTGGCTATTGTGAATAATACTGCCATGAAAATGGATATAAAAATATCTATTTGAGACTGTAATGTTCATTATTTTGTGTATATATCACAAAGTGGAATTGTGGATCATATAATATATTTCTGCTTATTTTTTTGGGAAGTACCATAGCATTTTCCATAGCAGCTACATCATTGTGCATTCCCACCAGCAATGGAGAGTTGTTCTGATCTCTACACTGTCTTACATGTGTTACAATTTTAACATTTTGTGGTCATAACTCTCCTGTTGGGTGTGAAGTAGTATTGCATTATAGTTTTGAAATGTGTTTCCCTAATGATTACTGACATTGAGCAGCTTTTCATGTGCTTATATGGCATCACATACCTTCTTTGGAGAAATGCCTATTGAAGTTTTTTGCTCATTTTTAATCAGTTTTTTCTTTCTTTCTTTCTTTCTTTCTTTTTTTATTTTGGTATGTGTATTTTTGAGATGTGTAAATTTGTTATGTATTCTGGATACCAGCAGATAATCAAATAAATCAATTTCAGCTATCTTCTCTCATTTGTGTCTTGATTTTTCTCTCTGTTGATAGTGTGTTTTGATGTAGAAAAGTTCTTAAATTTGATAAAGTGTAATTCATGAGGTTTTTTCTTTTCTTGTGTGTGGTTTTGATGTCCTATCCAAGAAATCGTTACCAAATCCAAAATTATGAAGTTTTCTTCTAAGAGGTTCATAGTTCTCGGTGGTAGTTTAGGTCTCCGATCCATTTTGATTCAATTTTTGTGTATGGTGCATGTGATTAAGGATTGAACTTCATTCTTTTGCATGTGGATATCCAGTTTCACAGTACTATTTTTTGAAGCATCTGTCCTTTCCCAATGAATGCTCTGTCATCTGTTGAAAATCATTTGAACATGCAGGCAAAGGTTTATTTCTAGGATCTGTATTTTATTCCATTGTTGTTTCTGTCTTTATGCTGATATCACAAAGTTTTGATTACTGTACTTTGTAGTTATTTTTTAGAACCAGGAAGTCCTCCAATTGTTTGTTTGTTACCCCAGGGTTATTTGGCTGCTGGGCATGCCTTGATTTCCCATCTGAATTTTAGGATGGATTTTTCTATTTCTGGAAGAAAACTTTTTTTTTTTTAATTTTAGTAGGAATTGCTTTGAATCTGTAGATCACTTTAGATAACACTGGCAACTTAATAGCATGAACCATAAAAATTCATGAATGTCTTTCCTCCCTTTTATCTGTTTCTTCTAGAGTACCTTTCAACTGCACTGTACAGTTTTTCAGTGTAGAAGACTTTTGGGTCTTTGTTTAAGATTATTCTTTAGTATTGTGTTTTTTCTATGTTCTAGTAAAAGAAATTGTTTTCTTTTCTTTTTTTTTAAATATTTTATTTATTTATTTGACAGACAGAGGTTACAAGTAGGCAGAGTGGCAGGCAGAGAGAGGAGAAAGCAGGCTCCCCGCTGAGCAGAGAGCCCAACAAGAGCCTCAATCCCAGGACCCTGAGATCATGACCTGAGCTGAAGGTAGAGGCTTTAACCCACTAAGCCACCCAAGTGCCCCAAGAAATTGTTTTCTTAATCCTCTATGAATTATTAATTGGTAGCACAGAAGTTCCAATATGTTTTCATGATTAAAAAAAAAAAACTTTCATAGAAGGAATGTAACTCAATATAATAATGGTCATATATGACAGATCCACAACTAACACCATACTCAGCAGGAAACATTGAAAGCTTTTCCAGTTTAATCAAGAAAAAGATCAGAGTGTCCATGCTCACCAATGTATTTCACAATACCATTGGAATAAAAATTCCTGTAAATTTTTTAGCCTTTTTTACATATAGGTCATACCGTCAGTGAAATGAGAACAAATTAATTAGAATGTTTACCTAATTTTACTACCTATAACAATGTTCCTATGGTAGCCTCTCTCTGTCCTTTACAACTCAGTTTTAACATCATCTTTGAAGAAAGGCCTTCTCTGATCACCTTCTCCGTAGAAGAATTTTCCCTGAGTACTTTCTTTGTTCTCTTATTAGCAGTGGTGATAACTGTAATGAGTTTATCAAATTGTTCCTTTATTTACTGACTTTATTATGAGAATATGGGGTTCCTTCAGGAAAGACCTTGTTTGTGATTTTTTTTTCCCTTTCATTAATTGCTGTATTCTCACTCATAACACATTTCTTGCTAACATAGGTACTCCATTAAAAAAAAATTCTTAAAAAAAAAACATAAAAACAAAACCTTGCATAGACATTACATTTAAATTTGTGAATATTTAATATATGTAACCACACTTCTAGGCAGAATAGATTCCCCCTATTAAATAAAATGAAGGAAAACTAATTTTGGGGTCACCTGGGTGGCTTGGTGGATTAATGCCTCTGCCTTTGGCTCAGGTCATGGCCCCAGAATCCTGAGATCGAGACCCACATTGGGATCTCTGCTCAGCAGGGAGACTGCTGGCTCCCCACCTCCCCTTGCCTCCCTCTCTGCCTACTTGTGATCTCTGTCAGTCAAATAAATAAATCAAATCTAAAAAAAAAAAAACTTACTCTGAAAAGTGGGGAAATAAATGATAATATTATTTCTACCAGAAAAAAAAAATGACTGGCTAAAATTTTATTCTTGACTGGCAAAGGTCTGATCATGGCTTGAAGACTATTTATTTTCTCCATGTCATGTCTTTTAGACCTTTATTATATGATTTAGTCTACTATTATCTTTACATTTAAATGTACTTTCAGATTTTTGTGAAAATTCCAGTGAATGCAATTAAACAAGAATCAGTCTTGGACACTTTCTAACTCTAGGACTTAATGATAAATGTGATTAGGAAGGATGAAATGTCTACTGATCTTTGACCCTGTAGGGAAGAAGATGCTATGCTCTAAAGAACTGATAAAATTTTTAGAAAGTCCTCCATAAGCTTAAAACATTACCTATGAAAAAAGAGGAGCTTCTCTCAAAATTTCACTTCAACTGTTCTGGTCAAACTGATACCATAGAATGAGAAGGACTAACCAGATGAACAGTATTTTCTATTTAGAAATTATGAGCAAAGTAGTTGCTTGAGAAAAATCTCCCTGAGAAATTGCTGGTGGCTCTCCTTATGTAAGGATAGGATTTCCTTGTTTGTTTGTTTGTTTTTGTAACTTTCCTACTGTGATAACCTTTGTTTTGCTATGTGAAGTATGGGATTTCTATGAAGTAATCTACAGTGCAAATAAAAATGAAATCTAAATAATCAGAAAACTCCATGGAGAAAATGGATAGACAGTCAGATGAAATAAAATATATCCATAAGTAATAATGCAGCTTTTTGTCCTCTCTTATCAACCTGGATGACAGAAGAATTCAATGTTCCTGTGAATGAGTAAATCATGTTCCTTTAGATTGTGGATATGCCTACACAAGGTAAAACTAACAGTAAATAGTAGAAGCCAGGCTTTGCAATTGTGTGACTATTTTTTTTTTAAGATTTTATTTATTTATTTGAGAGGCAGAGATCACAAGTAGACAGAAAGGCAGGCAGAGAAAGAGAGAGAGAGGGAAGCAGGTTCCCCACTGAGCAGAGAGCCCAATGTGGGGCTCAATACCAGGAACCTGGGATCCTGACCTGAGCCAAAGGCAGAGGCTTTATTAGATCACTTTGAGATAATGTGAACTCCATTTCAAATTCTAGTTTTATCACTTAGGGTGAATTTAAGGAAATTAATTAGATGTTCAGATTCTCAGTTTGTTCAACTACAGAATGGGAATTACAGTTCCTATTACTGGAAATATGAAATGTGACTCATTAAATTATGATTGAGTGATTGGAATCCACTGTAGATGTTGGGAACAGTGGAATGATCAGGTCAGAATCAGATTTAAAAAGGATTATTTGGGCTGCATTCAAACAAACTGGTGGAAGATAGAATGAAAGGGAAAGGACTTAGGAGGTAGTGCAGTGGGCCAGAAGAAGTGTGGAGGGAAGGGAAATGACCAAGTTTGTGATCTATTTTCAGGGGGATAATAAGATTTGTTAAAGGTAACAGTATGTGATATGAGAACAAGAAAGGTATGGAAAGCACAGCGATATTTCCTGTCTGAGCAATGACATGGAAGGTGGTAACTTAATGAATTGTGGAAAATTATAATTATAATGAAAATTTTAAGAAAATTGCTTTTATAAGTACTGAGTTGGTATCCAACTGGAGATATCTAGAGTTGGAGATGTTCCATATATGAAGCTTAAAAATTAAAGGAGAGAGAAACTCTGAACTACTTTGGATGCATTTATTGGTTAGGAAAAGGGGGCATATACAACCAAAGATCATAAGAAGTAGGTCTCAGTGAAGGAAGAGACAATTCAGGACAGTAGCTTTCCATTCCTATTTGTCTCACTCACTTTGAATATGTCAGTTACCCTAAATGAGTCTCAAGTATAAACTGTGCACACTTACATGGAATTCCCTTGACCTCGTGTACTTCCACTTCTTTAAATTTCAGGATGGAGAGCTTCCTCTGTGAAACCTTCTTTGATTGCTGTTTGGTTGATATATTCTTACCCCTCATCTTTGCATTGTTTGACTACCTTTATATTGACACTTATTTCATTGAATATTATTATGTACCCTGTCACTGAGTGTAGGAAACCATGACTTGTTCACCTTGGAAATCACAATGTGACACAAATAGGTACTCCTGCCACAATCTTTTACAACAATCTTTAATGGAATGAATCAATAAAAGATGTATCTTATAATGCATTTAAAGGCTTTCTCTTCTGTTTGGTAGATCACCTCATTCTAATATGAGAAGTCACTCCCATCCAGACTAGATGAACCCAAGAAACAATGTAACTTACTTTGTCCTCTTGGGCCTCACCTGGGATTCAAAGGAACAGAAGGTCCTTTTTGTTATGTTCTTACTCTTCTGTATTTTGACTGTGGTGGAAAATGTGCTCATGGTGGTGACTATAGCTGTCAGTAAGACCCTTGGGTCACGTATATACTTGTTTCTTGCTAACTTGTCTTTTATGGATGTCACTTATTCTCTTGCATTTGCCCTGGATTGATTTCAGGTTTGTTGTTTGTAGAAAATACCATATCCTTCCAATTTTGTATAACTCAGCTATTTACAGAGCACTTTTTTGGTGGCTCAGAGGTCTTTCTTCTGCTAGTGATGGCCTATGACCATTATGTGGCCATCTGTAAGCCCTTGCATTATCTTCAATGGGTGTGTGTTGTGCTGCTGGTAGCATCCTGGGCTGGAGGTTTTCTGCATTCAGTTATTCAAGTTAGTACTATTTATGGGCTCCCATTTTGTGGTCTTAATATCATTGATAATTTTTCCTGTGACATGTACCCCTTAATGAAATTGGTTTGTACTGACACATATGTCAGTGACCTGTTAGTGGTGGCCAATGTGCACTATTGTGTTTGTGTTCTTGCTCATCTCTTATGGGCCAGAAGAAGTGTGAAGGGAAGGGAAATGACCAAGTTTGTGATCTATTTTCATTATTTCAAAATCTATTTTCCCTGAGCCACCAGTGTGCCTGAAAACAGGCACAAGTCATCTTGCACTCTCTAAAGAACTTTAGTTCAGAAGGGATGCAGAAAGCCCTCCAGACCTGTGGTTCCCACATCATTGTGGTGGTATTCTTTCTTGTTCCATGTATTTTCATGTACATAAGACCTGCTAAGATGTTCCCCATTGACAAATCATTGAGTGTGTTTTATACAGTCATAACCCCCCATGCTGAACCCACCAATCTACACTCTGAGAAATTCTGAGATGAAAAATGCTGTGAAATAAGTTAGTTTATCATCTATCATGAATAAAGCATTTTAACATTAGTGTCAATCTTCTCAAATGTTAAAGTTCATTTTACTGTAAATGCATTTGTAGTCATAGTCAACAAATAATGTGTAGTGAAAGAGTAAAATACTTGTAGAGTTATACTAATTCATAATTAATTGATATGTTTACTTTTATTACTTTTCATCTCATTCATAATTCTATTTCTGGTCAGTTTCATGTCTTTTATCTTCATTCTTTACATTGTTAAAATAATTCTATTATATAGACTATCTTCTCAATTTAATTTATTTTCATAGGAAGTTTTTTTGTGTAACATTTTACTTTTTAAGATATACCTGAGCAAAAAAAGATAAAATAAATATTAAAAATGAAATCCTTACAAAGAGGAAATGGTGTGCAATGAACATCCTATTTGTCCCTCACCAGAGTCTCCCTATTCTTCCATATGCATTATTGTACTAAGATTGTTATTGTTCCTAAGATTGTTCAATTAATAATCTTTGCTAACAAAAAATCTTATTTACATGTATGTCTTTGTCTTTGTGTCTAGGTTTTGTATTTACTACTTGGCCTGCTGAAGATCTCTCCATACCAGTATACAGATAGAACTCATTCTTAGGTTCCTCCTACTGCCTAAAGCTTCTTAATAAAGATATAGCTAAAGGAGACCTTTATGGGGGGGACACAAGATGGCGGGGAAGTAGGAGGAGGTGCCGTTTCAACCTGTACCCTAAAGTGAGCTAATTACCTACCAAGAACTCTGATCACCCATGAAATCATCCTGAGATCACAATTATACACATCTGGATCTCTACAGGGGCAGAAGACAATAGTAGGCAGGTAAAGTGGAGTGGGAACATCAGACTGATATCAGAAGATAAACAAAAGGGGGAGGGAGCCACCAGAAACGACCAATTGGAAAGTAATACTCCAATATGAGAGTGCCCTGCATCTGGAGACCAGCATTAACTTGGAGTCTGGTTGAAAGCACTCAAAAAGAGCAAAGGATCACAGGGGGGAAATTGTGGGAATCAGGGCGGTAGGGACAGGGGCTTAAATCCCCGGACCTAGGACAGCCACCCTGATGCTGAACTAGAGAGAGTGTGGTGGAGAAACCAGGTCTTGTTCCCTGAGCCACCAGTGTGCCTGAAAACACGTGGGGTCCAGATCCCGTGAGGGGCTGGGAGCATCGCCAGTTGGCAGAATGCCGTGTCGTGCTATCAGAGCCTGAGATGTGTATACCCCACACCCTCCCCTGAAAGAGGTGCACGATGGCACCAGCCTGGCACTCTTGGACCTGGAAAAGCCAGGCACTCACAACCTGGGCCAGCGGGAAAATCTCAGTGTGTGATCGCTGCTTGGAATCTCTCTGGAGGTCTGAAGCTGCCCTGACAGCCTCCGCTGCTGTGGTTTTGGGTACAAGCAAGAGTTCCTGGGTCCCCAGGAACCATGACTCAGAACCTGCTCTGCCAGCAGCCGAGGGGGAACTTATGTGCTCTGAAGCACCCACAGGGGAGCAGACTGAGGCTTCATTTTGGGGGGCACTTTGCTTTCTTCTAAACATCCAAAAACCATCAAAAGCTGTCAAAGCTAGAGAAAACAAATGAACAAATATAAAAACCTTAAGAGAACAAAACCCTGAAAAACTGGTTTCCTCAGAGCCCGCCCCTTGAGGGGGGCAGGAGGACTTAACTCAGGGAACATCATTGACAGAAAACCAACGGGGGTGGGGGTGGGGACAGATGACAAGAGAACAACCACCACTACTTCATAGATACAACTTTTATTTTTAACTCATTCCCACTATTCTGGTTCGTTTTTTAAAATTTTTTTTTATTTTTTATTTATTTTTAGCATAACAGTATTCATTATTTTTGCACCACACCCAGTGCTCCATGCAATACGTACCCTCTATAATACCCACCACCTGGTACCACAACCTCCCACCCCCCTGCCACTTCAAACCCCTCAGATTGTTTTTCAGAGTCCATAGTCTCTCATGGTTCACCTCCCCTTCCAATTTCCCTCAACAACCTTCTCTTCTCTAACTCCCCATGTCCTCCATGCTATTTGTTATGTTCCACAAATAAGTGAAACCATATGATAATTGACTCTTTCTGCTTGATTTATTTCACTCAGCATGATCTCTTCCAGTCCCGTCCATGTTGCTACAAAAGTTGGGTATTTGTCCTTTCTGATGGAGGCATAATATTCCATAGTGTATATGGACCACATTTTCCTTATCCATTTGCCCGTTGAAGGGCATCTTGGTTCTTTCCACATTTTTTATATAGATAATTTTTTAACTTATTTACCATCACTTTGAGATGTCCAGTACATCAAATTCTATAATAACCTTTTAACCTGAACTTTTTGATACATATACCCATGTTTTTCTTTTGCTTTTCTATTTTTTAAATTTTTTTTTAAATTTTAGTTTAGTTTAGTCTAGATTATTCTTTTTAATTTTTATTTTCTAATATTCATATAGAGTTAAACTTCAAGGTAATCCCCTTTCTCCAATTAATGCTACCCCTTTAGGTAAACCAATTTTTAATCCCCCTTTATTTTAGGAAAGTTCAGTCCTTTAACAAAGATATCAAGATACATCCAGGAAGAATCAAAACAACCTTCCTCACCCACACTGAGAATTTATAACCACTCTCCCATCTTTTTCTTCTGCCAGTGTTTTTGTGTATTTGTGTTTGTCCTGATAGTATATAAATCTTATACTTGGGGTTCTTTTTGATGAGGATCTTCCTTTTTTGGCTTTTACAGATATATATATATATATTTTTCTCTTGTCATATACTTTTATCAGTCTTTTTATTTGTCTGTTTTTGTTTGTATACTTCATAAATCTTACCTTGGAGCCCATTTGGGCTGAGCCTTCTCTTTTATTTCCCTTTTTTTTTCCTTCTCTGTTTCTCTCTCTCTTTTTTTTCTTATTATTTTCTTTTTTCCTCTCATTTGGGTGGGAATTGTGATTTCTCAGAAGTGTTCCAGGATGCACCTTGACTGCACCACGGTCAATACATCCAGCTACATCCGTTCAGTCATCTCTCACCAAAATGACTAGGAGGAGGACTGCCCAAAAAAAGAAAAAGTCAGAGGATGGACCTTATGCAACAGAGCTAATGGCTATCAACATAGACAATATGTCAGAAAGGGAATTCAGGCTAACAATTATCCAGGCAATAGCTAAGTTGGAGAAAGCCATGGATGACCAAATGGAATTGATTAGGGCAGAACTGAAAGCCACCAGGGATGATGTTCAAAATGCTCTCAATGAGTTCCAATCTAATCTAAATTCTCTAAAAGCTAGGGTAACTGAGACAGAAGATAGAATTAGTGATCTGGAGGACAAACAGATAGAGAGAAAGGATCAGGAGGAAGCCTGGAACAAACAGCTTAGAAGCCACGAAAACAGATTCAGGGAAATAAATGATGCCATGAAACATTTTAACGTCAGAATTATTGGAATCCCTGAAGAGTAGGAGAAAGAAAGATGTATAGAAGAGATACTGATACAAGTTCTCCATGAAAATTTTCCCAATCTCATGAATGGAACCAGCGTTCATGTACTAGAGGCAGAATGGTTTCCCCCCAAGATTATAGATTTTCAAAAGTCCTCGAGACACCTAATAGTAAGAATCAATAAATACAATTGTATGCAGACCCTCTTGAAAGCAGCTAGGACAAAGAAGCTCCTTATGTACAAAGGAAAGCCCATCAGAATAATGTCAGACCTTGTCCACAGAGACCCGGCAAGCCAGAAAGGGCTGTCAAGATATATTCAGGGCACTAAATGAGAAGAACATGCAGCCAAGAATACTTTATCCAGCAAGACTGACATTCAAAATGGCTGGAGAGATAAAGAGTTTCCAAGACTGGCAAGGCTTAAAAGACTATATGACCAACAAGCCGACACTGCAGGAAATATTAAGGGGGGTTCTTTAAAAGAGAAAAAAATCCTAAAAATATCTTTGAACAGAAATATAGAGATAATCTATAGGAATAAAGACTTCAAAGGTAACATAATGTCAATAAAAACGTATCTATCAATAATCATTCTCAATGTAAATGGCCTAAAAGCATCCAGAAAATGACACAAGGTTGCAGATTGGGTAAAACAACAGGACCCTTCCATATGTTGTCTACAAGAGACCTATTTTGAACCTGAAGATACATCCAGACTGAAAGTGAAGGGATGGAGAAGCATCTTTCATGCCAATGGGCCTCAAAATATCAGATAAATTAGATTTTAAACTAGAGACTGTAGTCAGAGATACAGAAGAACACTACATAATTCTTAAAGATGATCTAACAATTGTAAGTATCTACACCCCCAATACGGGAGCAGCCAATTACATAAGAAAACTATTAATCAATCTAAAGAGTCATATTGATATGAATACATTAAAAGTAGGAGATCTTAACATGCCTCTCAGTAATAGACAGATCATCCAAGCAGAAAATCAATAAAGAAATAAGAGCATTGAATAACACATTGGGCCAGATGGACCTCATAGATATATACAGAACCTTCTACCCTAAAACAACAGAATACTCATTCTTCTCAAGTGCACATGGAACCTTCTCCAGAATAGACCACATACTGGGTCACAAATCAGGACTCCACCCATACCAAAAGACTGAGATTATTCCCTGCATATTCTCAGACCACAATGCTTTGAAACTAGAGCACAATCACAAGAAAAAGTTCAGAAGAAACCAAACACCTGGAAGCTAAAGACCACCTTGCTTAAGAATGCTTGGATCAACCAGAATATCAAAGAAGAACTGAAACAATTCATGGAAACCAATGAGAATGAAGACACTTCGGTCCAAAACCTATGGGATACAGCAAAGGCGGTCCTAAGGGGAAATACATAACCATCCAAACCTCCCTCAAAAAAACTGTAAAATCTAGAATACACCAGCTGTATCTACACCTGAAAGAGCTGGAGAACCAACAACAAATTAAACCAACTCCACACATAAGAAGGGAAATAATCAAGATTAGAGAGAGATCAATGAGGTAAAAACTAGAGATACAGTATAACATATCAATGAAAATAGAAGCTGGTTTTTGAAAGAATCAATAAGATTGAAAAACCATTGGCCAAACTAATCCAAAAGAAAAGAGAGAAAGCCCAAATTAATGAAATTATGAATGAAAAGGGAGAGATCACCACTAACACCAAGGAAGTAGAAACAATCATCAGAAGTTATTATCAACAGTTATATGCCAATAAGATAAGCAACCTAGATGAAATGGATGCATTCCTGGAAAACTATAACTGACAAAATTGAACCAGGAAAAAATTGACAACCTGAATAGACTTATATCTAGTAATTAGATTGAAGCAGTGATCAAAAACCTCTCAAAAAACAAGAGCCTAGGACCTGACAGATTCCCTGAGGAATTCTACCAAACTTTCAAAGAAGAAATAACACCCATTCTCCTGAAGCTGCTTTAGAAAATTGAAGCAGAAAGAAAACTTCAAGACTATTTTTATGAAGCCAACATTACCCTGATCCCCAAACCAGGCAAAAATCCCACCAAAAAGGAGGATTTCAGACCAATATCACAGATGAATATGGATGCAAATATTCTCACCAGATACTAGCAAACAGGATCCAACAGCACATTAAAAAGATTATCCACCATGACCAGGGGGATTCATCCCTGGGTTACAAGGATGGTTCAACATTTGCAAATCAATCAATGTGATAGAAGAAATCAATAAGAGAAGAGAGAAGAACCACATGGTCCTCTCAAATGATGCAGAAAAAAGCATTTGACAAACTCCAGCATCCGTTCCTGATTAAAATGCTTCAAAGTATTATGGAATCAGAAGAGACCCTAAATTTCTAAAGAAATGTTGAAAAACAAAAATAAAACTGGGGCATCACATTATCTGATTTAAAGCTTTACTACAAAGCTGTGATCACCAAGACAGCATGGTACTGGCATAAAAACAGACACATAGACCAGTGGAACAGAGTAGACAGCTCAGATATGGACCCTCAACTCTATGCTCAAATAATCTTTGACAAAGCAGGAAAAAATATACAGTGGAAAAAAGACAGTGTCTTCAGTAAATGGTGCTGAGAAAATTAGACAACTATATGTAGAAGAATGAAACTCTACCATTCTCTTACACCATACACAAAGATAAACTCAAAATGGATAAAAGACCTCAATATGAGACAGGAACCCATCAGAATCCTAGAGGAGAACATAGGCAGTAACCTCTTTGATATCAGCCACAGCAACATCTTTTAAGATATATCTCCAAAGGCAAAGGAAACAAAAGCTAAAATGAACTTTTGGGACTTTATCAAGATCAAAAGCTTCTGCACAGCAATGGAAAGAGTCAAGAAAACAAAGAGTCAAGAAA
The DNA here is from genome assembly GCF_964662115.1 of Mustela nivalis. NCBI lineage: Eukaryota > Metazoa > Chordata > Mammalia > Carnivora > Mustelidae > Mustela > Mustela nivalis. The sequence goes on from NC_139028.1 coordinate 104,524,957, forward strand.
ACATTCTCCCCACGGAATGGGAGAAGATATTTGCAAATGACACTACAGACAAAAGGTTGATATCCAGGATCTATAAAGAACTTCACAAACTCAACACACACAAAACAGATAATCATGTCAAAAAATGGGAAGAAGATATGAACAGACACTTCTCCAATGAAGACATCCAAATGGCTAACAGACACATGAAAAAATGTTCATCATCACTAGTCATCAGGGAGATTCAAATGAAAACCACATTGAGATACCACCTTACACCGCTTAGAATGGCCAAAATTAGCAAGACAGGAAACAACATGTGTTGGAGAGGATGTGGAGAAAGGGAACCCTCTTTCACTATTGGTGGGAATGCAAGTTGGTGCAGCCACTTTGGAGAACAGTGTGGAGATTCCTCAAGAAATTAAAAATAGAACTTCCCTATGACGCTGTCATTGCACTACTGGGTATTTACCCTAAATATACAGATGTAGTGAAAAGAAGGGCCATCTGTACCCCAATGTTTATAGGAGCAATGGCCACAGTTGCCAAACTGTGGAAAGAACCAAGATGCCCTTCAATGGACGAATGGATAAGGAAGATGTGGTCCATATACACTATGGAGTATTATGCCTCCATCAGAAAGGATGAATACCCAACTTTTGTGGCAACATGGACGGGACTGGAAGAGATTATGCTGAGTGAAATAAGTCAAGCAGAGACAGTCAATTATCATATAGTTTCACTTATTTGTGGAGCATAAGAAATAACAGGGAGGACATGGGGAGATGGAGAGGAGAAGGGAGTTGATGGAAATTGGAAGGGGAGGTGAACAATGAGAGACTATGATCTTTAAAATACAACCTGAGGGTTTTGAAGGGGCGGGGGGGGGAGGTTGGGGGAACCAGGTGGTGGGTATTAGGGAGAGCACATATTGCATGGAGCTCTGGGTGTGGTGCAAAAAACATTGAATATTGTTACGCTGAAAAGAAATAAGAAAAAAAAAGAAAAAAAAAAAGAAAGGAAAAATGCAAAGATTTAAATAAAAAAAAAATATATATATATATATAGCTATTTAGTGTTTCCAGTACTTGTCCTGTTTTCCTGAGTCTTTTTCTACGGTAAATAGCTTTGCAGTGAAGTTTTAGAGATTTTCTAATATGAGTTTTTAGCAGTGCAATTGTTTGATCAGTTGGTAGATGTATTTAAAATTGTTGATGTTCATAGTTATTGCCCAAGTGCCATCCATAAGCTTGTACCAACCCATGTTACTTCCCTCAGTTTAGAGTTTGCACACATTCTCAACAAGAAGTTCTTTTTTTTTTTTTTTAAGATTTTATTTATTTATTTGACAGAGAGAGACCACAAGTAGGCAGAGAGGCAGGCAGAGAGAGAGAGGAGGAAGCAGGCTCCCTGCTGAGCCGAGAGCCTGATGCAGGACTCGATCCCAGGACCCTGAGATCATGACCTGAGCCAAAGGCAGCGGCCTAACCACTGAGCCACCCAGGCGCCCCTCAACAAGAAGTTCTTGATGAATATTTATAATATTTGTAATTCTGGGTTTTTTTAAGATTTTATTTATTTGATAGATAGATAGAGAGATCACAAGTAGGCAGAGAGAGAGGTAGAGAGAGTGGAAGGGAAGCAGGATCCTTGCCTAGCAGAGAGCTCAATGTGCGGTTGATCCCAGGACCCTGGGATCATGACCTGAGCTGAAGGCAGAGGCTTTAACCCACTGAGCCACCCAGGCACCTCGAGATTCAGATTATTAAAAACATTGTATTTCATTTGTTTACTGTAATTGAAATTCAGTAAATATAATTGAATTTTATTCTCATGTTTAAAATTATTTGTGTTCATCTTTTATGAATTATTATTGAGTTTTACATGTTTTGTTTGATTGCTGCTCTTTTCCATATGAATTTTTATGACTTAAGCATGCACTAAAGACATTAGCCTTTTCACCATTCTGTAAGTATTTTTCTAGCCTATGATTTAGTTTGGATGTTCTTGCTTTGTGCAGAATATCTTTAGTAAAATTTTACATATACATAATCTATTAATACCTTCTATTAATTAATTTATTAATTAATCTATTAATACATTCTTTGACCTTTGTATCTTTCTCAGAAAGACTTTCCTATTTTGATGTTAAAAATACTCTTCCAGGGGCACCTGGGTGGCTCAGTGGGTTAAAGCCTCTGCCTTCGGCTTGGGTCATGATTCCAGGGTCCTGGGATCGAGCCCCACATCAGGCTCTCTGCTCAGCGGGGAGCCTGCTTCCTCCTCTCTGTCCCTGCCTCCTCTGACTACTTGTGATCTTTGTCTGTCAAATAAATAAATAAATAAAATCTTAAAAAAATAATAAAACACCATTAAAAAAATACTCTTCCACATGATTTTCAACATTTAATTGTTTGTTTTGTGGTTTTATGCTAAATAATTTTTTTTTAATTTTATTTATTTATTTGGAGAGAGACAGTGAGAGAGAGCATGATCAAGGAGAAGGTCAGAGGGAGAAGCAGACTCACCACGGAGCTGGGAGCCCAATGTGGGACTCTATCCCGGGAGTCCGCGATCATGATCTGAGCTGAAGGCAGTCGTCAAACAAACTGAGCCACCCAGGCGTCCCTTATGCTAAATTTTTGATCCATCTACACTTTGATGTAAGTACTTAATTAGGGATTAAATATTATTTATTTTTCTACGTGGTCATTTGTAGAGATATATACTTATCTTTCCCTGCCATTTAAGACATAATGGAATTACACTTAATTTGTAAGACACTTAGATGTCTGATAAGCTTAGTTCTCCTTCTTACCATTCCTTATCAGAGCCATATTTATTCTGTAAACATATTTATGTTTGAAAATAAAATTTTAATAGGCCACTCTAGTAAAAGTTATGTTTAGTTTGTGTTTTCAGTATGATTTGATTTAGAAATAGTTAATAGCTTTAGAGAATTAAGAATTCTCATCCAAAAGCTGGGTAGTTCTTTTCACCTAAGAAGCTTTTTTTGGTTTTTATATAGACCCAGTATATTTCTTTGTAAATTTAGTTTTCTTGAGTAAACTTATTTTAAGTTGTTTTGCAAATAGAATCTTATCTTGTACTTTCCAAGTGTCTGTTGTTTCAATGTAGAAAATCTGCTTTTTCCCAGTCTTATATAAGATGTAATCTTCATAGTACATCATTCATCCTTTTTAGTCTAAGTTCTGCACATTTTGACACATACAGTTATGTAACCACATCACAACCAATGTACAAGCATTTCGTCACCCCAAGTAATCCCCCATGCACCATTGTACTCCCCTTCTACCCTAGCCTCTAACCCTATGCTGACAAATGCTGATCCCTTTCTATTCCTATCATTCTATCTTTTCCAGAATGTTATATAAATTGAATCTACAGTATAAAGTTCTTTTTTATTCTAGCTTTTTGAGGTATAATTGACTAATCGAAATTGTATATATTTAAGATGCAATGTGTGATGATTTGATATATGTATTCATTGTGAAATGGTTACCATTACCAGCTAATGAGAACATCTATTACTTCACATATTTTTTTTTTCTTCATGAAGTACACTTAAAATGTACTCTTAGCAAATTTCAAGTAAACAATACAGCATTATTAAGTGGAGCCACCATGCTGTATATTAGAGCCTTAGAACTTTTTCATCTTTTAAAAAATATTTTATTTATTTGAGAGAGTGGACACAAAAGGGGGGATAGGGGAGAGTAAGGGCAGAATGAGAGGGAGATGCAGGCTTTACCCTAAGCAGGGAGCTTGATGAGGGGCTTGATACCAGGACCCTGGGATTCTGACCTGAGGCAAAGGCAGAGGCTTAACTGACTGAGTCACCCAGGTGCCCCAGAACTTATTTTTCTTATAACTGAATGTTTGTAGTTTTTAAAAATTTCCCCAACCTCCAGTACCTGATAATCATCATTCTCTTCCCTGCTTCTATGAATTTGACTTTTTTTTTTTTTTAAACTACCACATATAACTGAGATCATGTAGTATTTGCCTTTCTGTATCTGGCTTATTTCACATAACATTCTCCTTCAACCATGTCTTAAAAAGCAGAATTTTCTTTTTTTTATAGGCAAATACTATTTCATTATTTATACATGCCCCATTTTTTGCACATCCATCCATCAATAGAGTGTTTTTTTTTTTTTTTTTATCTTGTCTATTCTCCAGGATCCTTGATACCAGGACCCTGAGAATGTGACCTGAGCCGAAGGCAGAGTCTTAACCCACTGAACCACCGAGGCACCCCTATTGTGAATAACTGGGTGCAGATTATTGAATGAACACTGGGTGCAGATATTTCTTCAAAATACTGATATTATTTCCTTTGGATATATGCATAGAAGTAGGATAGTTTTACTTTTAACTATTTTAGGAATTTCCATACTGTTTTACCTAGTGGTCACACCAGTTTATGTTCCCACCAACAGCATACAAGGGTTTTAAATTCTTACGTCTTCACCAACACACTTCTTTTATAAGGGCATTTATTTCATGCCCTCATGATCTAATCACCTCCCAGAGGCACATCTCTTTATACCATTACATCAGACATTAGGATATGAAAATATGAATTTGGGGGTATGCAAACATTCAAACAATAGCTCAGGTCCAATTTCATTCTTTTGCTAATTGATATCCGGGTTCCTAGCACAACAAAGTGGCTTTCCTTTCTCTATAGTGTATTCTTGGTGCCCTTTTCAGATATTAGTTGACTGCATATGCATGGGATTATTTCTGAGATTTCTAGTCTCTTCCATTTGTCTACATACCTGTTTTTATGTCAGAATCATAACCTTTTGATTACTCTACTTTTGAAATGTATTTTTGTGATGTTGCTAGTTTTGTTCTTTTTCAAGATTGTTTTGGCTATTTGGGGTCTTTTGTAGTTCCATATGAATTTTGTTTTTTTCAGTGCCATTAAAGTTTTGACAGGGGTCGTATTGAATCTGTAGATACATTGGAGAGTATGGAAACTTTAGCAACTTTATTCTTTCAATCCATGAACACAGGATATCTTTCCCTTTATTCATATCTTTAATATCTTTCATCAATATCATGTAATTTTAAGGGTGAAAATCTCTTACTTCCTTGGTTAAATTTATTCCTAAGTATTTTATTCCTATTGATGGAATTATAAATGAAATTATTTTCTTAACCTGTTTTTTGGATAGTTTGTTGTTATTATGTATAAATGCAACTGGTTTTTGTATGTTCATTTTGTATTTTGTAAGTTTGCTAAGTTTTTAAAAAATTAATTATAGCAATTTTAGTGGAGACTTTAGGGATATATATATATATATATATATATATATATATATATATAATCATGTCTAGTATGTAGTATTTTAAATCTGGCTTCTTTCTTTTCCATAATGCATTGGAGACTTATGCATAATGTGTTTATCAATATTATTCCATCCTATGGCTGTGTGAGAGGTTTATTTATCCCTTTTTCAATTAGTAGGTATTCTGGCTGTTTCCAGATATTTGAAATAATGAGAAAAACTACTATAAACATTCACTTAAAGGTTTGTTTTTTTGTTTGTTTGTTTTTTTGGGGGGGTTGCATGAACATAAGTTCCAATTACAATTGAATAAATTCCTAGGAGTGGAAAAGATGGATTTTATGGTAGGTGTATGATTTCCTAAAACATCTTTAAACTGCTTTCTAAAGTGTAGCATATTACTAAGAGCAAATGCCATTTCTAGGTTTTCTCTCTGTCAGAAAGTGGCATTATCAAGTTTTTAATTTTGCCTTTGAATAGTCAGTAGTGTTATCTTCTTGTGGTTTTAATTTGCATTTCCCAAATAGCTAATGATGTTGAACAATTTTCATGTGCTTTTTTTGCCAATTGATGTATCTGTTCTGGTGAAATGTCTGTTCAATTCCTTCGACCATCATATACTGAGTTGTTTATTATTATTGAAAGTTGAGAGTTCTTTATGTGTTCTGAAACAAGTCCTTTATCAGATATATAATTTGCAAATATTTTCTCACAGTCAGTTTCTTTTTTTTTGTCCACAATAGCCAAACTATGGAAAGAACCTAGATGTCCATCAACAGATGAATGGATCAAGAAGATGTGGTATATATACACAATGGAATACTATGCAGCCATCTCACAGTCAGTTTCTTATCTTTCATTTTCTTTAAAAAAAATCCTTCAAAGAGAATAATTTTTGTGTTACAGAGTTCAAGATATCACTTTTTAAATTGACTATGCATTTATTGTTATACCTAGACAATCTTTGCCTAATTCAAGGTCACAAAGATCTATGAGCCATTTGGATTAACTTTTATTTATGGCTTGAGGTGCTGATCAAGTTTCACTCTTTGCAAAAGATATCCTTTCATTGCAACATCATTTGTTGAAAAGGTTATCATTTCTTTATTGAATTACCTCCATGCATTTATCATAAGTCATCAGATATGAGGGTCTGTCTCTAGGCTATTTGATTTCATTGACCTACATATGTACCCTTTCTCCAATACTATATATTAAGTCTAGATATCAGGTAGTCTAACTCCTTGAACTTGTTCTTTTCAAAATTAAATCTGGCTATGCTATTATTTTACTTTTCTTTTTAAAAATATTTTATTTACACTGGGCTCTATTCTCAGCTCTTATGCAAATAACTTAATCTTTCTAGGCTTCAGTTTCTAAATATACTTAAATATAACAATGTACTTAATGTAACTTCTAAGGTTGCTTTTTAAATTTTTTAAAATTTTTTAAAATTTCTTTTCAGTGTACCAGAATTCATTGTTTATGTACCACACCTAGTATTCCATGCAATATGTGCTCTCCATAATACCCATCCCCCACCCCTTCAAAATCCTCGAATTTTTTTCATTCCATAGTCTCTCATGGTTTTTCTCCCCCTCCAATTTCCCTCAACTCCCTTCTCCTCTCCATATCCCCATGTCCTCCATATTATTTCTTATGCTCCACAAATCAGTTAATCCATATGATAATTGACTCTCTCTGCTTAACTTATTTCACTCAACATAATCTCTTCCAGCCCTGTCCATGTTAATACAAAAGTTGGGTATTCATCCTTTCTGATCGAGGCATAATACTCCATAGTGTATATGGACTACATTGTCCTTCTCCATTCATCCGTTGAAGGGCATTTTGGTTCTTTCCAAGTTTGACAACCTTGGCCAATGGTGCTATGAACACTGGGATACAGATGGCCCTTCTTTTCACCACATTTCTAGCTTTGGGGTAAATACCCAGTAGTGTAATTGCAGGGTCACAGGGAAGCTCTATTTGTAATTTCCTGAGGAATCTCCACACTGTTCTCCAAAGTGGCTGCACCAACTTGCATTCCCACCAACAGTGTAAGAGGGTTCCTCTTTCTCCACATCACCTCCAACACATATTATTTACTGTTTCATTAATTTTGGCCATTCTAACTGGTTTAAGGTGGTTTCTCAATGTGGTTTTCATTTGAATCTCCCTGATGGCTAGTGATGATGAACATTTTTTCATGTGTCTGTTAGCCATTTGGATGTCTTCGTTGGAGAAGTGTCTGTTCATGCCTTCTGCCCATTTTTTTATATGATTATCTATTTTGTGCATGTTAAATTTGAGGAGTTCTTTATAGGTCCTGGATATCAGCCTTTTGTCTGTCCTGTCATTTGCAAATATCTTCTCCAATTCTGTGTGTTGCCTCTATTGTTTCTATTTTGTTTTGTTGACTATTTCCTGTGCTTTGCAGAAGCTTTTGATCTTGGTGAAGTCCCAAAAGTTCATTTTCACTTTTATTTCCTTTGCCTTTGGAGACATATCTTGAAAGAAGTTGCTGTGGCTGATATCAAAGAGGTTGTCCTCTAGAATTCTGATGGATTCCTTCCTCACATTGAGGTCTTTTATTCATTTCAAGTTTATCTTTTTATATCATGTAAGGGAATGGTCGAGTTTCATTCTTCTACATATAGCTGTCCAGTTTTCCCAGCACCATTTATTGAAGAGACTGTCTTTTTTCCAATGTATATTTTTTCCTACTTTGTTGAAGATCTGGGCTCTCTACTCTGATCCACTGGTCTATGTGTCATGCTGGTACCATGCTGTCTTGGTGATCACAGCTTTGTAGTAAAGCTTGAAATCAGGTAATGTGATATCCCCAGTTTTATTTTTGTTTTTCAACATTTCCTTAGCGATTCAGAGTCTCTTCTAATTCCATACAAATTTTAGGATTGTTTGCTCCATCTCTGAAAATTTTTGGTTGAATATTGATTGGAATGACATTGAAGGTATAGATTGCTCTAGGCAGTATAGACTTTTCAAGAATGTTTATTTTTCTGATCCATGAGCATGGAATGGTAGTCCCATCTTTTTGTCTTTTTGGAGCTATCTTCTTTAATTACTCCCTTGACTTAAGAGTTAGTCATCATTAACCATTATGTCAATTTTATCTTCCTTGGAACTGAATCATAGTTTGTTCTTCAGAAGCATGCGTAACCAGTTTTGTCCCCCTTTCACAGCAGGGAGCCTTGGAATTGGAGGCAGTGGGTAAGCCTAAGTGCTAATAATGGGTAAACTGGGTTAGAAAAGGTGATTGAATAAACTCTGTCTCAGAGGAAACCAGACTAGTCTTTTCATGCCATCTACACCATAGAGACAGAAATTAATAGAGTTTGTGTGAGCAGTTCCCAACCAGTTGTTCTTCATTGTTAGTTGGGCTAGCTTTGATACTTAAAGATGCCATCCCAGTGTGTAAAAAAATGGTCAATACAAGTGTATGCTTAATAAAGGGCACAAAATATCAAATAAATTGGCAAAAATATTCAAAAGAAAAGTTATTTTATTTACTTATCTAATTGTGAGAGAGGGAGTATTTTAATTTCTCCTTATGCTTGAACATATTTATGTGAGATTGATATTATGCTTTGATTAATTTTTATATAAGATAATTGATAAATTTGTATGGGAGTGAAATTTTTACTTTGGAAAGGGAAACATTTTACATAATTAATAAAGGTATTAATTTATTTAACAGTATTAGATTATTCCAGTTCAATAATAATAATAATAATAATAATTATTATTATTATTATTTAAGTAATCTCTAGAACCAACATGAGGCTTGAACTCATGACACTAAGATCAAGAGTCACATGCTCTAATGATGAGCGAGCAGGCACCCCAGTTTATTTTAGTTTTTAATTATTTTTCTGTGTCTCTTTAGAAAGTTGTATCTTTCATAACAGAGCTCCACTTTCTTAGGTGGCAGAAATTCATTTATGATGCTCTGTTGTTGTCATTTTCAGATCAGCAGAATGGAGGGATGGAGCTTTCTTAATTCTTGATTCTTACCCTTTGGTTATGGTTCTATCCTAGCAATATGGGTCTATCCATTTTGCTAGGAACGTATCAGTTTTATGAATCTTTGAAAGAACAACTTCCTGGATTTACATATTTTATCTATTCTATGTTGTATTCCAGTTTCTATTCAACTACTTTCTCTTTCTATGGTTTCTATATTTTATTTAGTATTTCCATTCTACCCCATGTTCTCTGGGTTTATTTTGGTTTTCCTTTGCTCAGGTTCTTAAGATAGAGGCTTGACTTTATTTCATGTCTCTTGGTTCCTAATACTTCTATTTACAGCTATCCATTTCTTTCTAAGCACTCCTTTAACTTCACCCAGTATACACACACACACACACACACACACACACACACCCCTTTCATTATCATTCTGTTGAAACTTCATTTTAAAAACTATTCACTGAGATGTCAGGGTTCCTCAGTCAGTTAAGCACCTGCCTTTGGTTCAGGTCATGATCTCAGGGTGCTGGGATCTACTCCCTCACTGGGCTCCTTGTTCACTGGGGATTCTGCTTCTACTTCTACCTGCTGCTCCCTCTGTGCATGCTCTCTCTCTCTCTGGCAAATAAACAAATAAAATCTTACAAAAATAAAAATAAATAAAAAATATTTACTGATATTTCTTCTTTAATTCATGGTAACTTAAATTTATGTTGCTTAAATTGTAAATAATTGGGAAACAGTGTTATATTTCTGTTGAATTTCATTATATATATTCTGTATGATTTAAATCCTTTAAAATGCATTGCAATTTGTTTTTCGGCCAAGTGTAGTGTGTATTTTGGTGAACATTCTCTGAGCACTCTGAGATAAGTGGAAACCTCCCACAGTGTTTTCTCCCTCCCCACTACCATAGTAACACAGGTTCTATCAACTTGTCTGTGTGCCCGTATGTGACAAACTCAAGACTCTTCCCCTTAGGGGAGAATCTTGCTTCATCCACATTTGAGACAACTTTTAAATAGGTCATACACAATTTACTTTTGTGATGCCCTGGAAGTCAGTTTAGGTGTCTGTGTGCAAAAACATAGCTTAAGTGTAACCAGAACAGCTATGCCTATTTTGAAAGTCATGCTTGAAAGAAGAGAGTCTTTACATATTTTATTTCTGTCCACACTGGACATTTCTCTTTTGGTGATTCAATCTCAAGTTGTTCTTTTGTGATTTCTCCCCAAGGGGAAAAGTTTAAGTTCTGTTGTACATGACTATTATCCTTGTGGCATCTCTGGAGATGTAGGCTTACCCTCACAATTATGTTGAAGGTCCCAATGAATTTAATTAGGGAAGAATCAGTCTTGGAAATGTACCAGTTCAATGACTCAACAATCTGTGTTGCAGTTCAAATGCAGAGGAAGTGTTTACACACCATTGTCTTGATCTAGGAGTGTTTGGATCAGTGTTCAATGACCAGCTTTATCAAAAATTGAAAGAAAGGACTCAAAACATAATGATGTATGTATATGAAATTATTTTCCATACAGGGAATCCAAGGTTTAACTATACTTTGTGAAGACAGAACAGTATAACTGACCACATAACCACGTAATCTTTCCTAACAATTCACAACTTTCTCTCTTTTTTTAACCTGGAAAGTTAAACTTTTTATTTTTTAATATATTTTTTTAAACAAATTTGTTTGAGATGGGGCAACTGGGTGGCTCAGTGGGTTAAAGCCTCTGCCTTCAGCTCAGGTCATGATCCCAAGATCCTTAGAATGAGCCCCACATCAGGCTCTCTGATCAGCAGAGAGCCTGCTTCCCCCACCACTCTCTCTGCCTGCCTCTCTGCCTACATGTGATCTCTAGCTGTCAAATAAATAAATAAATAAAATCTTAAAAAAATTGTTTGAAAGAGAGCTAGTGAGTGAGTGAGACAGAGAGTTCACAAGGAAGGGAGAGAGGGCATAGGCAGAGGGAGGAAAACACACACACACACACACACACACACACACACACACACAAAACTCCCCTCTGAACCAGGAGCCCTACATAGAACTTCATCCGAGGACAATGGGATAATGACTTGAGCAAAAGGAAGACACATAACTGATTGAGCCGCCCAGGTGCCCACTTGACAACCTTCTCCTCCTCCTCCTCCTCCTCCTCCTTCTTCTTCTTCTTTCTTTAACCTCAAAATGTTGGTTAACATTCTTTTGTTATTGAGACAAATCTGCTATCAATGAAGATTTTGGGTCTCTTTGTTCACAGCCATTATTCAGACTTGTTTAAGTTATAGGAACTTTGTTTTCATTTGAAAATCCCAGAAATTTGAGGTAACCCTTTTCTGAAAGACTGAAATGAATAAGACTTTCTGCAAACATAGAAAGCATTGTTCACATGGAAACAGTTCAAGATCCTGTGATGATGCATGTGTTTTCTTGATCTGTGCACAGAGATGGTATCAGTGCACAAAAGAGATGGGAGAAAGGACTGCAACCTTGAATTGAAAGGTGTTTCATCATGCAGGTAACCCAGAAATTGTAACTAGAAGTGAGATTCTAAAGTAGATTTTATATTTTACATCTTGGTGGTGTTGGGATTCAGTCTTTTAAAACTTCTGCTGTGTGAATCTGATAATTATATTAGGTATCACCTATATTCTAATATAGCTATTAGAAAATATGGGAATTAGCTCAGTTCTGAAATACTCCTTTTGGCTAATTTTATGTATCAAGATACAGACTAAATATATTTTCCTAACAGTATTTTTAGAAACTAGTTTCAGGCTTAAGGATATTTTAATGGGCAAGATATTTCTAATTCTACAGATGGTTTCAATTGATATGTTTTCTGAGCATTGTTTGCTGATCTGTGGAAGTTTAGAGGATGCTGTAGCATCCACAAACTTGAGTGAATGATTTTGAAGAATCCAAGGTCATACTTCTATAATCAAGCTCTTACTTCAGTTCCTATGTTTCTGTTTACAGATGAGTTTCAACATCATCGCATATTACTGTTGGCTATTCCTATAAATGCTTCTCTATATGACTTACCAACTTGCCATTGGTTTCTTTCTCTTCTATATTTTACTTGCCTAAAGCTCTGTGTATTTTGATATTAACTCTGTGTATGGCCTCCGAAATGGAAGTCTTTCTCCCCATCTACTTTTATCTATTGATGTCATGGTATCTTTTTAAAGTCCTTGAGATGTTTTGATACCATAAAATGTATCAATTTTATTTATGAATTAAGAGGATTCTGGAAGTTAGAAAACATCTCTTGTGTTAGCTGGGAAGTAAATACAAATATTTCTATAGTATTTCATTAAATAAATGCATTTGAAAATTTTTATATGAAGAATTCACTACAAGTACAATTTTACTAGCTTCCAGTTGGAAAGTTGGTTGTGGCCTTCCATTTATATATTACTGTGTCCTTTTCCCACAATGTTTTTAGTGACTTATTTCTGCCTGAGTAAGCAATACTGGTGAGGTTAGGGAAAATATTTTCATCCACCTTGTATTCTTGTAATTTCTGAAAGTGCTGGAACATAAGGAACTATAATGCCTATTAGGTAAATGAATAAATATATTGTGTTAGATTTCAGGAAGTCATCAGTAATCATTACATTTATAGCTAATTTTTTCTTGAACTGTGAAATAAGGAGATACAAAAGAACATATGGAACACAGGAACAATGTGACTGAGTTTGTCCTCTTGGGGCTCACCCAGAGCCTCCAAGGTCAGAAAATACTGTTTGTTGTGTTCTTGATCATCTACATCCTGACAATGGTGGGCAACTTACTCATTGTGGTGACTGTGGTGGTCAGCCCATCCCTGGATACCCCTATGTACTTCTTCCTTGGTTACTTATCATTTATGGATGCTGTTTATTCTACTACAATTACTCCAAATATGATTATAGACTTACTCTATGAGAAAAAAACCATTTCCTTACAAGCTTGCATGTCTCAGCTCTTTATAGAGCACTTATTTGGTGGTGCTGAGATTTTGCTCCTGGTGGTCATGGCCTATGACCGCTATGTGGCCATCTGCAAACCTTTGCATTATTTGACAATCATGAATCAACGGGTGTGTGTTCTGTTGTTGCTGTTGGCCTGGGTTGGAGGATTTCTGCATGCTGTTGTTCAACTTCTCTTTGCTTATAACCTTCCCTTCTGTGGTCCCAATGTCATTGACCATTTTATGTGTGACATGTATCCCTTATTAAAACTTGCCTGCACTGACACCTATGTTATTGGCTTCATTATAGTTGCCAATGATGGGGCAATCTGTGTGGTCATCTTTACGGTCTTACTCATTTCCTATGGGGTCATTCTGCAATCTCTGAAGACCCACAGTCAGGAAGGAAGGCGCAAAGCCTTATCCACTTGTGGCTCTCACATTACAGTGGTGGTTCTCTTCTTTGTCCCTTGCATTTTTACATATGTGAGACCTCCTTCTCCTTTACCCATTGATAAATCCTTGACTGTATTTTACACAGTTATCACCCCTATGTTAAACCCTCCGATCTATACTCTGAGAAATGGAGAGATGAAAAATGCTATGAAAAAGCTGTGGAAGAGAAGAAAATGATGCTGAAGAGAAATTATCACCTTTTTTCAATGAAGAGTAACTCCACCCAGGAAAGGATTATTAATTTGTAATGAATTTCTCCTCAGATTTAATGAACTTGGGTATGATGAAAGCACTTAAGGTGTAAATATTATAATGATCAAAAATGATTTCTAAGATTTTCATAAATTGTTAGTTAAGTAGGTTTGTGGCTTTTGGGCATAAAACGTTTTTTGTTTTTGTTTTTTTTTTTTGAAACTATAGGTTTGTGTTCCATGTGATGAGTTATGCTAAAATTTGTTTTGTATCTTTATTTTCATTACTGGACAATTTTCATGGCCTCTTTTTTCCAATTGTTCTTTTTCAGAATTAATAGTGATCATTATATATTTCAGGGAAACATTTTAAGAAATGGAACATAAACACTTGGTTCATTCCTCCAATACAAAGACAACTCATTCTTAATACTCGAAGTATATAACTTATTTTTATAACTGCAAGATGTTTAAGTATATAATTTAGTTTATATCACTTAGCTAATAGGATTGAAAAGGAATTCTGCTTCCAAATTGTAATATTAATGTTAAAGAAGTTAAGGCAAGAAAAATATCCAAACAAAAGGCTTAGATATGATAAGTAAGATTTATTTATTTTTCTAATTAGGGAATCCTTTTATTTCTTCATGTGGAGAAGCTTTGTTTTGTGTTGTATTTTCATTGAGATGATCCATTAATCTTCCCTTATAGTTTAAAACATTTGATAATATCTCTGCCATTTTAAAGTATCTTCATCTCTACTTTTGCTTATAGTGCTTCATCACTTTCTTTAGGGACCTTGACCCTTCCTTTTATATGTGGAATTAACATAATCCATACTTCATGAGATTCAAGTATGCAATATGGAACCTGACACCAGATATTTTAGGTGATATCATTTGTAAGAAAGATGTTGACAGGGGTGCCTGGCATCGGGCTCTACACCCAGTAGAGGACCTTCTTCCTCCTCTCTCTCTCTGCCCGCCTCTGCCTATTTGTGATCTGTCAAATAAATAAATAAAAATCTTTAAAAAATGTTGACAATATGGCATGCCACTTTTACCTCTTCTCTTAATGGAATGCAGATTATTGAGTAATAAAGAGGTCATAATATATATATTGATTTCTTTAACAGATATCTCTTTCATAAGTCTCCCTCTCTCTGAATGAGATTTGAAAGAAAATGTAATATGGCTCTAATAGTGTAGGAAGCGTGTGATCAAAGAAACTCATGTTTCTGCCTCCCTTATATAGTCTGGATTCATGGGGTGTCCTGGCTATGGGGAATAGAGCGTTTTCACTGGTAAGTCACAGTGTATGAAAAACTTTATAGCCCAATTTATATCAATTATTACTACATGGAGATTTCTTTTGTCACCTCAAAGTCTTACCAAATAGGACACTATCATTAATAGTAAACAGAAGTTATATCATTAGGTCATCTACTTTTGGATTTCGCTATAGACTGAATATTTGTGTTCCCTCCAAAATTCATTAAATTCTTTATAATACATGATATTTGGAGGTGGGGTGTTTGGGAGCTGATTAGGTCATGAAGGTTGAGTGCTCATAAATGTAACTACTGTCTTTAAAAAGAGAAACCAGTTAACAAAACAAAGAGGCAACCCATGGACTGGGAGAAGATATTCACAAATGACACTACATACAACGGGCTGATATCTAAGATCCAAGATGGGTCTGATGCCCTGTCCAAAAATGGGCAGAAAATATAAATAGACACTTCTCCAAAGAAGACATACAAATGGCTAACAGACACATGAAAAAATGTTCATCATTAGCCATCAGGGAGATTCAAGTCAAAACCACATTGAGATACCACCTTATACCAGTTAGAATGGCCAAAAATTACAAAGCAGTAAACAGCAAGTGTTGGAGAGGATGTGGAGAAAGGGAACCCTCTTACATTGTTGGTGGGAATGCAACTTGGTGCAGCCACTTTGGAAAACAGTGTGGAGATTCCTCAAAAAAATAAAAATAGAACTACCCTATGACCCTGCAATTGCACTATTGGATATTTACCCCAAAGATACAGATGTAGTGAATAGAAGGGCCATCTGTACCCCAGTGTTCATAGGAGTAATGGTCATAGTCACTAAACTGTGGAAAGAGCCAAGAAACCCTTCAACAGATGAATGGATAAACAAGATATGGTCCATATATACAATGGAGTATTATGCCTCCATCAGAAAGGATGAATACTCAACTTTTGTATCAACATGGACAGGACTGGAAGAAATTATACCAAGTGAAATAAGTCAAGCAGAAAGAGTCAATTATCATATGGTTTCACTTACTTACGGAGCATAAGGAATAAGATGGAAGACATCAGGAGGAGAGAAGGGCGTTGGGGGAAATCGGGGTGGAGGGAGGCAAAAATAAGAGACCGTGGACTCTGAGAAACAAACTGAAGGTTTTGGAGGGGAGAAGGATGGGGAGTTGGGTGAGCCTGGTGGTGGGTACTATGGAGAGCACATATTGCATGGAGCTCTGGGTGTGGTGCATAAACAATAACTTCTGGAACACTGAAAAGAAATTAAGCAAAATGAAAAAAAAAAGAGAAAAATTTATAGTAATTTCAATTTAAGCATATACTATGAATGATAAAACAAATTCACTGTTAAGGAACTGTATGATTCATTCTTATTCTAAATAAGAGCAACATGAATTACCTAAGAGAGAGAGAGAGAGAGAGCAGGGACCCCACTTACTTTTTCTCCAATGCAAGGACACAGTGAAGACAGTTATCTATGAACTAGGATACAAGCTCTCACCAGATATGTAATCTGCAAGTGTCCTAATCTTGGACTTCCCAGACCCCAGAACTGTGAGAAATGACTTTTGTAGAAGCCAGTCAGTCTGTGGTATTCTGTTAAAGTGACCCAAATGGACTTAGACATTTAGTTAATTTCCAAATTTGTGCCATTATTTCAAGTGATGAGATAAAAATCTTGATTAATTATTTATGTTAATTATTCTATAAGTTCCTTTAAGCCATGAAAAGTTACTCAACTGTCTTATACTCTGTATTTGCACAATGTGTGACATAGAATCCACTCCATGAACTTTGATCAGTTACTTGCATTCTTGTATTCTTGATCTCTGAAGAGTTTTTACTGATGAATTTTCAAGAACTATTTCTACATTAAATATGTGCATTTGCTACAATAGTCTTCTTTGATATTTGCTCAAAACATTTATCTTATTTATGTTGTAATTATGGGTGTTTTTCTATAATGATGTTCCCATATTCTTTTTTTTTTAAAGATTTTATTTATTTATTTGACAGAGATAGATCACAAGTAGGCAGAGAGGCAGGCAGAGAGAGAGAGAGGAGGAAGCAGGCTCCCTGCTGAGCAGAGAGCCTGATGCGGGACTCGATCCCAGGACCCTGAGATCATGACCTGAGCCGAAGGCAGCGGCTTACCCCACTGAGCCACCCAGGTGCCCCAATGTTCCCATATTCTTTAACTTCTGATTTCTTCTATCCCATCACTCTTGGAAAATTTCATTGACTTTCATTTGGTGAATTTATAAATTTCATCATCTTTTTAAAAAATAAATATAACTCTCAAAAATTTTTTTCTTTTATGTGACCTAGGATTTATTTTTGTTTGCAATAAGGACAAATCTAAGCCTGTTTTCCTTAAACAGGAAAAATAATCTTTCAAGGTTATTATTAATTTTAGTGATAATTTAAAATTTTCTATTTAATATGTTAAATTTTATACAATTAGTGTTTTGGATTTGTTGTCAATTTCCCCTCCTCCTATGCTGCTCCCTCCCCCTCCTCCTCCTCCTGCTCCTCTTCCCCTTCCTCCTTTTCCTTTGGTGTATTTCCCTACCACTATCATTCTATGTCAGTAGTCAAGGATTTTAAGGTATATTTTATTTTGAAGGACTAATCTCCCTTAATTACTCAGCCTTTTCAAGTCTCTTGCAATTTCTAAATATTTATTTTTCCTGATAAACCTTAGGATTATTTTGTGAAGTTTGAAACCTTCCCATAAATCTATATTTAGAATTTCATGACCCTCCACATTGATTTTGAGGAAAATGGCATTTTTCATATCTTGTTTTCCCATCCAGAATGAGACATGTACTGTGAAGTCTTGATCAATGTCTCAGTAAATTTTTAAACATTTGTAAACGTTTCCATAGAATGTACATAAATCTTGAGTTTTGGTTTTATTAATTAAATAGTAGCTTTTCTTATTTGCATTTGATTCACATTTTCTTTTTTTTTAAATTTAAATTCAATTAGTCAACAAGAAGTGCATCATTAGTTTCAGATATATTTATCAGTTGCATGTAACACCCAGTGCTTTTCACATCACATGCCCTCCTTAATGCCCATCACACATTTACCACACCCCCCCCCCCCACTGACCTTCCCTTCCATAACTCTCAGTTTGTTCACATTTCCAATGAGTTGTTCAGGAAGGGATCAGTGTCTTTTGCTGGCATGAATTATAGCACAATATTCAAAGGCATGTGTGTATCTTTGCATGAAAAAGTTCATAGGCCTACATTTGAAAAGACACAAGTAGGTATTCAACCACAGAGATCTCTATCTGACCTCATGTAGCTCTGTATAATCACAGGTTATATATAAGTACATTGTTCAATGATCTGTAGTTCTATAACTAATTTCATATATGTGTCTATACATGAACACGGAGAAGTCTGTTACCAACAACATACAGATAAGTATCTGACCACCCATATGAATGCTTATGTGTATATATAAGTATTTGATATGATCACACACAGTGTATCTGACTATATACAGGACTATATCTTGCCATACACAGGTCTTTGTCTAACTACATGTGATATTTGGGAGGGCTTGACTGAACCATTCTGTTCCTGGTGGCATGGACTGAAGTTCCTCTCTGGTATTCAGCTGATTAGGGGCTTTTAGGGTGTGTTTAGGATGACATTCCTCATGTGAGCTGTGCCTTGGCAGAGATGGCTAAAAGGTTGGAATATTCTGGGTCACTCTCCTTCTCCATGTAGCCTGTCACTCCAGTGAGTATATCAGACTTGTAAAATGGCAGTTCAGGGCTCCCAGAAGGATGAAACAGAAGGGATTAGGCCAGTGAAGATCTCATCCCATCCTGACATGATCTTGAAGTTCTGGATTTCAAGTTGTAAATCCAGGCTACTTCGGCACCAAAAAAAAAGCAACCTATGGAATGAGATAAAATATTTGCAAGTCATATACCTCAAATAGGTTAATATTCAAAATTTATGAGGAATTTATACAACTCAGTAGCAAATGCAAATCAAAACAAAAGTTGATTAAAAAATAAACAAATAATAAACAAATAAAATAAAAAATAGACATTTTCCAAAGAAGACTTACAAATGGCCAAGAACATGGAAGGTTGCTCAACATTACTAATCATAAGGGAAATGCAAATTAAAACCACAATGAGATACCATATTACATCAGTCAAAATTTCTAAAATTAACTAGACAGGGAACAAAAATTGTTGACAAGGATGTGGAGAAAGGGCAACCCTCTGACCTTCTGCTCTGGGGCACAACCTTCTGGGAAATAGAAACAAACAAAAAAAAATAGCATAACAGATCAACAAAAAAGGACCCAAATAAATAAAATCATGAATGAAAGAGGAGCAATCACAACCAACACCAAAGAAATACAAACAGGTATAAGAACATCTTATGAGTAGAGCTCAGAGATCTGCTGTGATTTTCCCTGTTTCTCTTCTGCTAGGTTTAGGCTTTCTTTTTTGTTCATTCTCCATCTCTTTAAGTGTAAGTTTAGGTTGTGTATTTGAGATCTTTCTTGTTTCTTGAGAAAGGTTTGTATTGCTATATACTTTCTTCTGAGGATTACCTTTGGTGTATCCCAAAGATTTTAACAATTGTGTTTTCATTTTCATTTGTTTCCACAAAATTTTTAAATTATTTATTAATATCCTGTTTGACCCATTCCTTAATAGGATGCTCTTTAGCTTTCACGTATCTGAGTTCTTTCCAACTATCCTCTTGTGATTGAATTCTAGTTTCAAAGAATTGTGGTCTGAAAATATGCAGGGGATGATCCCAGTCCTTTGGTACTGGTTGAAACTGGATTTGTGACCCAGGATGTGATCTACTCTGGAGAATGTTCCATGTGCACTAGAGAAGAATGCATATTCTGTTCTTTGGGATGGGATGTTCTAAATATATATGTCCCTCTGGTCCAGTGTGTCATTCAAAACCTTTATTTTCTTGTTCTTTTTTTTTTTTTTTTTTTTAGATGATCTGTCCGTTTCAGTGAGGGGTGTTTTAAAGTCCCCAACTCTTATTGTATTATTGTTGATGTGTTTCTTTGATTTGGTTATCAGTTGGTTTACATAATTGGCTGATCCCATATTAGGGGCATAGATATTTAAAATTGTTAGGTCTTCTTGTTGTACAGACCCCTTAAGTATGATATAGTGTCCTTCCTCATCTCTTATTATTGTCTTTATATTAAAATCTAATTTAGCTGATATAGGGATTGTTGCCTCAGCATATTTTTGGATGTCCATTAGCATGGTAAATTATTTTCCAATGCCTCACTTAAAATCTAGAGGTGTCTTTGGGTCTGAAATCAGTTTCTTACAGACAACATATCAGTAGGTCTTATTTATTTATTTATTTATTTAAATCCATTCTGATATCCTGTGTCATTTGATTGGGGCATTTAGCCCATTTACATACATACATACATACAGAGTAACTATTGAAAGATATGAATTTAATGCCATTGTACTTCCAGTAAGGTGACTGTTACTGTATACTGTCTCTGTTCTTTCTGGTCCATGTTACTTTTAGTCTGTCTCCCTCTCAATATTTCATGTAGAGCTGCTTTTGTGTTTACAAATCATTTTATTATTTGTTTGTCTTGGAAGCTTTTTATCGCTTCATGTAATTTCAATGACAGCTGCATATTTTTCTTATTTAGTGCTCTAAATATATCATACCAGTCCTTTCTGACTTGCCAGGTCTCTGTGGATGGATCTTCTGTCAATCTAATATTACTACTGTTGTATATTACAGACCCCTTGTCCTGAGATGTTTTCAGGATTTTCTCTTTGTCATTGAGAGTTGTAAGTTTTACTCTTAGAAGATGTTCTGATCTATTTTTACTGATTTTGAGGAAGGTTCTCTGAGCCTCCTGGATTTTGATGCCCACTTTCTTCCTGAAATTAAGGAAGTCCTCTGTTATAATTTGCTCCATTATGCCTTCTTCCTCTGTCTCTCTTCTTCTTCTGGGATCCCAATGATTCTAATATTGCTTTGTCTTATGGTATTTCTTCTCTCTTGAATTCTCCTGTAGTGACCCAGTAGTTGTTTATCTCTCTTTTTCTCAGCCTCTTATTTTTTTTTTTTCCTTTTTGAGGTGAAGTTTTCCATTTCATCATTTTGTCCAGAGAAGAATAGATGAGTGAGAGAAGAAAATGCTTAAAGAGTAAGAATGACCCAAGAAAAATATACAGTACACCAATCAGAAGAGCCCTGCAACTGTGGGGAAAAGGAAGGAAAAAATGAATATGATCAGACTGGTGAATAGAACAGAGCCACACACTAGATTTTGGGTGTATCTTGATCTGCTAGAAATAACCGCCTCCCAAAATTTTAAAGATAGAAACCTTGTGTGTATATACAATAATAAGGTTAAATATAATAAAGGGATCAAATATGACTATAAAGATGAAAATTTGCAAAAGATTTTAAAGAAGAAATGGATGAGTTAAGAAGTTTGTTGAAAAAGAAGGAAAAAAATTAAAAATAAAATAAAGAGAGAATGTGATCAGGGTGGAGACTAGAAGAAAACTATACACTAGATTTGGGGTATACTTTGGTCTATTAGAAGAAACTGTTCCAAATTTGTGTTCTACAGCTTCATCACTTGCTGGTAGCTGACTCACAGAGGCTCCCTCCCCCGTTGCAGTCTATCTTCCCAAATATTGCCTTGGATTCACTTCTCCGCACATCCTACCTTCAACTGCATCTATTCCAACACAGAACTGCAGAACTGTGACTATGTATCATTTTATGAATTGCAACTTCAACCTCATTAACTTCCCTCATCCTAAGGCCTCTGCCTCTGAACTCCAGGACCTCTCAGCAGAGATGCTAACAGCTAGAGATAGGACTTCCTTGGCTGAGGACATGATTGATAAGTGAAACTGAAACTGGTTATCCTTTCACTTTGGCTTAAATATGATTTCCTTTACTTAAATTGTTTTGCCATAAGAAACTCACAGTTTATCATTTAACATATTTTTTCTGTTCAAATTAGAGGTTTCTCACATATTTGGGTTTCTGCCACTCTTTCTTGGCAAGAGCCTAGTCTTTTTTTCTTTCATCATTGTTCTAGGGGAGAACACTGTGCAGAGGAGGATACTTTATTTGAATCTGTTCAAAATATTCTAATCTAGTCTGTAATGGCCTTACAATTTCTTTCATTGAAAAACAGTAGTGGTGTGGAAAGCCATAGGCTGTGTCTGCACATATAAATGGAAGGATTATTTTCCTCATCCAATGGCCCAAGAGATTCCTGAGAATTCAAATGTCTGCCCAGTCTGGAGTTTCTCTTCACCCCCTAAATGTTTCCTTCATATATTTTCTTGTGTATAGACATCCCTCATTGCTTATGCAAACATCTTCAGGGGCCTATTTCACTGAGAAGAATCTGGGGAAAAGTAGAAACATGCCTTCTATTAGAGAAGAAGTGGTCTTAGGGATACATTTTGAATGACTGAACAGGTGAAAAGTTCTTCTACTATCTGAGAGATTGCTCAGTCATTGATTTTCCCAGAAGTTAAATTATAGCAATTGTCTTATCAGGAACAATGTCCAGGGACATGAATGCTATCCTAGTGATATAAGTAAAAGACCTTTTGGTTGCCTAATTGTACTGACCAAGGAGAGATACATTGAAATAGCTAATTTGAGATTAAAAAAAAAAAAAAAGTAGGACAAATAACAGACTTGGCCATGTTAATTTCTATGAATTAGGCTAGTTTTTATATAGTCATCTGAAGAAACTATACTAACTTTGTACAATTGTCTTTATGTTTATTGTGTGACTCTATGAGAAATAAGGTCCATATAGGAAGGTCTTTCATATGATTTGACTCCCCATGTTCTTAACTGTTGTGTTCTTACTCATATTAACTTGGCATTAAATAGGTGCTCTAATATAAAACAATAATTAATAATTGAACAGTTATTACATCTATATTGGTAAATAATTATTTAATATATCTATTCACACTTCAAGGTTGATAATAAAATGAATGTTAAATGAAACAAAAGGAAAACTTGTTATGGCAAGTGGGGAAATACATGATGATCCAATCATCACTTGACTAAAATGCTTTGGTGGTGTTTTATTTTTGACTGGCAATAGTCTCATAATTGATCCAAACCTATTTTTTCCCTTCATGTTACATCCTTTAGACCTTAATAATGTTATTTGTTCTAGGAGTGCTAGGACACATATTTGGGTGTCTTCCACTCTTTTTCATCAAGAACATAGTGTTTTTGTTTTTTCTCTATTCATTGTTCTAGGGGAGAATACTGTCCAGAGCAGTTTAATTTATTTGAATTTGTTCTAAATAGTCTATTAAGCTAATCTGTAATGGCCTTACATTCTGTTTTAGTGAAACCAGTAATGATGTGGAAAGCCATAGGCAGTGTCTGCACATATAACTGGAAGTTTTATTTTTCTGATACAATGGCTCAAGAGATTTCTGAGAATTCAAATGTCTGCCCAGGTTGGAGGTTCTGTTCATCCCCTAGATGTTTCCTTGATAATTTTCCTGTGTATAGACATCCTCATTGCCTGTGCAAACATGTTGAAGGGTCCAATTTTCTGGGATGATGCTGGGGAAAAGTAGAACATCCCTTCAATTGGGTAGGAAGAGGCCTTGGGGATATATTTTCTATTTAATTTAATTTTTATTTTTATTACTTATTTGAGCTCAATTAATTAACATAGAGTGCATTTATGGTTTCCGAGGTAGAGTTCAGTGATTCATCATTGCATATAACACCCAGTGCTCATTACATCAGGTGCCCTCCTTAATGCCCATGACCCAGTTACCCCATCCCCCCACCATTTCCCCTCCAGCAACCTTCAGTTTGTTTTTTATAGTTAACAGTCTCTTATGGTTTGTCTCTGTCTCTGATTTCATCTTTTTTTTTCCACTGATTTTTTAAAAGATTTTATTTATTTATTTATTTATTTTTAATTTTTTATAAACATATATTTTTATCCCCAGGGGTACAGGTTCGTGAATCGCCCGGTCCACACAACCCACAGCACTCACCAAATAACACACCCGCCAATGTCCATAACCCCTCCCCCCTTTTCTCAATCCCCCTCCTCCCAGCAACCCTCAGTTTGTTTTGTGAGATTAAGAGTCACTTATGGTTTGTCTCCCTCCCAATCCAATCTTGTTTCATTTATTCTTCTCCTACCCACTTAAGCCCCCATGTTGCATCAACACTTCCTCATATCAGAGAGATCATAGGATAGTTGTCTTTCTCCAGTTGACTTATTTCGCTAAGCTTGATATGCTCTAGATCCATCCATGTTGTCGCAAATGGCAGGATTTCATTTCTTTTGATGGCTGCATAGTATTCCATTGTGTATATATACCACCTCTTCTTTATCCATTCATCTGTTGGTGGACATCTAGGTTCTTTCCATAGTTTGGCTATTGTGTAGATTGTTGCTATAAACATTCGGGTGCACGTGTCCCTTCGGATCACTACGTTTGTCTCTTTAGGGTAAATACCCAGCAGTGCAATTGCTGGGTCATAGGGCAGTTCTATTTTCAACATTTTGAGGAACCTCCATGCTGTTTTCCAGAGTGGTTACACAAGCTTGCATTCCCACCAACAGTGTAGGAGGGTTCCCCTTTCTCTGCATCCTCGCCAGCATCTGTCGTTTCCTGACTTGTTGATTTTAGCCATTCTGACTGGTGTGAGGTGATATCTAATTGTGGTTTGATTTGTATTTCCCTGATGCCGAGTGATATGGAGCACTTTTTCATGTGTCTGTTGGCCATCTGGATGTCTTCTTTGCAGAAATGTCTGTTCATGTCCTCTGCCCATTTCTTGATTGGATTATTTGTTCTTTGGGTGTTAAGTTTGCTAAGTTGTTTATAGATTTGGACACTAGTCCTTTATCTGATGTGTCATTTGCAAATATCTTCTCCTATTCTGTCAGTTGTCTTTTGATTTTGTTAACTGTTTCCTTTGATGTGCAAAAGCTTTTGATCTTGATGAAATCCCAATACTTCATTTTTTCCCTTGCTGCCCTTGCCTTTGGCGATGTTCCTAGGAAGATGTTGCTGTGGCTGAGGTCGAAGAGGTTGCTGCCTGCATTCTCCTCAAGGATTTTGATGGAATCCTTTCTCACATTGAGGTCCTTAATCCATTTGGAGTCTATTTTTGTGTGTGGTGTAAGGAAATGGTCAAATTTTATTTTTCTGCATGTGGCTGTCCAATTTTCCCAGCACCATTTATTGAAGAGGCTGTCTTTTTTCCATTAGACATTCTTTCCTGCTTTGTCGAAGATCAGTTGACCATAGAGTTGAGGGTCTATTTCTGGGCTCTCTATTCTATTCCATTGATCTATGTGTCTGTTTTTGTGCCAGTACCATGCTGTCTTGATGATGACAGCTTTGTAATAGAGCTTGAAGTCTAGAATTGTGATGCCACCAACTTTGGCTTTCTTTTTCAATATCCCTTTGGCTACATGAGGTCTTTTCTGGTTACATATAAATTTTAGAATTATTTGTTCCATTTCTTTGAAAAAGATGGATGGTACTTTGATAGGAATTGCATTAAATGTGTAGATTGCTTTAGGTAGCATAGACATTTTCACAATGTTTATTCTTCCAATCCAGGAGCATGGAACATTTTTCCGTTTCTTTGTGTCTTCCTCAATTTCTTTCATGAGTACTTTATAGTTTTCTGAGTATAGATTTTTAGCCTCTTTAGTTAGGTTTATTCCTAGGTATCTTATGGTTTGGGGTGTAAATGGGATTGACTCCTTAATTTCTCTTTCTTCTGTCTTGTTGTTGGTGTAGAGAAATGCAACTGATTTCTGTGCATTGATTTTATATCCTGACACTTTACTGAATTCCTGTATAAGTTCTAGCAGTTTTGGAGTGGAGTCTTTTGGGTTTTCCACATATAGTATCATATCATCTGTGAAGAATGATAATTTGACTTCTTCTTTGCCGATTTGAATGCCTTTAATTTTTTTTTGTTGTCTGATTGCTGAGGCTAGGGCTTCTAGTACTATGTTGAATAGCAGTGGTGATAATGGACATCCTTGCCGTGTTCCTGACCTTAGCGGAAAAGCTTTCAGTTTTTCTCCATTGAGAATGATATTTGCGGTGGGTTTTTCATAGATGGCTTTGATGATATTGAGGTATGTGCCCTCTATCCCTACACTTTGAAGATTTTTTTTTTAAAGATTTTATTTATTTGTCAGAGATAGAGGGAGAGAGAAAGAGTGAGCACAGGCAGACAGAGAGGCAGGCAGAGGCAGAGGGAGAAGCAGGCTCCCTGCCAAGCAAGGAGCCCAATATGGGACTCGATCCCACGATGCTAGGATCATGACCCGAGCCGAAGGCAGCTGCTTAACCAACTGAGCCACCCAGGCGTCCCCACTTTGAAGAATTTTGATCAGGAAGGGATGCTGTACTGTGTCAAATGCATTTTCAGCATGTATTGAGAGTATCATATGGTTCTTGTTCTTTCTTTTATTGATGTGTTGTATCACATTGACTGATTTGTGGATATTGAACCAACCTTGCAGCCCTGGAATAAATTCCACTTGGTCGTGGTGAATAGTCCTTTTAATGTACTGTTGAATCCTATTGGCAAGTATTTTGGTGAGAATTTTCACATCTGTGTTCATCAAGGATATTGGTCTATAGCTCTCTTTTTTGATGGGATCCTTGTCTGGTTTGGGGATCAAGGTGATGCTGGCCTCATAAAATGAGTTTGGAAGTTTTCCTCCATTTCTATTTTTTGGAACAGTTTCAGGAGAATGGGAATTATTTCTTCTTTAAATGTTTGGTAAAATTCCCTTGGGAAGCCGTTTGGCCCTGAGCTTTTATTTGTTTGGAGATTTTTAATGACTGTTTCAATCTCCTTACTGGTTATGGGTCTGTTCAGGCTTTCTATTTCTTCCTGGTTCAGTCGTGGTAGTTTATATGCCTCTTGGAATGCATCCATTTCTTCCAGATTGTCAAATTTGTTGGCGTAGAGTTGCTCATAGTATGTTCTTATAATAGTTTGTATTTCTTTGGTGTTAGTTGTGATCTCTCCTCTTTCATTCATGATTTTATTTATTTGGGTCCTTTCTCTTTTCTTTTTGATAAGTCTGGCCAGGGGTTTATCAATTTTATTAATTCTTTCAAAGAACCAGCTCCTAGTTTCATTGATTTGCTCTATTGTTTTTTTGGTTTCTATTTCATTGATTTCTGCTCTGATCTTTATGATTTCTCTTTGCCTGCTGGGCTTAGGGTTCCTTCATTGTTCTTTCTCCAGCTCCTTTAGGTGTAGGGTTAGGTTGTGTACCTGAGACCTTTCTTTTTTCTTGAGAAAGGCTTGTACTGCTATATATTTTCCTCTCAGGACTGCCTTTGTTGTGTCCCACAGATTTTGAACCGTTGTATTTTCATTATCATTTGTTTCCATGATTTTTTTCAATTCTTCTTTAATTTACTGGTTGACCCATTCATTCTTTAGAAGGATGCTGTGTAGTCTCCATGTATTTGGGTTCTTTCCAAACTTCCTCTTGTGGTTGAGTTCTAGCTTCAGAGCATTGTGGTCTGAAAATATGCATGGAATGATCCCAATCTTTTGATACCGGCTGAGTCCTGATTTAGGACTGAGGATGTGATCTATTCTGGAGAATGTTCCATGTGCACTAGAGAAGAATGTGTATTCTGTTGCTTTGGGATGAAATGTTCTGAATATATCTGTGATGTCCATCTGGTCCAGTGTGCCGTTTAAGGCCTTTATTTCCTTTTTGATCTTTGCTTGGATGATATGTCCATTTCAGTGAGGGGAGTGTTAAAGTCCCCTACTATTATTGTATTATTGTTGATGTGTTTCTTTGATTTTGTTATTAATTGGTTTATATAGTTGGCTGCTCCCACGTTGGGCGCATAGATATTTAAAATTGTTAGATCTTCTTGTTGGACAGATCCTTTGAGTATGATATAGTGTCCTTCCTCATCTCTTATTATGTCTTTGGCTTAAAATCTAATGATCTGATATAAGGATTGCCACTCCTGCTTTATTCTGATGTCCATTAGCATGGTAAATTTTTTTCCACCCCCTCATTTTAAATCTGGAGGTGTCTTCGGGCTTAAAATGAGTTTCTTGCAGGCAACATTTAGACAGGTTTTGTTTTTTTATCCATTCTGATATCCTGTGTCTTTTGATTGGGGCATTTAGCCCATTAACATTCAGGGTAACTATTGAGAGATATGAATTTAGTGCCATTGTATTGCCTGTAAGGTGACTGTTACTGTATATGGTCTCTGTTTCTTTCTGATCTACCACTTGTAGGATCTCTCTTTGCTTAGAGGACCCCTTTCAATATTTCCTGTAGAGTTGATTTGGTGTTTACAAATTCTTTCAGTTTTTTTTGTCTTGGAAGCTTTTAATCTCTCCTTCTATTTTCAATGATAGCCTAGCTGGATATAGTATTCTTGGATGCATGTTTTTCTCATTTAGTGCTCTGAAAATATCATGCCAGCTCTTTCTTGCCTTCCAGGTCTCTGTGGATAAGTCAGCTGCCAATCTAATATTTTTACCATTGTATGTTATAGACTTCTTATCCCAGGCTGCTTTCAGGATTTTCTCTTTGTCACTAAGACTTGTAAATTTTACTATTAGGTGACAGGGTGTGGGCCTATTCTGATTGATTTTGAGGGGCATTCTCTGAACCTCCTGAATTTTGAATCTCGTTCCCTTTGCCATATTGGGGAAATTCTCCCCAATATTTCTCTCCCGTTTCCCTTCTGCTCCCCTCTCTCTTTCTTCTTCTTCTGGAATCCCAATTATTCTAATGTTGTTTCATCTTATGGTGTCACTTATCTCTCGAATTCTCCCCTCGTGGTCCAGTTGCTGTTTGTCCCTCTTTTGCTCAGCTTCTTTATTCTCTGTCATTTGGTCTTCTATATCAGTAATTCTTTCTTCTGCCTCATTTATCCTAGCACTGAGAGCCTACATTTTTTATTGCACCCCATTAATAGCTTTTTTTTATTTCAACTTTGTTCGATTTTAGTTCTTGTATTTCTCCAGAAAGGGTTTTATATCTCCCGAGAGGGTTTCTCTAATATCTTTCATGCCTTTTCAAGCCTGGCTAGAACCTTGAGAATTGTCATTCTGAACTCTAGATCTGACATATTACCAATGTCTGTATTGATTAGGTCCCTAGCCTTTGGTACTGCCTCTTGTTCTTTTTTTGTTTTGTGGTGAATTTTTCTGCCTTGTCATTTTGTCCAGATAAGAGTATATGAAGGAGCAAGTAAAATACTAAAAGGGTGGCAACAACCCCAGGAAAATATGCTTTAACCAAATCAGAAGAGATCCCAAATTGTGAGGGGGGAGAAAGGGGTTTTAAAAGAGGTTCAAAAAGAAAGAAAGAATGAAAAAAAAGAAAAAAAGAAAAAAAGAAAAGAATTAAAAAAGAAAATGAATAAAGAAAAGTGTAAAAAAGAAAATATATATATATTAGATAAACTAGTTAAAAATGTTAAAAAAGGAAAGGGTAAAAGTTAAAAAAAATTTAGCAGAAAAAGAGAAAAAAATGAAAAAGAAAAAAATTAAATTAACTGCAAGACTAAAAAATCACAGGGAGAAAGCCATGTATTCCGTGCTTTGCTTTCTCCAACTCTGGAATTCTGCTGCTCTCCTTGGTATTGAAACTGCACTCCTTGTTAGGTGAACTTGGTCTTGGCTGGATTTCTTGTTGATCTTCTGGGTGAGGGGCCTGGTGTAGGGATTCTCAAGTGTCTTTGCCCCAGGCGGCATCGCACCGCCCTTCAGGGGCCGGGCTGAGTAATCTGCTCGGGTTTGCTTTCAGGAGCTTTTGTTCCCTGAGCACCTTCCGTAGAGTTCCGGACGAAGGGAATACAAATGGGGTCCTCCTGGTCTCTGGCCTGGAGGATCCGAGAGCCCAAGGCCCCACTCCTCAGTGCGCCCTCAGAGAACAGCGCCCAGTAACCTCTGTCTCCCTGAGCTCCAGCCGCGCTCCGAGCTCACCGAGCCTGTGGCTTGCCAAGGTAACCCCTTACTGTTGGCTCTGTCTCTGTAGCCGGCTTTCCCATGCTCTGCGACACTCAGATACCCGCAATCCTTCTGTGACCCTGCGGGACCTGAGGCCACGCTGACCCCGCGTTGCCTTCACCCCCGTTTAGCCTCTGGAGCGGTGTCCCTTAGCAGAACAGACTTTTAAAAGTCCTGATTTTGTGTTCATTTCTCTGCCACTTGTAGGGAGCCGGCCCCTCCCCTCGGGGTCTATCTTCCCGTCGCTTTGGATTTACTTCTCTGCCAGTCCTACCTTTCAGAAAATGGTTGTTTTTCTGTTTCTAGAATTGCTGTTCTTCTCTTTGATCTGCCGATGGATTTGCAGGTGTTTGCAATCTTTAGATAAGCTATCTAGCTGATCTCCTGCTAGCTGAAGTAGTCTCAGCCTGCTACTTCTCCGCCATCTTGACTCCTCCTCCCTCTGATTTCATCTTATCTTATTTTCCCTCCTTTCCCCTATAATCCTCTATTTTGTTTCTTAGATTCAATATGAGTGAAATTATATGGTAATTATCTTTCTCTGACTTACTCATTTTGCTTAGCATAATACCCTCTAGTTCCATCTACATCATGGCAAATGGCAAGATTTCATTTTTTGATGGCTGCATAATATTCCATTTATTTATATACCACATCTCCTGTACCTATTCATCTATCAATGGAAATCTGGGTTTTTCCCATGCTTTGGCTATGGTGGACATTGCTGCTATAAACGTTGGGGTCCGTGTGCCCCTTTGGATCACTATGTTTTTATCTTTTGGGTAAATACCTAGTAGCACATGTCAGAAAAAACAAACATTAGTGAGGATATGGAGAAAAGGGAATCCGCTTACCAAGCTGGTGGGAATGCAAGCTGGTACAGGCACTCTGGAAAACAGTATGGAGTTTCCTCAAAAAGTTAAAACTCTATGACTCAGAAGTTGCACTACTAGGGATACATATTGAATGACTGACCAGGTAAATATTTGTACTACCTGAGAGATAACTTGGTCATGGTCTTTCAGGAAATTAAATTCCAGCAATTATCTTAATAGGCAATGAGAAGGTTAATGTCCAGGACATGAATGGTATCCTAATACTCTAAGGAAAGGACATTGTAGTTTCCTAACTTTACTGAGTTTTATTTATAATATACTTAAGACAAATAATATATTAGTCCATGTATTTCTAATAATTCTACTAACCTAATTTCTACTAATTAGGTTAGTTCTTAACAGTCATCTGAAGATGACTATACTTATTTTACTAAATTGTTCTCTTATTTTTTCTGTGACTATATGAGAAATAAAGTCCATGAAGAAAGAACTTTACATGAGTTTTATCCCCTGTTTATTAATTGTTGTGCCCTCACTCATAGCAAGGTTCCTGACATTAAATATGTGCTTTAATATAAAAACAATAATTAATAATTTAATACTTATTACATCTATATTGGTAAATAAATATTTAAGATATCTATTTACACCTTAATGTTGATAATAAAATGAGTGTTAAGTAAAATGAAAGGAGACCTTGCTATGGCAAGTGGGGAAATGCATGATGAATTAATCTTCATTGGAATAAAATGCTTTGGCTGGTATTTTATTCATGCCTGGCAATTGTATCATAATTGCTCCAAACCTACTTTTTTTTTCATGCCACATCCATTAGACCTTAATTATGTGATTTGGTCTGGTAGTACTATTATATAGATATTTTAAAAAAATATCTGTAGAAATTTTCAGTGAGTTTAATTAAGCAAGATTCAGCCTTGGGACACTTTCCAACTCTGACTTAATGACATATGTGGTCAGATGGGATGAAACGTCTCATGATCTCTTTCCCTATTGGGAAGAAGATGTTACCCTCTTAAAGGGTAAGCTGATAAATTTTTAGGAGGCTTTTTCTAGGCCGAAAGCACACCTCCCAAAAAAGCACAAGAATATCTCTTCTCAAATTTTCAACTCAACTGATGTGGTCATACCAATAGGATAGAATAAGAAATGAACCAATTGAAAATCATTTTTCTATTTTGAAGTTAGTAGGAAAGAAGTTACCTGAGAACAATCTCCTTGGAAATGGCTGGTTGCTATTTTCTTATGTATAATTAGATTACTTGTCTTTTTGATAAATTATCCTAAGGTAGTAAAGTCTTCTTTTCTGTGTGGACTATGGGATTATTTTTACATAATCTACAGTGCAAATAAAAGCAATGTCCTGAATAATCGGGGGGAAATGGGCTGATAACCAAATGTAATAAAATGTACCCCAAGAGGAAAATGAATTAATAACCAAATGAAATAAAATATACTGTGAGATAGTAATGCAGCTTTTTGCTTTCTCTTATCATACTGGATAAAGGAAAAATTCCAGTCCCAGGAATGAGTAAAAATCTTCCTTCAGCTTGTGGACATACTGTCACAAGGTAAGACTAACAGTAAATCTTGAGAATTAGGCTACTACATGTGTGCATTTTTTTTTAATCATATAAAAGTTAAATTACTTTGAAATAAGAGAAACTTAGATTTCTATTCCAGTTTAATCACTTAAAAATTAGTGACCTGGGAAAAAGAATTAGATGCTCTGAGCCTCAGTTTGTTCAACTATGAAATGAAGATTACAGTTCTTCTTACTATAAATATGAAATGTGATTCATTAAGGTGTGAGTGTGTGATTAGAATCCACTCTAGGCATTGTAAGCAGTGGAGTGATTCAAATCATCCTTATAAACAGATCATTTGAGCTGCTTTATGAGAATAAATTGATGGAATATTGAATTGGAGATGTTCAGAGTTAGAGATGTTGCATATGTGAAATTTAAAAATTAAGGGAAAGGCCCAACATTGGAAAGGTTCCACATTTTTGGTCAGAAAAAGGAGGCATATTCAGCCAGAGATCCCAAGAAAGAAGTCTCAGTGAAGGAAGACAATCCAGGGGGGTGATCTTTCATTCCTAATTTGAGCCACTCAGTTTGAAACCTGGCAGTTACCTTTAATCAGTCTCAAGTATTTCCTTTTTGTGACTTTATAAACTGTGGACCTTTTCATGGCATTCCCTTGTACTTTTTTCTTGTCTTTCCACTTTTTCTTTTAAAACTCAGTGGGAGCATTTCTTCCTCTGGGGAGACTTCTCTGATGCTTTTGTTTGGCATATTCCTACCTCTGAACTTTACATTTTTAATTGTTTTTGTAATGACACGTGTAACATTGGTGATTACTATGTATGCTATTGGTATTACTATGTATGCTATCACTGAAAGTAGGAAACCATGGCTTATTCAATTTGGGAATCCCCTCTATGAAACATCGGACAAAAACAGGTACTTCTATTGGTGGATATTAGGGAAGGCACATATTGCATGGAGCACTGGGTGTGGTGCATAAATAATGAATTCAGGAACACTGAAAAGAAATAAGATAAAATAAAATGAAAAACAAAATAAAATTAAAAAAAAAACAAAAAACAAAACACAGGTACTCCTCCCACATTCTTTAATTGAATGAATCAATATAAAATTAGGCTTAAATGTATTTAAAAGTTTTCTCCCTTGTTTTGTAGACCAGCCTGCTTCTAACATGAGAAGTCATCTCCTATGCAGACTAGATGGAACCACCAAAAATTGTAACTTACTTTGCCCCCTTGGGCCTCACCCAGGATCCAAAGGAACAGAAAATCCTTTTTATTATGTTCTTAGTCTTTTATATTTTCACAGTTGTGGTCAATTTGCTCATTGTGGTAACTTTAAGAGTCAGTAAGATCCTGGGCTCACCTATGTACTTCTTTCTTGCTAACTTACCTTTATGGATGTCATTTATTCCTATTGTATTTCCCCCAAATTGATTTCAGAGGTTTTCTTTGGGAAAAGTACCATATCCTTTCAATCTTGTATGACCCAGCTCTTTATAGATCACCTTTTTGGTGGCTCAGAGGTCATTCTTCTGCTAGTGATGGCCTATGGCCGCTATGTGGCCATCTGTAAGCCCTTGCATTATCTGGTGAGTGTGAGGCAATGGGTGTGTGCTGTGCTGCTGGTAGTGTCCAGGGTGGGAGGTTTTCTGCATTCAGTAATTCAGGTTAGCACTGTTTATGGGCTCCCATTCTGTGGCCCCAATGCCATTGATCATTTTTTCTGTGACATGTACCCCTTACTGAAACTGGTCTGTACTGATACATATGTGGCCGGCCTGTTAGTGGTGGACAATGGTGGAGTGATCTGCCGTATTGCGTTTGTGCACTTGCTTATCTCCTATGGTGTCATCCTGTACTCTCTTAAGAACATTAATTCAGAAGGGAAGTGGAAAGCCCTCGAGACCTCTGTTTCCCACATCACTATGGTGGTCTTCTTCTTTGTTCCATGCATTTCCATTTATGCAGGACCTGCTAAGACCTTCCCTGTTGACAAATCATGGACTGTGTTTTATATAGTCATACCCCCATGTTAAACCCACTGATCTACACTCTGAGAAATTCTGAGATGACAAATGCCATGAAGAAGCTCTGTAAGAGAAATGTCATATCAAATAGCAAATGAATGCATCATCAAGATTATAGTTTATCATTAGAGCCAATCACCTCAAATGTTCAGATCCATTTTACTTTAAATGCCTTTATAGTCTGAGTGAATAATTTGTAATGAAGTGGTCAATGCAATGTTATAGTTTATTTATTTTTAATTTTTTCATTCTGGTAAAATTAATATACAGTGTTTTGCTATTGTCATATACACAGTAGCATGTTTTAACAGTTCTATACATAGTGGTCATCATGAGTAAATGCTTACTCTCCATTAGTGCTGGATATTGATGAATTTTTATAGTTACCTTAATTTTAATTAATTGTTATATTTACTTTTTTACTTATCTTCTTCTTATTATTTTTTATATTTCTTTGGGTTCCTTTTCTTTTAAACATAGAATGCTTTATTAGCTTCATGTGTGCAATATTGTAATTCATCAGTTCCATTCATCACCAAGTGCTCACAACAACAAGTGCACTCCTTTATCTCCATCACCTATTTAACCCAACCCTGCTTCTTCCCTTGGTAACCATCAGTTTGTTCTCAATAATTAAGAGTTTGTTTCTTGATGTCTTTCTCTCTCTTCTCCCTTTTCTCAGACATTTTGTTTCTTAAATTTCATAGGAGTGAAGTCATATGGTATTTGTCTTTCTCTGACTGACTTATTTTGCTTGGAATTATACTCAGTAGTTCCAACCATGTTGCAAATGGCAAGATTTCCCTTTTTTTTTAATTTATTTTTTATTTATTTCCAGCATAACAGTATTCATTATTTTTTCACCACACCCAGTGTTCCATGCAATCCGTGCCCTCTATAATACCACCACCTGGAACCCCGACCTCCCACCCCCCGCCCCTTCAAAACCCTCAGATTGTTTTTCAGAGTTCATAATCTCTCATGGTTCACCTCCCCTTCCAATTTCCCTTTTTTTTTTTTTTTGTTTTGTTTTTTTAATGTTGGAGTAACACACACACACACACACACACACACACACACTTGGAAGCTTTCATAATCTAGCTATTTTAAAGAAAGCTGGTACAAATGTCTGGGTGGATTTATCCTTTTAAATTAGTGTGTATTCTTTGGGTAAATGCCTACTAGTGCCATTGTTAGATTGTTGGCTAATTCTATTTATATGTTTTTGAGGGACCACCATACTGTTTCCCAAAAGGCTGTGGCAGTTTGCCTTCCCAGCAACAGTACACAAGTATTCCTATTTCTCTACATTCTTGCCAACGTGTGTTTCTTGTGTTTTTGATTTTAGCCACTCCAACAGGTGTGAGGTGATATCTAATTTGTAGTTTTGACTTGCATTTCCCTGAAGGTAAGTGATGGTGAACATCTTTTCATGCTGGACATCTGTATTTTTTTTAGAGAAATGTTCATTTATGTAGTTTGCCCATCTTAAAACTGGGCATTTGTGTTTTGAGGGGTGTTAGGTTTTATAAGTTCTTTATATATTTTGGAAACTAGCCCTTTAGACTCCTGTTTTATCTTTGTTCTATTTACGGCACTAGTTAGCATCCTGAATGTTTTGTAGACTATTTTCTTTATTCTATTTTGTTTGCATGATATATGGAATTCTTAGTGTATTTTGCTTTTAAATAAAGGAATTATAATAGGTTGTAGTAAATATTAAAAATTGAACCCATACAAAGTGAGAAACATTGTAGAATAAACTTTTACCCATCCCTCACCAGCGTCTCTGTTCTAAGATTGCTCAGTTAGTAATCTTTGGTAATAAAATATATGTGTGTTTTTGTCTACATGTATAACTTTTGCATTTACGACTCAGTCTCCTGAAGATCTTTCCATACTCGTCTATATAGATGTAAATCATTCTCAACTTACTCAAAGTCCATAAATCTTCTTTCTGAAGATACAGCAAAATTCATGTTTCTAGTCCTTTCCATGTTTTCCCTAATTTTATTTTGTTATAGCCAATAAGTACAATAGAGTTATTTTGAAATTGTTAAAGCATGAGTTTTTAGAAGTGGAATTCTTGGATCAAATGTATTTAAAGGTTGATGTTTGTAGTTATTGGTGATATTTCAAAAAGTCAAGAATGGTGCTTTTTTGAACAGTTATTGAGCTGTTGACACTATTTTTTCTTAAATATATTAATGTGATTATTTATATTGCAGGATTCTATTGCATGGGATTATTGTAGAATTTATGCTTTGATATTCATAAATTAAAATAACCTATGGGTTCTGGTTATGGGCAAAACTTCTTAGGTTTTTTTTTTTAATTTTTTATTTTTTATAAACATATATTTTTATCCCCAGGGGTACAGGTCTGTGAATCACCAGGTTTACACACTTCACAGCACTCACCAAAGCACATACCCTCCCCAATGTCCATAATCCCACCCCCTTCTCCCAAACCCCCTCCCCCCAGCAACCCTCAGTTTGTTTTGTAAGATTAAGAGTCACTTAAGTCAAGCAGAGAAAAACTTCTTAGGTTTTGATATCAGTTTATAAATGGAGACTTATGAAACCACCCTTTAGCAATCCCTACCCCTAACCATTTCTCATCTCTCTGTTAGACTTACTGTTTCCTTTTATACCTAAGGTAGCCCTTTGACCAGCTAATACACTGTCCAATTCACTTATAAAATTTTGTTTCATTATCTATTGTCCCACTAGAATGTACATTCATTGCTAGATCCTTAGCAGTTATGTTAGACAGACACTGTAAATAATTGAATAAATGCTTTATGGAGAGAATTAGGAATCTGATTTTTTAAAATAATGCATTTTCTTAATCAGCTTAAGTAGCATTGGGTGATATTTTATTTGAAAATTTGTGACTAAAATTACACTAACATTTAGTTTTTATTTTGTTCCTCATAGACACTATGAGGTTGATACTATACTTGGACCCAGTTTATGGTTGTACAGATGGAGATTCATGGGGATTAAGTAGCTTTCACATGGCCGCCACCCTGAGAGAGTGTCAATGCCAAAATCAGTCCCCAGACTTAAACATGTGTTACTAATCACATCTGTACAGCAGCAACTTGGGTGGAATTCTTCCACAAAGGCATCTCAGGTTGGTGTTTCCTTGATGGTTTGTTTTTCTTTTCTCTTATCTGATTTTATTTATTTATTTATTAACATGTAATGTATTATTTGCTTCAGGGGTACAGGTCTGTGATTCATCAGTCTACACAATTCACAGCACTCACCATAGAACATTCCCACCCCAATGGCTGTAACCCAGCCACCCTATCCCCCTGGCCCCAGAAACTTTCAGTTTATTTCCTGAGATTAAGAGTCTCTTATGGTTTGTCTCCCTCCTGATCCTATCTTGTTTCATTTTTTTCCTCCCTACCCCCATGAACCCTTGCCCTGCCTCTCAAATTCCTCGTAGGAATTGCTTTGAATGTATAGATCACTTTAGCTAACACTAAAAACCTAGTAGCATGAACCATATAAATTCATGAATGTCTTTCCTCCCTTTTATTTGTGTCTTCTAGAATATCTTTCAATAACACTGTGCAGTTTTTCAGCATAGAAGACTTGTGGGTCCTTGTTTAAGCTTATTCTTAAGTATTTTGTTCTTTTCAATGTTCTAGTAAAATAAATTGTTTTTTTAATCCTCTATGGATTATTAAATGGTGGCAAAGAAATTTAATATGTTTTCATGTAAAAAAAAAAAGCAAAACAAAACTTCTCAACAAATTTGGTATAGAAGGAATGTACTTCAATATAATAATGGCCATATATTACCAAGCCACAACTAACATCAAACTCAGCATGGAAAGGTTGAGAACTTTCCCACCATAGTCAGGAAAAAGATCAGCGTGTCCATGCTCACCACTCTATTTCACAATAGCACTGGAATAAAAATCCCTGTGAAAATTTTAACCTTTCTACATATAGATCATGGCATCAATGAAGTGAGAACACATTACTTAGAACGTTTACTTAATTTTGCTACCTAAAATAGTGTTTCTGTTGGTAGCTACTAGCTTTATATCTCAGCTTAAACATTACCTTTGAAGAAAGGCCTTCCCTGGTCACCTTTTTCTGCTTTTGCTGCTACCTTGTTTGCTGTATTATTAGCCATGGTGAAGATTATATTTAGTTTAGTAAATTGTCCCCATATTTGCTGTCTAACTCTATTATAAGAATATAAGGTCAATGCGGGAAGGAATTTTTGCATAATTTCCCCCACTATTCCTTTAATTACTGTGTCCCCATTCATAGCATGGTTTCTGGCAGTAGATTGGTGCTTCAAATTAAATAAATTAACAGTTTAATAGTTATTTTATATATAAACATATATCTAGAACATCTAACCACATTTTAAGGCAGGATAAATTTACTATTAAATGAAAGGAAAGAAAAACTTGCTATGACAAGTGGGGAAATACATGAAATTGTTTTTCCCTAATGCAGCCTGAATGGGCTAAAATTTTATTCTTGACTGGCAGTAGTCTTACAATGGTTCTAAAGCTATTATTTTATGTTATATCTTTCTGACCCTAATTATGTAACTTGGCCTCCTAGTATCTTTACAGAGACATTTTTAAAAGTTTTTTTTTTTTTTTTTTTTTTTTTTTTGTGTGTGTGTGTGTGTGTGTGTGTGTGTGTGTGTGTGGAAATTCCCAGTGAATTTAATTAAGGAAGGATCACTCTTGGACACTTTCCAATTCTAGGACTTAATGAGGAATGTGGCCAGAAGGGATAATATGTCCAGTGTTCCTTGCTCCTAAAAACTGATACACATTTTTGAGGTGGTTTCTGTTAGGTTTAAAGCATTAGCTAATGAAAAACACAAGAATCTTTCTTAAAAATACCAGGTAAGCCAATTTGAGTTAAGCAAAAGACAGAATGAAGATGAATAAAGAATGGAATGATATTTTCTATTCAGAAATTAACAGGAAAGAAATTACTTGAGAAAAATCTCCCTCGGAAATGTCTGGTTGCTCTCATTTTATGTAAGGATAGGATTTCCTTTTCTTTTAGATAAATTATCCTAATGTGCTAAATTTTTGTTTTTCTCTGTGGAACCTGGAATTCTTAGGAAGTAATCTACAATATAAATAAAAACAACCTTCTGAATAACCAGGGGACTCCACAGAGAGAATGGACAGAAAATTGAATGAAATAAAATATGTCCTCAAATAACAATGCAGCTTTTTGTCCACTCTTGTCAAACTGGATGACAGAAAGACTAGGTTCCTGTGAATGAGTAAAAAGTGTTCCTTGGGTGTGGACTTGTCTTCCAAAGGTAAGATTCACAGTAAATAGCAGAAACCAGGCTTTGCTATTGTGTGAGTATCTTTATTATATAAAAGTTAGATCACTTTGAGATAAAACAAAATTGGTTTCCAATTCTAGTTTTGTCACTTCAAAATAGGTGAACTTAGGAAAAATAGATGTTCAGAGTCTCAGTTTGTTCAACCGTGGAATGGGGATTATATTCTCTATTACTGTAAATATGAAATGTGATTCATTAAATTGTGAGTGAGTGAGTAGAAGCCACTGTAGATATTGTGAGCAGTGGACTGATCATATCACTATCAGATTTAAAAAGGGCCTCTTGGGCTGTGTTAGGAGAAAAAAAATTGGTGGAGGCCAGAATGAAAGGGAAGAGACAATGCAGATGTCTACTGTGGTGGGCCAGAAGTGGGGAGGGAAGTGAAATAACCACCTTGTGATCTATTTCAAATGGGGCTAATAGGATTTGTTAAAGGTATCAATATGAGATAT
Organism: Mustela nivalis; assembly: GCF_964662115.1. Taxonomy (NCBI): domain Eukaryota; kingdom Metazoa; phylum Chordata; class Mammalia; order Carnivora; family Mustelidae; genus Mustela; species Mustela nivalis. The sequence continues at coordinate 104,565,452 of NC_139028.1, forward strand.
GAGAGTAAGAAAGGCATGAAAGGCACAGTGATATTTCTTGTCTGGGAAGTGATTTGGAAGGTGGGACCATTTAGTCAGATGGCAAACACCTACATTTGTGGCTGAAAATTAAAAATTTAGTTTTATAATTTCTGAATTAGTATCCAATTGGAGATGTTCAGAGTTGGAGATGCTGCATATATGAAGTTTAAAAATTAAAGGAGAGACCCAACATTGGAAAGGTTCCATGTTTACTGGTCAAGGAAAGAGGGCATATTCAACCAAGGTCCCTAAGAAAGAAATCTCAGTGAGGGAAGAGACAATCCAGGGCAGTGACTTTCTATTCCTAATTTGCTCCACTCAATTGAAGTGTATCAGTTACTTTAAAGGGATCTTGAGTATTTCACTTTTGTGACTTTATAAACTCTGCACCTTTGCATGGAATCCCTTGCCTTCTTATCCTTCCACTTCTTTAAATCCCAGGAAGGAGTGCTTCCTCTGGGAAGCTTTCTTTATTTGCCATTTGATTAATATATTCCTACCACTGAACTTGCATTGTGTGACTCTCTTTATATTGGCACTTATTTCACTGAATACTGTTATGTAGAAAACCTTGAGTGTAGTGTAGAAAACTGAGTGTAGTGTAGAAAGTATAGAAAACCTTGACTTGTTCAACTTGGAAATCACAATGTCTGTGACACAAATAGGTACTCCTGCCACAATCTTTTACGCAATCTTTTAATTGAATGAATCAATAAAAGATTAACCTTATAATGCATTTAAAGGCTTTCTCTCCTGTTTTGTAGATCACCTGGCTCTAATAGGAGAAGTCACTCTCATCCGGACTAGATGGACCCAAGAAACAATGTAACTTACTTTGTCCTCTTGGGCCTCACCCAAGATCCAAAGGAACAGAAGGTCCTTCTTGTTATGTTCTTGCTCTTCTATATTTTGACTGTGGTGGGCAACGTGCTCATTGTGGTGACTATAGCAGTCAGTAAGTCCTTGGGCTCGCCTATGTACTTGTTTCTTGCTAACTTGTCCTTTATGGATGTCACTTATTCCTCTTGCATTTGCCCCAGGTTGATTTCAGATTTGTTGTTTGCAGAAAATACCATATCCTTCCAATCTTGTATGATTCAGCTATTTACAGAGCACTTTTTTGGTGGCTCAGAGGTGTTTCTTCTACTAGTGATGGCCTATGACCGTTATGTGGCCATCTGTAAGCCCTTGCATTATTTGGTAATCATGAGGCAGTGGGTGTGTGTTGTGCTGCTGGTCGTGTCCTGGTTGGGAGGTTTTCTGCATTCAGTAATTCAAGTTAGCACTATTTATGGACTCCCATTCTGTGGTCCCAATATCATTGACCATTTTTCCTGTGATATGTACCCCTTAATGAAATTGGTTTGTACTGACACATATGTCATTGGCCTGTTAGTGGTGGCCAATGGAGGGATGATGTGCACTATTGTGTTTGTGTTCTTGCTCATTTCTTATGTTGTCATCTTGTACTCTCTAAAGAACTTTAGTTCAGAAGGGAGACGGAAAGCCCTCCAGACCTGTGGTTCCCACATCCTTGTGGTGATTTTATTCTTTGTTCCATGTATTTTCATGTATGTAAGACCTGTTAAAACCTTCCCCATTGACAAGTCATTGGGTGTGTTTTTTACAGTCATAACCCCCATGCTGAACCCACTGATCTACACTCTGAGAAATTCTGAGATGACAAATGCTATGAAGAATCTCTGGAATAGAAATATTATATCTTTTAGTTGATAAGTGTATTATCTACCACAGGAAAATTCCTTTACATTGGACCCATTTTCTGAGAGTGCAGAAGTATTCCTAAAATGATTGTGAGTTCCATTTTTTTCTAAAGAATTTAAGTTAATTATAACTGAAGATGACGTAGATGATTGTGTTATAATAACAGTTTCCCTTCCTGCCAGAATGTAAGGTTCATAATACCTATAAGACTTCATTTAAAGGCATTGTAATGCCTTTATAGCAAGGATTCAAAAATAGATAAAAATCAGTGGAGAAATTTTTATATGATTTTACTAAGCTTTAATAAGTCTGTATTTTCAAGTTTCTTCTGATAACTAGCATTATTTTCATTATATTCTTGTCATTTGAGGTAATTCTTTTTGGGGCACCAAGGTGGTTCAGTTGGTTAAATCATTTGCCTCTTGGTTTGGATTCAGGTTATGATCTCAGGGTCATGATCCATGGGTCAGGCTCCCTGCTCAATGTGGAGTCTGCTTGTCTCTCTCCCTCTGCTCCTTACCCTGCTTTCCCTCTGATTTTCTCAAATAAAGAATTAAAAAAACTTAAAATAATAAAGTAATTATATTTATTATATTGTGATATTTAATGATTCATGGAATGTTTTGCTCATTAAATTTCTCTTGCCTTAGATATAAAATAAAAAGTGTAACACTTCTGTTTTTATAAGGAAGATTGATGTGTAATAGATAAAAGTTAATAAAAAAGCAAACCTTAAATAGTGGGATAAAATGCTCAAATAGTTTTGGTGGTTTAATGTCTCTAGAAATACATCATTTTCTTCCAGATTACCTAGTTTTTTGGCATATAATTGTTCGTAATGTGATCTTATAATTGTTTGGATTTCTTTTGTGTTGTGTAATCTCTCCTCTTTCATTCATGATTTTATTTATTTGAGTTTTTTCTCTCTTCTTTTTGATAAATCTGGCCTAGGATTTATCAATCTTATCAATTCTTTCAGAGAACCATTTCCTAGTTTTGTTATCTGTTCTACTGTTCTTTTGGTTTCTATTTCATTGATTCCTGCTCTAATCTTTCTATTTCTCTTTTCCTGCTGGGTTTAGGCTTTCTTTTCTGTTCTTTCTCCAGTTCTTTAGATGTAAGGTTAGGTTTCGCATTTGAGACTGTTCTTGTTTCTTGAGAAAGGTATGTATTCTTCCATACTTTCCTCTTAGGACTGTCTTTGCTGAATCCCAAGGTTTTGAACAGTTGTGTTTTCATTTTCATTTGTTACCATGACTTTTCTTTTAATGTTTCTTTAATTTCCTGGTTTACCCATTCATTTTTTAGTAGGATGCTCTTTAGCTTAAATGTATTTGAGTTTTTTCCCAACTTTCTTCTTGTGATTGAGTTCTAGTTTCAAAGCACTGGGTCTGAAAATATGCAGGGAATGTTCATGGTCTTGTGGTACTGGTTGAGACCTGAATTGTGATCCAGGATGTGATGTATTCTGGAGAATGCTCCATGTGCACTTGAGAAGTATGTGGATTTTTTTTTTTTTTTTTTTTGGTTGGAACATTCTGAATATATCTGTGAAGTCCATCTGGTCCAGTGTGTCATTCAAAATCTTGTTTCCTTGTAGATCTTCTCTTTAGATGATCTGTCCATTATAATGAGGGGGATGTTATTATTGTATTAGTATTACTATTATTGTTATTATAATAATGTAATACTATTATTGTATTAGTATTAATGTTTTTCTTTACTTTTGTTATTAACTGACTTTGTTAGGGGCATAAATATTTACAGATGTTAGACCATCTTGTTGGATAGACCAAAGGGTCTATAATTATGATAGTATTCTTCCTCATCTCTAATTACGTTCTTTTGTTTAAAATGTAATTTTTCTGATGTTAGGATTGTCACTTCAGCTTTCTTTTGATGTCCATTAGCATGGTAAATATTTTTCCACCCCCTCACCTTAAATCCAAAGGTGTCTTTGGGCCAAAAATGAGTCTCTTACAGACAGCATATCTGTGAGTCTTGCTTTTTTATCCAACTGATATCATACCCTATGTCCTTTGATTGTGGCATTTAGCCTATTTACATTCAGAGTAACTGTTGAATGATAGGAATTTAGTGCCATTGTATTAACTGTAACATGACCATTTCTGTATATTGTCTCTGCCTTTCTGGTTACTATTGGGCTCTCTCTTTGCTCAGAGGGTCCCTTTTAATATTTCCTGTAGGGCTGCTTTTTTTTTTTTTTTTTCTTTCAGTTTTTGTTTGTCCTGGAAGTTTTTATCACCTCTCTTTTGAATGACATCCTAGCTGGATAAAGTATTCTTGGTTGCATATTTTTCTTGTTTAGCACCCTGGATATATCATGCCCATCATTTGTGGCCTGCGAGGATTCTGGAGATTTCTGCTGCCAATCTAATATTTCTACCCTTGTATATTACAGACCTCTTGTCCTGAGCTACTTGAAGGATTTTCTCCTTGTCTCTGCGATTTGCAAGTTTCACTATTATTTGTCAGGGTGTTGATCTGTTTTTATAGATTTTAAGCAGGCTCCTCTATGCCTCCTGGACTTGGATACCTGTTTCTGTCCCCAGGTTAGGGCAGTTCTCCACTATAATTTGCTGCAATGTACCTTCTGCCCCCCCCTTATCTCGTTTTCTTAGATCCCAATTATTCTAATATGGTTTCTTTTGTGGTGTCCCTTTTCCTAGAATTTTCCTTTCATGATCTAGTAGTTATTTATGTCTCTTTTTTCTGAACTTCTTTATTCTCCATCGTTTTGTCTTCTGTATCGCTAATTCCTTGTTCTGCCTCATTCATCCTAGCAATTAGAGTCTCCATTTTTTAATTACATCTCATTAATAGCCTTTTTTATTTCAACTTGGTTAGGTTTTAGTTATTTAATTTCTCCAGAAGGGGATGCTCTAGTGTCTTCTATTTTTTTTTTTTTCCCAATCCCAGCTAGTATCTTTATAATTGGTATTTTGAATTCTAGTTTTGATATCTTACTTAGGTACATACTGATATGGACCCTGGCAGTCAGTTCTTCCTCTTGTTCTTTTTTGAGTTGAGATTTCTATCTTGTCATTCTCTCCAGAGAAGAATACATAAATGAGAGAAAAAAGTATTAAAATGGAAACAACAACCCCAGAGAAATATGCATTAAACAATTCTGAAAAGACCCCAAATCGAACCAAAATAAAAAAAAAAGAAAGAAAAAAGAGAATATAATCAGACAGATGAACAGAATAGAACAATATACTGAATCCTGTGTGTACTTTGGTCTGTTAGAAAACTCCCAAAATTATAAAGAAAGAAAAATGTATATACACACACACACACACAAATAAGATTAAATGTGACAAAACAATAGAATATAATTGTAGAAAAGAAAATTAAAAGACAAGGGAAAAAAAAGGAAAAAAGGAAAGGATATAAACAGACAGGTAAATACAACAGAGCAATACACTATATCCTGAGTGCGTTTCAGTTAATTTGTTAGAAGAAAGTACATATCAAAAGTGTAAAGAAATAAGAACATATATACAAAAATAAAATTAAATACAATGAAGGGATAGACTATATGTATAAAAATGAAAATTAAAAAAGGTAAATGAGTTGATAAAATTAAAAAATGGTTGAAAAAGGAAAGAGAATACAATTAAACATATATATATATAGTTGAAAGGGTGAAGAATTAGTGTGAAAAAGCCCTGAATTCTAGGTGCTGTTTTCCCCCTGCCTTGAAGTTTTGCCTTTCTCATTGATCAGTAAACTTGGTCTTGGCTGGATATTCTTGAGGATCTTCTGTGGGAGGGGTCTGTTGCTTTGATTGTCAAGTGTATTTGCCCCCAGAGGAATTGCACTGCCCTTGCCAGGGGGCCAGATAAGTAACCTGTTCCAGTTTGCTCTATGTGGCTTTTGTTCCTTGAAGCCTTTCCATGCTGCTTTGGAAGATGAGTATGAAAATGGGTCTCCCTATGTGTTGCCCTGGAGTTGAGAGCTTGGGACCTCACTCCTCAGTGCACCCTCAGAGAAAAACAGTCAATCACTCCTGTCTTTCTGGTCTCCGGCTACCCTCTGAACTCCCCAGCCTGTGACCAGGGTTTTATCATAGGCACATGGCCTTGTTTTGAGTCTGAAACTCTGCAGACTCCTGCAGTGTCTCCTGCACCACTCCTTCTGGAGGAGGAAGGGGAGTCTTGCCATTTCTGTTCTTTGTTGGGCCCCTGTTTGGAGAGAATTTGCCTGACTGTGCCATGGTTAATGGTTTATAGCAACTCTGAGATGAGAGCCCACTCCTATTCCTTGGAACTCTGCCATGCTCAGGCACCCCTGGTCTTCCTGTGACCCTGAGGGTCTTGAGACCACATTGTCCCAGCAAGGGTTTCACCCCAGGTTAGCCACCTGAGCAACATCCCTTATTGGAGCAGAATTCTAGAAGTTCTGATTTTGCACTCTGCTGCTATATCACCTCCTGATAGCTGGCTGACAGAGGGTCCATCCCCTTGCGGCCTATTGCCCCATACATCACCTTAGCATTATTTCTCTGCACCTCTTAAACCTTGCAGACAGTTGTCACTCTTCTATTTGCAGAGTTGGAGCCATTCTTTTCTTAGATCTCTGGTTGAGTTCACAGGTTTTCAGGATGATTTCATAGCTATCTAGTTGAATTCCTGGAACCAGATGAAACTAAAGTCTCCTATTCCTTTGCCATAAATTGCATACTTCTCTCTCAGCATGGTCTCTAGTCCCTTTCCTGAATTAGCCACTTAATCTGTTTAAGACTCCTAAAGTAACAACTTTACAAATGCATTTGGATTTAAGTATATATATGTGAATTTTTCTCTGGGTATATAAATGTTTGCCTTTATTATACTACTTCTTTTTAAAAAAACTAAACTTTTAAATTAAGATAGTTTTATTTATTTTTAATTTTTTTAATTGAAGTATGATTGTCATACAGCATTAGAGTAGTTTCAGGTATACAACATAGGGAGTCAACAATCACATACAATAAGAGATGCTCATTGTGATAGGTCTAAAATGAGTCTCTTGCAGACAACATATCTATAACTCTTCCTTTTTTATCCAGTGTGATGTGGATAAATCCAATTTTGATGTGTTACCATACAATGTTGATACATTGCTTTTGACTGATTCATTCTTTTTTTAAATATTAAATTAAATTTAATTTTTCAGTGTTCCTAAATTCATTGTTTATGCACCACACCAAGTGCTCCATGCAATACGTGCCCTCCATAATACCCACCACCAGGCTCACACATCCCTCCCCCCCTTCCTCTCCAATATCCTCAGTTTGTTTCTCAGAGTCCAAAGTCTCTCATGTTTTTTCTCCCCTACTTACTTATTTCTTTGAGAGAGAGAGGGAGAGAGAAAGAGAGAGAGAGAGCAAGCAGGGGGAAGGGGCAGAGGCGGGGGGAAGCAGGTTTCCTGCTGAGGAGGGATCCCAATGCAGGGCTTGATCCCAGTAACCTGGGATCATGACCTGAGATGAGGGCAGATGCTTAACTGACAGCCACCCAGGTGTCCCTGTTCTTTTCATTCTTGTGACATATTATTTTGTCATTGAAATTGTGAGTCTTTCATTCCCTTCACCTATTTTGCCTATCCCTCCATCCACCTCCACTCTTGCAAACACCAATTTGTTCTCTGTATGTATGAACCCATTTCTGGTTTCTGTTTGCTTGTTTTTAAAATTTTCACATATAACTGAAATCTTTTGCCGCATTTTGAAAATGTTCCATACCAGTCCATACAGATCATTAAGTTTTTTTTCTACTCCATATTACTCACTTATAAACATTTACTAAATTAAATGTATTAATTTCTGTTCATGTTATTGCTAATGTTTTTCCACAAAAAAATTTTTGCAGTAATTATGTTTGTGAACATGTGCAAGTATGAGTTCCAAGGAGTGGAATTGTTGATATATGTATTTGAAACAATGGTCAGATAGTTAAATGTCAGTATTCATAGTTACTGTCAAACTGTCAACCTTGGATTGTAGGAGTAGCTAAACTGCCTCTCGAAGTCTGTCAGAGATTTTGTTCCACATTCTTAACAAACCATACCTGATAAATATTTATAGCTTAAGACAATGATTAAATTATAATCTTTTTCATATTATTGAGCTTATCTATGATTTGTATTTCTTTTTCTATGGATCATCTATTAATACTTATGTATTTTTAATTCAATCATTGATCTTTTCTGGCTAGTGGTATGTTTTTAATTTTTGAAGAGTATGTAGAATGCTTCGGGCATAGAAAAATATTTCTCATTCATTTAACTTTTTTTTTTTTTGCTTTTAAGGGCTTTTCAGTCATACCAAAATATTCTTCAACTGTATTTTAGTACCTAATTACTTAATTTTTAAAACATTTTTGAGGGGTGCCTGGGTGGCTCAGTGGGTCAAAGCTTCTGTCTTTGGCTCAGGTCATGATCCCAGGGTACTGGGATAGAACCCTGCACTGGGTTCTCTGCTTAGCAAGAATCCTACTTCCCTTCCTCTCTCTCTGCCTGCCTCTCTGCCTACTTGTGAACTCTTTTTCTGTCAAATAAGTAAAACCTTAAAAAACAACCACAACAACAACACATTTTTGAGGTTGGGGCATCTGGCTGGCTCAGTCATTAATCATCTGCCTTTGACTCAGGTCATGATCTCCAGGGTCCTGAGATTGAGCCCTGCATGGGGCTCCTTGCCCAGCAGGGAGGCTGCTTCTTCCGCTCCCACTCCACTTGCTGTGATCCCTCTCTCTGTCTCTTTCTCTGTCAAGTAAATAAATAAACTCTTTAAAAAATAAAACATTTTTGATGTTGTATATCATACATTAGAACTTTTGCATAATAAGCATTTTATTTGATATAGGAGCTAAAGAGGGATAGAATTTTAATTGCTATTCTAAAATTTAGGTTTTTTTTTAATAGTTATATAATCTTTGTATCATTAACTTAAAATCTTGACTATTATATTTTAACTACCCATATATATTTGGATCTGATTCAGGACTCAATTCTGTTCAATTGGTCTCTTTATTCATGTTCCAACTGATATGTAATATAATTGCTTTGATATATAACACATTTTGATATGTGATAAGACTAATAGTCCTTCATTACTCTCCTTTTTCAGAATTATGCATAGTCTTGCATATTTACATTTCCAAATAAAGTGTAAAATGGTATAGTTAGTTTGCATTTAACTAAGATAAATAAATTTAACATTTAAAATAAGCTTACAGTGAATTTCAATACGTTTATCATGGTTTAGTTGTTAAAAGAAAAAAACAATTACTATTTTTAAGAAGATTTATTTTAGGAAGATTAATTTAGGAAGAGTTTACACCTTTTGCCTACTAAGAACTCTTATCCATGAAAGGGGTTTTCTTTCAACAGGACATCTTTCATGACCTTGGGCACTGCTTCCATTTTCTTCCTATGTGACTTATCCCTTCTAAATATATGCTATTATTCATCCATGACATTGCCCCCACCCCACCTACCACGAAATGCTACTTGGCACATTGCTGTAAGAAAAACCATCTCTTTCAGGAAGTGTGTGACTTAAGTCTTTGCTGAGCATCTGTGCAGCCATCTGTAAAGCTCTGTACTATGAAATCATCACAAGTAACAGGGATATGGCTTCCTCTTTCAGTTGGCATGTGCTAGAGGCTTTGTCCTTGCAACCATTTCGGTTTTCTTCACAGTGTGCCTGCCTGTGTGTGGCTCCATTGTCATAGACCATTTGTGCATGACATAAACCTTTGGTTGAAACTCATCTGCATGGGGACTCATACCTGTGGTATCTCTGTTTCTGTCAAAAGTGGGTTCATCTGCTTGTGCAAATATTCCTCTTGATGGCCTCCTAGTTGCTCATCATATGCTCACTGAGGACCTGTAACTTGGAGGGGAGACACAAATCCATGCATGTGTCTCTCATTTCACTATTGTGGTCTTAGTATTGTGTCCTGCATATTTATGTATTTGCACCCATTCACCACCTTGTCCACTGATCAAGCTCTGACTGGGTTGTATAGCATAGTGATTCCCTTGTTAAACTTAAACCTGCACTCAGAAATTTGGAGGTGAAAAATGCCATGAGGAAGTTCTGAAGTAGAAGATGTAACTTTGAGAGATATCTACCACTTCCTAAAATAAATTTGTCTATTAAATGGAATGAGAAAAGAAGATAATTTGTACAGAAGCACATGAATAGTATTTGTCCAAAGTATGTTTATTTTGACATATAGGCACTGGGAAGACAGATCCAGAGGGGGATTATTTATCATTATAAAAATACCCTGTTTAGTTCCTTGTCTAGTTCATGGTCAAAGTTCAATGTCCTGTGAGGATTAGTTAGAGTTCTTGCACAAAGCAGATTGTCAGGACACATAGGTCTGGATATTTGAATTTACTTGTTTAGTTGTTGGGTTTTATATGTACCATCAACAGGTGAATGTAAAGCCAATGATGTGTATATATATACTCTAGCCATTGAGCTGTAGTTTTGTTGACATCATTCACCTGTTAATAAAGGCAACTTATTTTTTAAATGTAGTTTTTAACTTGTAGTAAAATACAAATAACAAAAATCACATTTTAAAATTTTTTAATTAAATGTTTACTTTTTAAATTAAATTTTAATTAAATTTTAAAGTAAAATTACATTTGTAAATGTACAGTCCAGTGGTATTGAGTCAATTCAATGATGATGTCAATTCAGTGATGTCATGATGGTTAATTAAATTAATTGACTTTTGTAATGTGGGCACCAGCACCATCCATCTCCAGAGATTTTTCATTTTCCCATACTGAAATTCTACACTCATTAAACATTAATTCCCCATTCCTTCTCTCTGGGCTTTAGGCAGCCACTGTTCTGTTTTCTTATTGCTTGTGAATTTGGCTACTTTAAGTACCTATGTGTATGGAATCATACAATATCTGTTTTTTTGTGACTGTCTCATTTCACTTGGCAGAGTGAATTACAGGATATGTATGTTTTAACGCATGTCAGGATTTCCTTCATTTTTAAAGAGTGAATAATAATCCATTCTGTGAATATACCTCATTCTGTTCATACATTTACAACACTTTGAACGCACTTTGGTTGCTTCCACTTTCTGGCTACTGTGAATAATACTGCCATGAAAATGGGTATAGAAGTACCTATTTGAGACTGTGATGTCCATTATTTTGTGTATATACCACAAAGTGGAATTGTGGCTCATATAATATTTTTCTGCTTATTTTTTTAGGAAGTATCATAGCATTTTCCATAGCAGCTACATTATTGTGCATTCCCACCAGCAATGGTGATCTCTACACTGTCTTACATGTGTCACAATTTTAACATTTTGTGGTCATAGCTCTCCTGTTGTGTGTAAAGTAGTATTGCATTATGGTTTTGAAATGTGTTTCCCTAATGAATAGTGACATTGAGCATCATTTCATGTGCTTATTTGGCATCACATATCTTCTTTGGAGAAATGCCTGTTGAAGTCCTTTGCTCTTTTTTAATCAGGATGCTTTGTCATCTGTTGAAAATCATTTGAACATGCAGGCAAAGGTTTATTTCTAGGATCTATATTTTATTCCATTGTTGTGTCTGCCTTTATGCCGATATCACAAAGTTACGATTACAAGTTAATTAGAATGTTTACCTAATTTTACTACCTATAACAGTGATTCTGTGGTAGCCACTCTCTATCCTTTACAACTCAGCTTTAACATGACATTTGAAGAAAGGCCTTCTCTGATCACTTTCTCCATAGAAGAATTCTCCCTGAGTACTTTCTTTTCTCTCTTATTAGATGGTGACTGTAATTAGTTTATCAAATTGTTCCTTTATTTACTGACTTTATTATGAGAATATAAGGTTCCTGCAGAAAAGACCTTGTTTGTGATTTTTCCCTGTTCATTAATTGCTGTATCCTCACTCATAACACATTTCTTGTTAACATAGATATTCCATTAAAAAAATACTAAAAAAAAATAATTAAAAAAACTGAAAAACAAAAACAAAACTTTGCATAGACATTACATTTAAATTTGTGAATATTTAATATATGTAACCACACTTTTAGACAGAATAGATTCAGTATTAAATAAAATGAAGGAAAACTAACTATGGGGTCACCTGGGTAGCTCAGTGGCTTAAAGCCTCTGCCTTTGACTCAGGTCATGATCCCAGAATCTTGAGATCAAAACCCGCAATGGGATCTCTGCTCAGCAGGGAGACTGCCCACTCCTCCCTCCCCTTGCCTGCCTCTCTGCCTACTTACCTACTTGTGATCTCTGTCAAATAAATAAAATAAATAAATAAATAAATAAATAAAAACTTACTCTGATAAGTGGGGAAATAAATGATAATATTATCTCTACCAGAAAAAATGACTGGCTGAAATTTTATTCTTGACTGGCAAAGGTCTGATAATGGTTTGAAGACTATTTTTTTTTTCTCCATATCATGTCTTTCAGACCTTCATTATATGATTTAGTCTAGTATTATCTTTACATTTAAATGTACTTTCAGATTTTTGTGAAAATTCCAGTAAATGCAATTAAACAAGAATCAGTCTTGGACACTTTCTAACTCTAGGACTTAATGATAAATGGGATTAGAAAGGAAGAAAAGTCTACTGATCTTTGACCCTATAGGGAAGAAGACACTATGCTCTAAAGAACTGATAAAATTTTCAGAAGGTCCTTCATAAGCTTAAAGCATTACCTATGAAAAATGAGAAGCCACTCGAAATTTCAAGTCAACTCTTCTGGTCAAACTGATACCATAGAATGAGAAAGACTAACCAACTGAATGGTATTTTATTTTTATTTATTTATTCATTATTTATTTTCGGCATAACAGTATTCATTATTTTTGCACCGCACCCAGTGTTCCATGCAATCCATGCCCTCTATAATACCCACCACCTGGTACTCTGACCTCCCACCCCCACCCCTTCAAAACCCTCAGATTGTTTTTCAGAGTCCATAGTCTCTCATGGTTCATCTCCCCTTCCAATTTCTCCCAACTCCCTTCTCCTCTCTATCTCCCCATGTCCTCCATGCTATTTGTTATGCTCCACAAATAAATGAAACCATATGATAATTGACTCTTTCTGCTTGAATGGTATTTTTTATTTAGAAATTAGTAACAAAGTAGTTGCTTGAGAAAAGTCTCTTTGAGAAATTGCTGGTGGCTTTCTCTTTATGTAAGGATAGGATTTCCTTGTTTCTTTTTTTGTTTTTTTGTTTTTGTTGTTGTTGTTGTTGTTGTTTTGTCATTGTTGTGGTTTTTGTTTTTGTGTTTGTTTTTGATACCTTTCCTAATGTTATAATCTTTGTTTTGCTGTGTGGAATATGGAATTCCTATGAAGTAATCTACAGTGCAAATAAAAGTGAAATCTAAATAATTGGAAAACTCCATGGATAAAATGGATAGACAAATGAAATAAAATATATCCTTAAGTAATAATGCAGCTTTTTGTCCTCTCTTATCAACCTGGATGACAGAAGAATTCCAGGTCCCTGTGAATGAGTAAAACATGTTCCTTCAGATTGTGGATATGCCTACACAAGGTAAAACTAACAGTAAATAGTGGAAGCCAGGCTTTGCAATTGTCTATCTTTTTTTTTTTTTTTTTAAGATTTTATTTGACAGGCAGAGATCACAAGTAGGCAGAGAGGCAGGCAGAGAGAGCAAGAGAGGGAAGCATGCTCTCTGCTGAGAAGAAAGCTTGATGCAGGGCTTGATCCCAGGATCCTGGGATCATGATGTTAGCCAAAGGCAGAGATAATGTGAGCACCATTTCAAATTCTAGTTTTGTCACTTAGGGTGAACTTGGGAAAATTATTTAGATGTTCAGATTCTCAGTTTGTTCAACTACAGAATGGGAATTATAGTTCCTGTTACTGGAAATATGAAATGTGATTTATTAAGTTATGATTGAGAGATTGGAATCCACTCTAGATGTTGTGATCAGGGAATGATCAGATCAGAATCAGATTCAAAAAGGATTATTTGGGCTGCATCCAAACAAACTGGTGGAGGATAGAATGAAAGGGAAAGGACATTGGAGATGGCTTGTGCAGTAGGCCAGAAGAAGTGTGGAGAGAAGGGAAATGACCAAGTTTGTGATCTATTTTCAGGGGGGATAATAAGATTTATTAAAGGTATCAATATGTGATATGAGAACAAGAAAGGTATGGAAGGCACAGTGATATTTCCTGTCTGAGCAATGACATGGAAGGTAGTACCATTTAATAAAATGTAGAACCCTATAATTATGGTGAGATTTAAAAAAATACTTTTGTACGTACTGAGTTGGTATCCAATTGGAAATATCTATAGTTGGTGATGTTTCCTATATAAAGCTTAAAAATTAAAGGAGAAAGAAACTCTGAAGTACTCTGGATGCATTTATTGGTTAGGAAAAGGGGGCATATCCAACCAAAAACCCTAAGAAAGAGGTCTCAGAGAGGGAAAAGACAATCCAGGTCAGTGACTTTCCATTCCTATTTATCCCACTCACTTTGAATACATCAGTTACCCTAAATGGGTCTCAAGTATAAACTGTGCACACTTAGATGCAATTCCCTTGCCCTCTTGTCCTTCCACTTCTCCTTTAAATTTCAGGAAGGAGTGCTTCCTCTGTAAAACCTTCTTTGATTGCTGTTTGGTTGATATATTCTTACCCTTGACCTTTGCATTGTGTGACTACCTTTATATTGGCACTTATTTTATTGAATATTATTATATATGCTATCGTTGAGTGTAGTGAAAGACCCCTCTCCCCTTGCTAAAGGCTTGCTTTAGCAACCTGATGTCCCCACAGCACCCCCTCTCCCCTTGCTGAAGGCTTGATTGTCCCCATAGCCGGATGGCAACACATACCAGGATGTCTATTGTTTGTGATCACCCGGTCTGTCAAAGAAAAGACAAATGAGGAATAGAGTGTACCTGGGACTTTCCAGAGTGCTGAGCCAAGGCCCACCAGAACAAACCTTTGTGTCCTTGCCTTAAACCCAGTGCCTGACAATGCTTGATTTAAGTTAACCAATCAGATCCCTGTAACCAAGCATCTGCTTCTGTAAACTCGCTTCCCGCCACCCCAACCTTGCCCTATATAATTTGCTCCCCAACTTAGCCCAGCGCGCTCAGCCCACAAAGGCTGATGCGTCTGCAGGCGCCTGTGTAACCAATAAATCTCTTGCAATTTGCATCCAGTGGAGGCGTGCTGTTTGATTCTTGGGTGCAGATCCAGGGTCTTTCAGTAGGAACCCACAACTTGTTCAACTTGGAAATCACAATGTCTGTGACACAAATAGGTACTCCTGCCACAATCTTTTACACAATCTCTTAATTGAATGAATCAATAAAAGATTAACCTTATAATGCATTTTAATGGTTTCTCTCCTGTTTTGTAGATCACCTGGTTCTAATAGAAGTCACTCCCAACCACACTAGATGGACCTAAGAAACAGTGTAACTTACTTTGACCTCTTGGGCCTCACCCGGGATTCAAAGGAACAGAAGGTCCTTTTTGTTATGTTTTTGCTCTTCTGTATTTTGACTGTGGTGGGCAACGTGCTCATTGTGGTGACTATAGCTGTCAGTAAGACCCTTGGGTCACCTATGTACTTGTTTCTTGCTAACTTGTATTTTATGGATGTCACTTATTCCTCTTGCATTTGCCCCAGATTGATTTCAGATTTGTTGCTTGCAGAAAATACCATATCCTTCTAATCTTGTATGACTCAGCTATTTACTGAATACCTTTTTGGTGGCTCAGAGGTCTTCCTTCTGCTAGTGATGGCCTATGACCGTTATGTGGCCATCTGGTAAGCCCTTGCATTATTTGGTGATCATGAGGCAGTGGGTATGTGTTGTGCTACTGGTAGTGTCCTGGATTGGAGGTTTTCTGCATTCAGTAATTCAAGTTAGTACTATTAATGGGCTCCCATTTTGTAGTCCCAATATCATTGACTATTTTTCCTGTGACATGTACCCCTTAATGAAATTGGTTTGTACTGACACATATGTCATTAGCCTATTAGTGGTGGCTAATGGAGGGATGATCTGCACTATTGTGTTTGTGCTCTTGCTCATCTTTTAGGGTGTCATCTTGCACTCTCTAAAGAACTTTAGTTTAGAAGGGATGCAGAAAGCCCTCCAGACCTGTTGTTCCCACATCACTGTGGTGGTCTTTTTCCTTGTTCCATGTATTTTCATGTATGTAATACATGCTAAGACCTTCCCCATTAACAAATCATAGAGTGTGTTTTATACAGTTGTAACCTCCATGCTGAACCCACTGATCTATGCTCTGAGAAATTCTGAGATGACAAATGCTATGAAATAAGTAAGTGCATCATCTATTATGAATGAAGCAATTTAACATTAGTGTCAATCTCCTCAAATGTTAAAGTCCATTTTACTGTAAATGCATTTGCAGTCATAGTCAACAACTAATGTGCAGTGAAAGAGTCAAATATTTATAGAGTTATACTAATTCATAATTAATTGCTACGTTTACTTTTGTTACTTTTCATCTCATTCATAATTCTATTTTTGGTCAGTTTCTTGTCTTTTATCTTTATTCTTTTCATTTTTAAAATATTTCTTTTATATAGTCTATCTTCTCTATTTAATTTCTTTTCATATGAAGTTTTTTTTGCGTAACATTTTACTTTTTAAGATATACCTAGGCAAAAAATAGATAAAATAAATCTTAAAAATAGAATCCTTACCAAAAGGAAATGGTGTGGCATGAACATCCTATCTGTCCTTCACTGGAGTCTCCCTGTTCTTCCATATGCATCATTGTACTGAGATTGCTATCGTTCCTAAGATTGTTCAATTAATAATCTTTGCTTACAAAAATCACATTTTCATGTATGTGTATTCCTTTCTGCCTAACTTCTGAATTTACTACTTCGCTTCCTGAAAATCTTTCCATACCGGTATATAGATGTAACTCATACTTACGTTACTCCTACTGCCTAAAACTACTTCTTCTTCTTCTTCTTTTTTTATTTTTTTAAAGATTTTATTCTTTTATTTGACAGAGAGAGGGATCACAATTAGGCAGAGAGGCAGGCAGAGAGAGAGGGGAAGCAGGTTCCCAGCTGAGCATAGAGCCCGATGTGGGCCTTGATCCCAGGACCCTGAGTCCATGACCTGAGCTGAAGGCAGAGGCTTAACCCACTGAGCCAGCCACCCAGGCGCCCCTGCCTAAAACTTCTTAATAAAGATATAGTTAAATTAGTGTTTCCAGTATTTGTCACATCTTCCTGATTCTTTTTCTATGATAAATAGCTTTGTAGTGAAGTCTTTTAGAGATTCTCTAATTATGAGTTTTTAGCAGTGCAATTGTTTGACCAATTGGTAGGTATATTTAAAATCATTGACGTTCACAGTTATTGCCAAATTGCCATCCATAAGCGAGTACCAAACTACGCTACATCCCTCAGTTTAGAGTTTGTGCACATTCTCAACAAGTTCTCGATGAATATTTATAGTATTTGAGATTCTGATTGTTAAAAACATTGTATTTCATTTTTTACTGTAATTGAAATTCAGAAAATATAATTGAATTTGATTCACATGCTTAAAATTATTTGTATTCATCTTTTGTAAATTATCTATTATTGACTTTTCCATGTTTTGTTTGATTGTTGCTCTTTTCCATATGAATTTTTATGACTTAATCATGCATTAAAGACATTATCCCTTTCACCATGTGTATGTATTTTTCTAGCCTAAGATTTAGTTTGGATGTTCTTATTTTGTGTTGAATATATTTCGTCATGTAGAAATATTTTACATATACATAATCAAATCTATTTATTTAAAGATTTTATTTATTTATTTGACAGAGAGAAAGAGATCACAAGTAGGCAGAGAGGCAGGAAGAGAGAGGGGAGAGGGAGAAGCAGGCTCCCCCTGGGCAGAAAGCCCAATGAGGGGCTCAATCCCATGACCCTGGGATCATGACGGAGCCAAAGGCAGAGACTTTAACCCACTGAGCCACCCAGGTGCCCCCATAATCAAATCTATTATTTCTTTGACCTTTGTATCTTTCTCAGAAAGACTTCCCTATTTCAATGTTAAAAATATTCTTCCACATGATTTTCAACATTTAATTGTTTAATTGTCCCATGGTTTAATATTTTATGGTAAGTTTTTGATCCATCTACACTTTGATGTAACCATTTAATTAGGGATTAAATTTTATTTATTTTTCTAGGTGGGCATTTGTTGAGGTATATACTTATTTTTTCCTACCATTTAAGACATAATGAAATTACACTTAATTTGTAAGACACTTAAATATGTGAAAAGCTTAGTACTCCTTACCATTCCTTATCAGAGCTGTATTTATTCTTTAAACATATTTATGTTTGAAAATAAAATTTTAATAGGCCACTCTAGTAAAAGTTATATTTATTTTGTGTTTTCAGTATGATTTGATTTAGAAATAGTTAATAGCTTTAGAGAATTAAGAATTCTCATCCAAAAGCTGGGTAGTTCTTTTCACCTAAGAAGCTTTTTTTGGTTTTTATATAGACCCAGTATATTTCTTTGTAAATTTAGTTTTCTTGAGTAAACTTATTTTAAGTTGTTTTGCAAATAGAATCTTATCTTGTACTTTCCAAGTGTCTGTTGTTTCAATGTAGAAAATCTGCTTTTTCCCAGTCTTATATAAGATGTAATCTTCATAGTACATCATTCATCCTTTTTAGTCTAAGTTCTGCACATTTTGACACATACAGTTATGTAACCACATCACAACCAATGTATAAATGTTTCACCACCCCAAATAATTCCCCATGCATCATTGTACTCCCCTTCTACCCTAGCCTCTAACCCTATGCTGACAAATGCTGATCCCTTTCTATTCCTATCATTCTATCTTTTCCAGAATGTTATATAAATTGAATCTACAGTATAAAATTCTTTTTTTATTCTAGCTTTTTGAGGTATAATTGACTAATCGAAATTGTATATATTTAAGATGCAATGTGTGATGATTTGATATATCTATTCATTGTGAAGTGGTTATCATTACGAAGCTAATGAGGACATCTATTACCTCACATAATTTTTTTTCACTTCATGAAGGCCACGTAAATTTTACTCTTAGCACATTTCAAGTAAATAATACAGTATTATGAAGTAGAGCCACCATGCTGTATATTAGAGCCTTAGAACTTACTCATCTTTTGAAAAAAAATTATATATTTGAAATAGTTAACAGAAGAGAGAGATAGAGAGCAGGAGCAGGGGGCAGGTAGGGGCCGAGTGAGAGGGTGATGCAGTCTTCACACTAAGCAAGGAGCCTGATGAGGGGCTTGATCCCAGGATCCTGGGATTATGACCTGAGCCAAAGGCAGAGGCTAAACTGACTGAGCCATCCAGGTGCCCCAGAACTCATTCATCTCTTAAACAAATGTTTATAGATTTTGAACGTTTCCCCAACCTCCAGTACCTGGTAATCATCATTCTCTTCCATGCTTCTATGAATTTGACTTTTTTTTTTAATTATTTCTTTTCAGTGTTAACAGATTTCATCGTTTTTGCACCACACCCAGTGCCTCATGCAATATGTGCCCTCCTTAATACCCACCACCTGGCTCCCCCAACCTCCCACCCAGCGATCCTTCAAAACCCTCAGGTTGTTTTTCAGAGTACACAGTCTTTCATGGTTCACTTCCTCCTCCAATTTCCCTCAACTCACTACTCCTCTTCATCTCCCTATGTCCTCCATGTTATTTGTTATGCTGAACAAATAAGTGAAACCATATGATAATTGACTCTCTCTGCTTGACTTATTTTACTCAGCAAAATCTCTTCCAGTCCCGTCCATGTTGATACAAAAGTTGGGTATTCATCCATTCTGATGGAGACATAATACTCCATAGTGTGTATGGACCACACCTTCCTTATCCATTATTCCGTTGAAGGACATCTTGGTTCTTTCCACAGTTTGGCAACCGTGGCCATTGCTGCTATAAACATTGGGGTACCGATGGCCATTCTTTTCACTACATCTGTATCTTTGGGGTAAATATCCAATAGTGCAATTGCAGGATCATAGGGAAGCTCTATTTTTAATTTCTTAAGGAATTTTCACACTGTTCTCCAAAGAGGCTGCACCAACTTGCATTCCACCAACAGTGAAAGAGGGTTCCCCTTTCTCCACATCCTCTTCAACACATGTTGTTTCCTGTCTTGCTAATTTTGGCCATTTTAACTGGTGTAAGGTGATATCTCAATGTGGTTTTAATTTGAATCTCCCTGGTGGCTAGTGATAATGAACATTTTTTCATGTGTCTGATGGCCATTTGTATGTCTTGATTGGAGAAGTGTCTGTTCATATCTTCTGCCCATTTTTTGATATGTTTGTCTGTTTTGTGTGTTTTGAGTTTGAGGAGTTCATTATAGATCCTGGATATCAACCTTTTGTCTGTACTGTCATTTGCAAATATCTTCTGCCATTTCATGGGTTGCCTCTTTGTTTTCTTGCCTGTTTCCTTTGCTGTGCAGATGCTTATGATTTTGCTGAAGTCCCAAAAGTTTATTTTTGCTTTTGTTTCCTTTGCCCTTGGAGACGTATCTTGAAAGAATTTGCTGTGACTGATATTGAAGAGATTACTGCCTATGTTCACCTCTAGGATTCTGATGGATTCCTGTCTCACATTGAGGTCTTTTATACATTTTGAGTTTATATTTGTGTATGGTGTATGAGAATGGCCGAGTTTCATTTTTCTACATATAGCTGTCCAGTTTTCCCAGCACCATTTATTGAAGAGACTGTCTTTTTTCTACTGTATATTTTTTCCCATTTTGTCAAAGATTATTTGAGCATAGAGTTGAGGGTCCATATATGGGGTCTCTACTCTGTTCCACTGGTCTATGCCAGTACCATGCTGTCTTGGTTATCACAGCTTTGTAGTAAAGCTTGAAATCAGGTAGCATGATGCCTCCTGTTTTATTTCTGTTTTTCAACATTTCCTTAGCAATTCGGGGTCTCTTCTGATTCCATAAAAATTTTTGGATTATTTGCTCCAGCTCTTTGAAAAATACCAGTGGAATTTTTATCAGAATGGCATTAAAAGTATAGATGGCTCTAGGCAGTATAGACATTTTAACAATGTTTTTTCTTCTTATCCAAGAGCATGGAATGGTCTTCCATCTTTTTGTATCTTCTTCAATTTCTTTCATGAGTGTTCTGTGGTTCCTTGAATACAGATTCTTTACCTCTTTGGTTAGGTTTATTCCCAGGTATCTTATGGTTCTTGGTGCTATAGTAAATGGAATCGATTCTCTAATTTCCCTTTCTGTATTTTCATTTTTAGTTTATAAGAGAGCCACTTATTTCTGCACATTGACTTTGTATCCTGCCACGTTGCTGATTTGCTGTATGAGTTCTAGTAGTTTGGGGGTGGAGTCTTTTGGGTTTTCCATATATAGAATCATGTCATCTGTGAAGAGAGAGTTTGATTTCTTCACTGACAATTTGGATACTTTTATTTCTCTTTGTTGTCTGATTGCTGTTGCTAGAACTTCTAATACTATGTTGAACAAGAGTGGTGAGAGTGGGCATCCTTGTCGTGTTCCTGATCTCAATGGGAAGGCTGTGAGCTTTTTCCATTTGAGAATATTTGCTGTGGGGTTTTCATAGATACATTTGATGAAGCTCAGGAATGTTCCTTCTCTCCCTGTACTTTGAAGCGTTTTAATCAGGAATGGATGATGGATTTTGTCAAATGCTTTTTCTGCATCAATTGAGAGGACCATGTGGTTCTTCTCTCTTCTCATATTAATTTGTTGTATCACATTGATTGATTTGCGAATCTTAAACCATCCTTGTAGACCAGGGATGAATTCCACCTGGTCATGGTGGATAATCTTTTTAAAGTGCCGTTGGATCCTCTTTTCTAGGATCTTGTTGAGAATCTTAGCATCCATATTCATCAGTGATATTGGTCTGAAATTCTCCTTTTTGTTAGGGTCTTTGCCTGGTTTGGGGATCAGGGTAATGCTGGCTTCATAGAAAGAGTCTGAAAGTTTTCTTTCTGCTTCAATTTTTTGAAACAGCTTCAAGAGAAGAGGTGTTATTTCTTTTTTGAAAGTTTAGTAGAATTCCCCAGGGAATCCGTCAGGTCCTGGGCTCTTGTTTTTTGGGAGGTTTTTGATCACTGCTTCAATCTCATTACTAGATATTGGTCTATTCAGGTTGTCAATTTCTTCCTAGTTCAATTTTGGGAGTTTATAGTTTCTTTTGAGGCCCATAGGCATGAAGGGTGCTTCTCCATCCCTTCACTTTCAGTCTGGGTGTATCTTTAGGTTCAAAATGGGTCACTTGTAGACAACATATGGATGGTTCCTGTCGTTTTATCCAATCTGCAACCCTGTGTCATTTTATGGGCACATTAAGACATTCACATTGAGAGTGATTTTTGAGAGATACGTTTTTATTGACATCATGTTACCTTTGTTACCATCGTGTTACGTCTTTCTTTCTGTAGATTGTCTCTATATTTCTGTTCAATGCTATTCTTAGGATTTTTCCTCATTTATAGAACCCCCCTTAATATTTCTTGCAGTGTTGGCTTGGTGGTTGCATAGTCTTTTACGCCTTGCCGGTCTTGGAAATTCTTCATCCCTCCATCCATTTTGAATGCAGTCTTGCTGGATAAAGTATTATTGGCTGCATGTTCTTCTCATTTACTGCCCTGAATATATCTTTCCAGCCCTCTCTGGATTACCAGGTTTCTGTGGACAGGTCTGACATTATTCTGATGGGCTTTCCTCTGTACATAATGAGCTTCTTTGTCCTAGTTGCCTTCAAGAGAGCCTGTTTACAATATAATTCTTTATTCTTACCATCAGGTGTCTTGAGGACTTTTGAGAATCTATAATCTTGGGGAAGACCTTTCTGACTCTAGTACATGAATGCTGGTTCCATCCATGATATTGGGAAAGGTTTCATGGAGAACTTGTTCCACTATATGTTCTACACTTTTTTTCCTTTCTCCTCCCCTTCAGGGATTCCAACAGTTCTGACTTTGGAATGTTTCATGGCATCATTTATTTCACTAATTCTGTTTTTATGGCTTCTAAGCTGTTTGTTCCAGGCTTCCTCCCATTCCTTTCTCTGTATCTGTTTGTCCTCCAGATACTAATTCTATCTTCTGTCTTAGTTACCCTAGCTTTGAGGGAATTTAGATTAGATTGGAACTCATTAAGAACATTGTGAACATCATCCCTGGTGGCCTTTAGTTCTGCCCTAACATTGTGAACATCATCCCTGGTAGCTTTTGGTTCTGCCGTAATCAATTCCATTTTGTCATCCATGGCTTTTTCCAACCTAGCTACTGCCTGGATAATTGTTAGCCTGAATTCCCTTTGGGACATATTTGTCTATGTTGATAGCCATTAGCTCTGTTGCAGAAGATCCATCCTCTCAATTTTTCTTCTGTTGGGCATTCCGCCTTCTAGTCATTTTTGTGAGAGATGGCTGCATGGATGTAGTTGGATGTATTGACCATGCTGCAGTCAAGGTGCACCCTGGGACACTTCTGAACAACCAAGAGTCCTCACACAAATGAAAGAAAAAAGAAAGAGAGCAAAAAGAAAAAAAAAGAGAGAGAGAGATAGGGAAAAAAAAAGAAAGATAAATGAGAAAGCTTAGCTTAATGGGCCCCAAGGTAAGATTTATGAAGTATACAAACAAAAAAAGACAAATAAAAAGACTGATAAAATTATATGACAAAAGAAAAAAATATATATATATAAGGAAAAAAGGAAGAATATATATATATGCAAAAAAAAGGAAGCAAAAGAAAAAAAATAGAATCCCAAGTATAAGATTTATATACTATCAGGACAAACACAAATACATAGAAACACTAGTGGAAGAAAAAAGATGGGAGAGTGGTTATAAATTCTCAGTGTGGGCAAGGAAGTTTATTTTGATTCTTCCTGGATGTATCTTGATATATTTGTTAAAATACTCAAGTAACCTAAGATAAAGGGGGATTAAAAATTGGTTTACTTATAGAGGTAGCATTGATTGGGGAAAGAGGATTACCTTGAAGTTTAACTCTATATGAATATTAAAATATATAAATAAAAAAACAATAAACTAAACTAAAATAAAAAAATAGAAAAGCAAAAGTAAAACATAGGCATATGTATCAAAAAGTTCAGGTTAAAAGGTTATTATGGAATTTGATGTACTGGACATCTCACTGTGAAGGTAAATAGATTAAAAAATTATCTATATATTAAAAAAAAAGTCTCGTGGGAACTCACAGAGCTTGCAGGAAGGGGACTGGGAGTCAATAGAAACTGTTTTTCTTAAAAGTATGCCTAGAACTTAGAAACCTGAAAATCTTCTTGACGCCATGCTCCTACCTTAAGTAATGTCCATGAGCCATTCAGCTCTGCAGACCCATCTCTTAACCTAAGTCCATGGACTTCCAACACTAGACACAGTTTCTTTAGACCTTCTCCCACCCTAACATCAAATTTTTGTCTCATACACTTGAGAATAACTACACCAGGCCCCTCCCCCAGAAGATCAACAAAAAATCCAGCCAGGACCAAGTTCACCTATCAAGGAGTGCAGGTTCAATACCAAGGAGAGCAGCAAAATTCCACAGGAGGAGAAAGCAAAGAACAGAACTCATGGTTTTCTCCCCATGATTCTTTAGTTTGCAGTTAATTTAATAGTTTTTTTTCAATTTTTTTCTTCTTCTGCTAATTTTTTTTAACTTTTACCCTTATTTTTTAATGTTTTTTAACTAGTTTATCTAATATATATATATATATTTTCTTTTTTATATTTTTTATTTATTCATTTTCTTTTTTAATTGTTTCTTTTTTTTTTCCTGAACCTCTTTTTATCCCCCCCCCCCACCATTTGGGATCTCTTCTGATCTGGTAAAAGCCTATTTTCCTGGGGTCTTTGCCACCCTTTTAGTATTTTACTTGCTCCTTCATATACTCTTATCTGGACAAAATGACAAGGTGGAAAAATTTACCACACACACACACACACACAAAAAGAACAAGAGGCAGTACCAAAGGCTAGGGACCCAAACAATACAGACACTGGTAATATGTCAGATTTAGAGTTCCGAATGACGATTCTCAAGGTTCTAGCCGGGCTCGAAAAAGGCATGGAAGATATTAGAGAAACCCGTTCGGGAGATATAAAAGCCCTTTCTGGAGAAATAAAAGAACTAAAATCTAACCAAGTTGAAATAAAAAAAGCTGTTAATGAGGAGCAATAAAAAATAGAGGCTCTCACTGCTAGGATAAGTGAGGCAGAAGAAAGAATTAGTGATATAAAAGACCAAATGACAAAGAATAAAGAAGCTGAACAAAAGCTGGACATACAGCTACTGGACCATGAAGGGAAAATTCGAGAGACAAGTGACACCATAAGATGAAACAACATTAGAATAATTGGAATTCCAGAAGAAGAAGAAAGAGAGAGGGGAGCAGAAGTTATATTGGAGAGAATTATTTGAGGGAATTTCCCTAATATGGCAAAGGGAACAAGCATCAAAATCCAGGAAGTGCAGAGAACCCTCCCTGAAAATCAACAAGAATAGGTCCACACCACATCACCTAACAGTAAAATTTACAAGTCTTAGTGACAACGAGAAAATCCTGAAAGCAGCCCGGGAAAAGAAGTCTGTAACATACAATGGTAAAAATATTAGATTGGCAGCGGACTTATCCATAGAGACCTGGCAGGCCAGAAAGAGCTGGCATGATATATTCAGAGCACTAAACGAGAAAAACATGCAGCTAAGAATACTATATCCAGCTAGGCTATCATTGAAAATAGAAGGAGAGATAAAAAGCTTCCAGGACAAACAAAAACTGAAAGAATTTGCAAACACCAAACCAACTATACAGGAAATATTGAAAGGGGTCCTCTAAGCAAAGAGAGAGCCTAAAATAAGTAGATCAGAAAGGAACAGAGGCAATATACAGTAACAGTCACCTGAAAGGCAATACAACGAATGGCACTAAATTCACATCTCTAAATAGTTACCCTGAATGTTAATGGGCTAAATGCCCCAATCAAAAGACATAGAGTATCAGAATAGATTAAAAAAAAAAAATCTATCTGTTGCCTACAACAAACTCATTTTAGACCCAAAGACACATCCAGATTTAACGTGAGGGGGTGGAAAACAATTTACCATGCTAATGGACATCAGAAGAAAGCAGGGGTGGGAATCCTTATATCAGATCAAATAGATTTTAAGCCAAAAACTATATAAAGAGATGAGGAAGGACACTATATAATACTCAAAGGATCTCTCCAACAAGAAGATCTAACACTTTTAAATATCTATGCCCCTAATGTGGGAGCAGCCAACTATATAAACCAATTAATAACAAAATCAAAGAAACACATCAACAATAATACAATAATAGTAGGGAACTTTAACACTGCCCTCACTGAAATGGACAGATCATCCAAGCAAAAGATCAACAAGGAGATAAAGGCCTTAAATGACACACTGGACCAGATGGACATCACATATACATTCAGAACATTTCATTTCACAGCAACAGAATACACATTCTCCTCTAGTGTACAGGAACATTCTCCAGAATAGATCACATCCTGGGTCCTAAATCAGGTCTCAACTAATATCAAAAGATTGGGGTCAACCCTCCATATTTTCAGACCACAAAGTTCTGAAGTTAGAACTCAATCACAAGAGGAAATTTGGAAAGAACCCAAATACATGGAGACTAAACAGCATCTTTCTAAAGAATGAATGGGTTAACCAGGAAATTAAAGAACAATTGAAAAAAGTCATGGAAACAAATGATAATGAAAACACAATGGTTCAAAATCTGTGGGACACAACCAAGGCAATCCTGAGAGGTAAATACATAGCAGTACAAGCCTTTCTCAAGAAACAAGAAAGGTCTCAAATACACAACCTAACCCTACACCTAAAGGAGCTGGACAAAGAACAAGAAAGAAACCCTAAACCCAGCAGGAGAAGAGAAATCATAAAGATCAGAGCAGAAATCAATGAAATAGAAAAAAAAAAAAGAACAAATCAACAAAACTAAGAGCAAGTTCTTTGAAAGAATTAATAAGATTGATAACCCCCTGGCCAGACTTATCAAAAAGAAAAGAGAAAGAACCCAAGTAAATAAAACCATGAATGAAAGAGGAGAGATCACAACTAACACCAAAGAAATACAGACACTTATAAGAATATACAATGAGCGACTCTACGCCAACAAATTTGACAATCTGGAAGAAATGGATGCATTCCTAGAGACATATAAACTATCAAAACTGAACCAGGAAGAAATAAAAAACCTTAACAGACCCATAACAAATAAGGAGATTGAAACAGTCATCAAAAATCTGCAAACAAACAAAAGCCCAGGGCCAGACGGCTCCCCAGGGAAATTATACCAAACATTTAAAGAAGATATAATTCCTATTGTCCTGAAACAGTTCCAAAAAATAGAAATGGGGGAAAACTTCCAAACTCATCTTATGAGGCCAGCATCACCTTGATCCCCAAACCAGACAAGGATCCCATCAAAAAAGAGTTACAGACCAATATCCTTGATGAACCCAGATGCGAAGATTCTCACCAAAATACTAGCCAATAGGATTCAACAGTACATTAAAATGATTACTCACCACGACTAAGAGGGATTTATTCCGAGGCTGCAAGGTTGGTTCAACATCCGCAAATCAATCAATGTGATACAACACATTAATAAAAGAAAGAACAAGAACCATATGATACTCTCAATATATGCTGAAAAAGCATTTGACAATGTACAGCACCTCTTCCTGATCAAAACTCTTCAAAATGTAGGGATAGAGGGCACTTACCTCAATATTATCAAAGCCACCTATGAAAACCCCACCACAAATATCATTCTCAATGGAGAAAAACTAAAAGTTTTCCGCTAAGGTCAGGAACATGGCAAGGATGTCCATTATCACCACTGCTATTCAACATAATACTAGAAATCATAGCCTCAGCAAACAGACAACAAAAGGAAATTAAAAGCATCCAAATCAGTGAAGAAGAAGTGAAACTATCACTCTTCACAGATGATTTGATAATATATGTGGAAAACCCAAAAGACCCCACTTCAAAACTGCTAGAACTTGTACAGGAATTCAGTAAAGTGTCAGGATATAAAATCAATGCACAGAAATCAGTTGCATTTCTCTACAACAACAACAAGACAGAAGAAAGAGAAATTAAGGAGTTGATCCCATTTACAATTGCACCCAAAACCATAAGAGGCTAAGAATTTGCCTAACCAAAGAGGCTAAGAATCTATACTCAGAAAACTATAAAGTACTCATGAAAGAAATTGAGGAAGACACAAAAAAATGGAAAAATGTTCCATGCTTCTGGATTGGAAGAACAAATATTGTGAAGATGTCTATGCTACCTAAAGCAATCTACACATTTAATGCAATTCCTATCAAAATACCATCCATTTTTTCAAATAATCCTAAAATTTATATGGAACCAGAAAAGACCTCGAATAGCCAAAGGAATATTGAAAAAGAAAGCCAGTGTTGGTGGCATTACAATTCTGGACTTCAAGCTCTATTACAAAGCTGTCATCATCAAGACAGCATGGTACTGGCACAAAAACAGACACATAGATCAATGGAAAAGAATAGAGAGCCCAGAAATAGACCCTCAACTCTGTGGTGAACTAATCTTCGACAAAGCAGGAAAGAATGTCGAATGGAAAAAAGACAGCCTCTTCAATAAATGTTGTTGGGAAAATTGGACAGCCACATGCAGGAAATTAAAATTGGACCATTTCCTTACACCACACATGGAAATAGACTCAAAACGGATGAAGGACCTCAATGTGAGAAAGGATTCCATCAAAATCCTTGAGGAGAACACAGGCAGCAACCTCTTTGACCTCAGCCGCAGCAACTTCTTCCTAGGAACATCGCCAAAGACAAGGGAAGCAAGGGCAAAAATAAACTTTTGGCTTTGATCAGGATCAAAAGCTTTTGCACAGCAAGGGAAACAATTAACAAAACCAAAAGACAACTGACAGAATGGGAGAAGATATTTGAAAATGACATATCAGATAAAGGGCTAGTGTCCAGAATCTAAAAAGAACTTAGCAAACTCAACACGCAAAGAATAAATAATCCAATCAAGAAATGGGCAGAAGACATGAACAGACATTTCTGCAAAGGAGACATCCAAATGGCCAACAGACACATGAAAAATGCTCATTACTTGGCATCAGGGAAATACAAATTAAAAGCACAATCCACCTCACACCAGTCAGAATGGCTAAAATTAACAAGTCAGGAAATGACAGATGCTGGTGAGGATGTTGAGAAACGGGAACCTTCCTACACTGTTGGTGGGAATGCAAGCTGGTGCACCCACTCGGGAAAACAACATGGAGGTTCCTCAAAATGTTGAATATAGAACTATCCTATGAACCAGCAATAGCACTACTGGGTTTTTACCCGAAAGATACAACCGTAGTGATCTGAAGGAGCACATGCACCAGAATGTTTATAGTAGCAATGCCTACAATAGCCAAACTATGGAAAGAACCTAGATGTCCATCAACAGATGAATGGATAAAGAGGAGGTGGTATATATACACAATGGAATACTATGCAGCCATCAAAAGAAATCAAATCTTGCCATTTTTGATGATGTGGATGGAACTAGAGGGTATCATGCTTAGCGAAATAAGTCAATCAGAGAAAGACAACTATCATATGATCTCCCTGATATGAGGAAGTGGAGATGCAACATGGGGTATGAAGGGGGTAGGAGAAGAATAAATGAAACAAGATGAGATTGGGAGGGAAACAAACCATATGTGACTCTTAATCTCACAAAACAAACTGAGGATTGCTGGGGGAGGTGGTTTGGGAGAGGGTGGTGGGGTTATGGACATTGGGGAGGGTATGTGTTATGGTTAGTGCTGTGAAGTGTGTAAACCTGGCGATTCACAGACCTGTACCCCTGGGGATAAAAATACATTATATGTTTATTTAAAAAATTATAAAATTAAAATAAATAAATAAATAATAAAAAACATACTATAAGGAAAAAAAAAAACGCACCAGAATTGTGGGAACGAATCAAAAATAAAAGTTGTATCTGTGGAGTAGTGGTTGTTGTTCTCTTTTCTCCTTCTTCTTCTTCTCCTCCTCCTCCTCCTCCTCCTTCTTCTTCTTCTTCTTCTTTTTTTCTTTTTCTGGGTTGTCTTTCTGTGGAAGGGGCCTGCCATGTGTGTTTTCAGGCAATGTTTCCTGAGATAAGTCCTCCAGCCCCCCTCAAGGGGGTGGACCCTGAGGAAGCCATTTTTTCAGGCTTTTGTTCTCTGGATGTTTTTATGTTTGTTTGTTTGTTTTCTCTCGCCTTGACAGCTTTTGATGTTTTTTAGAGGTTTAGAGGGAAGCAAACTCTATCCAGACCTCCCTCTCAGAGAGAAGCCTCAGTCTGTTCCCCTCTGGGTGTTGCAGCACACATAAGTACCCCCTCGGCCACTGGCATAGCACGTTGTGAATTGTGGTCCCTGGGGACACAGGAACTCATGTTTGTACCCAAAAGCACGGCAGCGGTGGCTGTCTGGGCAGCTCTAGACAACCAGAGAGCTTCCAAGCAGTGATTGCACACTCGAAAATCACAAGATTTTCCCGGTGGCCCTGGCTGAGAGTGCCTAGACTTTCTGGGTCCCAGAGCGCCGGGCTGGCGCCTGTATGTGTCTCTATCAGGGGGAGATTGTGGGGCTCAACTCAGGCTCTAGTAACGCAGCATGGCGCACACATGGGACTGCAAAAAGGCTGTGTTTCTGCCAGCTGGCGAGGCTTCCAGCCCCTCACGGAAGCCATATCCCACATGCTCTCAGACGTGCTCATGGCTCAGGGACCAAGACCTGAATTTTTTGCCACACTCTCTCTGGCTCAGCTCCAGGGGTGGCTGTCCTGGGTCGAGGGACTTTAACCCCTGTCCCTAACCACCCAGATTTCCATAATATCCCCCTGTGATCCTTTGCTCTTTTGGAGTGCTTTCAACCAGACTCCAAGTTAATGCTGGTCCCCAGTCGCAGGGCACTCTCGTATTGGGCTATTACTTTCCAGTGGGTCGCTTCTGGTGGCTCCCTCCCCTTTTTGTTTATCTTCCAATATCAGTCCCATGTTCCCACTCTGTGTTACCTGCCCACTGGCATATTATGGCCCCATAGAGATCCAGACATGTATAATTCTAATCTCAGGCTGATTTCATGGGTGATTGGAGTTCTTTCGTAGGTAATTAGCTCACTTTAGGGTACAGGTTGAAATGGCACCTCCTTCTACTTCCCCACCATCTTGCCTCTCCCTGAATTTTTTTTTTCTTTTTTAAACTACCACATATAACTGAGATCATGTAGTATTCATCTTTCTATATCTGGCATATTTCATTTAACATCTCCTTCGACCATATCTTAAAAAAGCAGAATTTTCTTTTTTTATAGAGAAATAATATTCCATTATTTATACAGGCCCCATGTTTTTTGTCCATTCATCCATCAAGAGAGGGTTTTGTTTGTTTGTTTGTTTTGTTTTTTGTTTTTTGTATCTTGTCTATTGCCCAATGTGGAGCTCGATCCCAGGACCTTGAGAGACTGTGACCTGAGCCAGAGGCAGAGGCTTAACCCACAGAACCTCTGAGGCACCCCTATTGTGAATAATACTTCAATAAACATTGGGTGCAGATATCTCTTCAAAATACTGATATAATTTCCTTTGGATATACGCCTAGGTGTAGGATTGCTGTATCATAGGATAGTTCTACTTTTAACTATTTTAGGAATTTCCATACTATTTTTCCTAGTGGTCACACCAGCTTACATTCTCACCAACAGCATGCATGGTTTTTAACTTCTCTATGTCTTCACCAACACACTTCTTTTATAAGGGCATTTATTTCATGCCCTCATGATCTAATCACCTCCCAAAGACACATCTGTTAATACAATTACATAAGATATTATATATGAAAATATGAATTTTGGAGTATGCAAACATTCAAACAATAGCTCAAGTCCAATTTCATTCTTTTGCTTATTGATATCCAGTTTTCCCAGCACAACAAAGTGACTTTCTCCATAGTGTATTCTTGGTGCCCTTTTCAGATATTAGTTGACTGCATATGCATGGGATTAGTTCTGAGATTTCTAGTCTCTTCCATTCATCTACATACCTATTTTTATGTCAGAATTATAACCATTTAATTACTCTACTTTTGAAATGTATTTTTGTGATGTTGCTTTTTTTTTTTCTTTTTCAAGATTGTTTTGGCTATTTGGGGTCTTTTGTGCTTCCATATGAACTTTTTTTCAGTGTCATTAAAGTTTTGACAGGGGTTGTATTGAATCTGTAGATACTTTGGATAGTATGGAAAATTTTAACAACTTTATTCTTTCAGTGCATGAACACAGGATATCTTTCCCTTTATTCATATCTTTAAAATGTTTCATCAATGTCATATAATTTTAAGAATGAAAATCTTTTATTGCCTTGGTTAAATTTATTCCTAAGTATTTTATTCTTTTTGATGAAATTGTAATAGAATTATTTTCTCAACCTCTCTTTGGGATAGTTTGCTGTTATTAGGTATAAATACAACTGGTTTTTGTATGTTGATTTTGTATTTTGTAAGTTTGCTGAGTTTTTTAAAAAAATTAATTCTTGCAATTTTAATGGAGACTTTATGGTTATTTATATATAAGATCATGTCCAGTATGTAGTATTTTAAATCTGGCTTCTTTCTTTTCCATAATGCATTGGAGACTTATGCATAATGTGTTTATCAATAGTTCATTCATTTTTATTGCTGAATATTATTCTATCCTATGGCTATATGAGAGGTTTATTTATCCCTTTTACAACTAATAGATATTTTAGTTGTTTCCAGATATTTGAAATAATGAGCAAAACCACTATAAACATTCACTTTTGTTTTTAGCGTTTTTTTTTGGTATTTTTTTTTATTGTTTTTGTTTTCATGAACATAAGTTCCCATTACAATTGGATAAATTCCTAGGAGTAGAAGAGCTGGGTTTTGGGGCGCCTGGGTGGCTCAGTGGGTTAAGCTGCTGCCTTCGGCTCAGGTCATGATCTCAGGGTCCTGGGATCGAGTCCCGCGTCGGGCTTTCTGCTCAGCAGGGAGCCTGCTTCCTTCTCTCTCTCTCTCTGCCTGCCTCGCAGTGTACTTGTAATTTCTCTCTGTCAAATAAATAAATAAAATCTTTAAAAAAAAAAAAAAAAGAAGAGCTGGGTTTTATGGTAGGTGTATAGTTTCCTAAAACATCTTTAAACTGTTTTCTAAAGTGTAGCAAATTATTAGCAGCAAATGACATTTCTAGGTTTTCTCTCTGTCAGAAAGTGGCATTATCAAGTTTTCAATTTTGCCTTTTGAATAGTCAGTAGTGTTATCTTCTTATCGTTTTAATTTGCATTTACCAAATAGCTAATGATTTTGAACAATTTTCATGTGCTTTTTTGCCAATTGATGTATCTGCTTTGGTGAAATATCTGTTTAGTTTCTTCGACCATTGTATGCTGAGTTGTTTATCATTATTGAAAATTGAGAGTTCTTTATGTATTCTGAAAGCAAGTCCTTTATCAGATATATAATTTGCAAATATTTTCTCACCATCAGTGTCTTATCTTTCATTTTCCTTATTAAAAATATCCCTCAAAGAGAATAATTTTTGAGTAATGGATTTCAAGATATCACTTCTTAAATTGACTATGCCTTTATTGTTATACCTAGACAATCTTTGCCTAATTCAAGGTCACAAAGATATTCTCTGATGTTCTCATCAAGATGTTTTATAGTTTTAGGTTTACATTTAGCTCTATGAGCCATTTTGGATTAACTTTTATTTATGTCTTGAGGTGTTGATCAAGGTTCACTCTTTGCGAAAGTTATCTTTTTGCTGCAGCACCATTTGTTGAAAAGGCTATCATTTCTCTATTGAATTGCCTCCATGCATTTATCATAAGTCATCAAATATGAAGGTCTATCTCTAGGCTATTTGAGTTCATTGAACTACATATGTACTTTTTCTCCAATACTATATATTAAGTATACATATCAGATAGTCTAACGCCTTGAACTTGTTCTTTTCAAAATTAAATTTGGCTAATCTATTATTTTACCCTTCTTTCTAAAAATATTTTCATTTATACTAGGCTCAAGTCTTGGTTCTATGCAAATCACTTAATGTTTCTAGGTTTCATTTTTAAATATACCTAAATATAACTTAATGTACTTAATATAACTTCTAAGTTTGCTTTTTAAATTTTTTTAAATTTTTTAAAATTTCTTTTAATTGTACCAGAATTCATTGTTTATGTATCACACCTAGTGTTCCATGTAATACGTGCTCTCCATAATATACACCACCAGCATTCCATGCAATACATGCCTTCCATAATACCTATCCCCTGACCCATCAAAACCAACAGATTGTTTTTCAATCCACAGCCTCTCATGGTTCTTCCCCTCCTCCAATTTCCCCCAACTCCCTTCTCCTCTCCATCTGCTCATGTCCTCCATGTTATTTCTTATGCTTCACAAATAAGTGAATCCATATGAGAATTAACTCTCTCTCCCAGATTTATTTCACTCAGCATAATCTCATCCAGTCCTGTCCATGTTGATACAAAAGTTGGGGATTCATCTTTTCTGATGGAGGCATAATACTTCATAGTGTATATGGATCACATCATCCTTATCCATTAGTCTGTTGAAGAGCATTTTGATTCTTTCCAAGTTTGGTGACTGTGGCCATTGCTGCTATGAGCACTGGGGTACAGATGGCCCTTCTTTTCACCACATTTCTATCTTTGGGGTAAATACCCAGTATTGCAATCGCAGGGTCATAGGAAAGCTCTATTTTTAATTTCTTAAGGAACCTCTGCACTGTTTTCCAAAGTGGCTATACCAACTTGCATTCCCACCAACAGTGAAAGAGGGTTCCCCTTTTTCCACATCTTCTCCAACACACATTATTTACTGTCTTGTTAATTTTGGCCATTCTAACTGGTGTAAGGTGGTATCTCAATGTGGTTTTGATTTGAATCTCCCTAATGGCTAGGAATGATGAACATTTTTCATGTGTCTGTTAGCCATTTGTATGTCTTCATTAGAGAAGTGTCTGTTCGTGTCTTCTGCCCATTTTTTGACATGAGTATCTGTTTTGTGCATGTTGAGTTTGAGAAGTTCTTTATAGATCCTAGATATCAGCCTTTTGTCTGTACTGTCATTTGCGAATATCTTCTCCCATTCCGTAGGTTGCCTTTTTGTTTTGTTGACTGTTTCCTGTGCTGTGCAGAAGCTTTTGATCTTGATGAAGTCCCCAAAATTCATTTTTTCTTTTGTTTCCTTTGCCTTTCAAGACATATCTTGAAAGAAGTTGTTGTGGCTGATATTGAATAGGTTACTGGCTATGTTCTCCTCTAGGATTCTGATGAATTCCTGTCTCATGTTGAGGTCTTTTATTCATTTAGAGTTTATCTTTGTATATGGTGTAAGAGAATGGTCGAGTTTCATTCTTCTACATATAGCTGTCCAATTTTCCCAGCACCATTTATTGAAGAGACTATCTTTTTTCAACTGTATATTTTTCCCTACTTTGTCGAAATTCATTTGAGCCTAGAGTTGAGGGTCCATATCTGGGCTCTCTACTCTGTTCCACTGGTCTATGTGTCTGTTAATTGTCAGTAAAATGATGTCTTGGTGATCACAGCTTTGTAGTAAAGCTTGAAATCAGGCAACGTGATGCCCCCAGTTCTGTTTCTCTTTATTAACATTTCCTTAGCAATTCAGGGTCTCTTCTGATTCCATACAAATGTTAGGATTGTTTGCTCTAACTCTTTGAAAATGCCAGTGGAATTTTGATTGGAATGGCATTGAAAATATAGATTGCTCTAGGCAGTATAGACATTTTAACAATGTTTATTTTTCCAATACATGAGCATGGAATGGTATTTCCACCTTTTTGTCTCTTTGGAGTTATCGTTTTTAATTACTCCCTTGACTTAAGAGTTAGCCATAATTAACCACTATGTCAATTTTATCTTCCTTGGAACTGAATCAGGCAAAGGGAGAAGCAGTTTCCTCCCTGAGGAAGGGACCTGAAACTGGACTTGATTCTAGGACCTTGGGATCATGACCTGAGCTGAAAGCAGATGCTTAGCCAACCAGCCAAATGAGAATCCTTTTATTTTTACCTTTATAGATAAATTTTTGAATGAACTTATTTTTATAACACATAAAAGATTAGTGGGATTTTTTTGAGCGTTGCATTGAATCAATATATCATTTTGAGGAGATCTGAGATTTTAGCAGTAATGAGCCTTCCAATTCCTGACTGTGTTATATCTCTCCAAGTACTTACTTTTCCTTTGACATTTTTCATTAATATTTTGTAGTTTAAGTATTCTACAGCATATATTTATGCATTTTATGCCTAAGGAGGTCATGATTTTTATTGTTAGTTTAAATGGCACATTTTAAAGTTTCAATTTCAAGTTGTTTTTTTGTTCGTTTATAGATACATGATTAATTTTTTTTGGATCATGTGTGTATCTTATGGCCTTACTAAACTCACTAATTAATTCTAGTAACTCTTTTTATAGATCCTTTGAGATTTTCTAGGTATGAAACTATTTTGTCTTTGAATAGGGAAATTTTAGACGATTGGTCTGATTATTATTCTTGTGATGTTCTTGTTTCCAAGTGTAAGGGTTATGTTGGATGAATAAGATGAGTCAGGGAGTATTTTAATTTCTCCTTATTCTTGAACATATTTATTTAAGATTGGTACTATGGTTTGATTAATTTTTATATAGGATAATTGATAAATTTGTATGGGAGTGAAATTTTTTGTTTTAGGAGGGGAAGGATTTTAAAGAATTTATTAATTGATTGATTAATTAATTTAACAGTGTTAGATTATTCAGTTTAAAAAATATTATTTTTTTTTAAGTAATCTCTATACCCAACATGAGGCTTGAACTCAAGAGTTCAAGATCAAGAGTCACATGCTCCACTGATGAGCCAGCTAGGCACCCCAGATTATTTCAGTTTTTAATTATTTTTCTGTGTCTCTTTAGAAAGTTGTAACTTTCATAATGGAGCTCAACTTTCTTAGGTGGCATAAATTCATTTATGATGCTCTTTTGTTATCCTTTTCAGATCAATAGAATGGACGGATATAGCTCTCTTCATTCTTGATTCTTATCCTTTGTTCTTTCTCTTAGTTTTTTTTTAATCCATTTTGCTAGGAATGTATCAGTTTTATGAATCTTCGAAAGAACAATTTCCTGGATTTATATATTTTCTCTATTCTATGTTGCATTCCAGTTTTTATTCAATTAATTTCTCACTCCATGGTTTTTATCTTTTATTTAGTATTTCCATTCTACCCAATGTTCTTTGGGTCTATTTTGGTTTCCTTGCTCAGATTCTTAAGATGGAGGCTTGAATTCATTTCATGTAATGTCTCTTGGTTCCTAATACTTCTATTTACAGCTATCCATTTCTTTCTAAGCACTTCTTTAACTGTACCCTATAGACACACACACACACACACACACACACACACACACACACATACACACACACCCTTTTCATTATCTTTCTGTTAAAACTTTATTTTAAAAACTATTCACTGAGATGTCAGGGTGCCTCAGTCAGTTAAGCATCTGCCTTTGGTTCAGGTCATGATCTCAGGGTCCTGGGATCTAGTCCTTCACTGGGCTCCTTGTTCAGTGGAGATTCTGCTTCGACCTCTACCTGCTGCTCCCTCTGCTTGTGCATGCTCTCTCTCTCTCTCTGGCAAATAAATAAATAAAATCTTAAAAAATAAAAATAAATAAAAACTATTCACTGATATTTCTTCTTTAATTTATGGTAATTTAAATTTATGTTGTTTAATTTGTAAATAATTGGGAAACAGTGTTATATTTCTGTTGAATTTCATTATATATATCCTGTATGATTTAAGCCCTTTAAAATGCATTGCAGTTTGTTTTTTGGCCAAGTGTAGTGTGTATTTTGGTGAACATTCTCTGAGCACTCTGAGTGAAAACCTCCCACAGTATTTTCTCCCTCCCCACTCCCATACTAACACAGGCTCTATCAAATTGTTTGTGTGCCCTATGTGACAAATTCAAGACTATTCCCTTTGAAGAGAATCTTGCTTTATCCACATTTGAGACAACTTTAAAATGGGTCATACACAATTTACTTTTGTGATGCCCTGGAAGTCAGTTTAGGTGTCTGTGTAAAAAGACATAGCTTAAGTGTAACCAGAACAGCTATGCCTATTTTGAAAGTCATGCTTGAAAGAATAGAGTTTTTACATATTTCATTTCTGTCCACACTGGACATTTCTCTTTTGGTGATTCAATCTCAAGTTCTTTTGTGATTTCTCCCCAAGAGGAAAAGTTTAAGTTCTGTTGTACATGGTTATTATCCTCGTGGCATCTCTGGAGATGCAGGTCTACCCTCACAATTATGATGAAGATCCCAATGAATTTAATTAGGGAAGAATCAGTCTTGGAAATGTACCAGTCCAATGACTCAACAATCTGTGTTGTAGTTCAAATGCAGATAAACTGTTTACACACCATTGTCTCGACCTAGGAGTATTTGGATTAGTGTTCAATGACCGGCTTTATCAGGAATTGAAAGGAAGGACTCAAAGCATAATGAAGTATGTATATGAAATTATTCTCCATACAGGGAATCCAAGGTTTAACTATGCTTTGTGAAGACAGACCAGTATAACTGACCACATGACCACATAAACTTTTCTAACAATTCACAACTTTCTCCCCTGTGAAGTTAAACTTTTTATTTTTTAATATATATATTTTTAAAAAAAAATTGTTTGAGATGGGGCAACTGTGTGGCTCAGTGGGTTAAAGCCTCTGCCTTCAGCTCAGGTCATGATCCCAGGGTCCTCTGATTGAGCCGCACATTGGGCTTTCTGCTCAATAGAGATCCTGCTTTCCCCCTCTTCTCTCTGCCTGCCTCCTTGCCTACATGTGATCTCTATCAGTCAAATAAATAAATAAATAAAATCTTTAAAAAAAATTTGTTTGAGAGAGAGCTAGTGGGTGAGTGAGACAGAGAACTCACAAGGAGGGGTGCAGAGGCAGAGGGAGGAAAACACACACACACACACACACACACAAACAAACAAACAAACAAAAAATAAACCAAAAAACAAAAAACCTCTCCTCTGAACCAGGAGCCCTACTTGGGACTTCATCCTAGGACCTTGGGATAATGACTTGAGCAGAAGGAAGACACAGAACTGACTGAGCTGCCCAGGTGCCCATTCGACCTTTTTCTTCTTTTTTTTTTTAACCTCAAAATGTTAGTTTAACATTCTTTTGTTATTGAGACAAATCTGCTATCAATGAAGATGTTGGGTACCTATGTTCACTGCCAGTATTTAGACTTGTTTAGGTTATAGAGCCTTTCTGTTCATTTGAAAATCACAGAAATTTGAGGTAACCATTTTCTGGAAGACTGAAATGAATAAGACTTTCTGCAAAAACAGAAAGCATTGTTCACATGGAAACAGTTCAAGATCCTGTGATGATGCATGTGTTTTCTTGGTCTGTGTGCACAGAGATGGTATCAGTGCACAAAAGAGAAGGGAGAAGGGATGCAACCTTGAATTGAAAATTGTTTCACCTGGGATGTGTAGTTAGACGTGGGATTCCAAAGTAGACTTTATATTTTACATC
The DNA here is from genome assembly GCF_964662115.1 of Mustela nivalis. NCBI lineage: Eukaryota > Metazoa > Chordata > Mammalia > Carnivora > Mustelidae > Mustela > Mustela nivalis. The sequence goes on from NC_139028.1 coordinate 104,605,054, forward strand.
TTGGTGGTTCTGGGATTCAGTCTTTTAGAAGATCTGCTGTGTGAATCTGATAATCAGCTATATTAGGGATTCTTTACAGCTATTAGAATATATGGGAATTGACTCAGTTCTGTAATACTCTTTTTGGTGATTTTTATTTATAAAGATACAGAATAAATGTACTTTTCTAACAGTATTTTTAGAAACTAGTTTCACGCTTAGGGATATTTTAATGGGCAAGATATTTCTAATTCTACAGATGGTTTCAATTGATATGTTTTCTGAGCATTGTTTGCTGATCTGTGGAAGTTTAGAGGATGCTGTAGCATCCAGAAACTTGAACGAGTGATTTTGAAGAATCCAAGGTCACACTTTCATAATCAAGCTCTTACTTCAGTTCCTATGTTTCTGTTTACAGATGAGTTTCATCATAATACCATATGACTGTTAGCTATTCATATCAGTGCTTCTCTATGTGATTTAGCCACTTGCCATTGGTTTCTTTTTCTTCTGTATTTTTTTTACTTAAAGCTCTGTGTATTTTGATATTAACATTGTGTATGTCCTTTGAAATACAAGTTTTTCCCCCCATCTATTTTTATCCATTGATGTCATGGTATCTTTTCAAAGTCCTTGAGATGTTTTGATATCATAAAATGTATCAATTTCATTTATGAGTTAAGAGGATTCTAGAAGTTAGAAAGTCATCTCTTGTGTTAACTGGGAAGTAAATACAAATCTTGCTGTAGTTTTTGATTAAAACAATGCTTTAAAAAATTTGTATATGAAGAATTCACTACATGTACAATTTTACTAGCTTCCAGTTGGAAAATTGGTTGTGCTCCTCCATTTATTTATACTGTGTCCTTTCTCCACTATGTTTTTAGTGACTTATATCTGTCTGAGTGAGGTTAGGGAGAATGTTTTCATTCATCTTGTATTCTTGTAATTTCTGAAAGTACTGAACATAAGAAACTATAATGCCTAGTAGGTAAATGAATAAACAGATTGTGTTAGATTTCAGGAATTCACCATAATCATTATATTTATAGCTAATTTTCTCTTGAACTGTAAGAAAAGGAGATTCAAAAGAACATATGGAACACAGGAACAATGTGACTGAGTTTGTTCTCTTGGGGCTCACCCAGAGCCTCCAAGGTCAGAAAATACTATTTGTTGTGTTCTTGATCATCTACATTGTGACGATGGTGGACAACCTACTCATTGTGGTGACTGTGGTGGTCAGCCCATCTCTGGATACCCCTATGTACTTCTTCCTTGGTTACTTATCTTTTATGGATGCTGTTTATTCTACTACAATTACTCCAAATATGATTATAGACTTACTCTATGAGAAGAAAACTATTTCCTTACAAGCTTGCATGTCCCAGCTTTTTATAGAGCACTTATTTGGTGGTGCTGAGATTTTGCTCCTGGTGGCCATGGCCTACGATCGCTATGTGGCCATCTGCAAACCTTTGCATTATTTGACAATCATGAATCAACGAGTGTGTTTTCTGTTGCTGCTGTTGGCCTGGGTTGGAGGTTTTCTGCATGCTATTGTTCAACTTCTCTTTGCTTACAACCTTCCCTTCTGTGGTCCCAATGTCATCGACCACTTTATCTGTGACATGTATCCATTATTAAAACTTGCCTGCACTGACACATATCTTATTGGTCTCACTGTAGTTGCCAATAATGGGGCAATCTGTGTGGTCATCTTCACAATCTTAGTCATTTCCTATGGGGTCATTCTGCACTCTCTGAAAACTCTTAGTCAGGAAGGGAGGCGCAAAGCCTTATCCACTTGTGGTTCTCACATTACAGTGGTGGTCCTCTTCTTTGTCCCTTGCATTTTTACATATGTGAGACCTCCTTCTACTTTACCCATTGATAAATCCTTGGCTGTATTTTACACAGTTATCACCCCTATGTTAAACCCTCTGATCTATACTCTGAGAAACGGAGAGATGAAAAATGCTATGAAAAAGCTGTGGACCCAAAGAAGAAAATGATGCTGAAGAGAAATTATCACCTTTTTTCAATGAAGAGTTACTCCATTTAGGAAAGGATTATTTATTTGTAATGAATTTCTCTTTAGGTTTAATGAACTTGGGTATGATCAAAGCATTTAAATCGTAAATATTATAATGATCAAAAAAGATTTCTAAGATTTTCATAATTTGTTAGGAAAGTAGGTCTGTAGCTTTTGGGCATAAAATGTTTCTATTGAAACTATAGGTTTGTGTTCTATGTGATGAGTTTTGCTATAATAGATATTCTACCTTTATTTTCATTACTGGAAAATTTTCACATGCTTCTCTTTTGCCCAATTTTTCTTTTTCAGAATTAATAGTGCTCATTATATATTTCAGAAAAAGATTTTCAGAAATGGGGCATAAACACTTGGTTCACTTCTCCCATACAAAGACAACTCATACTTAATACTTGAATATATCTTATTTTTGTAACTGCAATAATTTTAAGTATTTAATTTTGTTCATATTGCTTAGCTAATAGGATTGAAAAAGAATTCTACTTCCAAGTTATAATATTAATGATAAAGAATTTAAGGCAAGAAAAATATCTGAACAAAAGACTGGATATGATAAGTAAGATTTACTTATTTTTCTAATTGGGGAATTCTATTATTTCCTCATGGGGAGCACCTTTATTTTGTGTTATATTTTTATTGAGATGGTCCATTAATCTTCCCTTATAGTTTAGGATATTTGATAATATATCTGCCATTTTTCAGTATCTCCATCTCTTATGTTGTTTATAGTGTTTCATAGCCTTCTTTAGGGACCTTAGACCTTAATTTCGCATATGGAATTAACATAATCCATACTTCATGAGCTTCAAATATGCAATACACAACCTGACACCAGATATTTTGGGTGATATCATTTGTAAGAAAGATGTTGACAATATGGTATTCCACTTTTACCTCTCCTCTTAAAGGAATGTAGATTATATTAATAAAGAGGTCATGATATGTATTGATTTCTTTGTTTGTTTGTTTAAAGACTTTATTTATTTATTTGACAGATAGAGCTCTGTAGAGCTGATAGAGACAAGTAGGCAGAGAGGCAGGCAGAGAGAGAGGAGAAAGAACACTCTCTGGGGAGCAAAGAGCCCAATGTGGGGCTCGAACCCAGGACCCTGGGATCATGACCTGAGCCGAAGGCAGAGGCTTAACCCACTGAGCCACCCAGGTGCCCCGATATATATTGATTTCTTCAACAGAGATCTCTTTCATAAGTCTCCTTCTCTCTGAATGTAATTTGAAAGAAAATGTTATTTGACTCCAATAGTATAGGAAGATGTGATCAAAGAAACTCATGTTTCTGTCTCCCTTATTTAGTCTGGATTCATGGGGTGCTCTGGCTATGGGGAATAGAGACTTTTTACTGGTAAGTCTCAGTGTATGAAAAACTTTATATCCCAACTTATATCAATTATTGTGAAAATAATTATGGAAATTTCTTATGTCATCTCAAAGTCTTCCCAAATAAGACATTATCATTAAATAATAGTAAACAGAAGTTATATCATTAGGTCAACTACTTTTGGATGTTACTATAGACTGAATATTTGTGTTCCCTCCAAAATGCATTAAATTCTTTATAATACATGATATTTGGAGGTCGGGTGTTTGGGAGCTGATTTGGTCATAAAGGTAGAGCTCTTCTGAATGTGACTACTCTCTCTTTAAAAAAGAGACACTAGTCAACAAAGCAAAGCAACAAGGCATGTGTTGTTTACAAGGCAGTAAACAACAAGTGTTGGAGAGGATGTGGAGAAAGGGGAACCTTCTTACATTGTTGGTTGGAATGAAAGTTGGTACAGCACTTTGGAAAACAGTGTGGAGATTCCTCAAAAAAACTAAAAATAGAGCTACCCTCTGACTCTGCAATTGCACTACTGGATATTTACCCCAAGGATACAAATGTAGTGAAAAGAAGGGCCATCTGTACTCCAGTGTTCATAGGTATTAATGGTCACAATCACCAAACTGTGACATCAGATGAATGGATAAAGAAGATATGGTCCATATATACAATGAAGTATTATGCCTCCATCAGAAAGGATGAATACCTAACTTTTGTATCAACGTGGACAGGACTGGAAGAGATTATGCCAAGTGAAATAAATCGAGCAGAGAGAATCAATTATCATATGGTTTCACTTACTTGTGGAACATAAGGAATAAGATGGAGAACATTGGGAGGAGAGGAGAAGGGAGTTGGGGGAAATTGGAGGGGGAGACGAAAATGAGAGACTGTGGACTCTGTGAAACAAACTGAGGGTTTTGGAGGGGAGGGGGATGGGGAGTTAGGTGAACCTGCTGGTGGGTACCATGGAGAACACATATTGCATGAAGCACTGGGTGTAATGCATAAACAATGAATTCTGGAACACTAAAAAGAAATAAAATTTAAAAAAGGAGAGAGAAAATCTATAGTAATTTCAACATAAGCATATACTATGAATGATAAACAAATTCACTGTTAAAGAACTGTATGAAACATTCTTATTCTAAACAAAAGCAACATAAATTACCTAAAAGAGAGAGAGAGAAAGAGGGAGACCACAGACCCCATTTACTTTTTCTGCAGTACAAGGACACAGCAAAGACAGTTATCTATGAACTAGGATGCAAGCTCTCACCAGATATGGAATCTGCAAGTGTCTTGATGTTGGACTTCCCAGACCCCATAACTGAGAAATAAATGACTTTTGTTGAAGCCAATCAGTCTGTGGTATGCTGTTAAAGTGGCCCAAATGGACTTAGACATTTAGTTAATTCCAAATCTGTACCATTATTTCAAGTGATGAGATAAAAATCTTGATTAATTGTTTGCGTTAATTATTCTATAAGTTCCTTTAAGCCATGAAAAGTTACTTAACCTTCCTTATACTCTGTATTTGCATAATGTGTGACATAGAATCCACTCCATCAACTTTGTCAGTTACTTGCATTCTTGAAATCTTGATCTCTTGAAGAGTTTTTACTGATGAATTTTTATGAACTCTTTCTACATTAAATATGTACATTTGCTACAATAGTCTTCTTTGATATCTGCTCAAAACATTTAACTTATTTATATTTTAATTATGGGTGTTTTTCTATAATGATGTTCCCATATTCTTTTTTTTTTCCCATATTCTTTTGATTTCTTCTATCCCATCACTCTTGGAAAATTTCATTTACTTTTTTTTTTGTGAATTTATAAATTTCATCATCTTTTTAAAAAATAAAAATAACTCTCAAAAAAGTTTTCCTTTTACATGATCAAGGATTTACTTTTGTTTGTAATAAAGACAAATCTAAGCCTGTTTTCCTTAAATAGGAAAAAATAATCTTCCAAGGTTATTAATTTTAGCAATAATTTAAAATTTTCTATTTAATATGTTAAATTTTATACAATTAGTGTATTGGATTTGTGGTCCATTTCCCCTCCTCCTGTGCTGCTCCCTCCTCCTTCTCCTCCTTCTTTTCCTTTGGTGTATTTCCCTACCACTAACATTCTACCCTACCACTAACATTCTATGTCAGTAGTCAAGGATTTTAAGGTGTATTATACCTTGTAGGACTAATCTCTCTTAACTACTCAGCCTTTTCAAGTCTCTTGCAATTTCTAAATATTTATTTTTCCTGATAAACCTTAAGATTATTTTGTGAAGTTTGAAACCTTCTCGTAAATCTATACTTAGAATTTCATGACCTTCCACATTGATTTTGAGGAAAATGGCATGTTTCATATCTTGTTTTCCCATACAGAATGAGACATATATTGTGAAGGCTTGATCAATGTCTCAGTAAATTTTGTAATCATTTCCATAGAATGTACATAAATCTTGAATTTTGGTTTTATTAATTAAAAAGTAGTATGTATTATTTGCATTTGATTCACATTTTCTTTTTTTAATTTAAATTTAATTAGTGAAAATATTGTACATCATTAGTTTCAGATGTATTTATCAGTTGCATATAATACCCAGTGCTCTTCACATCACATGCCCTCCTTAATACCCATCACCCAGTTATCACATCCCCCCACTGAACTTCCCTTCCATAACCCTCAGCTTGTCCACATTTCCAATTAGCTGATCAGAAAGGGCTCAGTGTCTTTTGCTGGCATGAATTATAGCACAATACTCAAAGGCATCTTTGTATGTTTGCATGTAAAACTTCATAGGCTTACATTTGACAATACACAAGTAGGTATTCAACCACAGAGATCTCTATCTGACCTCATGTAGCTCTGTATAATCACAGTTATATATAGGTACATTGTTCAATGATCTGTAGGTATATAACCAATGTCATATATGTGTCTATATGTGAACATAGAGAAGTCTGTTACCAACAACATATGGATAAGTATCTGACTCCCCATATGAATGCTTATGTGTATATATAAGTATTTGATATGATCACACACAGCGTATCTGATTATATACAGCACTATATCTTGCCATACACAAATCTTTGTCTAACTACATACGAATTTTGGGAGGGCTTGACTGAACCATTCTGTTATTCTGTTCCATGTGACGTGGACTGAGGTTCCACTCTATTATTCAGCTGATTAGGGGCTTTTAGGGAGTGTTTAGGATGACTTTACTAATGTGAGCTGTGCCTTGGCAGAGATGGCTAGAAGGTTGGAATCTTCTGGCTCCTTCTCCATGTAACCTATCTCTCCAATGAGTAATTCAGACTTTTAAAATGGCAGTTCAGGGCTCCCAGAAGGATGACACAAAAGAAATTAGGCCAGTGAAGATCTCATCCCATCATGACATGATCTTGAAGTTCAGGATTTCAAGTTCTAAATCCAGACTACTTTGGCACCAAAGGAAAAGGCAACCTGTGGAATGAGATAAAATATTTGCAAATCATATACCTCATAAGGGGTTAATATTCAAAATGTATGAGAAATTTATACAACTAAATAGCAAATGAAAACAAAAGTTGATTAAAAAATGAGCAATGGGCCTAAATAGACATTTTCCAAAGAAGACATACAAGTGGCCAAGAAGATCATGGAAAGTTGCACAACATTACTAATCATAAGGGAAATGCAAATTAAAACCACAATGAGATACCATCTAACATCAGTCAAAATGGCTAAAATTAACTAGACAGGGACCAGTACATGTTGACAAGGATGTGGAGAAAGGGTAACCCTCTAACCTTCTGCTCTGGGGCAACCTTCTGGGAAATAGAAACCAAAAGAACAGTAGAACAGATCAACAGAAGTAGGAGCTGGTTCTTTGAAAGAATTAATAAGATTGATAAATAAAACCACAAATGAAAGAGGAGTAATCACAACCAACACCTAAGAAATACAGTTGTAAGAACATATTATGCGCAGAGATCAGAGATCTGCTGTGATCTTTCCTATTTCTCTTCTACTGCTAGGTTTAGGCTTTCTTTTCTGTTCTTTCTCCAGCTCTTTAGGTATAAGGCTAGGTTGTGTACTTGAGACCTTTCTTGTTTCTTGAGAAAGGTTTGTATTGCTATATATTTTTCTCTGAGGACCAACTTTGCTGCATCCCAAAGATTTTGAACAGTTGTTTTTCATTTTCATTTGTTTCCATGAATTTTTTTTAATTCTTCTTTAATTTCCTGGTTAACCCATTCCTTAATAGGATGCTCTTTAGCTTCCATATATTTGAGATTTTTCCAACATTCCTCTTGTGATTGAATACTAGTTTCAAAACATTGTGGTCTGAAAATATGCAGGGAATGATTCCAATCCTTTGGTACTGGTTAAAACCTTATTTGTGACCCAGGATGTGATCTATTCTAAAGAATGTGCACTAGAGAAGAATGTGTATTCTGTTGCTTTGGGATGGGATGTTCTGAATATATATGTTTATCTGGTCCAGTGTGTCATTTAAAACCTTTATTTCCTTGTTGATTTTTTTTTTTTTTAGATGATCTGTCCATTTCAGTGAGGGGTGTTTTAAAGTCCCCAACTCTTATTGTATTATTGTTGATCTGTTTCTTTGATTTGGTTGTTAGCTGGTTTATATAATTGGCTGATCCCATATTGGAGCATAGATATTTAAAATTCTTAGGTATTCTTGTTGTACAGATGCTTTAAGTATGATATAGTGTCCTTCCTCATATTTTATTGTAGTCTTTACTTTAAAATCTAATTTAGCTGATATGAGGATTGTCACCTCAGCTTTCTTTTGATGTCCATTAGCATGGTAAATTGTTTTCCACTGCCTCACTTAAAATCTGGAGGTATCTTTGGGTCTGAAATGAGTTTCTTGCAGATAGCATATCAATAGGTCTTGCTTGTTTTGTTTTATTTTGTTTGTTTTTTTGTTTGTTTTGTTTTTTTTTATCCATTCTGATACCCTGTGTCTTTTTTTTTAATTTATTTTTTATTTATTTTCAGCATAACAGTATTCATTATTTTTGCACCACACCCAGTGCTCCATGCAATCCGTGCCCTCTATAATACCCACCACCTGGTACCCCGACCTCCCAACCCCCGCTCCTTCAAAACCCTCAGATTGTTTTTCAGAGTCCATAGTCTCTCATGGTTCACCTCCCCTTCCAATTTCCCCCAACTCCCGTCTCCTCTCTAACTCCCCATGTCCTCCATGCTATTTGTTATGCTCCACAAATAAGTGAAACCATATGATAATTGACTCTCTCTGCTTGACTTATTTCACTCAGCATAATCTCTTCCAGTCCCATCCATGTTGCTACAAAAGTTGGGTATTCGTCCTTTCTGATGGAGGCATAATACTCCATAGTGTATATGGACCACATCTTCCTTATCCATTCATCTGTTGAAGGGCATCTTGGTTTTGATTGAGGTGTTTAGTCCCTTTACATACAGAGTAACTATTGAAAGATATGAATTTATGAATTTAGTGTCATTGTGTTTCCAGTAAGGTGACTGTTACTGTATATTGTCTCTGTTCTTTCTGATCTATGTTACTTTTAGGCTGTCCCTTTGCTTAGAGAACCCCTTTTATATTTCCTGTATGGCTGGTTTGGTGTTTACAAATTATTTTATTAATTTTTTGTCTTGGAAGCTTTTTATCTCTCCATCTAATTTCAATGACAGCTGCAAATTTTTCTTATTTGGTGCTCTAAATATATCATACCAGTCCTTTCTGATCTGCCAGGTCTCTGTGGATGGATCTGCTGCCAATCTAGTATTACTACTGTTGTATTTTACAGACCTCTTGTCCTGAGCTGTTTTCAGGATTTTCTCTTTGTCACTGAAAGTTGTAAGTTTTACTATTAGAAGATGTGCTGACCTATTTTTATTGATTTTGAGGAATGTCCTCTGTGCCTCCTGGATTTTGATGCCCACTTTCTTCCTGAAATTAAGGAAGTCCTCTGTTGTAATTTGCTCCATTATACCTTCTGCCTCAGTCTCTCTTATTCTGGGATCCCAATGATTCCATTATTGTTTTGTCTTATGGTATTTCTTCTCTCTTGAATTCTCCTGTAGTGAACCAGTAGTTGTTTATCTCTCTTTTTCTCAGCCTCTTGTTTTCTTTTGTTTGTTTGTTTTTTTTTTTTTTTTTTTTTTTTTTTTTTTAGGTGAAGTTTTCCATTTCATCATTTTGTCCAGAGAAGAATAGATGAGTGAGAGAAAAAAATGCTAGGAGTAAGAATGACCCCCCCAAAAATATACAGTACACCAATCAGAAGAGCCCTGTAATTGTGGGAAAAAGAAAGGAAAAAAATAAATATGATCAGACTGGTGAATAGAACAGAGCCACACACTAGATTTTGGATGTATCTGGGTCTGCTAGAAATAACTGCCTCCCAAAATTTTAAAGATATAAACCTTGTATGTATGTACAAAAATAAGGGTAAATATGATAAAGGGATCAAATATGACTATAAAGATGAAAATTTACAAAAGATTTTAAAGAAGGAATGGATGAGTTAAGTTTGTTGAAAAAGAAGGAAAACAAATGAAAAAAGAAAAAAAATAGAGAATATGATCAGGTTGGAGACTAGAAGAAAACCGTACACTAGATTTGGGGTATACTTTGGTCTGTTAGAAGAAACTGTATTTTAAAGAAAGAAAAAAAGAAACTTTTATATAAAAATATATACTTCTATATTTATGTTTTTGTATAAATATAAGTCTAAATCTATGCTTATATAGTTATATATAAAACATAAGTTTAAATACAATGAAGGGATAGAATATGAGTATAAAAATGAAAATTAAAAAAAGATTTTAAAAAAGGAATTGATAAGATAAGATGTTGGTTAAAATAGGAAAGAAGAAAATTAAAGAAAAAAAAAAGAAACAAAAAAATAAAGTTAAGAAAATCTACTTTGAAAGGCTTAAAAATTATAAGAAAAAAGTCATGAATTCCATGTGCTGTATTCCCTTACAGCATATTGCTGGAGTTTAGCAGTTCTCATTGATCAGTAAAGTTGGTCTTGGCTGGATGTTCTTGCTAATCTTATGGATGAGCATCCTGTTGCAGTGATTCTCAAGTCTTTCCAGGGACCACACTAAGTATTCTCTTCTCCTCAGATTTGCTCTCTGTATCTATTGTTCCCTGCAAGCTTTCTGTACAGCTTTGGGTAACAGAAATGAAAATGGCATCCTCCCAATCTCTGGCACTGAAGGCACCAAGATCTGGGGTGCATTACTCCTCAGTTAGCCTGCAGAGAAAAGCAATTAATCCCTCCTTTCTCTCTGGTCTCCAGCTGCAATCTGTGCTTGTATAGCCTATAACCAAGCATTTCTATCTCTGGCACATGATCCCATTTGGAGTCTCCAAACCCAGCAGATTCCTGCAGTGCACTTCTGTGCCATTCCTCTGGGGGAGGAAGGGGGACTCCCTGGGTTGCCTGGTGTTTGGGTCTCTGCTCAAAGAGTAGTGGTCCAACTGTGCTGTACATCATGGTGTATGGCAGCCCCAAGCTGAGAACCCACTCCTAGGCTCCATCTTTGCAGTCAGCTTCTGCGCTCCAAAAACTTGGAAGCTCTGCCGCTCTCAGGAACCCCCAGTTGTTCTGTGACCCTGAGGGTTGTGAGACCACACTGTCCCAGAGAGGATTCCATCCCATGCTTAGCCACTAGAATGGCATACATCAGTGGTGCAGACTTGTAAAAGTTCCAATTTTGTGCTCCATTGCTTCATCTCTTGCTGGCAGCTGGCTCACAGAGGCTCCTTCCCCCAATGCAGTCTATCTTCCTAAATATCACCTTGGATTCACCTCTCCGCATATCCTACCTTCAACTGCATCCATTCCAACACAGAACTACAGAACTGTGACTATGTATCTTTTTGTGAATTGCAAATTCAACCTCAGTAACTTCCCTCATCCTAAAACCTTCTGCCTCTGAACTTCAGGGACTCTTTATAGTAATGCTAACAGCTAGAGATGGGACTTCCTTGGCTGAGGACATGATTGATAAGTGAAACAGACTGGTTTTCCTTTTACGGTGGCTTCAATGTCATTCGCCTTAATTAAATTGTTTTGCCATAAGAAACCCAGTTTAGAATTTAACTTTTTTTTTTCTGTTCAAATTAGAGATTTCTCACATATTTGGGTTTCTGCCACTCTTTCTTGGCAAAAGACTAGTCTTTTTTTCTTTAGTCATTGTTCTAGGGGAGAACACTGTACAGAGAAGGATACTTTATTTGAATCTATTCCAAATATTCTAATCTAATCTGGAATGGTCTTGTAATTTCTTTCATTGAAAAGCAGTTATGATGTAGAAAGCCATAGGCTGTGTCTGCACATATAAATGAAAGGATTATTTTCCTGATTCAATGGTCCAAGATATGTCTGAAAATTCAAATGTCTGCCCAGGCTGGAGTTCTTTTAACCCTCTAAATGTTTCCTTCATATATTATCTTGTGTATAGACATCCCTCATTGCTTGTGCAAACATCTGTAGGGACCCAATTCACTGAAGTGAAGCTGGGGAAAGGTAGAAACATGCCTTCTATTAGAGAAGAAGTGGCCTTAGGGATACTTTTGAATGACTGAACAGGTAAAAATTTCTCCTACTATTTGAGAGATTGTTCAGTCATTGATTTTCCCAGAAGTTAAATTCCAGCAATTATCTAATTAGGACAATGTCCAGGGACATGAATGCTATCCTAATGATATAAGTAAAAGAGTTTTTGGGTGCCTAATTGTATGGACCAAGGAGAGATACATTGAAATAACTAATTTGAGATTAAAAAAAAAAAAGTAGGGCAAATAATAGGCTTGGCCAAGTTAATTTCTATGAATTAGTCTCGTTTTTACATAGTCATCTGAAGAAACTATTCTTACTTTGTACAATTGTCCTTATATTTATTGTGTAACTCTATGAAAAATAAGGTCCATATGGGAAGGATCTCTCATGCGATTTCCCCCCCATTTTCTTAGCTGTTGTGTCCTTAGTCATTGTATGGTTCTTAGCATTAAATATGTTCTCTAATATAAAACAATAATTAATAATTGAATAATTATTACATCTATATTGGTAAATAATTATTTAATATATCTATTCACAATTCAAGGTCGATAATAAAATGAATGTTAAATGAAACAAAAGGAAAATTTGTTATGGCAAGTGGGGAAATACATGATGATTCAATCGTCACTTAACTAAAATGCTTTGGGTGGTATTTCATTCTTGACTGGCAATAATTCATAATTGATCCAAACCTATTTGTCCCTTCATATTACATCCTTTAGACCTTAATAATGTGACTTGGTCTAAGAGTTCTAAGACACATATTTGGGTGTCTGCCACTCTTTCTTGGCAAGAACATAGTCTTTTTTTCTCTAGTCTTTGTTCTAGGGGAGAATACTGTTCAGAACAGTTTAATTTTTGAATTTGTTCCAAATATTCTAATAAGCTAATCTATAATGGCCTTACATTCTCTTTCAGTGAAATCAGTAGTGATGTGGAAAGCCATAGCCTGTGTCTGCACATATAACTGGAAGGTTTATTTTCCTGATAGAATGGCCTGAGAGATTGCTGAGAATTTAAATGTCTGCCCAGGTTGGAGGCTCTGTTCATCCCCTAGATGTTTCCTTGATAGTTTTCCTGTGTATAGACATCCCTCATTGCTTGCACAAACATGTCAAATGGTCCGATTTTCTGGGATGATGCTGGGGAAAAGTAGAACATCCCTTCAATTGGGTAGGAAGAGGCCTTGGGGATATGTTTTCTATTTAATTTAATTTTTATTTTTGTTACTTATTTGAACTCAATTAATTAACATATAGTGCATTCTTAGTTTCTGAGATAGAGTTCAGTGGTTCATCATTTCATATAACACCCAGTGTTAATCTTAAAATACATTTAAAAGTTTTCTCTCTTAGCGAAATAAGTCAAGTAGAGAAAGACAACTATCCTATGATCTCTCTGATATGAGGAAGTGGTGATGCAACATGGGGACTTAAGTGGGTAGGAGAAGAATCAATGAAACAAGATGGGATTGGGAGGGAGACAAACCATAAGTGACTCTTAATCTTACAAAACGAACTGAGGGTTGCTGGGGAGAGGGGGGTTGGAAGAAGGGGGGGTGGGGTTATGGACATTGGGGAGGGTATGTGCTTTGGTGAGTGCTGTGAAGTGTGTAAACCTGGCAATTCACAGACCTGTACCCCTGGGGATACAAATACATGTTTATAAAAAAATAAAAAATTAAAAAAAAAAAGTTTTCTTTCTTGTTTTGTAGATCAGCCTGCTTCTAACATGAGAAGTCAGCTCCTATGCAGACTAGATGGAACCACCAAACAATGTAACTTACTTTGTCCTCTTGGACCTTACCCAGGATCCAAAGGAACAGAAGATCCTTTTTGTTATGTTCTTAGTCTTTTATATTTTCACAGTGATGGGCAATTTGCTCATTGTGGTAACTGTAAGTGTCAGTAAGACCCTGGACTCACCTATGTACTTTTTTCTTGCTAACTTAAGTTTTATGGATGTCAGTTATTCCTCTTGTATTTCCCGCAGATTGATTTCAGAGATTTTCTTTGGGAAAAGAACCATATCCTTTCAATCTTGTATGACCCAGCTCTTTATAGATCATCTTTTTGGTGGCTCAGACATCTTTCTTCTGCTAGTGATGGCCTATGACCACTACGTGGCCATCTGCAAGCCCTTACATTATCTGGTGATCACGAGGCAGTGGGTGTGTGTTATGCTGCTGGCAGTGTCCTGGGTGGGAGGTTTTCTGCATTCAGTAATTCATGTTAGCACTATTTATGGGCTCCCATTCTGTGGCCCCAATGTCATTGATCATTTTTTCTGTGACATGTACCCCTTATTGAAACTGGTCTATACTGATATGTGTGCAGCTGGCCTGTTAGTGGTGGCCAATGGTGGACTGATCTGCAGTATTGTGTTTGTGCTCTTGCTCATCTCCTATGGTGTCATCCTGCACCCTCTAAAGAACTTTAGTTCAGAAGGGAGGTGGAAAGCCCTCCCACATCATTGTGGTTCCCACATCACTGTGGTCTTCTTCATCCCATGTATTTTCATGTATGCAAACCCTGCTAAGACCTTCCCTACTGACAAATCATTGACTGTGTTTTATACAGTCATAACCCCCATGTTGAACTCACTGATCTACACTCTGAGAAATTCTGAGATGATAAATTCCATGAAGAAGTCTGGAAGAGAAATGTCATATCAAATCGCAAATAAATGCATCATCAAGATCGTAGTTTATCATTAGAGCCAATCACCTCAAATGTTAAGATCCATTTTGCTTTAAATGCCTTTATAGTCTGACTGAATAATTTGAAATGCAATTTTATAGTTACATGAATTGTTATTTTTAATTTTTTCATTCTGGTAAAATTAATATACAGTGTTTTGCTATTGTCACATACAGAATAGCATGTTTTAACAGTTCTATACATAGTGGTCATCATGAGTAAACTCTTACTCTCCCTATGTGTTGGATATTGATGAATTTTTATAGTTACCTTAATTTTAATTAATTGTTATATTTAATTTTTTACTTATTATTATTATATTTATTATTATTATTAAACTCATTATTATTTTTTATATTTCTTTGGGTTCCTTTTTTTTTTTTACATAGAGTGCTTTATTAGCTTCATGTGTGCAATATTGTAATTCAGCAGTTCCATTCATCACCAAGTGCTAACAACAAGTGCACTTCTTTATCTCCATCATCTATTTAACCCACGCCCCTTATTCCCTGGTAACCATCAGTTTCTTCTCAATAATTAAAAGTCTTTTTCTTGATGTCTTTCTCTCCTCCCTTTTCTCATCATTTAGTTTCTTGAATTGCATAGGAGTGAAGTCATATGGTATTTGTCTTTCTCTGACTGACTTATTTTGTTTGGAATTATACTTAGTAGTTCCATCCATGTTGTTGCAAATTTCAAGATTTCACTTTTTTCTTTTTTTTTTTTTTATATTCGAGTAATACACACACACACACAGAGACACACACACTTGGAAGCTTCTATAATCTAGCTATTTTTAAAAAAGCTGGTACAAATGTTGGGATAGATTTACCTTTTTAAATTAGTGTGTGTTCTTTGGGTAAATGCCTTCTAGTGCTATTGTTAGATTGTTGCCTAATTCTATTTTTAGGTTGTTTTGAGGGACTGCCATACTCTTTCCTAAAAGGCTGTAGCAGTTTGCTTTCTCAGCAACAGTACATGAGTATTCCTATTTCTCCACATCCTTGCCAACGTGTGTTTCTTGTTTTTTTTTTTTTTTTTATCACACAAATATTTATTGAGGGTTAATTTTCGCTTTCTAAGGTTTATGAGGAAAGAAATTAAAACCTCTTTCCTACCAACCAGGCCCACGCAATCTGGTCCCTGCTTCTTGTTCTGAAAGAATCTCAAGTTAACTGCCTTGTTCTTGGCTTTTGGCAGCCTCAGGCTTTTGCCATCATATTCCATTTTATTAGAATTATTTCTTTTCTGGCTCTCCTAAAGTCTGGTTTTTTTTAATTTAATTTTTATTTATTTTCAGCTTAACAATATTCATTATTTTTGCACCATACCCAGTGCTCCATGTAATCCGTGCCCTCTATAATACCCACCACCTGGTACCCCAACCTCTCACCCACCGCCAATTCAAACCCCTCAGATTGTTTTTCAGAGTCCATAGTCTCTCATGGTTTATCTCCCTTTCCAATTTCCCCAAATTCCCTTCTCCTCTCTAACTCCCCATGTCCTCCATGCTATTTGTTATGCTCCACAAATAAGTGAAACCATATGATAATTGACTCTCTCTGCTTGACTGATTTCACTTAGCATAATCTCTTCCAGTCTCGTCCATGTTGCTATAAAAGTTGGATATTCATCCTTTCTGATGGAGGCATAATACTCCATAGTGTATATGGACCACATCTGCCTTATCCATTTGTCCTTTGAAGGGCATCTTGGTTCCTTCCACAGTTTGGCGACTGTGGCCATTGCTGCTATAAACATTGAAGTACAGATGGCCCTTCTTTTCACTCTATCTATATCTTGGGGTAAATACCCAGGAGTGCAATTGCAGGGTCATAGGGAAGTTCTATTTTTGATTTCTTGAGCAATCTCCACAGTGTATTGTGTTTTTTATTTTAGCCACTCCAACAGGTGTGAGGTGTAGTTTGTTGTGTAGTTTTGACTTGCATTGCCCTGAAGGTAAGTGATAATGAACATCTTTTCATGCTGGACATCTGTATTTTTTTTAGATCAATGTTCATTCCTGTAGTTTGCCTATTTTAAAACTGGGCTTTTGTGTTTTGTGGGGTGTTAGGTTTTATAAGTCCTTTAGATATTTTGGATACTAGCCCTTTAGACTCCTGTTTTATTTTTGTTCTATTTACAGCACTACTTAACATCCTGAATGTGTTGTAGACTACTCTCTTTATTCTATTTTGTTTGCATGATATATGGAATTCTTAGTGTATTTTGCTTTTAAATAAAGAAATTATAATAGGTTGTAGTAAATATTAAAAATTGAATCCATACAAAGTGAGAAACATTGTAGAATAAACTTTTACCCATCCCACACCAGAGTCTCTGTTCTAAGATTATTCAGTTAGTAATCTTTGGTAATAAAATATATGTGTGTTTTTGTCTACATGTATAACTTTTGCATTTACGACTCAGTCTCCAGAAGATCTTTCCATACTAGTCTATATAGATGTAAAACATTCTCAGCTTACTCAAAGTGCTTAAATCTTCTTTCTGAAGATACAGCAAAATTCATGTTTCTAGTCCTTGTCATATTTTCCCCAATTTTACTTTGTTAAGGCCAATAACTACAATAAAGTTCTTTTGAAATTGTTAAAGCATGAGTTTTTAAAAGTAAAATATTTGGATCAAATGTATTTAAATGTTGATGTTTGTAGTTATTGGTGCTATTTCAAAAAGCCAAGAATGGTGCTTTTTCCAACAGTTATTGAGCTGTTGACACTATATTTAAAAAAAAAAAAATATATATATATATATATATTTAAATTTTTTCAATTTATTTATTTTCAGAAAACCAGTATTCATTATTTTTTCACCACACCCAGTGCTCCATGCAATCCATGCCCTCCATAATACCCACCACCTGGTACCCCAACCTCCCACCCTCCCACCACTTCAAACCCCTCAGATTGTTTTTCAGAGTCCATAGTCTCTCGTGATTTACCTCCCCTTTCAATTTACCCCAACTCCCTTCTACTCTCCAATACCCCTTGTCCTCCATGATATTTGTTATGCTCCACAAATAAGTGAAACCAGATGATAATTGACTCTCTCTGCTTGACTTAATTCACTCAGCATAATCTCTTCCAGTACCGTCCATGTTGCTACAAAAGTTGGGTATTTGTCCTTTCTGATGGAGGCATAATACTCCATAGTGTATATGGACCACATCTTCCTTATCCATTCGTCCCTTGGAGGGCATCTTGGTTCTTTCCATAGTTTGCTGACCATGGCCATTGCTGCTATAAACATTGGGGTACAGATGGCCCTTGTTTTCACGACATCTGTATCCTTGTGGTAAATACCCAGGAGTGCAATTTCAGGGTCATAGGGATGCTCTATTTTTAATTTCTTGAGGAATCTCCACACTGTTCTCCAAAGAGACTGCACCAACTTGTATTTCCACCAACAGTGTAAGAGGGTTCCCCTTTCTCCACATCCTCTCCAGCACATGTTGTTTCCTGTTTTGTTGATTTTGGCCATTCTAACTGGTGTATGGTGATATCTCAATGTGGTTTTAATTTGAATCTCCCTGAGGGCTAATGATGATGAACATTTTTTCATGTGTCTGATGGCCATTTGTATGTCTTGATTGGAGAAGTGTCTGTTCATATCTTCTGCCCATTTTTTGATATGTTTGCCTGTTACTTGTGTGTTGAGTTTGAGGAGTTCATTATAGATCCTGGATATCAACCTTTTGTCTGTAGTGTCATTTGCAAATATCTTCTGCCATTCCGTGGGTTGCCTCATTGTGTTTTTGACTGTTTCCTTTGCTGTGCAGAAGCGTTTGATTTTGATGAAGTCCCAAAAGTTTATTTTCGTTTTTGTTTCCTTTGCCTTTGGAGACATATCTTGAAAGAAGTTGCTGTGGCTGATATCGGGGAGATTACTGCCTATGTTCTCCTCTAGGATTCTGATGGATTCCTGTCTCACGTTGAGGTCCCTTATCCATTTTGAGTTTATCTTTGTGTATGGTGTAAGAGAATGGTTGAGTTTCATTCTTCTACATATAGCTGTCCAGTTATCCCAGCACAATTTATTGAAGAGACTGTCTTTTTTCCACTGTATATTTTTTCTTGTTTTGTCAAAGATTAGTTGACCATAGAGTTGCGGGTCCATATCTGGGCTCTCTATTCTGTTCCACTGGTCTATGTGTCTGTTTTCATGCCAGTACCATGCTGTCTTGGTGATCACAGCTTTGTAATAAATCTTGAAATCAGGTAACGTGATGCCCCCAGCTTTATTTTTGTTTTTCAACATTTCCTTAGGGATTTGGGGTCTCCTCTGATTCCATACAAATTTTAGGATTATTTGCTCCAGCTCTTTGAAGAATACTGGTGGAGTTTTGATCAGAATGGCATTAAAAGTATAGATTGCTCTAGGCTGTATAGACATTTTAACAATGTTTATTCTTCCAATCCAAGAGCATGGAATGGTCTTCCATCTATTTGTGTCTTCTTCAATTCATTTCATGAGTGTTGTGTAGTTCCTTGAGTACAGATCCTTTACCTCTTTGTTTAGGTTTATTCCCAGGTATCTTATGGTTCTTGGTGCTGTAGGAAATGGAATCGATTCTCTAATTTCCCTTTCTCTATTTTCATTGTTAGTGTATAAGAAAGCCGCTGATTTGGGCACATTGACTTTGTATCCTGCCACATTGCTGAATTGCTGTATAAGTTCTAGTAGTTTGGGGGTGGAGTCTTTTGGGTTTTCCATATAAAGAATCATGTCATCTGCGAAGAGAGTTGACTTCTTCATTGCCAATTTGGATACCTTTTATTTCTCTTTGTTGTCTGATTGCTGTTGCTAGGACTTCTAATACTATGTTGAACAAGAGTGGTGAGAGTGGGCATCCTTGTTCCTGATCTCAACGGGAAGGCTGCAAGCTTTTCCCCATTGAGAATGATATTTGCTGTGGGTCTTTCATAGATAGATTTGATGAGGTTCAGGAATGTTTCTTCTCTCCCTATACTTTGAAGCTTTTTAATCAGGAACGGATGATGGATTTTGTCAAATGCTTTTTCTGCATCAATTGAGAGGACCATGTGGTTCTTCTCTCTTCTCACATTAATTTGTTGTATCACATTGATTGATTTGGAATGTTGAACCATCCTTGTAGCCCAGGGATGAATCCCACCTGAACATGGTGGATAATCTTTTTAATGTGCTGTTGGATCCTGTTGGCTAGGATCTTGTTGAGAATCTTAGCATCCATATTCATCAGTGATATTGGTCTAAAATTCTCCTTTTTCGTAGGGTCTTTGCCTGGTTTGGGGATCAGGGTAATGCTGGCTTCATACTAAGGGTCTGGAAGTTATCCTTCTGCTTCAATTTTTTGAAACAGCTTCATGAAAATAGGTGTTATTTCTTCCTTGAAGGTTTGGTAGAATTCCCCAGGGAATCCATCAGGTCCTGGGCTCTTGTTTTTTGGGAGGTTTTTGATCACTGCTTCAATATCGTTATTAGATATTGGTCTATTCAGGTCGTCGATTTCTTCCTCGTTCAATTTTGGTAGTTTGTATTTTTCCAGGAATGAATCCATTTCATCTATGCTGCTAAGCTTAGTGGCATATAACTGTTGATAATAACTTTTGATGATTGTTTCTACTTCTTTGGTGTTAGTTGTAATCTCTCCCATTTCATTCATAATTTTATGAATTTGGGCTTCCTCTCTTTTCTTTTGGATTAGTGTGGCCAATGGTTTATTGGTCTTATTGATTCTTTCAAAAATCCAGCTTCTAGTTTCATTGATACGTTCTACTGTATCTCTGGTTTCTACCTCATTGATGTCAGCTCTAATCCTGATGATTTCCCTTCTTTTTTTTTTTTTTTAATGATTTCCCTTCTTATGTGTGCAGTTGGTTTGATTTATTTTTGATTCTCCAGTTCTTTAAGGTGTAGAGACAGCTGGTGTGTTCTGGATTTTTCAAATTTCTTTGGGGGAGGCTTGGATGGCTATGTATTTTCCCCTTAGGACCGCCTTTGCTGTATCCCATAGGTTTTGGACCGAAGTGTCTTCATTCTCATTGGTTTCCATGAATTGTTTCAGTTCTTCTTTGATCTCCTGGTTGATCCAAGCATTCTTAAGCAAGGTGGTCTTCAGATTCCAGGTGTTTGAGTTCCTTCTGAACTTTTTCCTTGATTGAGCTCCAGTTTCAAAGCATTGTGATCTGAGAATATGCAGGGAATAATCTCAGTCTTTTGGTATGGGTTGAGTCCTGATTTGTGACACAGTATGTGGTCTATTCTGGAGAAGGTTCCCTGTGCATTTGAGAAGACTGAGTATTCTATTGTTTTAGGGTGGACTGTTCTATATATATCTATGAGGTCCATCTGGTCCAATGTGTCATTCAATGCTCTTGTTTCTTTATTGATTTTCTGCTTTGATGATCTGTCTAATTCTGAGAGAGGCGTGTTAAGAACTCCTACGATTAGTGTATTCATATCAATATGACTCTTTACCTTGATTAACGGTTTTCTTAAGTAATTGGCTGCTCCCATATTGGGAGCATAGATATTGACAATTGTTAGATCATCTTGGTGGATAGTCCCTTTAAGGATTATGTAGTGTCTGTCTGTATCTCTGACTACAGTCTTTAGTTTGAAGTCTAATTTATCTGATATGAGAATCGCTACCCCAGCCTTCTTTTGAGGCCCATTGGTATGAAAGATGCTTCTCCATCCCTTCACTTTCAGTCTGGTTGTATCTTTAGGTTCAAAATGGGTGTCTTGTAGACAACATATGGATGGGTCCTGTCGTTTCATCCAATCTGCAACCCTGTGCCGTTTTATGGGTGCATTTAGGCCATTCACATTGAGAGTGAGTGTTGATAGATACGTTTTTATTGATGTCGAGTTAGCTTTGAAGTCTTTCTTTCTGTAGACTGTCTCTATATTTCTGTTCAATGCTATCTTGGGATTTTTTCTCTTGTATAGAACCCCCCTTATTATTTCCAAATTGTCAGCTTGGTGGTTGCATAGTCTTTTAAGCCTCGCCGGTCTTGAAAACTCTTTATCTCTCCATCCATTTTGAATGTCAGTCTTGCTGGATAAAGTATCCTTGGCTGCATGTTCTTCTCATTTAGTTCCCTGAATATATTTTTCCAGCCTCTTCTGGCTTGCCAGTCTCTGTGGACAGGTCTGACGTTATTCTGATGGGCTTCCCTCTGTTAGTAACTGCCTCTTTGCCCTGGCAGCTTTCAAGAGATTATACCTACAATTATAATTCCTCAATTTATCTATCAGGTGTCGTGATGTTTTTTTGGAATGTATAATCTTGTGTGGAGACCTTTCAGCCTCTACTACATGAATGCTGGTTCCATTCGTGAGATACGGAAAATTTTCATGAAGGACTTGTTCCACTTTATCTTCTAGACTTATTTCTTTCTCCGCCCCTTCAGGGATTCCAAGAATTCTGTCGTTGGAACGCTTCATGGCATCATTTATTTCCCTGATTCTGTTTTCGTGGTTTCTAAGCTGTTTTTTCCAGGCTTCCTCCTGATCCTTTCTCTCTATCTGTTTGTCTTCCAGATCACTAATTCTATCTTCTGTCTCAGTTACCCTAGCTTTGAGAGAATTTAGATTAGATTGGAACTAATTGTGAACCTCCTCCCTGGTAGCTTTAAGCTCAGCCTTAGCATTGTGAACATCCTGTCTTGTCGCTTTCAGTTCAGCCCTCATCACATCTCTTTGGTCATCCATGGCTTTCTCCAACCTAGCTATTGCCTGGATAATTGTTAGCCTGAATTCTCTTTCCGACATATTGTCTATGTTGATAGCCGTTAGCTCTCTTGCAGAAGATCCATCCTCTGTATTTTTCTTCTGTTGGGCATTCCTCCTCCTATTCATATTGGTGGGAGATGACTGAACAGATGTAGCTGGATGTATCAACTGTGGTGCAGTCAAGGTGCACCCTGGAACACTTCTGACAATCAGGATTCCCCACCCAAACAAGAGACAAAAGGAAAGAAAAAGAAAAAAAGAAAAGAAGAAAAAATGAGAGAGAGAGACAGGAAAGAAAGGGAAGATGAAAAAGAAGGTTCAGCCCAGATTGGCCTCAAGGTAAGATTTATGAAGTAGACAAACAAAAAGAAATAAAAAGACTGATACAAGTATAGGACAAGAGAAAAAAATATATATATGCAAATAAAGAAAGAACCTCATCAAAAAGAACTTCAAGTGTAAAATTTATATGCTGTCAGGACAAACACAAGAAACACAGAAACACTGGTGGGAGAAGATGGGAGAGTTCTTATAAATTCTCAGTGTGTGCGAGGAAGGTTGTTTTGATTCTTCCTTGATGTATCTTGATATCTTTGTTAAAGGACTCTACTTTCCTAAGATAAAGGGGATTAAAAATTGGTTTACCTATAGGGGTAGTATTGATTGGGGGAAAGGGAATTACTTTGAAGTTTAACTCTATATGAATATTAGAGGAAAAAATAAAAATGAATGAACTAGACTAAACTAAATTAAAATTTAAAAAAGGAATTCAAAAAATAAAAATGCAAAAGAAAAACAGAGGTGAATGTATCAAGAAGTTCAGGTTAGAAAGGTATATGGAATTTGGTGTACTGTACAACACGCTGTGATGGTAAATAGTTTAAAAAATTACCTATGTGTAAAAAAAAAAAATAAAATAAAAAATGAACCGCCTTATCATGCTTAGCGAAATAAGTCAAGCAGAGAAAGACAACTATCATATGATCTCCCTGATATGAGGAAGTGGTGATGCAACATGGGGGCTTAAGTGGGTAGGAGAAGAATAAATGAAACAAGATGGGATTGGGAGGGAGACAAACCATAAGTGACTCTTAATCTCACAAAACAAACTGAGGGTTGCTGGGGGGAGGGGTTTTGGGAGAAGGGGGTGGGATTATGGACATTAGGGAGGGTATGTGCTTTGGTGAGTGCTGTGAAGTGTGTAAACCTGGTGATTCAGAGACCTGTACCCCTGGGGATAAAAATATATATTTATAAAAAATAAAAAATTAAAAAAAATAAAAATTAAAATTAAAAAATAATAAATAATAAATAAATAATTTGGTGAAAATACCATGAAAAAAAAAATGAACCGGAATAGTGGGAACGAGTGAACAATACAAGTTTTCCTATGAAGTAGTGGTTGTTCTCTTGTAGTCCTTTTTTTTCTCTCTTTTTTTTTTTTTTCCTTCTTGGTTTGTTTTCTTGGGGAGGGGCCTGCCACGTGAGTTGTCAGTCAATGATGTTTCCTGAGTTAAGTCCTCCTGCCCCCCCTCAAGGGGGTGGGCTCTCAGGAAACTGGTTTTTTTTTTTCAGGCTTTTGTTCTCTGGCGGTTTTTATGCTTGTTCACTTTTTTTTTTCTCTCACCTTGACCGCCTTTGATGATTTTTGTAGTTTTAGAGGAAAATAAACCGCACCCTGATCTCCCTCTCAGAGAGAAACCTCAGTCTGGCTGCAGATCCTAAATAAGTTCCCCCTTGGCTGCTGGCAGAGCAGGTTCCAAGTTGCAGACCCTGGGGGCGCAGGATCTTTTGCTTCTTCCCAAAGCCAAGGCAGTGGCAGCTCTCCAGGAGCTCCTGACCACCAGAGATCACACACTGAGATTTTGCAACTGGCCTGGTCTGGGACTGCCCGGCTTGTGGGCACCTCTTTCAGAGGTGGTGGGCATCTCAGGCACTGAGAATGGGGCGCTCATCCTTAAGTACCAGGCTTGGCTTTTGCGCACCTCTGTCAGGGGAGTTTGGGGCCCACAGCTTAGGCTTTGAAACAATGGCATGGGTCAAAGAGCACCGGCCAGGCCTTTGTAACTCAGGGGAGCATGAGGGACATGTGCATATATCTCAAGCTTTGTGGTAGGGCTCCTGGGTTCTGCGGTCCTGCATGGCTCCCATCCCTTCAGAGGAACTAGAACCCACATATTCTTGGGCACGCTGGCGGCTTAGGGACCAAGAGCTGGTTTCTCCTCTGCACTCTCTCTGCCTCAGCACCAGGGAGGCTGTCCTGGGACCAGGGACTTAAGCCCCTGTCCCTAGCCGCCCCAATTCCCACAATTTCCCCCCGATATCCTTTGCTTTTTTGAAGTGATTTCAACCAGTCTCCAAGTTAATGCTGGTCCCCAGATGCAGGGCACTCTTGCTAGTATTGGGGTATTACTTTCCAACCAACCAATCGCCTCTGGTGGCTCCCTCCCCCTTTTGTTTATCTTCCAATATCAGTCTGCCATTCCCAACCCGGTTTACCTGCCCACTGGTGTCTTCTGCCCCTGTAGAGATCCAGATGTGTATAATTCTGATCTCAGGCTGATTTCATGGGTGATCGGAGTTCTTTGGTAGGTAATAAGCTCACTTTGGGGTACAGGTTGTAAAGGAGCCTTCTCCTACTACCATGCCATCTTGTCCCCCCTCTATTTTCTTAAATATATTGATGAGATTATCTACATTGAAAGATTTTATTGCATGGGATTATTGTAGAATTTATGCTTTGATATTCATAAATTAAAATAGCCTATGGGTTCTGGTTTTGTGCAAAACTGCCTAGGTTTTGATATCAGTTTGTAAGTGGAGACTTATGAAACCACCCTTTAACAACCCCTACCCCCAGCCATTTCTCATCTCTCTGTTAGATTTAGTGTTTTCTTTTACACCTAAGGTAGCACTTTGACCAGCTAATATGCTGTCCAATTCACTTTTGAAATTTTGTTTCATTACCTAATGTCCCACTAAAATGTACATTCATTGCTAGATCCTTAGCAGTTATGTTAGACCTGACAATGTAAATAATTGAATAAATGCTTTATGGAGAGAATTAGGAATCTGTTTTTTTAAAAATAATGCATTTTCTTAATTAGTTTAAGTAGCATTGGGGTGATATTTTATTTGAAAATTTGTGACTAAAATTACCCTAGCATTTATTGTTTATTTTATTTTATTGGAATTTTTGTTAACACATTATGTATGTTTATTCTTTTGTTCCTCATAGACACTATGAGGTTGATACTATAGTTGGACCCAGTTTATGGTTGTACAGTGGAGGTTCGTGGAGATTAAGTAGCTTTCCCATGGTCGCCACCCTGAGAGAGTGTCAATGCCAAAATCAATTCCCACACTTAAGCCTGTGTTACTCACATCTGTACAGCAGCATTTTGGGTGAAATTCTCCCACAAAGGCATCTCAGGTTGGTGTTTCCTTGATGGTTAGTTTTTCTTATCTGATTTTAATTATTTATTTATTAACATGTAATGTATTATCTGCTTCAGGGGTCCAGGTCTTTCATCAGTCTTACACAGTTCACAGCACTCACCATAGCAATGCCCTTCCCAACATCCATAACCCAACCATTCTATCCACCTCCCCATCCCAGAAACCCTCAGTTTATTTCCTGAGATTGAGTCTCTTTTGGTTTGTCTCCCTCTTGATCTTATCTTGTTTCATTTTTCCCTCCCTACCACCATGAACCCTCGCCCTGCTTCTGAAATTCCTCATATCAGAGAGATCATATGATAATTGTCTTTCTCTGATCGACTTATTTCACTTAGCGTAATATTCTCTAGTTACATCCACATCATTGCAAATGGCAAGATTTCATTTTTTTCTGATGTCTCCATAGTGTTCCATTGTGTATATATATATATATATATATATATATATATATATATACCACATCTTCTTTATTCATTCATCTGTTGATGGACATCTAGGTTCTTTCCATAGCTTGGCTATTGTGGGCATTGCCACTATTAACATTTGGGTGCACATGCGCTTCAGATCACTATATTTGTATCTTTTTTTTTCCCCCAAAATTTATCTATTCATTTGACAGAGATCACAAGTAGGCAGAGAGGCAGGCAGAGAGATAGAGGAGAAAGCAGGCTCCACGCTGAGCAGAGAGCCTGATGTGGGGCCTGATCCCAGGACCTTGAGATCTTGACCTGAGCTGAAGGCAGAGGCTTTAACCCACTGAGCCACCCAGGCGCCCCACTACATTTATATCTTTAGGGTAAATACCCAGTAATGTGATTGCTGGGTAGTAGGGTAGCTCTATTTTCAACTTTTTGAGCTTGTTTTCAGCTGTTTTCCAGAGTGGCTGCACCAGCTTGCATTCCCACCAACATTATAGGAGGGCTCCCCTTTCTCCACATCCTCACCAACAGCTGTCATTTCCTGACTTGTTAATTTCAGCCAACCTGAATGGTGAGGTGGTATCTCACTGTGGTTTTGATTTGTATTTCCCTGATGCCAAGTGATGTTGAGATGTTTTTCATGTGTCTGTTGGCCTTTTGGATGTCTTCTTTGAGCAAATGACTTTTTATATCTTCTGCCCATTTCTTAATTAGATTATTTGTTCTTTGGGTGTTGAGTTTGACAAATTCATTATAGAGTTTGTATAGTAGCCCTTTATCTGATATGTCATTTGCAAATATCTTCTCCCATTCTGTCAGTTGTCTTTGAGTTTTGTTGACTGTTTCCTTTGCTGTGCAAAAGCTTTTGCTCTTGATGAAGTCCCAATAGCTCAATTTTGCCCTTACTACTCTTGCCTTTAGTTCAGCATCTGCAAATCAATCAATGTGATGCAATCCATTAATAAAAGAAAGAAGAAGAACCATATGATACTCTTATTAGATGCTGAAAAAGCATTTGACAAAGTGCAGCATCCTTTTTTAATCAAAACTCTTCCCAGTATAGGGATAGAGGGTACATACCTCAGTATCATCAAAGCCATCTATGAAAAACCCACGGCAAATATCATTCTCAATGGAGAAAAATGGAGAGTGTTTCCCCTAAGGTCAGGAACATGGCAGGGCTGTCCACTATCACCACTGCTATTCAAGATAGTATTAGGAGTCTTAGCTTCAGCAATCAGACAACAAAAAAGTGATAAAAGGCATCCAAGTCAGCAAAAAAGAAGTCAAATTCTTACTTTTTGCAGATGTTATGATACATTATGCAGTACACCCAAAGGGCTCCACTCCAAAACTGCCAGACCTCATACAAGAATTCAGTAAAATGTCAGGATATAAAATTAATGCACAGAAATTAGTTGTGTTTCTATACACCAACAGTAGGACAGAAGAAAGAGAAATAAGAATTTGATTCCGTTTACAATTTCACCCAAAACGTAAGTTACCTAGGAAAAATCTAACCAAAGGGGCAAAGAGTCTGTACTCAGAAAAGTATAAAATAGTCATGAAAGAAATTGAGGAACACACAAAGAAATGGAAAAATGTTCCATGCTCATGGATTGGAAGAACAAATATTGTGAAGATGTCTATGCTACCTAAAGCAATCTACACATTTAATGCAATCTCTATGTAAATGCCATCAATTTTTTTTTCATAGAAATGGAACAAATAATCCTAAAATTTATATGGAACCAGAAAAGACCCTGAATAGCCAGAGGAATGTTGCAAAAGAAAATCAACATTGGTGGCATCAAAATTCCAGACTTCAAGCTGTATTATAAAGCTGTAATCATCAACACAGTATGGTAGTGGCATAAAAAACAGACACATATATCAATAGAATAGAATAGAGAGCCCAGAAATGGACCCTCAAATCTATGGTCAACTTATCTTCAACAAAGCAGGAAAGAATGTCCAATAAAAAAACGACCGTCTCTTCAACAAATGGTGTTGAGAAAATTGGACAGTCACATGCAGAAGAATGAAACTGGACCATTTCCTTGCACCACATACAAAAATAGACTCAAAATGGATGAAAGACCTCAATGTGAGACTGGAATCCATCAAAGTCCTTGAGGGGAACACAGGCAGCAACCTCTTTAAACTTAGCCGTAGCAACTTCTTCCTAGAAACACCACAGATGTTTAGTTTTTTAACCACTTTACAGATTTCTCTCACAGACATCAATCCATTGATATTTCTTTCTATGCCATTGTTAGTTCAGGTAAATTAGGTTTCCTTACCATTTCATTCAGGTTTTTGACATTATTGGCATAAATTGAGTAAATAGTATCTGGTGATTCTTTTTTTTTTTTCTTTTTCTTTCTTTATTTTAATGTGCTTGTAGTTATAAATTATATATAATTTTAAAAATTTAAAATCAGTAAATTTGGCATAATTTCAAACTTATGCACCCCTGATTATTCCAAAATCAGAAAGAGAAGTTTGTAAAGGGTCAAGGGATTTTCATATTTGGACAGCCAAGGTTTTATCTTTCTCTAGTTTCAACTGACATTTGCCCCCCAAAATTCAAATACACTCCTGATCACAATAAAATAACAGGATGGGCAGTGTGTTTATCATGCACCTTGTAAGTGTTAGAAAATCTGGCAGAGATGTTGGCCAGAGAAAAGACAGGAGTCCTGTGAGAATTCATAATGACCCTCTTCCTCACCTACCACCGTGAAAGCAGTCACGTGATACTGACAGTTGCAAGAATTCACCTTATAATTTTGATTTTTTGACTTAAAGATTTTTATTTATTAATATATTTATTATGGCAAGAGTGGGGAGGGGCAGAAGGAGAGGGGGAGAGAGAGAATCCCAAGCAGATCCCACACTGAGCACAGAACTTGAGACAATGCTTGACCCCATGACCTTGAGATCATTATCTGAGATGAAATCAAGAGTCAAACACCCTACCAACTGAGACATTATGGTGCCCCTGTTTCTGCTTTTTGGTCTAGGATTCATGCCTCTTCTTCACTACCTGTCTTGGGGGTGGGTGGCAAGGGTCAGAGGTAGCCTTGAATATTATCACTGTAGTTTGTATTTCTATTATGACTTAAAGCATCACATAAAGAGGAAAATTTTGCTTTTAAAATCACCCTGAAATAAGTAAGGTGGTTTAGGATTTTTTATTCAGCATGATACTGATTTTGGATTTAAGACTTACACTTTTATTATATATTAGGAAAAATCCATCTATGCTCATAATATAACAATACATTTTGTCTGGTTTGGCCAGCAAACCCTGAAGCAGCAAATAAGATTGCTTCAGACACCTCAGTAGGAGAAAGGAGAGGGCCTGGTCACCAGACAGTTCAGTAGTGAAAGGTCCCAAGCCAAGCTCTGCTTTCAGTTTTATTGTGATTGTTATCAATGCCACTATGGAATAAGAAAGGAAGGAAGGAATGGGAAGCTGTAATACTCCAGCCAGTGCTATTAGGAGTATCTTGTGAATAGAACAAGCTTTGCTCCTGATGGACATGCATGTAGGGAGTGCCTGGAGCATGTGACTTCCAAAGATAAGTGCTTCTCCTAAGTCAAGCATTTTCTCTCTGCATGAATCTGGATGAGTGCATTGAGCCACAATGAGGATCTGGGTGTTTAGAACCCAAAAACCCTTGAAAACGGGCCCATTTCTCTGGACATTCTTTGCTTTTCTACTAGTCTGATCCAGGGATGCATGGGTTTTTTAAATATTATCTAGCAGATACTATGAACTACCATATTTTTAGAAAGTGAGATAGAATTAATTAACTATGTTGAAGAACTTATAAATACAACCATTTTTTTTTCTTGACCTATTTTCATCTGATATAGGTAAATATAAAAATATATAATTATCTTTGTACTGGGAAGGTTCATTCAGCATAATAAGGGGTAACAGGGTCTAAATTTACCCTTCTGCCTAAAACATCAAACAAGCTGGAAAATAACAAAATACCGGTTTTCAAGGCTAGACATCAGAACGAGAAGGAGTGATCACTGAGAGATGAAAAAAAAACAAGTTGAGTCCTAGGGTTGCCCCAGGTTTGCATTTAAAAGGTTTCATACTATGGCACAGATAGGAAATCCTGCAGACCCTTTGAGTTGAGGACAAGGAACTGAGAGTCCTACAGCAAGGCACCAAGGGAGCTAGAATTCAGAGGGTGACATTCTGGAGAGGATAGAGCTACCAAGGCAGAGTGCGAGAGAGAGATAGACAGAGACAGAGACAGAGACAGAGACAGAGAATGGAAAAGAGTGAGTGGGAAGGAGAGGGAGGAAGTGAGAGAGAAGGGGAAATAAGGGAGAGTTAGAGGAAAGAAGAAGGAGGGAATGGGAGGAGAGGGGGGATAGAGAGAGAGAGGAAAGGGGAGGGAGAAACGGGAGAGAATAAGAGAGATAGAATATGATAGGGAACTTGAAAGAAAGTATGGGATATTAGTGAGACTATGTAAGAGACAATGAGAGAGATGGAAAAGGAAAGGATCAATGCTGGAGAGATGCAAGGATTCTCCTAGATTGTTTATCAGAGTAGGGATCAGTGTTTGCATGTGCATTTGAGGAAACTGCTTGGGGCTGGGTGGTGATTTATCTGGTTGCATAGGGAGGATTGCCCAGTGCTCCCTGGGTCAGTCACAGTGGGCTGACTTTCAGCCGGACAACCTGGGCAGGTTCTGCCTCACAAGACAGGACACTGGCTTAGGTCTAAGGAAGATCTTTCCTGTTTTCAACTTCTTGAGATGAAATGTTAATTCATTTCTTATAATATCTCTCATTTCCTAATACTTACCGTTAAAGCTACTAATTCCATTCTACACACTCCTTTAAATAATTGGGAAACACTGTTATATTTGGGTTGGATTCCATTATATATGTTCTGTATGATTTAAGTCCTTTGAAATGCATTGCAACGTGTTTTTTTTGTTGTTGTTTTGTTTTGTTCTGTTTTGTTTTTGTTTTCGTTTTTTTAGCTAAGTGGTGTCTGTCAGCATTCTGAGGTAAGTGGAACCTTCGCACAGCGTTTTCACCTTCTCTACTCCCATACTAACAGAGGTTCTATCTACTTGCCTGTGTGCCTCTATGTGACAAACTCAAGATACTTCCCTTTGGGGAAGAAACTTGCTTTACTTCATTTGAGATAATATTTGAAGGGGTTGTATGAAATTTGCTCTCATGATGTTCTGGAAGTCAGTTCTAGGTGTCCATTTGCAAGGACATAGCTTAATAGCTTTGCCTATTTTGAAAGTCATGCTAGAAAAAAGAAAACTTTTACATATTTTATTTCTGTCTGCACTGGACATTTCTCTTTTGGTGATTCAATCTTAAGTTGTTCTTTGTGGATTCTACATCCTTCTCCTCCAGTCCCCAGAAGACATGTTCCTTCAAGTCCTGTTGTACATGGTAATTATCCTAGTGGCATCTCTGGAGATGCAGGTCTACCCTCAAAATTATGATGAAAGTCCCAATGAATTTAATTAGTGAAGAACGACTTGTGGAGATGCACCAATGGAATGACTCAATAGCACTTGTTGTGGTTGAAATGAAGATCAAGTGTTTACAGACCTTTATCTTGAACTCAGAGATTATTTGGATCCATGTTCATATGACTGGCTTTTTCAGGAATCAAATGATGGACTCAGAACTTAGTGAAGTGTCTAGGTGAAATTATTCTCCATCATTCAGGGAATCCAAACATTAACTATGCTTTGTGCAGACAGACCAGTATAAATTATTGAGAAGTGACAGTCATAAAGACTATTTACCTATTTTGCTTATATTGCCATGACAAATAAGCCACACAATCTTTATTTAAACAATCCACAACTTTCTCTCTGAAAAGGTGTTTTTGGGTTTTTTTTTTTGCTGTTTTTTTTTTTTTGTTGTTGTTTGTTTGTTTTGCGTGTTTTTGAGGGGCCTCAAGAGGTTGGTTTAACAATTGTTATTACAGCAAATTATGCTAATAATGAAAATTTTGGTTCTCTTTGTTCAAGCTAATGTTCAGACCTGTTAAGATTATAGAGCCTGCATACTCATTTGAAAATCCGAGAAAGTTAAGAGGTAACCTTTTTCTGAAAGACTGAAATGAGTAAGACTTTCTGCAAACATAGAAAACATTGTTCACATGGAAAGAGTTCAAGGTGCTGTGATGATGCATGTGTTTTCTTGATCTGTGTGCACAGAGAAGGTATCAGTGCACAAAAGAGAAGGGAGAAGGGACTGCAACCTTGAACTGAAAGATGTTTCAGCATGCAGGTAACCCAGGAAGTGTAATTAGATGTAAGTTTCCAAAGTAGACTTTATATTTTACATCTTGGTGCTGGGATTTAGTCTTTTAAAAGTTCTTCTGTGTGAATCTGATAATCAGCTATATTAGGGATTCTTTATGGTTATTAGAATATATGGGAATGAGCTCAGTTCTGTAATACTCTTTTTGGCTCTTGAAGAATCTAAGGTCACACTTTCATAATCAAGCCCTTACCTCAGTTCTCATGTTTCTGTTTACCGTTGAGTTTCACCCTCATAACATATGTCTGTTGGTTATTCCTATAAATGCTTCTTTATATGATTTACCCATTTGCCATTGGTTTCTTTGTCTTCTATATTTTATTTGCTTAGAGGTCTGTGTCTATTTTGATAATAACTCTGTGTATGTCCTCTAAAATTCAAGTCTTTTCCCCCATCTACTTTTATCTATTGATGTCATGGTATCTTTTCAAAGTCCTTGAGATGTTTTGATATCATAAAATGTATCAATTTCATTTATGAGTAAAGAGGATTCTAGAATTAGAAAGTCATCTCTTGTGTTAGCTGGGAAGTAGATACAAATCCTGCTGTAGTTTTTCATTAAAACAACACATTTAAAAATTTTTATATGAAAAATTCACTACATGTACAATTTTACTAGCTTCCAGTTAGAAAGTTAATTGTGCTCCTCCATTTATTTATTACTGTGTCCTTTCCCCACAACGTCTTTAGTGACTTATCTCTGCCCAAGTCAGCAAGACTGGTGAGGTTAGGGAGAATGTTTTCATCCACCTTGTGTTCTTGTAATTTCTGAAAGTACTGGGATATAAGGAACTATAATGCCTTTTATGCAAATGAATAAACAGATTGTGTTAGATTTTCAGGAAGTCATGAGTAATCATTACATTTATAGCTAATTTTGTCTTGAACTGTGAAATAAGGAGATACAAAAGAACATATGGAAAACAGGAACAATGTGACTGAGTTTGTCCTCTTGGGGCTCACCCAGAACCTCCAAGGTCAGAAAATACTATTTGTTGTGTTCTTGATCACCTACATAGGGACGATGGTGGGCAACCTACTCATTGCGGTGACTGTGGTGGTCAGCCCATCCCTCGATGCCCCTATGTACTTCTTCCTTGGTTACTTATCTTTTATGGATGCTGTTTATTCTACTACAATTACACCAAATATGATTATAGACTTACTCTATGAGAAGAAAACCATTTCCTTCCAAGCTTGCATGTCCCAGCTCTTTATAGGGCACTTATTTGGTGGTGCTGAGATTTTGCTCCTGGTGGTCATGGCCTATGACCGCTATGTGGCCATCTGCAAACCTTTGCATTATTTGACAATCATGAATCAAAGGGTGTGTGTTCTATTGCTGCTGTTGGCCTGGGTTGGAGGTTTTCTGCATGCTGTTGTTAAACTTCTCTCGGTTTACAACCTTCCCTTCTGTGGTCCCAATGTCATCGACCACTTCATCTGTGACATGTATCCCTTATTAAAACTTGCCTGCACTGACACCTACATTATTGGCCTCACTGTAGTTGCCAATGATGGGACAATCAGTGTGGGCATATTTACAATCTTACTAATTTCCTATGGGGTCATTCTGTACTCCCTGAAGACTCTTAGTCGGGAAGGGAGGCACAAAGCCTTATCCACTTGTGGCTCTCACATTACCGTGGTGGTCCTCTTCTTTGTCCCTTGCATTTTTATGTATGTGAGACGTCCTTTCACCTTGCCTATTGATAAGTTCTTAACTGTGTTTTACACAGTCATCACCCCTATGTTGAATCCTCTGATCTATACTCTGAGAAATGGAGAGATGAAAAATGCCATGAAAAAGCTGTGGACCAGAAGAAGAAAATGATGCTGAAGAGAAATTGTCACCTTTTTTCAATGAAGACTTGTTCCATCCAGGAAAGGATTATTTATTTGTAATGAATTTCTCCTCAGGTTTAATGAACTTGTATATGACAAAATCATTTAAGGTGTATACTTTTCAATGATCAAAATAGATTTCAAAGATTTTCAAAAATTGGTAGGAAAACAGTTCTGTAGCTTTTGGGCATAAGATGTTTTTCTTGAAACTATGGGTTTCAGTTCTATGTGATTAGTTATTCTATAGTTAATACTGTACCTTTATTTTCATTACTGGACAATTTTCACTTGCTTGTCTTTTGCCCAATCGTTCTTTTTCAGAATTAATAGTGCTCATTACATATTTCTGAGAATCATTTTAAGAAATGGGACATAAACCCTTGTTTCACTCCTGCCTTACAAAGTCAACTCCTATTAATACTTGAGGTATATGTCTTATTTTTTTATTTGCAAGATATTTAATTGTATAATTTTGTTCATTGCATAGCACATAAGATTGAAAAGGAATGCTGCTTCCAAGTTATCATATTAATCATAAAGAAGTTACGTGAAGAAAAAAACCTAAATGAAAGACATAGATATAATAAGTTAAATTCACTTATTCTTCTGAGTAGGAAATCCTATTATCTCCTCATGTGGAGAAGCATTGTTTGGGCTATATTTTCATTGAGCTGGCCCGTTAACATTCCCTGAGCATTTAGAATATCTGATAATATCTCAGTCATTTTTTTAGTATCCCCATTTCTTCTTTTCTTATAGTGATTCATAGTATTTTTTAGGGATATAGGCCCTTCCTTTCATATGTGGAATTACCATAATGCATAACTCATGACCTTCAAATATGCAATATGGAACGTGACCAGATATTTTGGATGACATCATCGGTAAGAAAGATTCTGACCACTTGGCAAGCCATTCTTAACTCTGCTGTGGATGGAATACAGATTGTTTGGCAACAAAGAGGCCATAATATATATTGATTTCCTTAATGGAGACCTCTTTCATAAGCATCCTTCTCTCTGAATGAGGTTTGAAAGAAAATATTATAGGCCTCTAAAAGTGTAGGAAGCATTCAGTCAATGAAACTCCAGGCTTTGGCTCCCTTGTTTAGTCTGGATTCATGAGATATGCAGGCTATGGGGAATGGAGTCTTTCACTGGTAAGTCAGTGTATGAAAAACTCTGTATCCCAGTTTTTAATCCCAGTTAGTATTACCTAGAGATACTTTATGTCATGTCAAAGTCTTCCCAAACATGACATTATTCCTTAAATGATAGTAAACATTTTATTTTATCAGAAGTTGTATAATGAAATCATCTTTTGGTTGTTGCTGTAGACTCAATATATGTATTCCCCCTAAAATTCAGGAGTTAAATCCTATATAGTACATGGTATTTAGAGGTGGAGAGTTTGGGAGGTGATTAGGTTATGAAGGCAGAGCTCTCATGAATGGGTCTAGTGTGTCTTTAAAAAGAGGTACCACAGGAATGCCTGGGTGGTTCAGTCTGTTAAGGGTCTGCCTTCAGCTCAGATCCTGACTGCAGGGTCCTGGGACTGAGTCCTTCATGGAACTCACTTCTCTTCTCTCTCTGCCCCTTTCTTTGTCTCTCATTAATAAATAAATAAAATCTTAAAAAAAAAAAAAAGATAAAAAGAGATAACCCGGGGTGCCTGGATGGCTCAGGGGGATTCTGAGTCTTTTTCTTAGTGCCATGTGTATTTAAAATAACCAATATTTTTTAAATCCCCCCCAAGCCCCCAAAAAACTGCTAGGCATTATTTCATTCTTCAAAACGTACATTTAAGTAGACTCAAAAAGGGAAAACAATGTACATGAATTTAAGATTTCCAGGTCAATTACATTTATTTGACAACAATTAACTCTATAAAAGTCGTAAAGAAGTTACCTGTGTAACAACTGTGTTCCAAGGCCATGATCCCAGGCTGGGTTTGAGCCCCACATCCGCTCCCAGCTCAGCAGGGGAGCCTCCTTCTCTGTCTACCTGCTGTTGTCTTTGCTTATTCTCTCTCTTTCTCTCTGTCAAACAAATAAGTAAAATCTTTAAAAAATAAGTAAAAACAGACACCACAGACCTCACTTGCTTTTTTTTTTTTTTTTTTGGCATATGTGGAAACAGAAAAAAGATAGTAATCTATGACCTAGGAAGCAGGCTCTCACCAGATGGTAGTATCTGCAAGTGTCTTGATCTTGGACTTCCCAGACCACAGAACTATGAAAAATAAATGATGCTAAAGCCAGTCTATGGTATTTTCTAATAGCAACCCAAATGGACTTAGATAGACATTTATTAATTTCCAAATTTATAGTTATTTCAAGTATTGAGACAAAATCCTGGTCAATTATCTATGTTCATCAGTCTGTAAATTATTTTAAGCTAGAGAATGTTACTTAATTGTCTTTGTAATCTGTATTTGCACAATGTCTGGCACATAGAATCCATTCCATGAACTTTGTCAGTTAATTGCATTCTCAAATTCTTGAACTACTGGAGTGAGAATTTTGAGTTTTATCTTCATTATATATATTTGCAACAAATATTTCTTTGATATTTGCTACAATATGTTGTTTTACTATAATTATGGATGTTTTATATAAAGATGTCATCTTTTAATATTCTTTTATTTTTATTTTTAAAATATTTTTAATATTCTTTTACTTTAATTTCTTTTACTTTGATTTCTTCTAGAACATCACTTGTAAAATGTCATTTACTGTCATTCAGTGAACTTATAAATTTTAATATCTTTTTAAAAAATAACTCCCCCCAAAGTTTTCTTTTTTTTTTTTAAGATTTTATTTATTTATTTGACAGACAGAAATCACAAGTAGACAGAGAGGCAGGCAGAGAGAGGGGGAAGCAGGCTCCCCACTGAGCAGAGAGCCCAATGTGGGGCTCGATCCCAGGACCCTGAGATCATGACCTGAACTGAAGGCAGAGGCTTTAACCCACTGGGCCACCCAGGTGCCCCCCAAAGTTTTCTTTTTAAATGATCTAGGATTTTTTTTTTTTTGTTTGTGATGAGGATATATCTAAGCTTGTTTTCCCCTAACAGGAAAAATAATCAGCCAAAGTTATTAATTTCAGTAATAATTTAAAATTTTTCTATTTAACATGTCAAATTTTATTCAATTAGTATGTTTGATATGGGGCCATTTCCTCTCCTCTTCTGCTGTCTCTCCCTCACCTCCTCCTCCTCTTTCTTTTTCTTGGTGTATTTCCCTATGACTAACATTCTATGTCAGTTGCCAAGGATTTTAACCTGTATTATACCGGGTAGGGACAATCTCTTTTAATTATTCAGCCTTTTGAAGTTTCTTGCAATTTCTAAATATTATTTTTTCCTGAGAAACATTAGGATTATTTTGTGATGTTGAAATCCTCCCATAAAACTATATTTAGTTTTGTATGACACTCCGCATTGATTTTTTGGGAAACTGGCATGTTTTCATATCTTGTTTTCCCATCCAGAGTGAGACATAAATTGTGAGGGCTTGATCAGTGTCTCAATAAAAATTGCAATCATTTCCAGAGAGTGTATAACTCTTGCCTATTGGTTTCCTTATTTAAGAAGAAGCTTGTCTTATTTACATTTGATTCACATTTTCAATGAGCTAATTAGAAAGGGCTCCAAGTCTTTTGCTGGCATGAGTTAGAGCACATTTTTCATAGGCATTGGTATATGTTTGTAGACAAATGTTCATAAGCCTACACTCGACAATACACAAGTATGTACCCAACCACAGAGATCTGTATCTGACCTCATGTAGCTCTGTATAACCACATGTAGGTACATAGTCAATGATCTGTAGGTCTGTATCCCACTTCATATATGTGTGTATATGTGAACATACAGAGGTCTTTATCTGACAACCAAGGGAGAGTATTTGACTACCCATAGGAATACATATCTTATATATGTGTATATATATATGTGTATATTTGATATGATCATACACAAGCCTGTATTTATCTACACACAGGGCTTTTTTATACACAGGTCTGTATCTGAGTGATATGAATTTATTGAGCATTTGATTGAACAATTCTTCTGTTCCTTGTAGCATGGACTGAGGTTCTTCTCTGGTATTTAGCTGATAAGGGGTTTTTGGTAGTGTTTAAGATGACTTTACTCATGTGAGCTGTGCCTTTGCAGGAATGGTGAGAAAGTTGGGATATTTTGGCTTCTTCTCTTTCCCCATATAGTCTATCTCTCCAGTAAGTATGTGAGACTTGTAAAATGGAAGTTCAGGGTTTCTGGAGGGAACACAGACGGGATTAGGCCAGGTAAGGTCTCACCCCATCCTGACATGGTCTTGAAGTTCAGGATCTCAAATTCTAAATCCAGACTGCTTCTGCACCAAAAGGAAAGACAATTTGTGGAATTAAAAAAATATATATTTAGGGTATGTATTCAAAGATGGCGGAGAAGTAGCAAGCTGAGACTACTTCAGCTAGCAAGAGATCAGCTAGATAGCTTATCTAAAGATTGCAAACACCTGAAAATCCATCGGCAGATTGAAGAGAAGAAGAACAGCAATTCTGGAAACAGAAAAACAACCACTTTCTGAAAGGTAGGACCGGCGGAGAAGTGAATCCAAAGCTATGGGAAGATAGACCCCCGGGGGAGGGGCAGGCTCCTGGCAAGCAGCGGAGCAACCGCGCAGAAAATCAGGACTTTTAAAAGTCTGTTCCGCTGAGGGACATCGCTCCAGAGGCTAAACCGGGGCGAAGCCCACGCGGGGTCAGCATGGCCTCAGGTCCCGCAGGGTCACAGAAGGATCGGGGGTGTCTGAGTGTCGCAGAGCTTGCGGGTATTGGAACGGGAAAGCCGGCTACAGAGACAGAGCCAACAGTAAGCTCACAGCTCGGTGTTACCTTGAACCGGTCGCAGGCTCGGTGAGTTTGGAGCACGGCCGGAGGTCAGGCAGATGGGAGTAACTGGGTGCTGTTCTCTGAGGGCACACTGAGGAGTGGGGCCCTGGGCTCTTGGCTCCTCCGGGCCAGAGACCAGGAGGCCGCCATTTGTATTCCCGTCCTCCAGAACTCTACGGAAAGAGCTCAGGGAACAAAAGCTCCTGAAAGCAAACCCGAGCAGATTACTCACCCCAGCCCCGGGTAAGGGCGGTGTAATTCCGCCTGGGGCAAAGACACTTGAGAATCACTACAACAGGCCCCTCCCCCAGAAGATCAACAAGAAATCCAGCCAAGACCAAGTTCACCTACCAAGGAGTGCGGTTTCAATACCAAGGAGAGCAGCAGAATTCCAGAGGAGAAAGCCAAGCACGGAACTCATGGCTTTTTTCCTGTGATTTTTTTTTAGTCTTGCAGTTAATTTAATTTTTTCTTTTTCATTTTTTGTTTTTTGTTTTTTTTCTTCTCGCCTTCGGGTAAAATTTTTTTTTTTAACTGTTACCTTTTTCTTTTTTAACGATTTTTTACTAGTTTATCTAATATATATATTTTTACTTTTTTACATTTTTCTTAGGTGTTTTCTTTTTTTAAAAATTCTTTTCTTTTCTTTTCTTTTTTTTTCTTTTTTCTTCTTTTTTTCTTTCTTCCTCTTTGAACCTCTTTTTATCCCCTTTCTCCCCACTCATGATTTTGGATCTCTTCTAATTTGGTTAAAGCATATTTTCCTGGGGTTGTTGCCACCCTTTTAGTATTTTACTTGCCCCTTCATATACTCTTATCTGGACAAAATTACAAGACGTAAAAATTCAACACAAAAAAAAGAACAAGAGGCAGTACCGAAGGCTAGGGACCTAATCAATACAGACATCGGTAATATGTCAGATCTAGAGTGCAGAATGACAATTCTCAAGGTTCGAGCCGGGCTCGAAAAAGGCATGGAAGATATTAGAGAAACCTTCTTGAGAGATATAAAAGCCCTTTCTGGAGAAATAAAAGAACTAAAATCTAACCAAGTTGAAATCAAAAAAGCTATTAATGAGGTGCAATCAAAAATGGAGGCTCTCACTGCTAGGATAGATAAATGAGGCAGAAGAAAGAATTAGTGATATAGAAGACCAAATGACAGACAATAAAGAAGCTGAGCAAAAGAGGGACAAACAGCTACTGGACCACAAGGGGAGAATTCGAGAGATAAGTGACACCATAAGACGAAACATTAGAATAATTGGGATTCCAGAAGAAGAAGAAAGAGAGAGGGGAGCAGAAGGTATACTGGAGAGAATTATTGGGGAGAATTTCCCCAATATGGCAAAGGGAACGAGCATCAAAATTCAGGAGGTTCAGAGAGCGCCCCTCAAAATCAATAAGAATAGGCCCACACCCCGTCACCTAATAGCAAAATTTACAAGTCTCAGTGACAAAGAGAAAATCCTGAAAGCAGCCCGGGAAAAGAAGTCTGTAACATACAATGGTAAAAATATTAGAGTCTACGGCCATACCACCGTGAACGTGCCCGATCTCGTCTGATCTCGGAAAATATTAGATTGGCAGCTGATTTTCCACAGAGACCTGGCAGGCCAGAAAGAGCTGGCATGATATTTTCAGAGCACTAAACGAGAAAATCATGCAGCCAAGAATACTATATCCAGCTAGGCTATCATTGAAAATAGAAGGAGAGATTAAAAGCTTCCAGGACAAACAAAAACTGAAAGAATTTGCAAATACCAAACCAGCTCTACAGGAAATATTGAAAGGGGTCCTCTAAGCAAAGAGAGAGCCTGCAAGTGGTAGATCAGAAAGGAACAGAGACCATATACAGTAACAGTCACCTTACAGGCAATACAATGGCACTAAATTCATATCTCTCAATAGTTACCCTGAATGTGAATGGCTTAAATGCCCCTGTCAAAAGACACAGGGTATCAGAATGGATAAAAAAACAAAACCCATCTATATGTTGCCTCCAAGAAACTCATTTTAAGCCCGAAGACACCTCCAGATTTAAAGTGAGGGGGTGGAAAAGAATTTACCATGCTAATGGACATCAGAAGAAAGCAGGAGTGGCAATCCTTATATCAGATCAATTAGATTTTAAGCCAAAGACTATAATAAGAGATGAGGAAGGACACTATATCATACTCAAAGGGTCTGTCCAACAAGAAGATTTAACAATTTTAAATATCTATGCCCCCAACATGGGAGCAGCCAACTATATAAACCAATTAATAACAAAATCAAAGAAACACATCAACAATAATACAATAATAGTAGGGGACTTTAACACTCCCCTCACTGAAATGGACAGGTCATCCAAGCAAAAGATCAGCAAGGAAATAAAGGCCTTAAACGACACACTGGACCAGATGGACATCACAGATATATTCAGAATATTTCATCCCAAAACAACAGAATATACATTCTTCTCTAGTGCACATGGAACATTCTCCAGAATAGATCACATCCTTGGACCTAAATCAGGACTCAACCAGTATCAAAAGATTGGGATCATTCCCTGCATATTTTCAGACCACAATTCTCTAAAGCTAGAACTCAAACACAAAAGGAAGTTTGGCAAGAACCCAAATACATGGAGACTAAACAGTATCCTTCTAAAGAATGAATGGGTCAACTGGGAAATTAAAGAAGAATTGAAAAAAATCATGGAAACAAATGATAATGAAAATACAATGGTTCAAAATCTGTGGGACACAACAAAGGCAGTCCTGAGAGGAAAATATATAGCGGTACAAGCCTTTCTCAAGAAACAAGAAAGGTCTCAGGTACACAATCTAACCCTACACCTAAAGGAGCTGGAGAAAGAACAAGAAAGAAACCCTAAACCCAGCAGGAGAAGAGAAATCATAAAGATCAGAGCAGAAATCAATGAAATAGAAAACAAAAAAACAATAGAACAAATCAACGAAAATAGGAGCTGATTCTTTGAAAGAATTAATAAGATTGATAAACCCCTGGCCAGACTTATCAAAAAGAAAAGAGAAAGGACCCAATTAAATAAAATCATGAATGAAAGAGGAGAGATCACAACTAACACCAAATAAATACAAACATTTATAAGAACATACTATGAGCAACTCTAGGCTAAAAAGTTTGACAATCTGGAAGAAATGGATGCATTCCAAGAGGCATATAAACTACCACAACTGAACCAGGAAGAAATAGAAAACCTGAACAGACCCATATCAAATAAGGAGATTGAAACAGTCATCAAAAATCTCCAAACAAATAAAAGCCCAGGGCAGACGGCTTCCCAGGGGAATTCTACCAAACATTTAAAAAAGAACTAATTCCTCTTCTCCTGAAACTGTTCCAAAAAAATAGAAATGGAAGGAAAACTTCCAAACTCATTTTATGAGGCCAGCATCACCTTGATCCCAAAACCAGACAAGGATCCCACCAAAAAAGAGAGCTATAGTCCGATATCCTTGATAAACACAGATGCGAAAATACTCAACAAAATACTAGCCAATAGGATTCAACAGTACATTAAAAAGATTATTCACCACGACCAAGTGGGATTTATTCCAGGGCTGCAAGGTTGGTTCAACATCCGCAAATCAGTCAATGTGATACAACACATCAATAAAAGAAAGAACAAGAACCATATGATCCTCTCAATAGATGCTGAAAAAGCAT
This sequence comes from Mustela nivalis, assembly GCF_964662115.1. Taxonomy (NCBI): domain Eukaryota; kingdom Metazoa; phylum Chordata; class Mammalia; order Carnivora; family Mustelidae; genus Mustela; species Mustela nivalis. The sequence continues at coordinate 104,648,105 of NC_139028.1, forward strand.
TTGACAAAGTACAGCATCCCTTCCTGATCAAAACTCTTCAAAGTGTAGGGATAGAGGGCACATACCTCAATATCATCAAAGCCATCTACGAAAAACCCACCGCAAATATCATTCTCAATGGAGAAAAAATAAAAGCTTTTCCGCTAAGGTCAGTAACACGGCAGGGATGTCCATTATCACCACTGCTATTCAACATAGTACTAGAGGTCCTAGCCCCAGCAATCAGACAACAAAAGGAAATTAAAGGCATCCAAATCGGCAAAGAAGAAGTCAAATTATCACTCTTCGCAGATGATATGATACTATATGTGGAAAACCCAAAAGACTCCACTCCAAAACTGCTAGAACTTGTACAGTAATTCAGTAAAGTGTCAGGATATAAAATCAATGCACAGAAATCAGTTGCATTTCTCTACACCAACAGCAAGACAGAAGAAAGAGATATTAAGGAGTCAATCCCATTTACAATTGCATCCAAAACCATAAGGTACCTAGGAATAAACCTAACCAAAGAGACACAGAATCTATACTCAGAAAACTATAAAGTACTCATGAAAGAAATTGAGGAAGACACAAAGAAATGGAAAAATGTTCCATGCTCCTGGATTGGAAGAATAAATATTGTGAAAATGTCTATGCTACCTAAAGCAATCTACACATTTAATGCAATTCCTATCAAAGTACCATCCATCTTTTTCAAAGAAATGGAACAAATAATGCTCAAATTTATATGGAACCAGAAAAGACCTCGAATAGCCAAAGGGATATTGAAAAAGAAAGCCAACGTTGGTGGCATCACAATTCCGGACTTCAAGCTCTATTACAAAGCTGTCATCATCAAGACAGCATGGTACTGGCACAAAAACAGACACATAGATCAATGGAACAGAATAGAGAGCCCAGAAATAGACCCTCAACTCTATGGTCAACTAATCTTCGACAAAGCAGGAAAGAATGTCCAATGGAAAAAAGACAGCGTCTTCAATAAATGGTGCTGGGAAAATTGGACAGCCACATGCAGAAAAATGAAATTGGACCATTTCTTTACACCACACACAAAAAGTAGTTCATCTGTTTTATCTATACTCACAAACTGTGACTTCAGGATGGAAAGGCTTAAGCTATGAACACTTATGGGCTGGATTTACTTTAATCGCTCTTTGCAAATTATCAAAATTTAAGTGTCTGCCTAATGCAGGTCATGAGCTTTACAACTATAAATGTGTGTTTGTATTTTAGGGATGGTCTCTTAGGCAGAGGAAGTTGAAAACTAGCTGGTATGTCTAAGATGGTTTTAGAGCAATTTTGATGTTTTCTTTCTTTTGTACAACTCTGTTTGTGTGTGTGTATATACCATGCACACACATGTGTACATATGTATATGGATATATATTACATATATTTCTTCTTTCTTCTGGTGTCACATTCCTTTAACTTTGATTTTTCTACTAATCACTTTGAAAAATGTGCCTTTATTTCTATTTTAATTAATGATATTTCAAATGTTTGGCTTTCATTTGTAATGTAAAGTTGAATTAGATTTAAAAATAGTTTTCTTCATATAAACACATATTTATTTATGAGCATCTCTGTCTACAGGGGGGTGTTGTTGTTGGTGCAGAAGGTGATGGTGATGATTTGCTCTGGGATGGGGTCGTGAAATCAGGAAAGGTTGTTCAGTGATTCAACCCCCTCCTCACAAAACATTCCAGGAGAACATAAAGTTTTGTATCTTTAGTGTTACAGGAATCTCCAACCCAGAAAGGTGTTATTGAAAATAATTCCAGCTCCACTCATTGCTCAAGGAAGGCAACAGGTGTTGTGCATAATCAATGAACCTTGGAACACTGATAAAAACAAAATAAAATCAGTATGTTAAAAAAACAAACAAAATGAATTAAGAAGACTTACTGACAAAAACAATCTTTTTAAAGCCATTAATTAGAGGCACATTGTATTAATGATGCATATGGATATAGATATTCTGAGAAACACAGAGCTATTGATTGCTCAGTAAAAATGACATCCAGGGGCATCCTGAAATACAATGCTAACACTTCTTCCAGTCCAGGATTTTACTGAAGAAATTATTAGGCACTACAAGAAAATTAGGAACATGAATTAGCTGTAAAGTCAGCTTCTTAGATTCAAATCCATGTTCTATCACTTATGAACTGTATACTCTTAAGCAAGTTAATTATTCTGCTTTTGCTCAGCCATCATATATGTCTAAATGTAGCCAGACATGAGAATTAAATGAGAAAATGTGGAACAAGTACTAGCAAAATGTCTAGGACATAGCACATACTAAATAATTTGATTATTATTTTGACAGGATATCTGTGTATAGATTCTCTCGACATCAATATTACATTGCATAAATTTATGTAGTCAGTTTACTTTAGCTTCATCTGGAAACCAATAATATATTTATTGTGTAGGTCCTTAATGAAATTCTATGTATAAATGATTAAATGCATGAGATATGATTTTTTATCTTATTACTTGGTTACTGTAATCAAGATCGATACTATCCAGTGTGAGTATGGCTGTGGGGAAAACTACACTTTAAAACACTATTGAGAATGAAAGATGTTTTAGGATTTGGGGAGAGCAAAGTTACACAACCCATGGAAGTTCAACATATACATATTTTAGATTTGATGTTGCTATTTCTAGGAATTTTCTAGGGCAGAAATATTCAAACCAGTCAGTAAGAATTTCTGTGAAGTGATGTGCATTGTATCATTGTATGTAAGAGAGAATACTAGAAATAGCTTAAATGTCAAGCAAAAATGTACCGGTTTAATGAATCGTGGTATAACCATAAAGGAGAATAATCTGTAGAAATTAAAGGTGTAGGAAAATCTGTAACTGCTGATAAATAATCTCCATACAAACTTTTGAAGTTCCATGAATGTTACTATATTTTATGTGCTTGTATATAGAGTAAAACACATAAGTGATTGCATACATTCAATATACCTAAACTTCCTTGGAGTTCCTGGGTGGCTCAGTGGGTTAAAGCCTCTGCTATCGGCTCAGGTCATGATCCCAGGTCCTGGGATCAAGCCCTGCGTTGGGCTCTCTGTTCAGTGGGGAGCCTGCTTCCCTTCCTCTCTCTCTGCCTGCCTCTCTGCCTACTTGTGATCTCTGTCTGTCAAATAAATAAATAAAATCTTTAAAAAGTGTATACCTAAACTTCCAGAGGCACATCTGAAGAGCATGCCCTAAACTGTCAGTATAGGGTCAATAGGGCTTATGGTTGGGAGTGGTCCTTTCCCTTTAAATTTTCTACCACTCTATCTACCACACAAAATATTTCCCAAGGGAATATGGTCTCCTGCTTGTATTTTATAAAAATTAAAGTGAGCATTTAGGAGAAGCGTATGTATACATACAATAAAATCTAAAAGCATTTACTAGACAACATATGTAAAAACATGAGGCCAAGGCAAAGGATCTGTTTTAAAACTAGTTTGTGGTCAGTAGCCTTAATCTCATTCTAGGAAAAGAGATGGAGAGATACTGATCTAAGACTTTTACATTTATAAAATCACTTAATCCTTACGTTACCTTCCCATTTTTTAGAAAATGAAACTGAGGCACAGACAGATTATCTGGCCTATTCTGTGTTCTCAGAAGTGAGAAGTGAGTGTAGTGTGGAAAATCAGGAGTTTTGTATAGATCTTTATGATTGTAGCCTTACTATCTGTTCCCAGTTGAACTGCAGACAGCTAGGTTTACTTACTCAAAGCACATTTAACGAGGATGAGTAGGGGTATATGTGACTTAGTTTTAGGAGATACCACAAATAAAACATTCAATACACATTTGAACTATAGTTTATGTTAATATATTGTCACATTTTAATGTTTATAAATGTAAATATCAAAACCTAAACTGTAACGCTAGGAGCTTATGATGTTTAATACAACAATTCTGAAAAAAGCAACTGAGATTTAAAGAGAATATGTAACTTCCAGTTAATTACATCCCTGGAAGACAAATGTAGAATGTATTTCCTGACAGGAGATTTGTGTGAAATGCAGGCTTGTGTGTTGTCAAAGTCCACATATTTTGGCTATGAACATTATGTTTTCACTTTCTTCATGCCTTGCTCATGCTGTTCCCCTTCTTGTTTACTTTCTACATCATACTTTTAGAATTTGTTCTATTCTCATGTCAAGGCTTAGCTCATTTCATCTTCTTTGGATCTATGGACCACATGGATAATTGTACACTTATTGTTTCAGGAGTTCTTATTCTGCTTCCATCTTTACGATAGGGTACTTTCTGTATTTCCCACTCTCTAGGACATGCTATAGAATGGAAATATGCACTAAGTAATAATTAGAGACTGAACAAATGTAATTCTTTACTTTATGTGAACAGTTTGTTTTAGCAGTGGTATTTCACAGGATCACTGGAAAAAGGAGGCATTTTTATAATATCCGAATGATCTGAAGGCTGTGATTCATCACTGAACTGGAAGTCCAAGGTGTGGCTCTGCTTTTGGGTTTGGTTAAAGCCTGTCTAGTAGAAAAGAGAGAGCTGAAAGACAAGAAATGGGATATGTGGATATGTGAGCCTGGGTGTTGGAGGAATAGCAGCCAGGCTCTGACAATGGTGATCTCTCATTTCTGAAGGCAGGACTGGTACCACCATTGCCTGGGACCCAAGATTCAGTTCTGCTTTCCTTGGATGATTCAGTTTTGTGGGTTTACTTAAATTAAATTAAATTAAATGACCTATGTATGCACAGCACAACATTAGAAATTTGTGAAAATAAAATAAATTAGCTATCCTTAAGCATCCATATAAGAATATAGAAACAACCAGCAATTAAATAAAAAAAAAAGCCTAGGAAGACAATTGAATTATTGCTGATATGCACCCCATATGTTTATTGGAACACATATCCAGGATGGTGGTGGGGAGGAAGTAAGGCAGGAGAGAAGAATGGATTTCTTGACAACAGGTGGCATAGGCAGAGGGAGGAGGAAGTCAGGAGTTTAGAGGAATAGAAAATAATTATGAAAATTTGGTTTGTGTTTCCCAAATATTCTCATGCTCGTACTGCTCATGAAAGTATTAAGAGGCAGGGTGAATAATTCTTAGAGAGGCTGCAGAAGATGATGGTTAGTAGCTTGTGTTATGAATTTGCTCAAAGACTCACCCAAAGTGCACAGGCTCTCCAAGCATTATCTATCACATCACAGAATCAAGATAATACCATTCCACGTCTCATAAGTCTTTTGTGGGACTTAAAAGAGGAAATCGTGAAGCTCTTAGCACGGTACCCACAAATAATAACTCCACAATACCTACTAACTTAAACCACTATTACACTGTTTTATTTTTGAAGGATTGAAGTTTATATTAAGTCAGTAAATATCGTAAGTGAGACAGAGTGCAAAGTCTGCTTGCTCTGAACCCATGGCCTCTCACTGTACTAGACAGAACAAGGTGTGTGTCCTGGTAGTAAGAAATGGACTTGACGGTTGTGGGAGGAGGCATACAAAAATAATGAGGTTGATATCTATGGACAAAGTCTTGAATGTCTGGCTGAGGTATGTATTAGTGGCCAAAAAAGAACTGTGATGGATTTATAGATTTTAAGACAATGAGCATTACTATTTATTCTAGTGTATTATGCTTTAAAATATCTTAAGTCCTAAGATGGCTCAAAGAACATCTTATTTGGAAGTGGGAGCATTTCATGCAGGTAGCTCTGAACTGCTGTCTTTGAGAGGGACAGAGTCGCTTAGCTGGCTTTGTTTAACCGCTAACATACCAGTAATCTACCATAAATGCCTCTTCTCCAGATGAGGAAATGGAGGCCCAGAGTGGTGAACAATGTCACAAAACATTCTAGAAGTTAGAGGAATAATTTGAAAAGAAACAAACAAACAAAGAAAAACAAAACAAAAACAAAAACAAAAACAAAAAACAGCTCTCCTGATTCTGAGACTATGTTCCTTCTACTTTATTAGAGCTACGAAAGCATTATTGAAGTTCTTGGGCTATAGATTGGGGTTAGCCCATATTGTACACTGTAAACAGTGTCCCGGAAGTTGTGCACTTTGTTTAATGAAAGGGATAATATGAAGAGCGTGTCTTTGGGTTTTAGAGGAACCTAAGAGGATCTTATTTTATTTTCCCATTTAAAGCAGTGATCTCTTATGCGTTCCCACCAAAGGGCAGACAACCTTTGCTCAAGTATCCAGAGGCAAGTTTTCTACTGAGCGGTATTTTCACTGTATCATTTGGGATCAATTAAGAGGGAGCCGTTATGAGATTATACTGTTAGCAGCTGGTTACCATATTAGAGGCTAAAGAAAAAAGCAGGTCAAGAGGGTATGAGACAGAGTGTAAAATTGTCCAAGCACATAGTGATTACTAATTTAAAGCAATATTCTTTTGTAGCTTTTCTATCTCAGAGTGGTGTGCTTATATCAGCCCATAGTAAATGAAGAATCCAAACAACGTGACTGAGTTCATTCTTTTGGGCATTACAGAGAACCCGGAGCTGCGGAAAATACTCTCTGCTGTGTTTCTAATCATGTATGTGTCCACAGTGTTGGGAAACCTACTCATTGTGGTAACTGTGATCACAAGTCAGAGTCTGAGATCACCTATGTATTTCTTCCTTACTTCCTTGTCCTTCATGGATGCCACCTACTCTTCTGTCATTGCCCCCAAGTTAATTGTGGACTCTCTCTCCAAGACCACTATCATCTCATTAGAAGGCTGCCTGACTCAGCTCTTTGCAGAGCATTTCCTTGGTGGTGTGGGGATCATCCTTCTCATCGTGATGGCCTATGACCGCTATGTGGCCATCTGTAAGCCCCTGCACTATACAACCATCATGAGCACTCGCATGTGCTGTCTGCTGCTGGGAGGGGCCGGGTTGGGGGTAGTTTTCCACGCAGCAATACAGCTTCTCTTCATGTATCAAATACCCTTCTGTGGTCCCAATGTCATTGATCACTTTATGTGTGATTTGTTTCCCTTGTTGAAACTGGCCTGCATGGACACCCACACCCTGGGTCTCTTAGTCATCCTCAACAGTGGGGTGATGTGTGTGACCATCTTCCTTATCCTCATCACCTCCTATGTGGTCATCCTCTGCTCCCTGAGGTCTTGCAGCTCTGAAGGGTGGCGCAAAGCCCTCTCCACCTGTGGCTCCCACCTCACTGTGGTCATCTTGTTCTTTGTGCCATGCATTTTCCCGTATGTGCGGCGTGTGGCCACTTACCCCATAGACAAGGCAATGGCTGTGTCCTTTACCATTGTTGCGCCCATGTTAAATCCATTGATCTACACCCTGAGGAACACAGAGGTAAAAAATGTCATGAGGAAACTAGTGAAATGAGGTACACTGGGTGTCATTGGCTTACAGGCTAAGGACAGATCTTTTTTACAAAGACAATGAGATCCTGCCAGTCCCATTCATTCCAAATCATTGGGCACCCTGCAGCCAATGACATCCTTTAAGTGTGTAAATCAGATTAAGATACTATAATGAAGTTGTTTCCTACCTCTCTAGTACAATTGCTCCATCCCTTTTCTTATAAGACTCTGGGCACCCATTTTTATTTTTTCTTTTTATTACTTTTCTTTTTTTTTTTTCTTTCTTTCTTTTTCTTTTCTTTCTTTCTTTCTTTTTTTTTTTTTTAATAAATAATTCAATTCTGGTTTTCAATAATTCCAGTCCTGGTTCAGAGCTTTTGTTTGTTCTTACTCTGCTTGCTGCTAAACTTCTCTTTCCCAGAGCAATTGCTTGGTTGCCTCCATCTCATTTTTTTTTCTTTCAATTTTTACCACCTTAAGGTAAAGTTTCCATCTTTTTAAACGAGTGTCTCCTGATGTCTTTCCTTGGGCATTCCCCTTACGTACTCTCTGCCTCTTCATTCCTGGATCCATTCTACATGTCCTCATCTTGACTCATGTCAAAAGAGAAGAAAAAGCCCATGGCAGCATAAATAACTGTTGTTATTAAAAAAATAGGATTATAATGTTTCTGTTTTAATTATAGAATTATAGAACTGGAAGGATCTTAATGATAGTCTTAGCCTCAAATATTTGTGCCCCATTTAAGAATTTTCCTAGAGTCAAAAGTAGGTCCAAAAGCTCCATCTTCTATAACATAGGTAAGACCTGTTCTTATCATTTGTGTTGAAATTACTTCCTGTCAGTTTGAATACAAATTTCTTCTCTTATCTCTTGTACAGTTCCCCAAATTAATTCACACTACATATCTTTACTCATTAAACATATTATTTCAGAGTTCAGTGCCTGACTTCTTAACAGTAACATCTGAAACAAATTTTATTCTTACTCTCTTTTTAAAGGAACTTGCTTTTACTAATGTTAGCTCATAAGTCATATGATTTTCTCTATATTAGTACTGAAAAATTCAATACATGATTCAATTCAATTCTATGATACAAAGGCAGAGCAAAATAAATCAAAATAGTGCCTTAGTTTGGAAAAGAATATATTTTTTAAAAATATTTATTTGTTTATTTGACAGACAGAGATCACAAGTAGGCAGAGAGACAGGCAGAGACGGGTGAGGCAAAGCAGGCTCGCCGCTGAGCAGATAGCCTGATGTGGGGCTCAATCCCAGGACCCTGGGGTCACAATCCTGGGATTACGACCTGAGCAGAGGTTTTAACCCACTGAGCCACCCAGGTGCCCCATGGAGAAGAATATCTTCTTACAAAGCATTTGCAAGCATCAGATTAATGGAGAAACATTAGATGAATTTGCTTCTTATTTCACTGAGAAAACTTAAGCCATCGGAAGAACATTTCCACAGAGTCATGACTATCAATCTACCAGCATCTGTTCAAATATATATCACCTTTCTACCTTCTCCAATAAACACGTTAACCTTGCTCCTATCCAAAGGCAACCAACCTCTTTACAATCTGTGTTCTGAGCCTCACCTCCTTATCACTTACATAAAGGCATCTTTTATTTCACCTATATTTTCCTCACTAATGGATCATTTGCTTCAGCAAAGAAGCAGTCTGTCATTTCTTTTATTTTTAAAATGAAATCTTCCCTTGGTCTTATTTCCTTTATCAGCCACTACTCCATTCCATTGCCTCCTCATTGTAGCTTAATTTAAGAGGTTCTTAAATGCCTGTTTCCGAATTCTTTCTATTCTTCTTTAAACTTTTCCTGGGATACGTCAGTACGTAACACTGAAAATGCTCTTTTCGAGGTCACCAGTGACATCTGCGTCCCTAAATTGAGTAGTCTTTCCTCATTTTTTATTGTATGGACTCTATCTTTAATCCCAGTCAGAAGAATGAAGTATCTTTCTGTGTTCTAATCAGACAATAAGCAAATACAAAAGTACCTCCTCTTTCCCTGAAATTCTAGAACTCCATCAATAATTTACTCTATCTCACCCTGGGTATTTACCTAGGCAGTGGACCTTTGGGAAATTTGGCTGGCTCTTCCCAGTAATTCCTAATTTTGAGACACCATTTTCTATAATGAATTAATAACACTCCTCTACCAGAATGACAAAGTGTATTTTCATTAAAACTGATAAACTTATTCTAAAATTTGTATGTGTATGTAGCTATGTTTGAACATCCTTGGCAATAAAACCAGTGTGAGGGCCATAGAGATAGGGGACAGGATCTTCTACAAACCAGAATATACCATAAAGCTTTGCTTTGTAAACATTTTGTTATAGGCCTGTTAAAAAAGAGCTTTAAAGAGTGGAAGAAATGGCCCGGGATTAAGCCATCTATCTTTGGAAACTTGGTATAGATTTTGTAAATTAATAAATGATGAAGGAGGGATTTTAAATCTGAGGGTAGAATGGTTTATTAGATCAATTCTAGAAAGGCAAATTGCTATTTATCTCCCTCTATTTGATACCCCCATTTCATACATTTCTTTGTGCCTGTTTCTGTCTCTGTCCTCTCTCATTTTTGATTTGTAAGGCTGTTTTTTGAAACTTCACCTAATATTTGCACAAATAACATGTTGTTATATTATCTGTCTCTCCCACCTTCACACTATTATTTCAGTGTTACAGCTCTCATTTCCTCTAACAAAATCAAATAATTAGTGATGAAGAAAATAGGGTGTTAAATAAAGTAGAAGATGTCAAGTGTGGTTTGAAGTAGGGTCCAGAGTTCCAGGATTAATTGCTGGAGTCCTGCTGTTGAGTTATGTGTTTAGAAGATCATCTTCTCTAGGAATAAGGTCCTGGTCAGATGGTTCTTCTGTTCATGAAATCTCTCTAAAATGTCAGTGAAAAGATAATAATACTTGTCCATTAATATCACAGGTGAATAACACTTGTCCCAAAATTCCACAGGTGAAGGTGCTTCTGCAAGTTCATTTTTTCTGATCAATCACTTCAATTCTGCTTCTTTTTGTCAGATGTGAATAGACATAGAAATAGGTAGGATACAAAAGTGTGTAGAACAAGAGATCCCTGGGTATGGACCCTCTCTGAAGGGACATTGAGCTAAGTCTATGTTTCCCTCAAGCTTCAATCCCAGGGCTACCTAAATTCAGAGTTAGCAGACCTGCCATTCCTTCTCTTAAAAAAAAAAGAAAAGAAAAGAAAAGAGAAAAATTCCTTTAATCTATACTTCTTTGCACATTATTTGTAGAATGCATTACCAGCAATTGCACTATTGGGTATTTACCCTAAAGATACAAACGTAGTGATCCAAAGGGGCACGTGTACTCGAATGTTTATAGCAGCAATGTCCACAATAGCCAAACTATGGAAAGAACCTAGATGTCCATCAACAGATGAATGGATCAAGAAGATGTGGTATATATACACAATGGAATACTATGCAGCCATCAAAAGAAATGAAATCTTGCCATTTGCGACAACATGGATGGAACTAGAGCGTATCATGCTTAGCGAAATAAGTCAAGCGGAGAAAGACAACTATCATATGATCTCCCTGATATGAGGAAGTGGTGATGCAACATGGGGGCTTAAGTGGGTACGAGAAGAATAAATGAAAGAAGATGGGATTGGGAGGGAGACAAACCATAAGTGACTCTTAATCTCACAAAACAAACTGAGGGTTGCTGGGGGGAGGGGGTTTGGGAGAAGGGGGTGGGATTATGGACATTGGGGAGGGTATGTGTTTTGGTGAGTGCTGTGAAGTGTGTAAACCTGGTGATTCACAGACATGTACCCCTGGGGATAAAAATATATGTTTATAAAAAATAAAAAATTATATTAAAAAAAAAAAGAATACTGATGTACAAGAAGGCAATTTCAGTGCTGTTTGCTATTTACAGTGTTACTATATATAATACATAATTCTATAGTCCCACAACAAATGCCTAAAAAATGGGACAGAAAAGGACCTTAAGAGTAAACAAGTTTCTTATTCAAGCCACAAAGCAGAGGCTTCTGATTTTAAATATATCCACTTAATCTTCTTTAAGTTCATTTGAGGCCAAAAGTAAAATTAGATTTCTGTCTCAGAATATTTCAGGAATATTTAAATGGCTGAATCTTTGCACTGATTTGGTGCTGGTTGTTGGCGTTTGTCTCTCTTAAAGTGAACTAAATCACTAAGACAATAGGGAAAAAGGAAAGCTCAGGCATCGCTTAGGGAAGACACAGGTGGAAAGAGAGAAAGTTTTTTATTTTAGTTTTTCTTTCAATTCCAGAACTAGTAAGAGTATAAAACATTTATGGGAATCAGCAGAGAAATATTGAAAAAAGAGAAAGGTGAACTAAGAAGCATGTATTTTCCCGATTGTAGCAAATAGAATACGCTTAGTTAGACAAAGAATAAATCTTTTTATTGTTAAAGTAAATTATGATCATGATAAAAAATACAGTAGATTTTAGGGAGAATAATTAAGAATGGAGTTTTAATCTATTCTTTTGATTAGTAATAACTATATACATATATATATATATATTTAAAAGACATTCATATGTGGCTAATATGTACTAATAAGTGCATAAAATCTTAAATTTAGCCTGAAATATGATTATAGAATATTACTTACAATGGTGACCATGTTATTAATTCCTCATATAGTTTTTCTTGTTTGTTTCTTTTTTCCTTAATGTTTGTTTGTTTTCCTTAATGTCTCTGCCACAGAGCTAATGGATATGGATATAAGCAAGATGTCAGAGAAATAATTCAGGAGAGAAATAATAAAGTCAAGAGCTAGACTTGAATAAAGTATTAGTGACAATAGAATCTCTAAGGGCAGAAATGAGATCCAAACGGATTATAAAATGCTATGAATGAGTTGCAGTCTAGGGCATGTGGGTGGCTCACTGGGTTAAGCCACTGCCTTTGGCTCAGGTCATGATCTCAGGGTTCTGGGATCGAGCCCTGTATGGGGCTCTCTGCTCAGCAGGGTGCCCTCTGCTCAGCAGGGAGCCTGCTTCCCCCCCATCTCTCTGCCTGCCTCTCATTCTACTTGTGATCTCACTCTGTCAAATAAATAAACAAAATCTTTAACAAAAAAAAAAATTAGTTGCATTCTAAACTGGATACCTAACAGCTTGGGTAAATGAAACAGAAAGAGAATCAGTGATCTAGAAGATAAACTAATGGAAAGGAAGTAAGTTGAGTAAAACAGAAATAAGCAATAGGCATCTAGAAACACATGAAGAAAGGGTTGGAGAGATTAATGAAGACATTAAATGTTCCAAAATCAGAATTCTTGGGATTCTCATATAATTTTAAAAATATACTTGAAAGTTAAAACAGGAATTTCTATTATTTTCAGAATGATTGATGCTAGAATTAGTTGTGTGCCAAAATGAATGGGAAGGAAATAGTGGGCAAAGCGGTGAATGGGGAGGGAAATTTCCCAGGTCACAGCCCAGGAGATGGTTCACAGTTCCGTTTACAGCCACGAGGGTCCCTGAGCAATCTCTGGTGCACCTCCAGTGTATTAAAGAGTACCGCTATTGAGAAAGGATAGACCTTTGAATATTTGGGAGTGTCTGGGACATGATACACCTATTTATGAAAAGATTATAATTGTTTAACATTTTTAGTTTAAGAAGCTATGTTATGTTATCATGCTAGTTCCACCTACACTAATTATACTGGACACTTGATAAAATGATTCTCAAGCCCCCTCTCCTTTTTTTTGAACTGCTAAGTTTATGGAAAATGATGGTGTTGTGGATTTGAAGACTTTTAGGGGTGTTTGGGTGGTCCATTGGCTTAAGCATCTGACTGTTGCTTTCAACTCAGGTGGTTGATCTAGTGTCTTGAGATCATGCTCTGCCTTCGACTTTGCATTCAGCATGGAGTCTGCTTCCAATTCTCTCTCCCACTCCTTCTGCCCCTCCTGCTCATACTCTCTCTTGAGAATAAATAAATCATCTTTAAAAAAGTAAACTTGATTTTTAATTTTAAATTTCATACCGTTCTGTCCAGTTACTTACTGAAAATAAAAGTCGATTACTTTTGTATGTTCACATCTTGGTTTTAACATTATATTAACACATCTGTGTAAATGGGCAGAGTTATACATTTGTTGTTTTTCTCTTTTCATATGTCATAAAAATGCTTCACTATTCATGTCCTCACACTATTAATTAGTGTTTCACTGTCAGCATCAGGTGCTATCAATCTGTCATAGTCTGAATTACAGAAGCATCCTCCTATTCACCACATTAGATATTTCTAAATTTTCACTATCATAAATTACATGACATCATCTTCCATTATAAAAGTTACCACCCTATTTCACTTTTCAAATAACCTTTAGGATGGGAGTTGCTACTATAAGGAACACGAACATGTTTGTCATTCTGGAAATAATGCAAAGGTATTTTCCAAATGATTGCATGAGTGAAGCACTTTCACTACAATTTTAGAATTAGTATATTTTTAAAAACATGATTTGAAAGAACACATATTTTACCTTATGGTGGATTAAAATTTTCAGCTCACTCTGTGTGTGTACACAGTGCTTAAAAATAATGCCAAATTGTTGATAGATTGTGTCTGTAAGTAATTGGGCATTATCTTCTGATTCTACATTTATTTGTTTTGTGTCCTTCATTGAAGGGCCTCACGTGAACAAGAGAATCAGAAGGCTTGAACCTCTACAGGTGGATGGAGAATTGAAAGGTGAATCTGCTCCACATTCTTGAAAAGAATGGAAATTTCTTGTTCTTTCCTGTTGACAATGTGGGAAGGACTTGGGTGTTAACATCTGTTAACATCCCAGACCTACCATCTGTTCTGAACTTTATCTTTATATGCACGAATTTCCTACCAGTGTAATAAGGACAAGACCTAACATGGACCATTTCCTAGGTACTAGTCCCAGAACAATTTTTTTTTTTTTGTATTATTTAACTTAGTTAACATGACAACACTCTGATATAGGTTATTTCTTCTAAACTTCTGTTCCTATTTTCAAATAATAAAATAAAAAATTAAACACATGGATACTTGTTCTGTGTTTGTATGGAGCTTTCCCATGTATCTTTCTCTTTTGTAAAGAATGAATGAACTTATCTTAAAGGCCAAGTTTATTTCAGAAGTTTAATGAAATATTTGGAGAGTAGCCATAATTTGCAAGTGACTCTTAACATGAATGTTATTCTTCTGTTTGCAGATCAGGCAAACAGGGATAGCATGCAAATGCCCTCTGCTCCTATTCTGTGCACATGGGTGGATATGATAACTCCAGTGTCATACCCCTTTCCTTAGAATCTTTCTCAACAGTTCACTCCAGGAAGCCACTGCTAACTAGAGTTGGTAATTGAGATAAACTATTTCTCCATAGGTGGATACCTCCTTTCTCCCTTACAGGAGATCTGGCATTTTGAAAGTATTTATAATACTTTTTCTCCTCCTCAACTCTTCCTGAACTCCCACTTACACCTTCCACAAATTTTGAATATTGTGGTGAAGTGAAGCTAGAAACACAGAAGATAACTTTTCATGTGGACACACCAACTTCTTAATGACTAATATATCTTTTAAAACTGGTCTGAAACACATTTTTCTTTATCATAATTGTAGTCTCTACATGTTTCTTCTGGCAGCTTTAAGCTTTCCCTTGGAAATCATGCAAAACCAAAGCTTTATAACTTGAGTTTGGCCTCCTGGGGCTTTCACAGAATCCTAATGTTCAGAAAATAGTATTATTTATATTTTTGTTTGGATACATTGCAACTGTCGGGGACAACTTGCTAATTGTGGTGACCAGCAGCAGTAGCAGCTCAGCACTCCTCGGCTCCCCATGTACTTCTTCTTGACTTTCCTCTCCTTCCTGGATGCCTGCTTCTCCATTGTCATTGTCCCCAAGATGATTGTGGACTCCCTCTATGAGAGGAAAACCAAATCCTTTGGAGGTTGCTTGACCCAGCTCTTTTCCGAACACTTGTTTGCTGGGGTGGAGGTAATTGTTCTCACAGCCATGGCCTATGACCACTATGTGGCCATCTGTAAGCCCCTACACTACACAACCATCATGAACTGGCGGCTCTGTGGCATTCTGATAGGTATAGGCTGAACAGGGATTTTTCTGTATTCATGGTACAAATTTTCTACTTTCCAGCTGCCCTTCTGTGGTCCCAATGTCATTCATCATTTCATGTGTGATTTGTACCCATTATTGGAGCTTCCCTACACTGACACACACATCTTTGGCCAACAGTGGGTCTATCTGCATCATAACATTCTCTTTGTTGCTTTTCTCCTATGTTGTCATCTTGCTCTCTCTGAGAACCCATAGTTCTGAAAGGCAGTGGAAAGCTCTTTCCACCTGCATATCTCATGTTGCTATTACGGTTTTCTTCTTTGTCCCCTGAATATTTGTGTATGTATGACCTCCATCTGCTTTCAACTTTGACTAAATGGTGGCTGTCTTTTACACCATCCTAACTCCTTTGCTCAATCCTTTGATTTACACTTTCAGGAATAGGGAAATGAAAAATGCCATAAAGAAAGTATGGAATAGACTGATGGTGGTTTGTAGTGGCAAATGAAACATTGAAGTTTAAAAAAATTTTTGAAGAATAAATGTCAGATATTTGAGACAAAAGTTTTGTGTGTTTTGTCCTCTTTAATAGGAGCTTATATATTGAAAAAATAAAAGAAAAGAAAGAGAACAAGAAAAATGAAAAGACAAAAAGCCAGTAATATGGTGCCAGGAAAAATATTTTCACACTTAGATCACTTACCAATTCTGATTTGGTAATTCAGTATTCATAGTAAATTAAAAAGTATTGAGGGTTATGTTTACTGAATATGTAAGTTTCAATGAAAGATTATGAAGAGAAATTACCCATCAAAACTCTTGCCACTCAAATCATGCTTTGGTAAATCTTTGTGGAGGAATGACAAATACATCTGAGACAATAGAAACAAAAACTTAAACTATTTCAAGTGAAAAGAAAGTTACATGTAAGATATTGATCTCTGTGATCCATGAAGACACAGTCAGGACTCTAGGGTGGAAAAGATCAAGAATTCTCAGAAACTGAACAGTAGGAGTTCCTATATCATATGATTTGTTCTGAAAAAGCAAAATTCATACCTTGGACTTCATGACCCCATTTCTCATCTACTCTTATTTATTTTAATTTTTTTATGTTTCAAGAAAAGCTATTGCTTTCTGATATGTTGCTATAATTTTATTTTATTTTTAACTTTTTTGTCCATTTCCTCTCATGGACTGTATGCTCTAGTTGAGGCAGGGAATTTTTTTTTTCTTTTTTTTTGGTTCATTATGTATCAGAATAGTCTAGGACATCCTTATGTAGGAGTTTGGTGAATAACTGTTTAATAAGTGCATAAATGAGGTATCTTCCCATATTGCACCTTTAAGTATATCTGTAACATTAACACACCAAAGTAAAGTTTGGCAAAGGAATGTAGTTATTGCTGATATTAGATCTTGGCAATGATATCTCTTTCTACATATAAAATTTTATATAATATATATATAATTATATTTTATATACTTTTATATAAAATATAATTATATGTATATACGACTTGAGCCCAAATCAAGAGTCAGAGACTTAACTTATTGAGCCATCCATTACCCTATACAGATGGCATGTATATATAAATAGAAAAAGAAAATACAGAAGACATGTATTAAAAAATTCTACCCTTTCCTTCTTTCCTGTCTTCCTCTCTACATTGACTTAGAAACATAGATAAGATTAGGAAAGAGAGACTTGAACATTAATATTAAAAATTTAAATGGCAAGATTTCATTTCTTTTGATGGCTGCATAGTATTCCAACTTGCTATTTGCCACAATGTGGATGGAATTAGAGGTTATCATGCTTAGCAAAATAAGTCAAGTGGAGAAAGACAACTATCATATGATCTCCCTGATATAAGGAAGTGGTGATGCAACATGGGGGGTTAAGGGGGGAGGAGAAGAATAAATGAAACAAATGGGATTGGGAGGGAGACAAACCATAAGTAACTCTTAATCTCACAAAACAAATTGAGGGTTGCTGGGGGTGGGGGGTTGGGAGAAGGGGGGTGGGGTTATGGACATCGGGGAGAGTATGTGCTATGGTGAGTGCTGTGAAGTATGTAAACCTGGCGATTCACAGACCTGTACCCCTGGGGATAAAAATATATTACATGTTTATAAAAAATAAAAAATTAAAAAAAATTAAATATATTTGGGGCTCATGGGTGGCTCAGTCATTTGAGTGTCTGATTCTTCATTTCAGGTCAGGTTATGATCTCATGGTCATGAGACTGAACCCTATGTAGGGTTCTTCACTTGTTGTGGAGCCTGCTTGAAATTCTTTCTCTCCCTTTGCCCTCCCTCCCACAACTCCTATGCTCTCTCTCTCTCTCTAATACACACACATATATATATATAAAATATATATAATATATATTGAAAAAAGATAGAAAGAAAGAAAGGGAAATTTTTGTTACCAGTTGACTTTTCCTAAGAGAAAATTGGAAATTAAAGAAGGTGAGAAACTTGTTTAACATCACATAGGAGATAATGAGATAATGGTGAGGCTAGGGCTCATGTCTGTTTACCCGAGATAGTTCATGTATGTAAGCCTTTAACTTGCTTCAACAACTTTCACACTTCTAGAAGACATGGGCTTAAGCAAAGCTTATGGAGAAGTAAACAGACTTTCCTCTCCTGCAGTTCACAGTGAGTTGAAGCTAACTAATTGGCCCCAAAGCATGTGTTTGCCCATGGACCAGACCATCTGAACGAGGTAACACATTGGCCATCCTTTGGGACTGGGTTGGAAGTAATGGTTTTCCTGGAGTTCCTGAGGCTGGACGCCTGCCTTAGGCATTTGTAAACTTGGGTGAGAGTTGCCATAAATATGCAGTGCTGTGGAAGGAATCAGTTACCTCATGTGATTTCCAAAAGAGCAACTCTGGGAAAAGAGGTGGCTTCAGAGGAATTTATCTCTCAGAGTGCAGGGATAAGGTTCCTTCACAAAGATTTGAGAAACTGAATTAAGAAATTTCTCTTTTTCATGAACCTCTCCCATACTCCAATCTAAACCTTCTTGTTTCTGTCTAAATTAGTGTTTTGGGGGAGGAACAATGTGATGTAGGGTCACAGGCAGAGTCCCTTTTCTGTATAAACTCTCTATATCCCATCACCTCATAAAAACATTGACAAATATCAGTGAAGTACAGTTTGCATGTTTTACTCAAGCTTCATATGATTCACCGTCTAAGTAAATTGAAGTTGAAGATACGAAAATATTTACTCTATTGGAAGTCATCTATTTCCTCATAAGCAAAGAGGTAAGTTTTTCAATTTGCCTGAGATCATTTCTTCACATTGCTTTGTCAAGACTGATCTGATTGAATCTATACTCAGAGTGTCTTCTAACAAATTAGTTCCTGGACACCATTTCCACCCATGAGGGGCTGAGGCAGTTAAGGCTTCCCAGACCTATCCTGGCCTCAGTGCAGGGCTTTCCTACTTTCAAATCATCTTTGTTTAATGTGGGGTGGGTAGAGCAAGAAATTTCAGCATGGCATTGAGGCCATCTTGGGAAAAGTTTCTATCTTGGGGAGTCCCCTGATTTGAAAAGTTTTAGGTCAGTGGTGATGCTTCTGGGCTGGGGTATAAGATAAGAGTACACATTCTATGCATTTGGGTTTTTAAGATCTTGTTAATCCTCTGCTTATGACTCACAACTGCAACTTCTGTCTGGCTTTGGGGTGAAGGATTGTGTGGTGGGTCAGGAAGAAAGAAGCCAAACTCTCCAATGAAAATTTGGGTCAAATGACACTCTCCAATATTTTTGCTCACTTCCCTCTTTTGTATGTCTTTTCTGTCTTCTCCCCTAACCCTTCTCTTCCTGGTGTCTCCTCACTCTCATTCTCCTCTCTCCTGCTCTGACTATATGCTCTCGTTGCCTTATCTTCCTCTTCACCATTATTCATTTGGATATCTAGTTTTCCATTTTCCTCACCATGCAGTTTACAGAACCAGATTTTTACAGAACTGGAAGTTAAGGCAGATGGCATCCTTTTCTGATCTTTCAGGATTTGCCTCCTCTTGCATGCAATCTGCACGATGATA
This sequence comes from Mustela nivalis, assembly GCF_964662115.1. NCBI lineage: Eukaryota > Metazoa > Chordata > Mammalia > Carnivora > Mustelidae > Mustela > Mustela nivalis. The sequence continues at coordinate 104,667,665 of NC_139028.1, forward strand.
GGGATCTGATGTTTTATATGCTGTGGAGGGTGAATGTTAGAGAGAGAAAAAGCTATCTAGTAGCATCACATTCCTATTTTAGCCTGACTGTACTATACTCACTGACACTTTCTGGATCACAGGTGAAACTCTGCATACAGAATTTACTGTACATAAAGCAAGGGGCCACACCTATCTTGCAAGAAAATGTGTAGTTCAAAATAACTAATAAAAAAGGAATATTGTTTCAATGATGTTTGAAAATTACAGAACAAGAACCATATATCATCTAGGATTGCCTTCTCCAATTGTGTGTATAATATATATTTATTAAATCTGTATATTAAATATATGTATGTATTTAATAAAGCACTTATTAATAGTAGAGATAGAGGCAGATGCCTATGAGCCTGGAAAAGCATAGGTTTGCTATTGGTACCAATACAATTTGAAATGTAAAATTTCAACAGGTAAAAAGTAAAAATTAAGATTAAGGAAAAGAAGAACCATGCTCTAGTACTGTGAAGTCCCCCCAAATCTGAGAGATAAGGCAGTCTGTAACTATGAAAAACTGATGATTGAATTCAGTGATAGAACTATGAGTGGTTGTGTTGATCTCATAAAATGTGCATATCTTATAAATGCTACTTTCTTGTCTTAATGCCCCAAATCATCTTTTTTTTCTTTTTTTTAAGAGATTTTATTTATTTATTTGATAGAGATCACAAGTAGGCAGAGAGGCCAGCAGAGAGAGAGTGGGGGGAGACAAGCAAAAATCCTGATGCAGGGCTGGATCCCAGAATCCTGGATGATGACCTGAACTGAAGGCAGAGGCTTTAACCCACTGAGGCATCCAGGTATCCCTTCTTTTTACTTATTTAAAATAAAACAAGATAAAGCTATTTCACTTGGCTTTTATGATTGTCCATTATCTACCCCTAAATTTCTCTATTACAACCTTTTAATTTAGCAAGAGTATAGTTTCTATGGAGATCTTCTCTATGTTAACCTGAAGCTATGCATGTTTCTCCCTCTATGATATTTTACTGATTCTCTCACCTAATTCCTCCTCTCTTCACAGCCAAGCCCTCCCTATCATCAGTTCCAACACATTTTAGGAATAAAAAAAAATTTTATGTTAAGATTTTATTATTTATTTATTTATTGTTTCTGAGAGAGAGAGACAGAGAGTGAGAGAGAGAATGAATGGGGGCTGGGGCAGGGGGAGAGAATATATGAGCAGATTTCTGCTAAGCATGGAGCCTGAGAGGTGGGGCTTGATCCCAAGACCTGTGAGGTCAGGACCTAAGCCAAAACTAAGAGTCAGGAACTTACCTAACTGAGTCACCCAGGTGCCCCAAGAATCTAAGGTTTCAAAACAATGTAATCATTTTTTTTTCTTTTCTAATGATGCCAGAGACCATTGGACCTGCCAATCACAGCCTATAGTTATAACATCTCTAGTTCATCATACTGCACTAGTATTATTTCAGCTAGATGACAGATTAATTTTAAGTTTTATTTAGGTATGTAATTTTATTAAGGGTTAATGGGCAATTTAATTCAGTAATCTTAAAATTTGTATTTTATTTTGGGAAAGTGAGAATAAACTTATGGCTTACTTGAATTTCAGAGAACTGTGTTGGGAACTCCAGTTTGCATACTTAAGGATAATACTTCACTTCTTTATCATTTTTGAAACTTCACTGCCCAGCCAATTGATAATCAAGGTACTTTAATTCTTTTGGAACTGAACTTCACTTGCTATTATCACATATAGTTTTATAGTAATTCTTATGTAATTAATGATCTTATCTAAAGGTGTGTTATCCTTCTGACTTGGTTGTAAAGAGGGTGAGGACATATTTATATGCCCCATTATATACATTGAAGATATAAGTATGCATATAGTATATATAAGTAACTGATTTGATTTGTTATTGATTAATTGAAGGATTATTGATTTATCAGAAAGCATTTCTCGAAACTCATACTAAAATAAATTCTAGATTATTTGACATCAATATTAAATGTACAGAAATATTGTGGACAGAATAAAAATAAATTGTGCTAATTTCCTAAATTGAAGTAATAGAAGGTAAAATTATGGCCACCCTGAAGTTGATTTAAGAAGTAATTTCTTCTTAAAGCATAATCCAAACAAGATACTCAAGAGGTCAGGAATAATAGATGCAAACTTGTGCCCAAATCAAGAAATGTGTCTTTTAAGAGAGAGTCTCCAAGTGTATAGATTTTAAAACTATAAGGGTTATTCTTTTTCAGTAATTGAGGTGCATATACATTATATGTACATCATACACATAAGTATATACTTAATAAAGTATCTATTAGGGTGTCTAATTGTCAAATGAAGAAAAAACTGCAAGACATTAAAGTAATCTGATCAAGATCATACAGCAAAGTCATTAGTTCTTGGCAACTTGGCAGAGCTAACAATTACGTGAGAACTTTGTTACCCCTGAAATTCTTGGTCCACATAAGAAGACCTTCAGTTAATGATCATGGGTGAAGCATGGACATCAGCTTTAAAACATAAAGAAAAACAAAAACAAAAAAACAAGTTTCCCAAGTGATTTCAATATATGAAAAACTGAAAGCCATTCGTTTATGTGTTGATGGAATTAGAAATGTAAAAGTGCAGTTCTGAGTCCAATTTCATCACTATTGCCAGGTCACTATTTCCCCAATTTTCTCTGCAGATGAACAGTTTCTGCCTTCACTGTAACCATGGAGTTGAATAACAGTGTGAATGAGTTCATTCTGTTTGGGCTAACACAGAATGTTCTGAAGGAGAAAGTCGTGTTTGTGGTCTTCTTGTTTCTATACCTTGCAACTCTGATGGCAAATTTACTGATTATGATGACCATAAGATACAGCCGGACACTTGGGAGCCCCATGTACTTCTTCCTTTTCTACTTATCCTTTGCTGATGCCTGTTTCTCAACAACCACTGCTCCTAGGTTGATAGTAGACTCTGTATCTGAGAAGAAAGTCATCTCCTACAATGAGTGCATGACCCAGATTTTTTCAGTTCACTTCTTTGGGTGCATGGAGATCTTGGTGCTAGTCCTCATGTCCTTAGATCGCTATGTGGCCATTTGTAAACCCCTGCGGTACACAACTATCATGAGCCACCGTGTCTGTGGTACAATGGTGAATCTGGCCTGGGTGGTATCTTTTATCCATTCTTCTGCACAGATTTTCTTGGCTTTGAAACTACCATTCTGTGGACCCAATGTTATCGATAATTATTTCTGTGATATGACACCTTTGTTGAAACTTGCATGCATGGACACTCATTTAATTAATTTACTTGTAGTTTTTAATAGTGGGGCTATCTGCATGGTAAGTTTCATAGTCCTGCTTACCTCTTATATTTTTATCTTACATTCTCTGAGTAACCAGAGTGCAGAAGGAAGAAAGAAAGCCCTCTCTACCTGCACCTCCCACATTATCGTTGTCATCTTATTCTTTGTCCCATGTATATTCACTTATAATCGTCCTGTAACTACATTTCCAGTGGACAAGATGGTGGCTGTATTTTACACTATTGGGACACCCTTGCTCAACCCTCTGATTTACACTCTGAGAAATGCAGAAGTGAAAAATGCCATGAGGAAGTTATGGTGCAACAAACTCTGACTTGAAATAGAAAAACAAACGAACAAAACAAAACGAAACAGAGGACTCCAATTTCTAACTCTGTAATAACTTAAATAAAATTGGACTGATGGAAAAGAAAAAAAAAATCATCCCAAAATGGACATCTGAATCTTCCCCCAGTAGGATTTTTGTAGACATAGGCAGAATGACCACAGAGCACAGATCCACTTCATTTTGAGTCAGCACCATAGAGTGACACACTATCAAACACAGTAGTATTTGTGAGAGATAAGTCCCCTTCACTCTTCTGCTGTCTGCAAAGCAGATTGCAAGTCAGCTTTCATTGCATCTATCGCTTTAGCTCCCTACTTTGTACATTATTTGGTTTGTGTTTCTTTTTTCCATTGTTCTGACCTGGGTTGAAAGACTGGTCCCTAATTTTGACTGACCTACTTTGTTGGCAAATCAGTTTTGACACTACTAGATCTGGATCTTATCCTTTCTGGTTCAATGATGAATATCTCCAAGTGAGTACAAGAAGTTGATGATCCCACAGGACTATAAATATCAACTAATTAAGCCTCTATTTGGTGGTTATCTTCCCTTTGTAACATCTGTAAAAACAGGCCTTTTTTTTTTTTTTTGGTCTCTTGAGCATGTCCAAGAATATAACTCATGACCTATTCAAATAGTATAATTCTAGCTATATCAAATAAATTCATTGTGTTGATCCAAAGTTTCTATGTACTTTAATATCTTTCTTCTTTGTTCATCATGTTTACTATTATTTATTCATATTCTTAGTGTCATATTAATTTGTCATAAAAGCCCATGGGCATTTCCCTAATTGTTGGTTCATGAATTGGGGACAACTGTATCCAATCTGAGAGTTATATTATAAAAACCAATGCTTCCTTGATAAGATCATACATATTAGAAAAGCAATGGCTGACAGAGAAAATAGAACTAATGTTACAATATTTCATCCAAAAAAGGAATATACAAGGGGTTGTTTCATGACTAGTTGATAAGATTGCTTATCCATGGCGTGTACATTTCTGGGATGAGAGAAATGTTTCAGGTCATGGTTTCTTGAATTCTACCTTTACTAAGCAAACTTTGCATGGTAATTTGGCTTCCTATAGAGATTTTCCTCTCTGGAGAAAAAAAAATACTGACTAGTGGCTAGAATAAGCACTTTAGTGTTTTGATTCATATTTTTCAGGTATGTCATTAGACTTACATTCTAGTTCAAGTACTGTTAATGAATGAGTCGGGACAACCATGGTCATCCCCTGTGTGAGTGGGCAGGGCAATGGTTCTGTCTCTGGGAATAAATATAATCAAGACTACTTTCCTACAAATCTGGTAACTAGAGCTTGAAGTGTGGCAGATGAACCCATCTAAATCCATTCTAAGAGGCTTTGGTTGAGTATGCCTCCTTGAGGATAAAGGTCAGATTTCAAACTCTGACAATGAAGGTTTGGAAGATTTATTTACAGTTCATCTCCTGTACTGGAAAAATCTCTCCAAGTATAAATCCTATAGGGGTACCCAGATACCTGAGTTAGTTAAGCATCTGACTCTTGGTTTCTGCTCAGGTCATTTTCTCAGGGGTTGTGAGAGCTAGCCCCTTGCAGGGCTCCATGATTGAAGATTTTCTCCTTCTGCCCTTCCCCCTACTCTCATGATCTCTCTCTCTCGCTCTCTCTCTTTCTCTCAAATAAATAAATAAATCTTAGAAAAGTACAAATCCTGTAGATGATGAGGCAGGAATTTCTTGGTTGGTAACATAAGGCATCAATAAGCTACTTGCCTTACCACATTTGCCACAAATTTAGCTTTCCCTTATTTCCCTTAATTGCTATATTTTGATATTGCTATAGAAACAGATGGGAAGAGGAGAAAAGAGGAGAAAAGAGAAGTAGTTTGAAAGTGAGATTATGAAGGAGTGAAGGCTTTTCAATTTTTAGTTTTAGGAACTTCCATTAGGTGTGTATTTGTGGAAGATCATTGATGATCAGGAAGTTTTTTTGTTTTGTCTTTTGTTTTTTTGTTTTTTTTTTTTTTTTTTTTTCTTTTTCTATAAGTTCTGTTTGGCTGAGATTTCTCTGAAAGTGCATGTATTTAGGAATCTAAAGCTCAGGGGAAAAATTTCATTTCCTAAGTTAGATTAAAAGTAAAATAAAATCCAGGGTTTTGTGACTTTAAATACTATCTCTATGCTGATGATTCACTAATTTGCATTTACACTACAGACCTCATCCTTGATTGGCAGATTTGTACACTCAAGTACTTGCTTGATACTTTCCTTTATATATCTAAAGATATCTTTATATTTAATAAATGACTTTTTTTCCCTTTCAAAAGGTGGTGGATATTATGGAGGGCACATAATGCATGGAGTACTGGGTGTGGTGCATAAACAATGAATTCTGGAACACTGAAAAGAAATTAAAAAAATAAAAATTAAAAAATAATAAGTTATTGTGCATAAAGAATGAACTCTGGAATAATGAAAAGAAATTTAAAAATAAGTTTAATATACTGGAAACCTGTGTGTGTATAAATTCACAACTTAATATAAGATATTTTTTAAATTTATAATTAGGCACTGTTCGAAAGGACAGTTATATAAACTAGACATATAGTCCCTCCAGGTGGATCTGTTTAAAATCTAATTTTTTTTTTAATCTAGTAGAGATGATTAGCCTAAAGTATTTCTGTCAGATTACAATTTTCTTTTTGATACATGTTAAATGTTCTTTTTGATTCTTTCTAGGCAACTTTACTAAATAATTTATTCTCAGAATAGGCTTGTAAAACAGTTTGAAAACACTTAGTATTCAGGTACCTGAATAGTTAGTTGGGTGACTGCCTTCAGCTCCGGACATGATCCTGGAGTCCCGGAATTAAATTCCGCATCGGGCTCCCAAGTCCATGGAGAGTGTACTTCTCTCTTGGACCTTCTCCCCTCTCATGATCTCTCTCACTATATCTCTCTCAAATAAATATTTTTTTAAAATAAAGACATAGTATTCAGTCCACTTAAACTGTACATGACTTCAACTGGAAGATCTTTTGGGGCATAATTAAGCAGTCTTGGTAAAAAAATAAAAAAAATAAAAAAAATCCTGAAACACAAGATTCCTGAAACATCTGAGCCTAGGCTGTTTCACATTTACATAAAGAAGTGTGGTTATGCTAGAATAGTGATAATTTTTAAATGTTAATTATTTTCATTTAGTTTCTTATAAGGCATAATTGATACTGTAGTGTGTGTACTCAGAAGACAGCAAAGATGATGAATTCCAGAGTAACTGTACTGAGTCGTCTTGGGTCAAATTGAGGAAAACTAGGCTGATGCGGTTTAGTGCAAGCTGTGACCCTTGGCTGGGCTCATGATGTGGTATCCACTCAGCCACTTCAACTATTTGTTGCTTTGAGGTGTCAGGGCAATTATCTATCTTTCTTTCTCTTTCTTTCTTTCTTCTTTGTTTCTTTCTTTCTTTCTTTCTTTCTTTCTTTCTTTCTTTCTTTCTTTCTTTTTTCTTTCAAGACTTTATTTATTTATTTGACAGAGGGAGACACAGCAAGTGAGGGAACACAAGAAGAGGGAGTGGAAGAGGGAGAAATGGGCTTCCCGTGGAGCAGGGAGCCTGATGTGGGGCTCGATTCTGGACCCTGGGATCATGATCTGAGCTGAAATCAGGTGCTTAATGACTGAGCCACCCAGGCACTCTGGGCAATTACCTTTCTTTAGTGTTGTGTGAATTACATATTTACATTCATGGTGAAAATTCACATTTCATTACTGCTGGGTTTTGCTATCAAATCTGTTGAAATTCCTTCACGAGACAGTCATGTTGGGAAAGCTTTCCTGGGAGCAGGTGTTCATAGGAACATCAGTTTGAGCTCAGAGGTGGTGTATTGTTGATTCTTTAAATTTTGAAGAGCAGCAGACAACAGTATCCTCTCATCACTCCATGTGTGTCCAACATAGGCAATATAGGCAACATCTGCGTATGGCTGTAGCATGCCTTCATCAGTCCACTTCTTTTCTTTTCTTTCTTTTCTTTTCTTTTTGCTTTCTTTTCTTTTTTCCCTTTCTTTTCTCTTCTTTCTTTCTTTTTTTTTTTAAGATTTTATTTATTTATTTGAGGGAGAGAGAGCACATAAAAAGGGGAAGTGGAATAAGGAGAAGCAGTCTCCCTGCTGATCAGGAAGCTTAAATCAGGGCTCAATCCCAGGACTCATGACCAGAATGAAAGGCAAATGCTTAACTAACTAAGCTATCCATGTGCCCCCACTCCTTCCTTCCTTCCTTTCTTTCTTTCTTTCTTTCTTTCTTTCTTTCTTTCTTTCTTTCTTTCTTTTCTTTTTTTTTTAAGGTTTTATTTATTTATGTGGGAGAGAGGTGGAGAGTGAGCACAAGCAGAGGGGGAAGGGCAGAGAAAGGGGGTAGGTAGACTCCTCCCTGAGCAGGGCTTGAAGCACAGAGGATGTAAGAGCTGTGAGATGGTTCCAGCATATTCTGTACAATCAGTCTGTTAGAGGTATCACAATGGTAAAAATCATGTCTGCCAGAATCCCAGCAACAGTGGAGTTCACTGGGAAATAAGGCCCATGCCATCTGTGAATAGTACTAAACTTGTAGTAGGCATGGTGTTACAGGGGAAGAGGTGCAGGGATGGCCCCTTATTTCCCTTCCAGGTCCTAAACTCCCGGTGTCTCCAGGACCCCTCCTCAGGAACCACCACCAGGCTGAGCACCCCCACTGGCCTCATCCCAGCCTGGGAGACCAGCAGTGACTGATTGTTGTTGCAATCAAACACCTGTGGCCTTCCCCAGAAAATTCCATCGTTCTAGCTTCCCAGGCCAAAAACATGGAAGTCCAGAAAAATTGATAATATGTCAGTCCACTCCAAAAATGTTAGAAAAACATTTGTTTACCTTCAAAATATATCAGAATATGATCACTTTTACCACCAAGTCTCCTTCTATCTTGTTATGATCTGCCATAATCTCTCACTTAATTCACTTAAATCATAGTCACAAACTCAGAATTGTTCTTCCCTCCACTCTTGCTCCGTTAAGTCTATTTTCAGCACAGCTCACTTATCTGCTTGAAATCCTTGAGTGATTCAATTTTGCTCAGAAAAAAGGACCAAATTCTTACAATGATTTGAACTTCTATTGCCCCTTTGGCTTCTTCTGGCACTTCATACTTGTTCCCTTAGCTGCAGACATACTGGCTTCATTTCTTGCAATTTCTTGGACATCAGGCAGACTTCCCCTACTTAATATATGGGTGTGTGTCCAATAGTGTCATCTACTTATGACATTATTCTAATCTCTCCTCATTGAGGCCTTCCTTATGCTTATTTAATATTAAATTCTTATTAGCATGCCTGATCTTTGTATTCTTTCTTGACTTTTTTTTTTTTTTAAGTTTTTTCTTCTTTTTTCCTTTCAGAGAGGTAGTGGGGTTGGGCAAAGGGAGAGAGATAGAGAAAAATCTTAAGTAGGCTCCATGCCCCTTGTTGTTTCTGTATATTGTCTCTATTCCTTTCCAGTCTATGTTACTTCTGGGCTCTTTCTTCACACAAAGGATCCCCTTTAATATTTCTTGAAGGGCTGGTTTAGTGTCACAAATTCTTTTAGTTTCTGTTTGTCTTGAAAGCTCTTTATCTCTCCTTCTATTTTCTTCTCCTTCTATGACAGCCTTGTTGGACAAAATATTATTTGTTGCATAGATTTTCATTTAGCACCCTGAATATATCATGCCAGTCCTTTCTGGCCTGCCAGGTATCTGTGGATAGGTCTGCTGCCAGTCTATTAAGTTTCTACCCATGTAAAGAACTCCTGTCCTGAGCTGATTTCAGGACTTTTGATTTGTCTCTGAAATTTGCAAACTTTACTTCTATATAGCGAGGTGTTGACCTATTTTTATTGATTTTGAGGGGGTTCTCTTTCTCTTCTGGACTTGAATGTTTGTTTCCTTCCCCATATTAGGAACGTCCTAACATATACCATGCTCCTAAATACCTAGTGCCCCTCTTTTACTTTCCTCTTCTTCTGGGATCCCAACTATTCTAATATTGTTTTGCTTTATGGCATCACTTTTCTCTAGAAAATTTCCCTTATGATTCAGTAGTTGTTTATCCCTCTTTTTCTCAGTTTCTTATTATCACTTTGTCTTTTATATCACTGATTCTCTCTTCTGCTTCATTTATACTGGCAGCTAGAGATGCCATTTTTTAATTGCATCTCATTAATAGACTTTTTTTATTTTGACCTGACTAGACTTTAGTTCTTTTTTTCTCCATAAAGGGATAATCTAGTGTCTTCTCTCTTTTTTTTTAAGCTCAGCTAATATCTTTTTTTAAGATTTTATTTTTATTTGACAGAGACAAAGGCAATGAGAGAGGGAATACAAGCAGAGGGAGTGGGAAAGGGAGAAGCAGGCTTCCTGCTGAGAAGGGAGCCCAATGTGGGGCTCAATTCCAGGGCCCTAGGATCATGACCTGAGCCAAAAGCAGACACTTAATGACTGGGCCACCCAGGAATCCCCCAGCTAGTATATTTGTAATCATTATTCTGAACCCTACTTCCAACATCCTACTTATGTCCATACTGATCTGGTTACTGTGTCATTATTCCCTCTTGTTCTCTTGGGTGAGTTCTTCCATTTTGTCATTCTGTCCAGAGAAGAATTGTTGAATCAAAGAACAAAATACTAACATAACCTAGATACTAAAATACTAAATAACCATAGGTTACTAACATAACCTATGCTATAACATAGCATAACCTCAGAAAAAAATGTACACTAAACTAATCAGAAGAGACAGAAATTGGAAATGAAAGAGAGAGAGAGAAACAGAAAGAGGAGGAAAAGAGAAAAAAATAGAATTAAATAGTTGAACAGAACAAAGCAATACACTAGATCCTGGGTGTATTTTCATTTGTTTGTTAGAAGAAACTATATCCCCAAATTGTCTAGAAAGAAAAATTTACATATATACAAAAATAAAATTAAATACAAGGAAATGATAAAGTGTACCTAAGGAAAGGAACATTGGAAAATACTTTAAAAAAAAAGTTCTGATAAAACAAGAAATTAGTTGAAAAGGAAAAAAAAAATCAAAAGAATAAAGAATCATGAGAAAATTCCACAAATCTCATATACATTTTCCCATAGCACAGGGTTTTTTAAGTTCTTGTTGAACAATAAACTTGATGTTAGCTGGATATTCCTGCTGGTCTTCTGGGGGGAGGTCATGTTATGCTGAGTCTCAGGTGTCTTTGTCTAGGGTGGAATTGCACCGACTTTGCCAGGGGGTTTGGCTCAGTTTAAGTGACACCAGATTGCTCTATGTGGGTTTTGTTCCATGAAAGCTTTCCCCACTGCTATGGAAGATGAGAATGAAAATGGCATCAGCCTGATCTCCTTCTCTGGAGAGGAAAATTCTTGCTTTTCGCCCTTTAGATAGCCCTCAGAGAAGAGGACTCAGTAATTCTGGTCTTCCTGGTTTCAGTCCACATTCTGTGTTCACCTAGTCTGTGACCAAGAATTTCTATCTCAGGCACACAACACCATTTCTAGTGTCCAAAGATTATGGACTTTTGCAGGAGGCACCAGTGCTGTTGCTACCAGGGAGGGGGGAGGGGAAATCTCTCCATGGTTCTCCCACTTGCTGGGCCCCTGACAGGAGACTGGACACCAGAATGTGCTGCAGTTTGCAGTTTATGGCAACACTGAGCAGAAAGCTGGGGCCTGGATTAATTGTTTGCCACTACCTGGGAACTTTGCAACAGTAAAGCTTCCCCATTCTTTTTGTGACCCTGGTGATCCTGAGACCACAGTGTCCCACCTGGAATTCTGCCCCACTTCATCCCCTGAGCACCTTTCAGGAAAAAATTCTAAAGGTTTTAATTTTGTGCTCTGTTGCTTTTACCATTGTCTAGCACCCAGCTTCCTGAGGCTCCCTCTTCCCAGGGTTATCTTCCCATAGATTGCCTTGGATTTATGTCTCTGCAGCTCCTACCCTGAAACACGCTGTCACTTTTTCATTTGTAGAATTGTAACAGTTCTTTTCTCGGGTGTCTGGGTGATTTTGCAGGTGTTCAGAATGATTTGGTAGCTATCTAGTTTATTTCCAGGGACTAGATGAAATTAGGGTCCCCTACTCCTCCACCATCTTAACTCTTTCTCCAGTCTGCAGCTTTATAGACGTGGTCAGAGTAGTCTTCATGGAGGACATAACATTTGAATAGATAGTTGAAAAAGGGGAGTATGTCACCCATGTGGATATATATGGCAGAAATGTGTTGGAGGGTTTGAATCCAGTGAGATGGGAAAACAAAGAATATTAGATGAGGTCAGAGAGGGGTTGGTGAGTCCAGATCATGCAGATCCTTGTCGGTTACATTTAATGACTTCATTTTTGATGAAAACAACAGTGGGGTACCGCTGGATAACATTGATCAGAAGAGAGATAAGACTTGGTGCAGGGCATCAAAGTGGATAATGGGTGAAACAGGTGAAAGGTTTGAGAATACACCAGTCATGGCAAGCACTGAGTAATCTATACAATTGTTCAATAAAAAAATAAGGTGCATTTTATTGTACTTAAACTATAACAACTTCATTTTAAAATAGAATAAAATGTAAAAGAATTTCCATTTCCACTTTCTTTACCTTCTTTCCTTACTTACTGACTTAATGACTTCAGAATATTTTAGAATATAGTTTCCACTGTAATAATTTATATTTATAGTACTATTAAGATGGATAATAATTATTACATCTACAGCAATATTTTCTAGAATAGGAAGCAGAGAGAAGTTAAGAAACTTGCCTAAAGTCACAGAGACATAAATCATGAAACTAGAATTGAATGTTGTCCCCTTCATTGAAACATACTAGGGCTAAGAGCTTTGTGTTTATTTAGAAAAGACTGCACATAAAGAGCATGGTCTTTGGGACCTTTTAATAGTCTATACTTCAGAGTGATTTTAAAGGTGTTCTTTTCCCTCAGAGCATGGACGTGAGTGGAACAGTTGGTAACTGAAATGAGCAGGGTCCCTTTGGGAGACTAAGAGGAGAAAAGGACTCTGAGGACATAATCTCCCTGTTGACAGGTTTGTCCAGGATTCCTTGGCACCACGGTTCGCTGTGATTCTGCACTGCTTGAGCTAAGTAGTTTATAGAGCAAATCCTTTAGGGTTGGGTGGGAGGGACAGAGTCCTTATCCCTCCAGAGACTGGGTATTTGTGAACCTCTCTGAAGTCTCTATAACTATCTGATGGAGGAAGAAGAAATGTTTCATCCATGTGTTCTGCCAGGAAATTGTTCTGGGGTAATATAGTTGGCTTTAGAGATGTTTCTATCATAGAATAGTGGGGATATTTCCTTTTTATGCTATAAAGTTCTAAAAGTAGCAGTAGCAAACTTTCTGCTGATATTACAGACCCTTCAGAGAAGTTTGACTCAAGCCTTCTAGGAAAGACTGGCTACTGTGAAGTATCTTCTCTCCCCAAAGATCCTGCAGTGGAAAGCTGAGTAGATGTACTTGAGGTACAGTTTACATGTTGTAAACACACTGCACATGATTCATCTTCAAAATAAATCAGAATTGCAAGAGCAAAAACTATGAGCTCTCCAACAGACCTCATCTCTTTCTGTATAAGAAATAAGAAATAAGGTAAGTTTTCAAGCCCAACTAAAGTATGTTTTTTTTCTTGCCTTTCATTAGGGACTGGGTATTTCTGGCCATTGCCATTATTTTGTCCTGTCTCCTGAAAAGCATGAAGTTCCAGAAATACATTTCTCTCAGTGATGAGAAGATTATGATGTGTCAGGGTTCCCAGCTTCCAGTGGCCTCTGCTTGATGTAGCACTGTCTCTGGAGTGATTCTTATTGAATTGAGTCCATTGAAGGGCCAGAGGTATAGTCTCCTCTGTTGGTGGATTTCTTATTTGCAATGTTGAAGGTATACTGACCACATGCATTTGGCATGCAGAGATACTGTTGATACCATGAGTCTATGATACAATGATCTTGGTTGTTCTGATATCAATGATACTGTTGACTGCCCAAACCCACTGTCACCTACGAATTATATTCTTTCTGGTTTTGGAGTAAAGAATGATATATGGAGAGGACAAATGAGAAGCAAACTCTCTAGCAAAGTCCTAAGAAGAAGCACTCCTTAGCAAGATTCTTTGCCCAGCCTTGCACTGGGGCTTTATATTTAAATATAAATATAAATATAAATATAAATATAAATTATGGTCTATTTTTTTGACATATCCCGAATTTTCCATCCATTTGATAGTCAAGACATGTACTTGACATTCCAATGGTTTTCTTCCTTACCTATTTATGGTTTCTGCCTTTATACTGACTCCTCCATTATGGTTTTAGTCTGATGATTTGCAGGGCATTGGAGGGTGGAGTGTATAAGAGGGATAAGTTGCCATGGAGTTGCCATGGAGCACAAAAGCTACAGATATGATACTTGTTTTTTTGTTTTTTGTTTTTGTTTTTTTTTTTTTACTGCTCTCTGCTAAACTGCCTGTCAGCTTAGCCTCAATTGCACAAAATAGAGCAGTGTCAACTTGTCTTACGAGATATAAAGTCAAATGAACAATTATATGAAAGCAAAAGGAAATAAGGCTATAATTAAGGGCTGCATGATTCATTACACACATACACACACACATACATTTTACCAGTGGAAGGTCCTTAGTAAGAAAGTGGTTTGGGAAAACACGGAAAGCTTTATGAAGAGACTGTATCAGAAGCTGGTACTCTGCGCAGTGTAACGAAGGAGAGTGGAGGTTGTTTCAGAGGAGATCATTTAAGCACTAAGAAATATTGAAAATTTGGTGAATGAAATGGTGTGGGCATATTTACAGGGGACAACAAGTTTCAGGTGTGGCTGGAGTATACATGCCCAGAGGCACTGGGAGGAAAAGTGATAAGGAAGATGGTGGCACAGTGTTTGAGGGCCTCGGAAGTCATGGTGAATGTTTTAGCCATTGCAATTGAAAATCACAGAAGCTATTTATCATATTTTTGATCCATCATATTTTATAAATGATTACTTTTCCTTTTCAAGCTATAGGAAGGAGGTAAAAAGAGAGAGAGAGGAGAGAAGGAGGAGAAAAGGGAATATCTAACATTGTGTCTTTTCTTTCTGTTTAGAAACTTAGAAAACCCACTTCATGAATTCTAGAATTGGCCATTTATAATACTCACGTTTATGAAATACCAACCTGCTTTTGTGGTGTTTATGATCTAATGTTGCTCACAATGAAAACTCGCATAGATTTCTCAGTGTGTTCTTTTTTTTTTTTCTTACACAAAACAATGTAAGACATTTTATTTAGAATTTAACAAATACTAGACATTGTGTGAAAATAATTATTATTTTCTGTGTTTTGGGAATCTGAGATGACCCTGCTTTTAGGGCAGCGAAAACACTCTGTATGATATTATAATGATGGATGTATGTCACTAACATTTTTCCAATTCCACAGAATGTACCACACCAAGAGTGATCCCTGGGGTAAACACTGGCCTCTGGGTGGTGGTGATGTGTCATGGTTAAATGATCAGTTGTGACAAATGTGCCATTTTGGTGGGAGATGCTGATAATGGCAGGGGGTGATATCTGTGTGGGGGCAGGGACTATATAAGGACTCTGTACCTTCTTAGGCTTTGCAGTGAATCTAACACTGCTTTAAAAAGAAGAGTTTTGACAGCAATAACAATAAAAAAAGAAAAAAGCAACAACAGAATGGTCTTATTAACACTGAGGGCTCCTGTGGGTGTTTGCTACCCATCCGGCCCCAGCGACAGCTGAGAGTAAGCATTTCTGATCCTTCACTATGAGGGGATGTGACAATTCTGAAGCCACCACAGATTCATTTTGTTGGGAATATAGCAAATGCACTTATATGGTTTCCCCTGAGTTTCTCAGTTCAGGGGATACAAAGATGGATGTCTTCAGTGCAACTCATATATCTTGAAGGATGTAGGTACTTCATTACAGATAAGCTCAAAGTCCAATGGGACTACATTTAGGACAAAAAAAAAAAGATGACTAAATTTTCTTTTATTTTTTTAAAATATTTTATTTATTTATTTGACACAGAGAGAGAGAGATCACAAGTAGGCAGAGCAGCAGGCAGAGACAGAGGGGAAGCAGGCTCCCTGCTGAGCAGAGAGCCAGATGTGGGGCTGGAGCCCAGGATCCTGAGATCATGACCTGAGCTGAAGGCAGAAGCTTTAACCCACTGAGCCACCCAGGCACCTTGACTAAATTTTATTAAACAACTTAATGATTTTACAGGGGACTTGAGTGACTCAAGAGGTTAAGTGGCTGGCTTTTGGTCGGGTTTTAAACTCAGGTTCCTGGAATCCAGCCCTGTGTGGGACTTCCTCCTTTCTGCCTGTTGCTCCTTCTACTTGAGCTCTCTCTCTCTTTCTCTGTGTGTCAAATAAATAAATCAAATATTTGAAAAAAATATGAGTAATTTTGTTCTTAGGTACTGAATAAATCTTAATAAAATCAGCTCCCATATTTGTATGTCTCCAAATTTTATATTTAACCTCAAAAGTATATTCAAACTTCATAACCTGGCTTTCATGGCCTTTGGCTGGAGGAAAACCTGATTTTCCAAGTTCTTCCACAATGACTTTAGAATATGTCTAGAGGTTTATATTGACCTCTTTGGCTTATCATCTCTACTAATACTTAGATTTGATTTTTTTCATCTCAAATACTCTCTCCCTCTGTTTTTCATATCATACCTTTGGATCACAAACTCTTTACAACTAAGGGCCTATTTTATTTCTACTTACTTCTCATCATGGACCCCACATAATGAAGCTGTTATATGCCTTTTCTCTGTTTTTTTTTTTTTTTTTTTTAATTTCTTCAAGGCATTTGGAGACATCATTATGAGGTTCTTATCACCATAAGCCAATTGGCATGATCAACAGTAACGATATTATTTCAGCCAGCCAGCAAAGGAAATTTGTGTGTAAAACTGTTGTGCAGCTCTATTGCAGGTAAATGAACAAGGTAGATTAACAACTTTGCAAGTCAATATCAATAATCATAATGGAGAATTGATATGAATAATCATAGTTCAAGTAACCATTTCAGTTGCAGGGAGTACAGACCTGCATCTCCCATGCTTTGTGCACACTGAATTATTTAGCCTCCACAGAAACCCTACAGAGTAGGTTATTTCACTCTTAATGTTTGCAGGTGAAGAAAGCGAAACACAGAGATATCAAGGGACTTGTTAAACGTTGCACCATAGTGGACAGTTGGGTGGGGTATGAATCTAGGCTGTCTAGCTTCAGTCATCATGCACTAGGTGCTAACAGAGGAGCCCACCTACCTCTCTGCTCTTCTTTACAATACCTGCATCTCAGGGAATCTGGTTTAGAACCTGTCTTCTTCAGTTAAAGTTTACATAATTATGAATTTTTTACTACCAATCTATCCTTTGGGAATTTGTACTCTTCTAAAGCAGATGGTTTGTATTTTTCTAATACCAATCACAAAGTGCCTTACATAATGAATAATTCCATCTACATTGATTTTAAAACTCATATTAGAGAATTTCAATCAGGTGAGCATTTTATCCATTCTTTACAATAACTTCATTGTGATATAATTGTGATTCAATATTTAAATAAAATTTAATTATAAAATTATGAGAGAAAAACATAGATAGTACATTTTTAAAATGTGTTGAAAAGAGACTGAATTGAAATGGAGAAATTGACAACTTGGACTATATGAAAAAAAAGAAAATCAGAAAATCAGAAAATCAGAAAAGGTAAAACTTTAATAGTAAAAGAGGCAGAGCCTGGGACTTACATAGTACTTACTTATTATGCAACTATTATGCAATATTATGTAATTAAGTTCTTACATATGCACGACTCCAAATATCTTACTTATTACTTACTTCTTATGAGCCAGATTTTTTTTTCTCATTTTATCTGAAAAGGTACCATGATCATGTTTAAAATTGCTTTTTCAAGGCAGTTAATATTGGAGGTGGTATTTGAACTCAAGGCATCTATTCTAGCAACTCTGTTCTTGGCCAAGAATGTAATTATTTTCCTAGATTAATACCTATTCCAGATAAAATATCAAGATTGCAAAATATAAACTGACAAAAGGTAAAAGATTCTCAGAATAGCAGTATTTTTGTACAAAATATAGTAAAAATATAAAACGTGGTTTGCGATAAGTATATGCACTTAATAAAATAAAATTTTTCCAAAATCTTAACCAAGTGCTAAAATAAGATAATGTCACAAAGTAATAGTTCTGTTTGTCTGGATGTTCATCAGCTATTCTACAAAATCATCAACCTTGAAATATTGGCCATACTTGTATATAGAAAACAGTTGTAGAGATACACATGCAAGGATACTGATAGAATGTTTCTAAAAGGGCACATCAAAAAGCAAAAGGGGTTATATCTGTAGAGTAGGATGATAGACTCAATAATTTGGAGACATATTTTAATTTTCTTCTCTTATTCTTCTGTATACTTGGAAGAATTAATGATAGTCATGAATTATTCTGCAATTTAAAAATGGCTAATAAATAGACACAAAATACTGAAAAACATTTTAGTAATTATCAATAGCAATGATAATTTCTAGAGTGTGGGATAATATCATGTTTTCATATATCAATTATTTGAAATTGTTACTTGTGAGAGTATAAATTGGCAGTAGTATCAATATCCCAATGGACAAAGAGTCAAATAAATGTCACTTAGAAAAGTTAACACAATGTCACATAATTAAATAAACAAACTATGGGGAGTATAGTAATATGAGAAGAACTGTATAATAATTTCAAATCAAAATCAGAACAGAAAATGATATACGATTTCAATGAGAAACTACATATGCTAAGAGCAAGAACATGAAATAGAAAAATCAGAGAGTACTAGATTAGAATTATGAAATATTTTTCAAATGAAATTTCTAAAAGAATTACCCTGGGGAATTCAGGGTAAAAAGAAACAGATAGAAGTCAAAACACTAGATTAGATGATAAACTATATTAGATTATAGGCATTGTTAGGAATTTTATACCATATTGAATTCATATGCAGAGATTCTCCATGTTCTTGAGTTCAGTTTAAAAGTATAGTAAAGAGGGTAAATGGGAGTTTTCTTCAGTTTTGACAACCTTAAAGTTTTACAGACATTTTTACATAACAACCATCATGAAGTTGACATTGAACACAAGAGATGTAAGCAAAAGATTCTCAAAATAGATTTTTGTAAAGCATGTTTCATCCAAGATACTGACAGGGTCAGAGATGAAGGAGTCAAGAACCCACACATGAGGGAACTGAATTGAAAATATTTTCTTCAGGAAGGATTCTACAACAATATCAGTACTTAATTATATTGGAATGGTGTTTTTCATATTTCAAAGCATGTAAATAAAAAAAAGAAAAAAACATAATGCATGAACTATATGTGTGTATATGTCATGTAATTTTGTTTTAACCATGGGGAAACTTAGCATAAGGTAGGACCAGTATTTGACTCCGTTTTTCATATGAAAGATACATTTCAAGGCATTTAAGTAGCTTGGTCAAGAAAAGTACAAGTTCTTCCATGTTCAATCTTGGTAGGAATCAAAATTAAAAAAAAAATAAATTTTATTCTTCAAATGCAAAGGTTTTGTTGCAATGCAGTTAGTTTCTGAATCTATAGATGGATCTGGGAAAGGCTTGGACTTCTCCAGATTTACAGAAATTTATAAAGGATTAAAGGCAGTTGGAGGTAACATAACATGGAACAAAAAGAAGGAATTCCTTGGTCAGCCCACTAGTCTTCCCATGATGTCGCGTCTTTTCTTCTTTTTGCAGATTAAACCCTTGTCAAGTGAACCTTACCTGCAGCCACTAGTATGGTGATGAATAGCAGTGTGACTGAATTCATTCTGTTTGGGTTGACACAGGATGCAGGAAAGCAGAAAGCAATATTTGCGGTCTTCTTGATGTTTTACCTTGCCACACTGTTGGGGAACTTTCTCATTGTAGTGACTATTAAAACAAGCAGGACCCTTGGTAGTCCTATGTACTTCTTCCTATTCTATCTGTCCTTTGCTGATGCCTGCTTCTCTACAACCACAGCCCCCAGATTGATTGTGGATGCCATTTCTCAGAAAAAGACCATTTCCTACAATGAGTGCATGACTCAGGTCTTTGCAGCCCACTTCTTTGGGTGCATGGAAATCTTTGTGCTCATCCTCATGGCTTTTGATCGCTATGTAGCCATTTGTAAGCCCTTGCGATACACAACCATCATGAGCCGCCAAGTCTGCTGTGTACTGGTGATTCTGAGCTGGGTGGGATCCTGTATCCACTCTTCAGCACAACTTTTCCTGGTTTTGAGATTGCCTTTCTGTGGCCCCAATGTGATTGACCACTATTTCTGTGACTTGCAGCCCTTGTTGAAACTTGCTTGCATGGACACTTATGCAATAAACTTGTTAGTTGTTTCCAACAGTGGAGCCATATGCATGGTGAGTTTCATAATTCTACTTATCTCCTACGTTGTCATCTTGTACTCTCTGAGAAACCACAGTGCAGAAGGAAGGCGAAAAGCTCTTTCCACCTGCACCTCCCATTTTATTGTGGTTGTCCTATTTTTTGGTCCATGCATATTCATATACACACGCCCAGCAACCACGTTTCCAATAGACAAGATGGTGGCTGTGTTTTACACAATTGGGACACCCTTGCTCAACCCTCTGATCTATACACTGAGGAATGCGGAAGTGAAAAATGCCATGAAAAAGTTATGGTGTAGCTAAGTATGATTCTGTTGATACATGATATTCAGGGATTCTATTGTATATTTCTTTAACTTGGTATTTTCCTAGCTTGGTTTTGGTTCTTGGACAGGAAAGATAAAATATTCCCCCTGTGGAAAAAAGAAATAATAAATTTAAATTACACTAATATTTTGTATATTTAATTATGTTAATATTAATAAATATTAACACATATATACTTATATTCTGTTATTATGAGAGTACTGCATGAGATAAGGATTACCTATAGTCCAGAACCATCTTGAGAAACCTATGAGGGCCCTTAGTTGAATGCTATTGATAACGGGTCATATTCACACAATGAGTTAGCTTCCTATACAAATTTGTTTTCAGAAAACAAAGTACTGACTAGTGAAAGAATGGTCGTATGTGTGCACATACCAATTCTTTTTCCATATTTTATTCTACTGTTTCTGAATGTGGTCATAAGAGCTAATCCATATGGAACTGGAATTTAGAGAGTGGAAGTTGCCATCTTGAGAATGTGGGATTTGGAGAAGGTATTCTGAGAAAATTCTGCTCTGGAATCTTTACCTGAGCTTTCCTCACTGGGGAATCTACATGGATGGACTCTCAAACTCCAGTCAAAGCTAGAAATCTCAGTGAAAACCTGGACTGCCACTGGAGAACCTCTAAACATTCCGTGAAGGGTGAGAGAAAAAGAATCTCATACTTGGCAATGATTGGCGAATCGGCCATCAGCTGCCTTCTGGTCGGATCCTTCCCATTACTCTTCACAAGGGAGAAGGGAGATGCAGTGCATGTGTTTGGCAGCAGAAATATGCAGAAGAGAGGATAAAGGGTACAAAGGATACTAGAAAATCATGCACAGTGAAGACCAAGAAAAAATAAAAGGAAAGTGGGGACTTTATCCAAGCTGGAGAAAGCACCATTGGCTTCTTGTTTTTTGAGAATCACTTGTGGGTATATGAACATTTGAAGGGGGAAAAAATGAAGTTTCAGAGTATCTCTTTATTATTGACCTAGTGTAGCTTTGTTTTCTTGGCTGCCACATTTGTTTGGGTATCAGGAAAAAACACATTTTTTTTTTTCTTAGTTCTTAATAGTTTCTGCAAAGTAAAAATTCAGATTCCTTGGGAAAACCCAGGATTAGAAAATATGTTTCTTCACTTTTCAAGTTTGGTCTTTTGGTTTTATATATATAAGAATGTTTTAAAAATTATATTTTTGGTTTTAAAGATAACCTACTTGATATGTGTGATATACACCTACCACTACAACTACATCATAATCTCATAATTGAACATTATCATGTGATGCTCTTTCAGTAGTTGAGCTTATAATTCCCATCCAGTTAATGTCAGTATTACTTTACTTGATAGAGGCTAATGATAAAAGAATACAATGAACTTCACAAGTATGTGAATAATTTCTGCCAATGGAAGACAAAATGTTATCCTGTGCCACCAAAGATTCCCAGAATTTCACATAGTAAGGGGTAGCAAAATAAATATTTAAGTCTCAAAAAGGATGTTGGTCAGCGAATAACTGAGGATATTTGAGAAACATTGATTTACACTCACATAAAATATCCATTGTTAAGGACAAAAGTTTGTGTAATTAAACCTTATCTGTAAATGGAGAAGGCTTCCGAAGTAAATTGGATGGAGATTGACTTTAGAAAGTAGTCATGAAGAAAGGGGAAAAGGAATCACTCCATGTATTGGAATAGAAAAAAAAAAAAGGAAAAGAAGTCTTAAATTAATCATTGATGGGTCAAGGAAAAAATTATAAAATGACTTTCTCAAAGATGCAAGGGAACTCTCATAAAATGTTTCTGTGATTTCAGTGATGAAGGGAGCTAATTATTTTAGCTCCCCTCATCTCTATGTTCAGGTTGAGGCTTGTTGTACAGACAAGTAAGTATCTCAGGATCCAGGACAGAATCATCACCAGGGTGTTAGAGACAACAAGGATAGTGTTAGGGCAATTTTCCTGTGAGTTACTTCAAATAGCTAGACAACGGTGGGGTTCTGTTGGACCTTCGCAGGTAACAGCCAGTTACAAAGGTTCTGTAGGGTTCTACAGAGATCTGTCACCCTATCTTTCCTTCAGCCCATGATTCAGAAAGAGAGGATCCCAAGGTAGAATGATGGTGTTTGAGCAAAGTAGAATTCAGTTAAGGAATTTAGTAATGTTTTATGCCCTAAATGTCCTTTGAACCTCTAGGCTGTGCTGCAGTATAAAAAATACCTAAAGGGCACCTGGCTGACTCAGTGGGTTAAAACCTCTGCCTTCTGCTCAGGTCATGATCCCAGGATCCTGGGAGCAAACCCTGCATTGGGCTTTCTGCTCAGCAGGGTGCGTGCTTCCTCCTCTCTCTTTCTGCCTGCCTCTGCCTACTTATGATCTCTTCCTGTCAAATAAATAAATAGGGTGCCTGAGTGGCTCAGTGGGTTAAGCCGCTGCCTTTGGCTCAGGTCATGATCTCAGGGTCCTGGGATCGAGTCCCACATCAGGCTCTCTGCTCAGCAGGGAGCCTGCTTCCTTCTCTCTCTCTCTGCCTGCCTCTCTGCCTACTTGTGATCTCTGCCTGTCAAATAAATAAATAAAATCTTTAAAAAATAAATAAATAAATAAAAAAAATATTTTTTAAAAAAACACTAAAATAAATAAATAAATAAATTTCGATGAGGAAAGGTTTTTTTTTTAAATACCAGAAATTCCAGCAAAGTTCCTGAGATTGTATTTTTTATGGGTGAAGCACCTCACCCTGAAACAATGACTTTTGTAAAACAACATCAAAAGATTTCTTGGTCTTCCAAACCTGGATTGTGTCCTTACTCTTGAAACATAGGTGGAAACACCAATTACAGTTTGTGATTTGACCATGGGAGGGGGTTGGAATCTATTTCAAAGAGAAGGAATTGATAGCCAACAGGCAGAGAGCAAACCCAAAGCATCTACACCAGATTTTGATTCCTATGCTTTGCCCATTTTCACAACTGCTTCTTCAGGTACCCATGGCATCATGTTGGAGGCCACTGCACGGTTGGAGTCAAGGACAAAACCAGGCCCTGACTTGTGTCTCCTTCAAAGTCCGGACACCTTGACAGGTTAAGGACGGGAAAGTTGAGTGCACTGAGAAAGGGTCTGTGTTATGTGTTGTGCACTCACCTACGTGACTTCCCACACACTCTCCCTACCATAGGGAACAATGTGGCCAGGGTCCTGAGTTCTTAGTTAGTCCTTGTTGTTCTGTACCTCTCATAACCCACTCCCTGGTTGATTGTCTTGCTCATGGCTTTAGCCGAAACTACCTGGTATCAAGAGGCTTGCTTGTAGTTAATGTAAACTTGTTATAGAAACTTGTGGTCATCTGGCTATGTACTAATGTATTGCTCCTATTCTGGTCTGCCTTATAAATGATTGTAAAACTTGGAATAAAATTGGCACTGTTGGACAACATCTTCAGTGTCCCTCCTGACCCCATCTCTTTGTCTCTTAATTTCTTTTCACCATCCTCTTAGCCCTCACAGTTTTCCTGGTTGATTCGTCACTCTGGCCGCGACAGCATCAGATTCTCCCATGGTGGCCTCTTGTCCATATGGTTACATTGTGCAAATTAGAGAAGTGTGCTTTGTCCTCAAGACACTTTACTTCCAGATAGCAGAAAATTGTCATGATACATTTACTCCTCTACAAGACCTTTCACTGCCATCTCTCAAAGCACTGCTATAGCCCAGGGATGAATACCACCTGGTCATGGTGGATAATCTTTTTAATGTGCTGTTGGATCCTATTTGCTAGGATCTTGTTGAGAATCTTAGCATCCATATTCATCAGTGATATTGGTCTGAAATTCTCCTTTTTGGTAGGGTCTTTGCCTGGTTTGGGGATCAGGATAATGCTGGCTTCATAGAAAGAGTCAGGAAGTTTTCCTTCTGCTTCAATTTTTTGAAACAGCTTCAGGAGAATAGGTGTTATTTCTTCTTTGAAAGTTTGGTAGAATTCCCCAGGGAATCCATCAGGTCCTGGGCTCTTGTTTTTGGGAGCATTTTGATCACTGATTCAATCTCGTTACTAGATATAGGTCTATTCAGGTTGTCGATTTCTTCCTGGTTCAATTTTGGGAGATTATAGTTTTCCTGGAATGCAACCATTTCATCTAGGTTGCTAAGCTTATTGGCATATAACTATTGATAATAACTTCTGATGATTGTTTCTACTTACTTGGTGTTAGTTGTGATCTCTCCCTTTTCATTCATAATTTTATGAATTTGGGCTTTCTCTCTTTTCTTTTGGATTAGTGTGGCCAATGGTTTATCAACTTATTGATTCTTTCAAAAAAACAGCTTCTAGTTTCATTGATACATTCTACTGTATCTCTGGTTTCTACCTCATTGATATCAGCTCTAATCTTGATGATTTCCCTTCTTATGTGTGGAGTTGGTTTGATTTGTTGTTGATTCTCCAGTTCTTTAAGGTGTAGAGACAGCTGCTGTATTCTGGATTTTTCAATTTTTTTGAGGGAGGCTTGGATGGCTATGTATTTCCTCCTTAGGACCGCCTTTGCTATATCCCATAGGTTTTGGACCAAAGCGGCTTCATTCTCATTGGTTTCCATGAATTGTTTCAGTTATTCTTTGATTTCCTGGTTGATCCAAGCATTCTTAAGCAGGGTGGACTTCAGCTTCCAGGTGTTTGAGTTCCTTCTGAACTTTTCCTTGTGATGGAGCTCCAGTTTCAAAGCATTGTGATCTGAGAATATGCATGGAATAATCTCAGTCTTTTGGTATGGGTTGAGTCCTTATTTGTGACCCAGTATGTGGTCTATTCTGGAGAAGGTTCCGTGTGCACTTGAGAAGAATGAGTATTCTGTTGTTTTAGGGTGGAATGTTCTGTATATATCTATGAGGTCCATCTGGTCCAATGTGTCATTCAATGCTCTTGTTTCTTTATTGATTTTCTGCTTCAATGATCTATTTCTTTTTTTTTTTTTAATTTTATTTATTTGACAGATCACAAGTAGGCAGAGAGGCAGGCAGAGAGAGAGGAGGAAGCATGATCCCTGGGATCATGACCTGAGCAGAAGGCAGAGGCTTTAACCCACTGAGCCAACCAGGCGCCCCGATCTGTCTATTTCTGAGAGAGGCGTGTTAAGATCTCCTACGATTAGTGTATTCATATCAATATGACTCTTTATCTTGATTAACCATTTTCTTAAGTAATTGGCTGCTCCCATATTGAGAGCATAGATATTTATAATTGTTAGATCATCTTGGTGGATAGTCCCTTTAAGGATTATCTAGTGTCCTTCTATATCTCTGACTACAGTCTTTAGTTTAAAATCTAATTTATCTGATATGAGAATTGCTACCCCAGCCTTCTTTTGAGGCCCATTGGCATGAAAGATGCTTCTCCATCCCTTCACTTTCAGTCTGGTTGTATCTTTAGGTTCAAAATGGGTCTCTTGTATACAACATATGGATGGGTCCTGTGGTTTTATCCAATCTGCAACCCTGTGCCATTTTATGTGTGCATTTAGGCCATTCACATTGAAAGTGATTATTGATAGATATATTTTTATTGACATTGAGTTACCTTTGAAGTCTTTTTTTTCTGTAGATTGTCTCTATATTTCTGTTCAATGCTATTCTTTTTTTAAATTAATTTATTTATTTTCAGAAAAACAGTATTCATTATTTTTTCACCACACCCAGTGCCCCATGCAATCCGTGCCCCCTATAATACCCACCACTTGATACCCCAACCTCCCACCCCCCCTGCCACTTCAAACCCCTCAGATTATTTTTCAGAGTTCATAGTCTCTCATTATTCAACTCCCCTTCCAATTTACCCCAACTCCCTTCTCCTCTCTAACACCCCTTGTCCTCCATGATATTTGTTATGCTCCACAAATAAGTGAAACCATATGATAAATGACTCTCTCTGCTTGACTTATTTCACTCAACATAATCTCTTCCAGTACCGTCCATGTTGCTACAAAAGTTGGGTATTCGTCCTTTCTGATGGAGGCATAATACTCCATAGTGTATATGGACCACATCTTCCTTATCCATTCGTCCCTTGGAGGGCATCTTGGTTCTTTCCATAGTTTGGCGACCATGGCCATTGCTGCTATAAACATTGGGGTACAGATGGCCCTTCTTTTCACGACATCTGTATCCTTGGGGTAAATACCCAGGAGTTCAATTGCAGGGTCATAGGGATGCTCTATTTTTAATTTCTTGAGGAATCTCCACACTGTTCTCCAAAGAGGCTGCACCAACTTGTATTCCCACCAACAGTGTAAGAGGTTTCCCCTTTCTTCACATCCTCTCCAACACATGTTGTTTCCTGTTTTGTTAATTTTGGCCATTCTAAATGGTGTAAGGTGATATCTCAATGTGGTTTTAATTTGAAACTCCCTGAGGGCTAATGATAATGAACATTTTTTCATGTGTCTGATGGCCATTTGTATGTCTTGATTGGAGAAGTGTCTGTTCATATCTTCTGCGCATTTTTTGATGTGTTTGCCTGTTTCGTGTGTGTTGAGTTTGAGGAGTTCATTATAGATCCTGGATATCAACCTTTTGTCTGTACTGTCATTTGCAAATATCTTCTCCCATTCCATGGGTTGCCTCTTTGTTTTTTTGACTGTTGCCTTTCCTGTGCAGAAGCTTTTGATTTTGATGAAGTCCCAAAAGTTTATTTTCTCTTTTGTTTCCTTTGCCTTTGGAGACATATCTTGGAAGAAGTTGCTGTGGCTGATATCGAAGAGTTTACTGCTTATGTTCTCCTCTAGGATTCTGATGGATTCCTGTTTCACATTGAGGTCTTTTTTCCATTTTGAGTTTATTTTTGTGTACGGTGTAAAAGAATGATCCAGTTTCATTCTTCTACATGTAGCTGCCCAGTTTTCCCAGCACCATTTATTGAAGAGACTGTCATTTTTCCACTGTATATTTTTTCCTGTTTTGTCGAAGATTAATTGACCATAGAGTTGAGGGCACATATCTGGGCTCTCTACTCTGTTCCACTGGTCTATGTGTCTGTTTTTATGCCAGTACCATGCTCTCTTGGTGATCAAAGCTTGGTAATAAAGCTTGAAACCAGGTAACGTGATGCCCCCAGCTTTATTTTTGTTTTTCAACATTTCCTTAGCAATTCAGGGTCTCTTCTGATTCCATACAAATTTTTGGATTATTTGCTCCAGATCTTTGAAGAATACCAGTGGGATTTTGATCGGAATGACATTAAAAGTATAGATTGCTCTAGGCAGTATAGACATTTTAACAATGTTTATTCTTCCAATCCAAGAGCATGGAATGGTCTTCCATCTTTTTGTGTCTTCTTCAATTTCTTTCATGAGTGTTCTGTAATTCATCAAGTACAGATCCTTTACCTCTTGGTTCGGTTTATTCCCAGGTATCTTATGGTTCTTGGTGCTATAGTAAATGGAATCGATTCTCTAATTTCCCTTTCTGTATTTTCATTGTTAGTGTATAAGAAAGCTATTATTAGGATTTTTCCTCTTTTATAGAGCCCCCCTTAATATTTCCTGCAGTTTCAGCTTGGTGGTTGCATAATCTTTTAAGCCTTGCTGGTCTTGGAAACTCTTTATCTCTCCATCTATTTTGAATGTTAGTCTTGCTGGATAAAGTATTCTTGGCTGCATGTTCTTCTCATTCAGTGCCCTGAATATATCTTGCCAGCCTTTTTTGGCTTGCCAGGTCTCTGTGGACTGGTCTGCTGTTATTCTGATGGGCTTTCCTCTGTAAATAAGGAGCCTCTTTGCCCTAGCGACTTTCAAGAGATTATACCTACAATTATATTTCCTCAATTTGACTATCAGGTGTCGTGACATTTTTTTTGGAATGTATAATCTTGGGTGGAGACCTTTCGGCCTCTAGTACATGAATGCTGGTTCCATTCGTGAGATTAGGAAAATTTTCATGAAGGACTTGTTTCACTATATCTTCTAGACTTCTTTCTTTCTCCTCCCCTTCAGGGATTTCAATAATTCCAAAGCACTGCTATAATAAATATATAAATCTTGGATATCCACATGTCAATGGTGAATCCTTAGATGTGGACCCCTTTGCATGCAAGGGTGTGGCAGCCTTGGATGTCCCCATTAGACGGAATTAATTCTTAATCATGCATTCTATACTATGACATGGAAGATTCTGTCCTTAGGTGATGTTGTCCAAAACACTTTCGAATAACGTTTACTTTTATCTCTCCTTACATCAATGTCAAGTCCCTCAGCAAAATCTATTGTATCTACTTTCATAATATACTGACCTCTACCCCTACCATCACAGTCCAAATCACCATCATTTTTTGGTTAAATGGTAGCAATAACCTTCTAACAAATCTGCTTCTACTCTTGCTCCTTTATGAACCATTCTCTGGACAGAAGCCAGAATTGTCCTCTTACAATGATCTTCAAGGTCCTGTAAGATATGTCATCAACCACTCTTTATTCATTCCAATACTGTTAAGCTAGCCTCCTTTGATCAGTGGTACCAACCATGCTCTCTCCTCAAGGACTTTTCAATTGATGGTTTCTCTATCTGGAAACTTCTTTCCTTGGATATCTTTGTGGGTCTTTCCACATTCATTAAAGTTTGGCTTTTGCCATCCCTTCTCAAAGAATTCTTCTCTGATTACCTTACAGAAAATAATCCTACTCAGGGACCATGTATCATTTACCCTGCTTTATTGTTCTCCTAGCAGGTATTATAATTTGACATAATGTATAATTCCTTTTCTATTTGCTATTTTCTGTCTCTACTTACTAGAATATAAGCTTTAGGAAAGTAGAGACTTTATCTGCTTTTTTTTTTTTTTTTCCACAGTGTTAGTTATATAGTAGACTATAAGTATTTTGAGGTGAACTTATAAGTGAATGGCTAAATAAGCCATAAAATTACATTGCATTAAATAATCCTCCCCTACATCACACACACACACAGAAAGGCACACACACTCAAACACCAGGACCAGATTGATAAATCTTGTTTGGCAGGTTGGTTTCATTGTGGTTGAAAAGGATACTCATATTAGCTAAATCTGGCTGGGATTAGAATTGGGAATCTAATAAGAAAAAAAAATTCAATAACATATTTGGTTTCTATTTGACTTTAAAGAAACTTTTTAAAATTTCTTACAAATTGATTAAGCAGAAACAAACCTCCAACAAAATAAAACAGAAAAACCCATGGTGAAAGTACACAGAGGACAAGAATATCTGGATCTTTAGAAGTCTTCTCTTTATCTTATTTAGTTTACCTCTCCAAAATATAATGCTCTCTTGTCTTACCCAAAGGCAAAATAATTTTTAAAAATGTGAAACCATAACTCTCAAAAAATATAAAATGAACACATGACAAACGTTTTATTTAGTTCATTCATTACTCAGGAAACTGGTAAGATTATACTCAGCCTAAAGGAAACTTCAAAATACCATCTTTGCATTATTCAATCAGGAATGTGTAATTAATTTACAAATAAATGTTAAACTGGCTTGATCCCTAATGGTCAGGGAAATCAATCAAAAAAAAAAAAAAACCAGCATATACATTTCTATGGACCAGAATTGTTAGCATTATTATCAGTTTTATAAACTTAAATAGTTGGAAAATAGCTCAAGACAAATAAAGGCATAAATTCCATAGAATCATCTAATCCCAAAGAGAGTGCCATAGATGACACATAGGCTTCAACTGAAGATGTCCAGTAATCTTAATGTTACATTTATTTCTTAACAATATTTTTTCCTGACAAAAGTTAATTTTATTTAGTAGCTCTACATCAAAAGATGTATAGGTGTTTTATAAATATAAGCTGCCAGTTATGGGTCATGGGGAAGAATAATAGTGCATAGGGAATAGAGTCCATAATGTTTTGATAGCCTTATATGGTAACAGTTGGTATCTACATTTGCAGTGAGTGTAGCATAGAGGTTCAGATCACTATGCTGTGTACCTGAAGCTAATGTAACATTGGGTGTCAACTATATTTCAATATAAAATGAAACAAAATTCAAAACAAAAAAAAAATTTATAAGGAGAGAGAACTATTTCCTCATGTATTTTTATTTTTCTACAAGGAAAGAATACAAATTTTCTGTATCCATTGGAGTCTTGAAACAGCATACTTAAAATGAGAGATTTAGAAGAGTTTAATTATGTCTACTTACCAGCATGTAGGTAGGGATACAGGAAACCAATAAGGGATGGTGGAGCCATTACCGCTGTTAGCCTTGAGAGAAGAAAGAGAAGGAGTGATCACAGGAAACCAGAAATTTCATCCCAAAGTGTTCTGGCTCATTTGTCACCCACTGGCTGACAGACTATAGGAGGGAACCAGGATAGTAAAGGCCCTGATATCCTTTTCTTCCCACCTGTTGCGTTCAGCTGGTACCACATGTTGGCCAGAAGTAAGAGAGATCTTGTGGAAGGGGACCAGAGAAAACAGCCACCCAGGATGTACACATTGAGAATAGATCTGAAGGGGTAGGAAGAATACATCTCGTACCTGTTCCAACAGTGTATTCCACTTTTTCTCCCATGTAAGAGAGTAAACACTTTCATTTGGGGAGTTAGGAATAAAAAGAGAACACATGAAAAGTAAGTAAGGAGTCTTCCAACTGATTTATTTATATAGCACTTGTTGAACACCACTATCGGTCAGACACTGACTGAACCAAGTACTGGGGATAAAGAGGCAAACAGGACAGATACAGATCTACTATGCAACTTATTTGAATAGTTTTAAATGAGGAAAAAAGGGCATTGAAGAAGACACAAAAAGATGGAATACCATTCCATGTTCATGGACTGGAAAAAAATATTGTTAAAATGTATATACTGCCTAGAGCAAGCTATACTTTCAATGCCATTCCAATCAAAATTCTACTGGCATTTTTCAAAGAGCTGGAGCAAGCACTCCTAAATTTTGTATGGAATCAGAAGAGACCCTGAATTGCTAAGGAAATGTTGGAAAAGAAAAAAATGGGGGCATCACGTTGCCTGATATCAAGCTTTACTACAAAGCTATAATCACCAAGAGAGCATGGTACTGGCAAAAAAAAAAAAAAAAACAGGCACATAGATCAGTGGAACAGAGAGGAGAGCCGAGATATGGACCCTCAACTCTATGGCCAAATAATATTCAACAGAGCAGGAAAAAATATACAGTGGAAAAATGACAGTCTCTTCAATAAATGGTGCTAGGAAAATTAGACAGCTATATGTAGAAGAATGAAACTCGACCATTGTCTTACACCATACACAAAGATAAATTCAAAATGCATAAAAGACCTCAACATAAGGCAGGAATCCATCAGAATTCTAGAGGAGGTCATAGGCAGTAACCTCTTCGATATCAGCCACAGGAACTTCTTTCAAGTTATGTAACCAAATACAAAGAAAACAAAAGCAAAAATGAATTTTTTGGATTTCATCAAGATCAAAATCTTCTGCACAGCACAGGGAATAGTCAACAAAACAAAGAGTCAACCCACAGAATGGAAGAAGATATTCACAAATGACAGTACAGACAAAAGGCTGATATCCAGGATCCATAAAGAACTTCTCAAACTCAACACACACACAACATCCAATCATGTAAAAAAAAAAAAAAAAATGGGCAGAAGACATGAACAGACACTTCTCCAATGAAGACATACAAATGGCTAACAAACACATGAAAAAAAAATGTTCATCATCACTAGCCATCAGGGAGATAGAAATCAAAACTACATTGAGTGCAATTGCAGGGTGTGGTGAAAAAATAATACATAGTGTTTTTCTGAAAATAAATAAATTAATTTAAAAACAAAGAAATAAAAAAAAGAAATTAAAAAAAACCACATTGAGATACCACCTTACACCACTCAGAATGGCCAATATTAACAAGATAGTAAACATGTGTTGGAGAGGAGGTGGAGAAAGGGGAACCTTTCTCCACCTTTCACTGTTGGTGGGAATGCAAGTTGGTATAGCCACTTCAGAAAACAGTGTGGAAACTCCTTAAGAATTTAAAAATAGAGCTTCTCTATGACTCTGCAATTGCACTATTGGGTATTTACCCCAAAACTACAGATGTAGTAAAACAAAGGGTCATCAGTACTCCAATATTCATAGAAGCAATGGCCACAGTCGTCAAACTGTGGAAAGAACCAAGATGCCCTTCAACAGACGAATGGATAAGGAAGATGTGGTCCATATACACTATGGAGTATTATGCCTCCATCAGAAAGGATGAATACCCAACTTTTGTAGCAACATGGACGGGATTTTCTAGGATTTCCTTAAAGCATATTAATCCCTTCATATTTCCAGGTATGACCATGTTCCAGAATGATGAAGCAGAATTTTCCATGTGTCTCAAGCAGCAAATATTGGGACAGAAAGCAAGAGGATGTACTAGGAAAAAGAAGTGTAGTTAGAGGTATCAGGATGGAGGTGTTGTCAGGATATACTGTTAGCAACTGGTTGCTGTATCAGTGGCTGGAGAAAAAAAAATAGGTCAAAGGGTATGAGACACAGTGTAAAAATTGTTCAACACACTTAGTGATTACTAATTAAAAATAATATTCTTTTGTAGATTTTCTATCACAAAATGCTATGCTTATATCAGCCTATACTAAGTAGAGAACCCAAACAATGTGACTGAATTCATTCTTTTTTTTTGAAATTTAATTTTACTTTTTCAGTGATCCAAGATTCATTTTTTATGTACCACACCCAGTGTTCCATGAATAGCGCCCTCCTTAAAACCCACCACCAGGCTCACCTAACCCCATACCACCCCCTACCCCCTCCCTTCCAGTACCCTCAGTTTGTTTCTCAGAGTCCACAGTCTTCCATGGTTTTGTCTCCTCCTCCAATTTACCCCAACTGACTTCTCCTCTCCAACTCCCAATGCCTCTGTGTTATTCCTTATGCTGTACAAGTAAGTGAAACCATATGATAATTGACTGTCTCTGCTTGATTTATTTCACTCAGCATAATCTCCTCCAGTTCCATCCATGTTGATACAAAAGTTGGGTATTCATCCTTTCTGATGGAGGTGCAATACTCCATTGTTTATATGGACCATGTCTTCTTTATCCATTCATCTGGTGAAGGGCATCTTGGCTTTTTCCATAGTTTGGTGATTGTGGCCATTGCTGCTTTGAACATTGGGTACATATGACCCTTCTTTTCACTACATCAGTATCCTTGCGGTAAATACCCAGTAGTCCAATTGCCCAGTTGTAGGGTAGCTCTACTTTTAATTTCTTAAGGAATTTCCACACTGATTTCCAAAGTGACTGCACCAACTTGTATTCCCACCAAGAGTGTAAGAGGGTTCCCTTTCTCCATATCCTCTCCAAAACTGTTCTTTCTTGTCTTATTAATTTTGGCCATTCTAACTGGTGGTACCTCAATGTGGTTTTGATTTGAATTTCCATGACAGCTAATGATGATGAACATTTTTTCATGTGTCTATTATCCATTTGCATGTTTTCTTTGGAGAAGTGTCTGTTCATGACTTTTGTCCATTTTTTGACATGATTATCTGTTTTGTGTGTGTTGAGTTTGAGGAGTTCTTTGTAGATCTTGTATATCAACTCTTGGGCATTACAGATAGCCCAGAGTTGCAGAAAATGCTCTCTACTGTGTTCCTAACCATGTATGTGTCCACAGATTTGGGAAACTTACTCATTGCGGTAACCGTGATCACAAGTCAGATCACCTATGTATTTTTTCCTTATTTCCTTATACCCATGGATGCCATGTACTCTTTTATCATTGCCCCCAAAGATGATTGTGGACCCTCTCTCCAAGAGCACTACCATCTCATTAGAAGGCTGCCTGACTCCACTATTTGCAGAGCATTTCTTTGGTGGTGTGGGGATCATCCTTCTCATCATGATGGCCTATGACTGCTATGTGGCCATCTGTAAGCCCCTGCACTACACCACCATCATGAGCTCTCACATATGCTGTCTGTTGCTTGGAGGGGCCTTGGTGGGAGGAGCTCTCCACTCAGTAATACAGCTTCTCTTCATGTATCAAATACCCTCCTGTGGTCCCAATGTCATTGATCACTTTATGTGTGATTTGTTTCCTTAGTTGAAACTGGCCTGCATGGACACCCACACGCTGTGTCCCTTAGTCATCCTTAAGAGTGGGGTAATATGTGTGACCATTTTCCTTATCCTCATCACTTCCTATGTGGTCATCCTCTGCTCCCTGAGTTCTTACAGCTCTGGAGGGTGGTGCAAAACCCTCTCCACCTGTGGCTCCCACCTCACTGTGGTCATCTTGTTCTTTATGCTATACATTTTTCTGTGTGTGCGGCCTGTGGCCACTTACCCCAAAAACAAGGTAATGGCTGTGTCCTTTATCATTGTTGCACCCATATTAAATCCATTTATCTATATCCTGAAGGATGCTGAAGTAAAAATATTTCATGAGGGAACTGGTAAAATGAGGGACCTTTGGCATCATTGGGTTACATGCTAAGGACAGATCTTCCCTACAAGGACAATGAAGTCCCACCAGTCCCATTTATTCCAAGCCATTGAGCACACAGCAGCCAAAGGCATCTTTTAAGTGTACAAATCAGGTTAAGATATTATAATCAAGTTATTTCCTACCTCTCTAGTACGTATTGTGCTCCATTCCTTTTTTAATTTTAATTAATTAATTAATTGATTAATTTGACAGGCAGAGAGGCAGGGAGAGAGGGAAAGAGAGAGAGAGGAAGAAGCAGGGTCCCTGCTGAGCAGAGAGCTGGTTGCGGGGCTCGATCCCAGGACCCTGGGATCATGACCTGAGCTGAAGGCAGAGCCTTTAACCCGCTGAACCGCCCAGGCACCCCTCCATTCCTTTTTTTATAATATGCTGGCCACTCTTTTACCTTTCCTTTTTTTTTCCCCCCCTTAACTATTTATTTATTTATTTATTTATTTATTTATTTATTTGACTTTTTTTTTTTTAATAATTCAAATCTGGTTGTCAATGATTCAGGTACTGGTTCAGTGCTTTTGTTTGTTCTTACTCTGCTTGCTGCTGGACTTCTCTTTCTCAGAGCTGCTGCTTGGCTGGCTAATCTCATTCTTTTTTCTTTCTACTTTAACCGTCTTGAGGTGAAGCTTCCACCTCTTTAAACAAGTCTCTCCTGATGTCTTTTCCTGGTCATTCCCCTTAGTTACTCTCTGCCTCTTCACTCCTGAATTCATTTTACATGTCTTCATCTTGCCTCATGTCAAAAAGAAGAAAAAGCCCGTGGCAGCATAAGTAATTTATTGTTAGTAAAAAATTTAGGATTGTAATTTTTTTCTGTTTTAATTATTAATTAAAGAACTGGAAGGATAATAATGATATTCCTAACCTTAAATATTTGTAATCTGTTTGGGAATTTTCCTAGTGTCAAAAGTAGGTCCAAAACTCCATCTTCTATTACATAGGTAAAAACTATTCTCAACATTTGTGCTGAAGTTCTTACCTGTCAGTTCAATTTCATAAATTTTTTCTCTTATTTGTTCTATGGGATCCCCAAGTTAATTCACAATATATAGCCTTACTCATTAAACATATTACTTAGGGATTCAATGCTTGAGTTCTTGACACTAACATCTGAAACAAATTTTGATCTTACTACTTTTTTTTTTTTTTTGAGATCAAGGTTTTTAAATTTATTTTATTTATTTATTTTATTAACATAGAATGTATTATTCATTTCAGGGATACAAGTCTGTGATTCATCAGTCTTACACAATTCACATCACTCACCATAGCATATACCTTCCCCAGTGTCCATCACCCAGCCAGCCCATCTCTCCCACTCCCCTCCCCTCCAGCAACCCTCAGTTGTTTCCTGAGATTAAGAGTCTCCTAAGGTTTGTCTCCCTCTCTGGCCTTGTCCTCTTCCACTTTTCCTTCCCTTGCCCCATGATCCTCTGTCTTATCTCTCAAATTCCTCTTATCATTGAGAACATTTGACAATTATCTTTCTTTAATTGACTTCTTTCACTTAGCACAAAATGATCTTACTACCTTTTTATAGGACTTGCTGTTACTAATATTAGCTTATAAATTGTATGATTATCTCTATATTAGAATTTAAAAATTCAATACTATCCATGACACAAAGGCATAGCAAAATAAAGTAAAATGCTGCCTTAGTTTGTAAAAGAATATCTGCCTAAAAAGTTATTTCAAGCATCAGATTTATGGAGAAACATTAGATGAACTTGCTTCCTATCTCACTGAGAAAAATTAAACCATCAGAAGAACATTTCCATAGCCATGACTATTAATCTACCAGCATCTGCTCAAATATATACCACCTTCCTACCTTCTCCAATAAACACACTACCTTGCTCCTATCCAAAGGCAACCAATCTCTTTATAATATAATTTCTGAGTCCCACTTCCTTATCACTTACATGAATACATCTCTTATTTAATCTATGTTTCCCTTACTAATGGATCATTTGCTTCAGCAAAGAAGCAGTCTGTCATTTCTCTTATTTTTTTTTCATTTATTTTATTTTTAAAATGAAATTTTCCCTTGATCTTATTTCCTTTATTAGCCACCATTTTCTATGATGAATTAATAATACCCTTCCACCAGAATGACAAAGTGTATCTTCATTGAAATTGATGAACTGATTCTAAAATTTGTATGCATGTGTAGCTATGTTTAAACAGCCTTGGCAATAAAACCAGTGTGAGCAACATAGAGCTAGGGGACAGGATCTTCTACATAACAGAACATACCATAAAGATCTGCATTGTCAACATTTTGCTGTAGGCCTGTTAATAAAGAACTTTAAAGAGGGAAGAAATGGCCCAGAGATTAAGCCATCTATCTTTGGAAAGGTGGTATAAATTTTGTAAATTAATAAATGATGAAGGCAGAATTTTAAATCTGAGGGAAGAATGGTTTGTTGAATTAATTCTGGGAGAGCAAATTACTATTTATCTGCCTCTACTCGATACCCCCATTTCATACATTTCTTTGTGCCTATCTCTGTCTCTGTCCTCTCTCATTTTTGATTTATAAAGTTGTTTTTTTTAAACTTCAACTAATATTTGCACAAATATTTATCAAATATTATATTGTTATATTATCTGTCTCATCCCATCTTCACACTATTATTTCAGTGTTATACCACTCATTTCCTCTAATAGAATCAAATAATTAGTGATGAAGAAAACAGAGCATGGGATAAAGTAGAAGATGCCAAGTGTGGTTGAAGTAGGGTCCAAAGTTCCAGGATTAATTGCTGGAGTCCTGCTGTTGAGTCATGTGTTTAGAAGATTATCTTCTCTAGGAATGTGGACTGGGTCAGATGGTTCTTCTGGTCAGGGAAACTCTAAAATTTCAGTTAAAAGAAAATAATGCTTGTTCCTTAGTACCACAGTTGAATAACACTTGTCCCTTAATACCACAGGTAGATAACACCTGTCCCTCAATACCACAGGTGAAGGTAATTCTGCATATTCACATTTCTGATGAATCACCTCAATTCTGCTTCTTTTTTATCAGATGTGAATAGACATAAAAACAGGTAGGATACAAGAGTAGAACAACAGTCTCCTGCATATAGACCCTCTCCAAAGGGACATCGTGAGCTAAGTCTATGTTTCCCTCAAGCTTCAATCCCAGAGCTACCTAGATTCAGAGTAAGCAGACCTGCCATCCCTTCCCTTTAAAAAAAATGGAAAAGAGAAAAATTCCTTTAATCTTTAAAAATTGTGTGCTTTAGTTTTAAAGTGATGACATATATAGCTTAAGCACCGAGGAATAAAAAAGTAGATTTTAAATTAGTCTATACATTGTTGCACATTATTCATAAAATGCGTTAATCTTTAACAAGCACCTGTTGCTACTCCACTCCCAACACATTACAGGTCCTTGTGTATTGATGTACTTCATCCCAGGACTCAGCTCTTGTATTGGTAAGCACATGGACATTTTGCCTTAATGCTGCACAGAGATATTGTATTCTATCCCAATGCACAGTTTTCTATTCTTAAATATGAAGGGAATGGAAAGTGTCTTTAAATAGAAACCCAGGAGAATTTGGAAAAAAAGAAAAAAAAAGTAGAAACTTTAATTGGTTGGAGACATAAAAGATTTGCAAATACTTGATCAAATCAAACCACAGGAAACTGTCTTGAAAAATCATACTGATGGGAAATTGCCAAACCCTGAGGAGAACTGAGAAACAATTCTACAGGGTCATGTCCTCTCAGGGATAATTCTTTAAATTGCAATTGGAAATCAAGGAGGAAACTTATGCTTCTTTACTTTTTTCCTGGAGACCATGTTGAAGATTGATAAGTAGTGGGGAGCATTCTCTACCTTGTCAGCCAGAGTTACTCTTTCTCTCCCTCTTACATGTACATGTAAGACTTGGAAACACACTTCAAGTTTAGGGTAGCCTTTGAAGGGCTTTTCTGTGCAGTATAGGAGATTGCCATCACCAGAATTTTCAAGAAACTGACAAATGGTAAGATTTATAATGCACATTTTGCATTTTCAGGGAGGATTTTAAAGTGTAATGTAGTACTTTAAAAAAATGCTGTTGTTGTTCAACTACTAAGTTTAATGCAAGCATGAGTCTATCACTTAGCTGTGTACCTTGAGCAAGCTACATAACTTTTTCGCTGTGAATCTTCATTTTTAATCTAGATTATATATGAAAAGTCTCAAAGGATTTGGAAACAAAGTAATTTATGTGGCATTCACAGGACAGCACTTGACACAATAATATGTGCTCAATAATTAGCCGCTCTTAAAATGCAAACATTTTTTAGAGGGTTAGCAGTAC
Source organism: Mustela nivalis (assembly GCF_964662115.1). Lineage (NCBI taxonomy): Eukaryota > Metazoa > Chordata > Mammalia > Carnivora > Mustelidae > Mustela > Mustela nivalis. The sequence continues at coordinate 104,706,989 of NC_139028.1, forward strand.
CCAATACAGGGGTACCTAGGGGGCTCAGTGGATTAAAGACTCTTCCTTCAGCTCAGGTCATGATTTCAGGGTCCTGGGATCAAGCCCCATATTGAGCTGTCTGCTCTGTAGGGAGCTTGCTTCCTCCTCTCTCCGCCTGTCTCTCTGCCTACTTGTGATCTCTGTCAAGTAAATAAATAAATAAAATCTTAAAAAAAAAATGAGTACCTAATGCATTACAACTAATAAAATTAGAACTTATATAGTTTTTCATCTTCAAGTTAAATCCAAATGATGATGAAATGCAGCATGTACCTATTTTGGTCCTAGTCATGTAATCTTATTTTTTTTTATTCTTTCTGATTATATTCTCATATATCATTCATCTTCTAATGCCTTCCTTATCCTGATATTTTAGGTTAAGAGGTGCATTTTTTTGAGTCTGCAAGAAATACTGAAGCATCATCAGACAAATTTAAGTGCTGTTTACTATTTGCAGAGTTATATATAATACAGAACTCTATAGTCCCACAACAAATCCCTAACAAATAGCACAGGGAAGGACATTAAGAGTTAAGGACATTAAGAGTTAAGGACATTAAGCAAGTATCTTATTGAAATCATAGAGCAGAGGTTTCTGATTTTAAATATGTCCACTTATTTTTATCTAAGTGCACTTGATGCCAGAAATAACATTACATTTCTGTCTCAGAATTTTTCAAGAATATTTAAGTGGCTGAATCTCTGCACTGCTTTGGTACTAGTTGTTGGGGTTTGTCTCTCTTAAAGTGAGATGAATCTCTAAGACAACAGAAAAAAGAATGCTCAAGCATTCCTCAGGAAGACACAGGTGAGAACAGAGAAAGCTTTTTATTTTTTTTTTTCAAATTCCAGACACAGTAAGAGTATAAAATAGTAAAAATATAAAACATTTAATGGAATCAGCAGAGCAATATTGATAAAAGAGAAAAGGAATCCAGATTGTAAGGAATAGAAGATGCTTCATTAGAACAATAAAGAATAAATTTTTTTTTATTGCTGAAGAAAATAATGATCCCAAATCAGAAATAGAATGGATTGTAGGATTTTAGGGAGAATCATTAAGAATGGAGTTTCAATCTACTCTTTTAATTTGTACTAGCTATATTTTTTAAATATTTTGAAATATAATTGCAAAATTCTACTCATAATGGTGATCTTACTATTAATTCCTCAAGTATTTTCTGTTTTTTGTTTTTGTTGTTGTTGTTGTTGTTGTTGTTTTTATTTTTGTAATGTCCTCCTCCACAGAACTAATGTGTATAAGCAAGATGTCAGAGAGAGAATTCAGGAGAGAAATCATAAAGTAAATACATAGGCTTGAAAAAATTCTCAGTGACAATATAGAATCTCTAAGGGCAAAAATGAGATCTAATTTGGCCAGACTAAAAAATGCTATGAATGGGGCGCCTGGGTGGCTCAGTGGGTTAAGCCGCTGCCTTAGGCTCAGGTCATGATCTCAGAGTCCTGGGATCGAGTCCCACATCGGGCTCCCTGCTCAGCGGAGAGCCTGCTTCCCTCTCTCTCTCTCTCTGCCTGCCTCTCCATCTACTTGTGATTTCTCTCTGTCAAATAAATAAATAAAATCTTTAAAAAAAAATGCTATGAATGAGTTGCATTCTAAACTGGATACTCTAACAGCCTGGGTAAATGAAACAGAAAAAGAATCCATGATCTAGAAGATAAGCTGAGGGAAAAGAAGGAAGTTGAGTAAAACAGAGAGAGGCATCTAGAAGCACATAAAGAAAGGGTTGGAGAGATTAATGAAGACATTAAACATTCCAATGTCAAAATTCTTGGGATTCTCATATAGTTTTTAAAATATATTTGAAAGTTGAAACAGGAATTTCTATTATTTTCAGAATGATTGATGCAAGAATTAGTTTTGTGCCAAAATGAATGGGAAGGAAATAGTGGGCAAAGCGGTGAGTGGGGAGGCAAAATTCCCCAGGTCACAGCCCAGGAGATGGTCCACAGTTCCGTTTACAGCCATGAGGGTCCTTGAACAATCTCTGGTGCACCTCCAGTGTACTGAAGAGTACAGCTATTGAAAAGGATAGATCTTTGAATCTTTGGGAAAGTTTGGGCCATGGTACATCTATTTATGAAAAGCTTATAATAGTTTAACATTTTTAGTTTAAGAAGCTATGTTATGCTATTATGTTAGTTCCACCTACACAAATTAATTATACTGAACATTTGATAAAATGATTCTCAAGCCCCCTCTCCTTTTTTCTGAACAGCTAAGTTGATGGAAAATGATGGTGCTGTGGATTCAAAGATTTTTTAGGGATGTCTGGGTGATCCATTGGTTTAATTATCTGACTGTTGCTTTCAGCTAAGGTGGTTGATCTCAGTGTCTTGAGATCATGCTCTGCCTCTGACACTGCATTCAACAGAGTCTGCTTCAGATTCTCTCTCCCTCTCCCTCTGCCCCTCCTGCTCATACTCTCTCTCTAAAATAAATAAATCATCCTAAAAATGTAAGCTTGATTTTTTAATTTTAAATTCATGCAGTTCTTTTTTATTACTAAATAATTTAAATTTTGCTTTATTCACTCACTTCCTTTTTATCTTATATTCTATTTTAAAAAAATTTTATTTTTAAATTTATTTTCAGTGTTCCACAATTCATTGTTTATGCCATTCTGTCTAGATACTTTTTGAAATCTTCACATGTTGATTTTAAGGTTATTTTAACACGACTCTATAAATGGGCAGAGTTACTATACATTTGTTGCTTTTCTCATTTTACATATTATAAAAATCCTTCACCATTTATGTCCTCACATTAATAATTAGTGTTTTACTGACAACATCAGATGCTATCAATCTGTCATGGTCTGAATTACAGAAACATCCTCCTATTGTTGACCACATTAGATATTTCTAAATTCTCATCGTTATAAATGACACAACATCATCTTCCATTATAAAAGTTATACACCCTATTTAACTTTTAGAATATTTTTGTGGTAGGATTTCCTACTATGAGGAATACAAATATGTTTATTATTCTGGAAATAATGCAAAAGCATTTTCCAAATGATTATATAAGTGAAGCAGTTTCACTGCAATTTTAGAATTAGTATATTTTTAAAAACCATGATTTAACAACCTGAGGGTTTTGAAGGGGAGGGGGGTGGGAGGTTGGGGGAGCCAGGTAGTGGGTATTAAGGAGGGCACATATTGCATGGAGCAATGGGTGTGGTGCAAAAACAATGAATACTGTTACGCTGAAAAGAAATTTAAAATAAAAAAGTTCAAAATTAAAAAAAGATTTTAAATTAAAAAAAAAAACATATTTTACCTTTTGATGGATTAAAATTTCCAGTTCACTTTGTGTGTGTAGAGACTGGGTAATCAAAATTCCAGACTGTTACCAATATGTATCTGTGAGTAACTGGGGCATTATCTTCTGATTCTGCACTCATTTGTTCTGTGTCCTTCATCAAAGGGCTTCATCCAAACATGAACAAGGGTATCAGAAGGCTTGAACCTTTACAGGTGGATGTAGAATTGAAAGGCCAAACTGCTCCACATTCTTGCAAGAAAAGGAAAGTTCTTGTTCCTTTCTGTTGACACAGCGGGAAGGACTTGGGTGTTAGATGTTAGAACTGAAGTTTCTCTATTAACAACCCAGACCTAGCATGCATTCTGAACTTTATCTTTGTATGCATGAGTTTCCTACCAGTAAAATAAGGATAAGACCTAACATAGACTCTATTCTAGGCACTAGGCCCAGAACAATTGTTTTTTTTTTTTTTTTGTATTGTTTAACTTAGTCAACATGGCAACACTCTGATATAGGTTTTTTTTTTTTCTTCTAAATTCCAGTTCTTATTTTAAAATGATGAAAAACAAACAAACAAACAAACAATTCAACACATGGATGCTTGCTCTGTGTTTGTAGGAGCTTTCCCATGTATCTTTCTTTTGTAAGGAATGAATGAACTCATCTTAAAGGCCAAGTTTATTTCAGATGTTTAAAGAAATATTTGGAGAGTAGCCATGATTTGCAAGTGCCTCTTAATATGAATGTTATTCTCCTGTTTGCAGATCATGCAAACTCCTAGCAAGGATAACATGCAAATGCCCTCTGCTCCTATTCTGTGCACATGGGTGGACATGATAACTCCAGTATCATACCCCTTTCCTTAGAATCTTTCTCAACAGTTTACTCCAGGAAGCCACTGCTAAGTGACTAGAGTTGGCAATTGAGATAAACTATTTCTCCACATGTGGATACCTCCTTTGCCCCTTATTGTAGCTCTGGCTATTTTAAAGTATTTAGTAAAAGTATTTAATAATATTTAAAAATAGTATTTTTCTCCTCCTCAATTCTTCCTGACCTCCCAATAGCAGCTTCAACAAATTTTGAATTTTGTGTTCTTAGTGATGCTAGAAATACAGAATATAATTTCTCATGTGGATGCACCAACTTCTTAATGACTACTGTATCACATTGCACTGTCTGAAACACATTTTTCTTTCTCATAATTGTAGACTCTACATGTTTCTTCTGGCAGCTTTGAGCTTTCCCTTGGAAATCATGCAAAACCAAAGCTTTGTAACTGAGTTTGTCCTTCTGGGGCTTTCACAGAATCCTAATGTTCAGAAAATAGTATTTGTTGTGTTTTTGTTTGGCTACATTGCAACTGTCGGGGGCAACTTGCTAATTGTGGTGACCATCAGAAGCAGTCCAGCACTCCTTGGCTCACCCATGTACTTCTTCTTGGCTTTCCTGTCCTTCCTGGATGCCTGCTTCTCTACTGTCATTGCCCCCAAGATGATTGTGGACTCCCTCTATGAGAGGAAAACCATCTCCTTTGGAGGTTGCATGACCCAGCTCTTTGCCGAACACTTCTTTGCTGGGGTGGAGGTGATTGTCCTCACAGCTATGGCCTATGACCGCTATGTGGCCATCTGTAAGCCCCTACACTACACAACCATCATGAACTGGAGGCTCTGTGGCATTCTGATGGGTATAGCCTGGACAGGGGGTTTTCTGCATTCAATGATACAAATTCTCTTTACTTTCCAACTTCCCTTCTGTGGCCCCAATGTCATTGATCACTTCATGTGTGATTTGTACCCATTACTGGAGCTTGCCTGCACTGACACTCACATCTTTGGCCTTTTGGTGGTTGCCAACAGTGGGTCTATCTGCATCATAATATTCTCTTTGTTGCTTGTCTCCTATGTTGTCATCTTGCTCTCTCTGAGAACCCATAGTCCTGAAGGGCAGCGGAAAGCTCTTTCCACCTGTGGATCTCATATTGCTATTGTGGTTTTGTTCTTTGTCCCTTGCATATTTGTGTATGCACGACCTCCATCTGCTTTCTCCTTTGACAAAATGGTGGCTATATTTTACACCATCCTAACTCCTTTGCTCAATCCTTTGATTTACACTTTCAGGAATAGGGAAATGAAAAATGCCATAAAGAAAGTATGGAACAGACTGATGGTGGTTTGTAGTGACAAATGAAATATTAAAGTTTAAAAAAATTGTGAAGAATAAAAGTCAAATTTTTGAGACAAAAGCTTTGTGTGTTTGGGTCTCTTTAATAGGTGCTTATATAATGAAAACAAAAATAAAAATGACCCAGTAATATGGGGCTATGAAAATATTTTCACCCTTAGATCAGTTATCAACTCTGATTTGATAATTCAGTATCTTCATAGTAAGTTAAAAGGAGTTGGAGATTATGTTTTCTTAAAATCTAAGATTCAATAAAAGATTATAAATAGAAATTTTCCTTCAGGACTCTTGCCACTCATCCCATGATTTGGTAAATTTGTAAGAAATTGAAAAAAAAATCTGAGAGATTAGAAACAGAAACATACACTATTTCAAGTGAGAAGAAGCTCATGTGTAGGATACTGATCTTTGTAATTGATGAAGACAACAGTCATGACTCAAGAATGGAAGAGATCAAGCATTATCAGAAACTGAGCAATAAGATTCCCTACATCATATGACTATGTTCTGAAAAAGAGGAACTCACACCTTGGATTTAATGATCCCACTTCCCCATTTACTCTTATTTATTTATTTTTTTAAAAATTGCTCTAGAGAAGTTATTACTTTCTGATATGCAGATATAATTTAATTTTCCTATTCTTAGTTTTTTTGTCAGCCTCCTCTCATGGACTGTAAGCTCTAGGTGAGGCAGGGAATTTTGTTTTTCCTGTTTTTGGTTCATGATATATCATGATGTATCATATCTTTTACATTAATACACTAAGGTGTCATGTTTGGCAAAGGAATGCAGTTATTACAGATATTAAATCTTGAAAATGGTAATATATTATTATTGTGTGTGTGTATATATACGTGAGTGTATGTGTGTGTGTATATATTCATATATGTGATATACATATACATATTCAAATAGAAAATAAAGCCGTTGTTCTCTATGCACTTTCTTATTCTTCACTCTCTGTCCATTCTTTCATTGTGTACAAAAACAAATCTTGCTCTCAGTAATCTGAGTTTTAATCATAAAGTATTTCTGATCACATTAATATCGTTTATTCCCTCAAATTTTCACTGTGTTAGTTGGGTTTATCTAGCCAGAATTTCTGAGTAATTCATTGGAAACCTTCCCTTGTAAGATACAACTTTAAATAAACAGAGTTTAAATCAGGGCCCTGACTGTTGCTAAATTGAAGACAAAGTTGGCTCAAACTAGGACAAACCTCAGTTGGCATTTGTTCTATTTCCACACAGTTTCCATGATGGGATGAGCATAGTCAAGTGAATTCAGGAAATCCTGGAATTGCTTTGACAGAACCTGGAATCCAGATGTCATCCAGTCTTTTGGTGTACAAGAAATTTAATGAGCGCTAAAGGTCATTTGACTCAGAAATTGAAGAAACTTCAAGAGATTGTTGACTCACCTTCTTGCCTTTGGCCACTTTAGGATCTTCTTGCAAACTACCCTCCAAAATTTTTCCACCAGAATGGAGAGCTTAATAATTCCTTCAAAAGTAAGAAGTTCATTTAGGACTTTTGGACTGGGAAATTTAATGCAGGGACTCATTCATTGTCAGTTATTGTTTTCCAGGCCAAGAAATCTTATGACATTACTGTGCACATCATATGAACATAAAAGAGATTTAGACTTGTACTTAAGTGATGTGGATTCTAAACTCAGTTCTGTTACCAATTAGCTGTGGGAACTTTGTGGGATATTTCACTTCTCTGGTTCTCATTTCCTCATGTTTAAGTATGATTAATAAAAACAAATGATTTTTCTTCTGTGCTTTCTCTAAGCCAGGGATTCATTATTTTCTATGTTAAATATTTTAAGATTTACAGAAGCATTTGATTTATTTATTTGACAGAGAGATCACAAGTAGGCAGGGAGGCAGGCAGAGAGAGAAAGGGGAAGCAGTCTCCCTGCCAAGCAGAAAGCCCGATGTGGGGCTTGATCCCAGGACCCTGAGATCATGATCTCAGCTGAAGGCAGAGGCTTAACCCTCTGAGACACCTAGGCACCCCCAGAAGCATTTTAAAGGTAGTTATTTATATTCCCATTCAACTGATGGAGAAGCTGAGTTCTAAGATCTTAAGTGACACACCAAAAACCTTCCTCAGGATTCTTCCAGTCCATTTGTGATAAAAGAGACAAGGTTTTGTGGTGTGATTTTCTCTGACATTTCTGTGAAGTTCCAGGGCTTGATGGTTGCCACTAAACCTTTCAGCAAGATGGCAAGACATTGTGCGATCTTTTGTGGGATCCTCTCACCTCCATTCCTGTCTCCCCATTCTGTCCTTCCCCTGTACCCTGCATGACTCAGCTCATCCCCATTGAAGGTGCCTAGAAGATAGTGACACACTTGGTAGTTGATATTTGGACCAAATATCCAGAGTGCTGGGTGAAAAGTAATTTTTAATGCAATCTATATCATCTTAAGTAGGTTATAACCATTCACAAGCAACTTTCTCTCTGGTAGTTGGAAGGGCATGTATCTTTTAAAAATATTTATTTATTTACACATTTATTTATTTATTCATTTATTTATTGGAGAAGGAGGAGAGAGAGAGCAAGCAGGGAGAGGAGCAGAGGGAGATGAACAAAGAAACTCTGATGAGTGCAGAACAAGACACAGGGCTGGATCTCATGACCCTGAGATGATAACCTGAACCATTATCAGGAGTCAGAGACTTAACTGACTGAGCCACTCAGGCACCCCAGGAAGGGCACATATATTAAAAAAAAAAAAAAAGAAGAAAGAAAAAAGAAAATATAGAAGACAATACACAATACATATATTCAAAAATTATTTTTCTTCTTTCTTTCTTTCTTTCTTTCTTTCTTTCTTTCTTTCTTTCTTTCTTTTTCTTTCTTTCTTTCTTCTCTCCTGTCTTCCTCTATAAATTGACTTAGGAACATAGGTAAGATTAGGAATGGGGAACTGAACAAAATATTAAAAATTAAGAAATAATGGGGGTGCCTGGGTGGCTGAGTCATTTGAATGTCTGATCTTGATTTCAGCTTAGGTCATGATCTCATGAGATTGAGCCCTGTGTGGGGCTTCACACTGGGCATGGAACCTGCTTGAGATTTTCTCTCTCCCTCTTCCCCTTTCCTCACAACGCCTGTGCACTCTTTCTCTGTAAAAAAGATGAAGGAAGGGAGGAAGGAAGGAAAGAAAGAAAGAGAAAGAAAGAAAGAAAGAAAGAAAGAAAGAAAGAAACAAACAAACAAACAAACAGACTGGAAAATGTTATTATCAGTTGACTTTTCCTAAGAGAAAATTGGAAATTAAAGAAGGTGAAAAACTTGCTTAACATCACATAGAAAATATTGGTGGGCCAGGACACATGTCAGTCTACCAGACATACTTCATCTATCTAAACCTTTAACTGATTTCAACAACTTTCATGGTTCTTGAAGAGATGGGTTTAAGCAAAGCCTATGGAGAAGAAAGCAGAGTTTTCTCTCCTGCAGTTCACAGTGAGTTGAAGCTAACTAATTGGCCCCAAAGCATGTGTTTGCCCATGTACCATCTGAACAAGTTAACTCATTAGACATCCTTTGGGACTGGGTTGGGAGTAATGGTTTTCCTGGGGTTCCTGAGGCTGGATGCCTGCTTTAGGCATTTGTAAACTTGGGTGAGAGTTGCCATAAATATGCAGTGCTGTGGAAGGAATCAGTTACCTCATGTGATTTCCAAAAGAGCAACTCTGGAAAGAGAAGTGGCTTCAGAAGAATTTATCTCTCAGAGTGCAGGGATAAAGTTCCTCCACAAAATTTTGAGGAACTGAATTAATAAATTTCTCTTTTTACATGAATGTCTCCCTGCTCCAATATAGGCCTTGTTTTTGTCTGACTTAGTGCTTCTGGGGAAGAACTGTGTGATGTAAGGCTACATGCGGAGTCCCCTTTCTGCATAAACTCTCTACATCCCATCACCTCTTATGATAAAACCAGTGAGAAACCTCAGTGAAGTATAGTTTGTATGTTTTATTCAATCTTCATATGATTCACCTTCTAAGTAAATTGAAGTTGAAGATACAAAAAAAATTTATCCTATTGGAAGTCATCTATTTCCTCATAAGCAAAGAGGTAAGTTTTTCATCAGTCTGAGATAGTTTCTTCACATTGTCTTGTCAAGACTGATCTGATGGAATCTATACTCAGAGTGTCTTCTAACAAATTATGAAGTTCCTGGACGCTATTTCCATCCATGAGGGGCCGAGATGGCCTAGGGTTCCCAAGCCTTTCCTAGCCTCAGCAGAAGCCTTTACTACCTTTCAAATAATCTGTGCATAATGCAGGGGTGGGGTAGAGCAGGAAACTTCAGCATGGCATTGTGGCCAACTTGGCAGAAGTTTCTATCTTGAGGAGTTCCCTGATTTAAAAAGTTTTAGGTCAGTGGTGATCTTTCTGAGATGGAATATAAGGTAGGAGTGCATTTTCTATACTCATAGGTTTTCAAGACCTTTTTAACCCCTTGTTTATGACCCACAACTACAACTTTTGTCTGGCTTTGGGGTGAGAGATCACGGGGTGGGTCAGGAGGAAAGAAGTTGAACTCTCCAATGAAAACTTGGGTCAAATAACCCTCTTCACCATTTTTTTGCTCACCTTCCTTCTTTTGTATGTCTTTTGTGTCTTATTCCCTAACTCTTCAATGCCTGGTGTCTGTTCACTCCCAGTCTCCTCTTTCCTGCTCTGACTGTATTCTGTATTTTCCCTGTCTTCCTCTTCACCATTATTCATTTGGGTATCTAATTTTCCATTTACCTCACCATGCAGTTTACAGAACCTGATTTTTGGAGTCAGGACCAGGAGTTAATGTATCAGTTGGTATCCTCTAATGGCTCAGGATTTGTCTTCTCTTGGAGGCAATCTACTTGATGATAGAGATTTATTGTTTCATATGCTGCAATGGCTGAATGCTAGAGAAAGAAAATGTTATCTAGTAACATCCCATTCTAGTTCTAGCCTGACTGTACTGTACTCAGTGAAACTTTCTTGATGGCAGGTGAAACTCTGCATACAGATGTCTCTGTGCATAAAGCAAGAGGCCACAACTACCTTGCAAGAAAACATGCAGGTCAAATGAAATAACAAAAGAGGAATATTGTTTAAATGATGTTTGAAGATTATAGAGCAAGAATAATATATAATCTAGAATCACCTAATTGAATTGTTATATATATATATATATATATATATATATATATATACACATTAAAATAAGAGGTAGAGGAAGAAGGCTATTGACTTGGGAAAACCAAGGGAATACTATTGATACCAATATAATTTGAATTGTAAAATTTCAACAGGTAAAACTAAAAATTAAGAATTTTACAAATAAAAAAATCATGCTCTGTTAACGTGATACCATCCAAAATCAGGGTAAGACAGTGTGGAGTATGAGGAAATGACTGAATTCACTGATAGAACTCTGAGTGGTGGTGTTGATCTCACATAATGTATACATCCATAAGTGTTACTTTCTTGTTTTAATGCCCTCAAATTTTTGCTTTTATTTCAAAATTTTGCCTTTGGCCTTCTTTATGCTTACTTAAAATAAAAGAAAATAGAACCACCTCACCTGGCTTTCATGACTGTCCATTATCTGCCCCCACATTTCTCTGTTACTTACTGTTTAATTTAATGGGACTATAAGTTTATGGTGCTCATCTCTATGTTAACCTGAAGCTATGCATGTTTCACCCTCTATATTATATGGACTATTCTCACCTAACTTCACAGTCAAGCCCTCCTTCCCTTTGGGTCCATCCCTTTTTTTAATGTTTCTTCCTCTTGTTCTCCTTCTCCTCCTCCTCCTTCTTTTTAAGATCTTATTTATTTTTTTGAGAGACAGAACGAATGGGAGAAAGGGCAGAGGGAGAAAATATCCAAACAAACTTCTGCTGAGCATGGAGCTCAACTGGGGAGCTTCATCCCAAGGTCCATGAAATCAGGAACTGAGTAAAAACCAAATGTTGGCCCTTAACTGATTGAGCCACCCAGACACCATAGGAATCTGATGTTTCAAAACAAAGTAATCATTACATATTCGTTTCTTTTCTATAGCTATCAGAGATCATTGGGACTGCCAATCAGAGCTTTTAATTATAATATCTTTAGCTTATCTTTCTACACTAATATTATTTTAGCTGGATGACAATTAAGTTTTAGTTTTGTTTACATATAGAATTTTATTAAGTAATTTTAAAATAGATATTATACTAAGGGAAAGTGAGTATAAACTTATGGACTACTTGAGTTTCAAAGAACTGTTTATATGAACCGTATCTTCTTTATCCATTCATCTGTTAAAGGGCATCTTGGCTCTTTCCATAGTTTGGTGATTGTGACCATTGCTGCTCTGAACACTGGGGTACATATGACCCTTCTTTTCACTACATCAGTATCTTTGGGGTAAATACTCTGTAGTGCAATTGCAGAGTTGTATGGTAGCTCTATTTTTAATTTCTTAAGGAATCTCCACACCGATTTCCAAAGTGTCTGTACCAACTTGCATTCCTACCAACAGTGTAAGAGGATTCCCTTTTCTCCACATCCTCTCCAACACTTGTGGTTTACTGTCTTGTTGATTTTGGCAATTCTATCTGGTGTAAAGTGGTATCTCATTATGGTTTTGATTTTAATCTCCCTGATGGCTTTTTGAAACTTCACTGAGCAGCCAGTTCATAATCAAGGGAACTTTGTACATATGGAACCAGAATTCACTTGATATTATCACAATGTGTGTAATTCTTATGTAGTTAACAATCTTATCTAGAGGTATGCTATCGCTCCTGCTTGGTTGTAAAGAAGCTGAGGACAAATTTCTGTGCCATTTACATAGATTGTGGATATGAGTATGCAGTTAGTACATACTAGTGGCTGATCTGATGTTGTTATTGATTAATTAAAGGATTGATGATTTATCAGAGTTTCTCAAAACACATAACAAAATAAATTCTGATTATTTGACATCAATATTAAAAGTTGCAAATGTATTATAAGACAGAATAAAGATAAATTACAGTAATTTCCTAAACAGAAGTAATAAAGGTAAAATTATTACCACCATGACCCTGAATCTGTGGAAGTAATTTCCTCTTAAAGCATAATCCAAACAAGATACTCAAGAGGTCAGGAATAATAGTTGCAAGAGGTCAGGAATAATAGTTGCAAACTCATGTCCAAATCAAGGAATGTGGTTTTTAAAAGGTAGTCTCCAAGTGTATATGTTTTAAAGTTATAAGGGATATTATTTTTAATATATACATCATATATGATTATATATAAATAGATATACATATATAAATATATACATTACAAATATATAATATACATTTATATTATGTATATAATGCATATTATATATTACATCCACTTAATACACATAAATTATATACTTATTAAAGTATCTGTTAGAGTGTCTAATTGTCAAATGAAGAAAAGGCTTCAAGACATTAAAGTCATCTGATCAAGATCGTAGAGCAAAGTCATTAGTTCTCAGAACTTGGCAGAGCTCACAATTACTTGAGAGCTTTGTTATTCCTGAAAATCTCAGTCCACATAAGAAGACCTTCAGCTAATGCTCATGGTTAAATCATGGACATTAACATTAAAAGAACAGAATAAAACACAAAAACAAACCAAAAAAACCCCAAGGTTTTCCAAGTGATTTCAATATATGAAGAACTGAGAGCCATAGGTTTATGTGTTGATGGAATTAGAACTATAAAAGTGCAATTCTGAATCAATTTCACCACTATTGCCAGGTCACTATTTCTCCAAATTTCTCTGCAGATGAACAATTTCTACACTCACTGTAATGATGGAGTTGAATAGCAGTGTGAATGAGTTCATTCTGTTTGGGCTAACACAGAATGTTCTAAAGGAGAAAGTTGTGTTTGTGGTCTTCTTGTTTCTATACCTTGCAACTCTGATGGCAAATTTACTGATTGTAATGACCATAAGATACAGCCGGACACTTGGGAGTCCCATGTACTTCTTCCTCTTCCACTTATCCTTTGCTGATGCCTGTTTCTCAACAACCACTGCTCCTAGGATGATAGTAGATTCTGTATCTGAGAAGAAAGTCATCTCCTACAATGAGTGCATGACCCAGATTTTTTCAGTTCACTTCTTTGGGTGTTTAGAGGTCTTAGTGCTAGTCTTCCTGTCTTTTGATCGCTATGTGGCCATTTGTAAGCCCCTGCGGTACACAACTATCATGAGCCAGCAAGTCTGTGATACAATGGTGAATCTGGCCTGGGTGGTATCTTGTATCCATTCTTCTTCACAGATTTTCTTGGCTTTGAAACTACCATTCTGTGGACCCAATGTTATTGATCATTATTTCTGTGATATGACACCGTTGCTGAAACTTGCATGCATGGACACTTACACAATCAATTTACTCATAGTTTTTAACAGCGGGGCTATCTGCATGGTAAGTTTCATAGTCCTGCTTACCTCTTATATTTTCATCTTACATTCTTTGAATAACCAGAGTGCAGAAGGAAGAAAGAAAGCCCTCTCTACTTGCACCTCCCACATTATTGTTGTCATCTTATTCTTTGTCCCATGTATATTCACATATACTCGTCCTGTAACTACATTTCCAGTGGACAAGATGGTGGCTGTGTTTTACACTATTGGGACACCCTTGCTCAACCCTCTGATTTACACTCTGAGAAATGCAGAAGTGAAAAATGCCATGAGGAAGTTATGGTGCAACAAACTCTGACTTGTAATGCGGGGAAACAAACAAACAAACCAAAAAAGAAAAAAAAAAAAAAAGAAGAAACCACCACCACAACAACAACAGCAACAAAAAACAGAGGACTCCAATGTCTAATTCTGTAACAACTTAAATAAAATTAGGCTGATAGAAATGAAAAAAAAAAAAAAGTTTTCATCTCAATATGGACAATTGAATCTTCTCCCAGTAGGATGCTTGTAAACATAAGTGGAATGACCACAGAGCACAGATCCATTTCATTTTAAGTCAGCTTCATTGAGTGTCACACTATCAAATACAGTAGTATTTGTGGGAGATAAGCCCACTTCACTTTTCTGCTGTCTGAACAGCAGATTGTGAGCCAGCTTTTGTTACATCTATCACTTTACCTCCCTCCTTTGTATATTATTCTGGCTTGTGTTTCTCTTTTCCATGGTTTTGACCTGGGTTGAAAAATTGGCCACTAATTTTGACTGACCTATTTTTTTGGAAAATCAGTTTTGACACTATTAAATCTGGATCTTATCTTTTCTGGTTCAGTGATGAATATCTCCAAGTCAGTACAAGAAGCTGATGATCCCACAGGACCACACATATCAACTAATTAAGCCTTTATTTGATCCTTATCTTCCCTTTGTAACATCTGTAAAAATTGGCCTTTTTTTTGGTCTCTTGAGCATGTATAAGGAGATAACTCATGACCTGCTATTCAAATAGTATAAGGATTGGGAGGGAGACAAACCATAAGTGATTTATAATTTTTATGTACTTTAATTTTTTTCTTTGTTTATCATATTTATCATTATTTGTTTATCTTCTTAGTTTCATATACATTTGTCATGTAAGTGCATGGGTATTTCCCTAGTTGTTGGTTGGTGCATTAAGGACAATTTTATCCAATTCTGAGAATTATATTATAGAAAGCAACACCTCAGGGATAAGTTCATACATATCAGAAAAGCAACAACTGACAGAGAAAACAGAGCAAATTTTACCATATTTCATCCAAATGGGAACATGCAAGAAAATGATTCACTGACTAGTGGATAAGATTTTTTGGTTGTCTGGCCATGACATGTATAATTCTGTTTTAGGAGAAATGTTTCGGGCTATGGGTTTTTGAATTCTGCCTGTATTAAACTGACTTTGCCTGGTAATTTGCTTTCCTTCAGAGATTTTCCTCCCTGGAGAGAAAAAAAAAAAAAGTCTAGTCATTGGCTAATAACTATAATAAGCACTTTGGTATTTTCATTTATATTTTTCATGTACCTCATTATATTTATATTTTAGTTTAGGTACCATTAACAACTGAGCATGGACAATAGCAGCCAGTCCCTGTGAGGGTGGGCAGTGAGTCTGTCTCAGAATAAATATAATCAAGTTTGCTTTCCTACAGATTTGATGACTGGAGCTTGAAGTATGGCAGATCAACCCATCTAAATCCATTCTGAGAGACTTTGTTTGAGTATGCCTCCTTGAGGATAAGGGTCAACTTTCAAACTCTGACAATAAAAATATGGAAGATTTATTTAAAGTTCATTTCCTGTACTAAAAAAAAAATCTCTCAATGTACAAATCCCATTTTAGTTTCTGGTTAACTGAGCCTGTTAAGCATCTGACTCTTGGTTTCTACTCAGGACCTTTTCTCATGTGTTGTGAGACCTAACCCCTTGTAGGGCTCCATGCTCAGTGGAAGTCTGCTTGAAGATTTTCTCCCTCTGCCCTCCCGCCCTACTCTCATGGTGTCTCTCTCTATATTTCTCAAATAAATAGATAGATCCTTAAAAAAAAGGCAAAAATCCTGTTAATGATGAGGCAGGACTTTCTTGGTGGGTAACATAAGACATCAATAAGCTACTTGTCTTGCCACCTTTGCTATTAATTACTATAATTTACTATTGCTATAGAAACAGAGGGGAAGAAGAGAAATGAGAAGAAAGAAGTATTAATGAAAGTGATATTATGAAGGAGAGAAAGTTTTTCACCTTAAGTTTTAGGAACATCCATTAGGAGAATGTTTGTGGGAGGTCATTGATGATCAGGAAGTTTGCTTTTATTTATTTATCTATCTATTTATTTATTTATTTATTATTTTTTCTTTTAGTATCAATTCTGATTAGCTGAAATTTCTCTGAAAGTGCATGTATTTAGGAAACTAAAGCTCAGGGGGAAATTTTTATTTCATGTTATGTTAAAAGTAAATTACAATCAAGGGTTTTTGTGACTTTAAATACCATCTCTATGCTGATGACTCAGACATTTATATTTTCACTGCAGACCTCCTACTTGAAAGTCAGCCTTGTATACTCAACTACTTGCTTGATACTTTATATATCTAACAAATATCTTTATACTTTTTAATTTATTTTTTATTTAATATCTTTATATTTAATGATTGATTTTTTCCTTTTCAAAAATAAATTTTATATACCAGAAACCTATGTGTGTATAAATATCAACATCCTCAAAACCTGTATGTATAAATTAACAACTTAATCTTAGATACTTTTAAATTCATAGGTAGGCATTATTTGAAAAGACAGTTACATAAACTTGACATACAGACCTCAAGGTGGAACAATCTGAAATCTGATTTTTTAAAAATGTAGTAGATGATTAACCTAAAGCATTTTTATCCATTTACCATTTTTGTTTTTGGTATGTGTTAAGTGTTCTTTTTGATTTGTTCTAGGGATCTAGGGCATTTTGTGAGAATAACTTGACTCAAGAATTTATTTTCAGAGTAGGCTGGTAAAGGAGGTTAAAAATGCATAGAATTCAGGTAACTTAAGCTCTATATGACTTCACCTGGAAGATCTTTTGGGGCATAATTAATCAGTCATGGTAAAAACTGCCTTCCTGAAACACAAGATTCCTAAAACATCTAAGCCTGGCCTGCTTCACATTTACATAAAGAGTTATGATTCTACTAGAATAGTGATAATTTTTAAATGTTAAATATTTTCATTTAGTTTCTTATAAGGCATAATTCATACTGTGGTCTGTGTACTCAGAAGTCAGCAAAAATTATGAATTCCAGAATGACTGTATTGAGAAGTCTAGGGTCAAGTTGAGTGAAACTAGGCTGATGTGGTTTAGTGCAAGCTGTGACCCTTTGGCTAAGCTCATGATGCAGTATCTGCTCAGCCACTTCAAATATTTGTTGTTTTGAGGTTTCAGGATAATTACCTTTCTTTGGTGTTGTACAAATTGCACATTTACGTTCTGAGTGAAAATGCAGATTTCATTACTGTTAGATTTGCTATCAAATCTGGTGAAAATTCACAATGAGACAGTCATATTGGGAAACCTTCCCGTGATACAGATGTTCACAGACATCAATTTGAGCTCAAAGGTATGTGGTTGAATTCTTCACATTTCCAATAGCAGCAGTCAATAATATCCTTTTGTCACTCTGTGTGTGCACAATAAGAGACAACATGTACCTGTGAATACAACATACTTTCAGTCAGTACACTTATTTATTTATTTATTTATTTATTTATTTATTTATTTATCTGAGGGAGGGAGAGAGAGAGAGAGAGAGTGAGCAAGCACACAAACAGGGGGAGCAGGATAGGGAGAAGCAGGCTCCCCGCTGAGCAGGGAGCTTGAATCAGGGCTCAGTCCCAGGACTATGGGATCATGACCTGAGCCAAATGCAAATGTTTTAATGACCATTTAATGGCCATCCAGGTGCCCTCACTACTTTAATAAAAATATTTTATATATTTGCGAGACAGCGAGAGAAAGTATGAGCATGGGGAAGGGCAGAGAAAGAGGAGGAAGTAGATTCCTCTATGAGCAGGGAACCTGATGCAGGGCTTGATCCGAGGAGCTTGGGATAATTACCTGATCTGGAGGCAGATGCTTAACCAAAAGAGCCACCTAATCACCCCTCAGTCAGCACACTTCTATTTGATTTTAAATTTTCATTCTTTAGACTGAAGTTGTCCTGTTTTGAAGAACATTTTTTTTTTTTTTAAGTAGGCTCCACACCCACAATGGAGACAAACAAAGGGCTTAACTCATGACCTTGAGGTCAAACTTGAGCTGAGGTAAAGAGTCAGATACTTAACCAACTGAGACACTCAGGCACCCCTGAAGAACTTTTTAATACTCATGATTCCTAGAGATTCTACTCTGATCCAGCCTTGGAGTTTATATGTCAGAGGAGACACAATGTAACAATTTCATTAAAGATAAGTTTATAACTCAAAGTTGCCAAACATATTTCCAAAATATGGAAGGGTCTTCAGTGAGTCGACAGTCCATTCTAGAGCCCCAGTAGCCATGAGGCTTTCACTGTCTGTGGGAAGCAGGCCATTCTTCCTGAGAAATGGACATCTACTCCTCCACAGTGAGGAAGCTAGAGGCTCTGAGATTTTGCCTCTCTTTTCACCATGTTGAAGGCAAAGGAGAGGGTCTGGATCACCTCAGTAGCCAGGCAGACCCTGGCAATGTTCTAGAGGAGAGAGAACTGATCTCAGATCCAGTCCTGATATTCTCTATGATCATGGAAACTAGCAGAGAAACAAATGAAACCTAAAATAGTCAAGGAAAATCCTAGATAAAGGTCCAATAACCCTCCCTATTGATAAACAGTAGAAAAAGCACAGTGGATCCCCTTGTAAGATGATTCCAGCACATTCTGTACAATTAGCCCGGATTTGATGAGTTCTGTTAGAGGTATCACAATGGTGGAAATCATGCCTGCCAGACTCCCAGCCATGGTGGAGTTCACTGAGAAATGGCCCAGGCCATCTGTGAACAGCACTAAACTTGTGGTAGGCATGGTGTTGTAGGGGAAGAGGTGCAGGCATGGACCCATGTTTCCCTTCCAGGTTCTAGATGACCTGTGTTTCCAGGACCCCTCCCCAGGAACCACCACCAGGCTAAGCACCCCCATCGACCTCATCCCAGCCAGGGAGACCAACAATGACTGATTATTGTTGCAGTCAAACACTTGTGGCCTTCCCCAGAAAATTCCATCCTTCTAGTTTCCCAGGCCAAAAACATGGAAGTCCAAAAAATTGATAATTTCACAGCTCACACTTAAGCTGTTAGGAAAAAATAAAACAAAACAAAACAAAACAAAACAAAAAAGCAAGCAAAAAAACACAAAAAAAACAAAACAAAAAACACATTTGTTTGCCTTCAAAATATATGTAGAATATAATCTGCTTTACCACCAAGTCTCCTTTCATCCTATTATGAGCTTCCATCATAAATAATAGTTTTGAACTCAGAATTCTCCCTACTTCCACTCTTGTTCTGCTAAGTCTATTTCCAGCACAGCACACTTTGCTGCTTAAAACCCAGCAGTGATTCCCTTTTGCTCAGAGACAAAACAAAAACAAAAACAAAAAACAAACAAACAAAAAACACAAAACACCAAATTCTTAAAATGATTTGATCTTCTATTGCCACTTTGGCCTTTTCTGGAATTTCCATACTTGCTCCCTTTACCCAGACATACTGGCTTCCTTGTAAATTCTTGAGGACATCAAGCAGGCTTTCCCTGGTTAAATATTGCTGCTTGCCCAGTAGCTTCATCTACTTATGGCATTATTCTAATCTCTCCTCAGTGAAGCCTTTTTTATGCTTATTTAATGCCAAATTCCTACAGCACACTTCAGCCCTTTTTTTCTTTTTTGACTTTCCTTTCTCCTCCTCCTCCTCCTCCTCCTCCTCCTCCTCCTCCTCCTCCTCCTCCTCCTCCTCCTCCTCCTCCTCCTCCTCCTCCTCCTCCTCCTCCTTCTTCTTCTTCTTCTTCTTCTTCTTCTTCTTCTTCTTCTGTTTCTTTCTTGTCTATGTTACTTTTCGGCTCTCTCTTCACTCAAAGGATCCCCTTTACTTTTTCCTGAAGTGCAGCTTTAGTGATCACAAATTCTTTTAGTTTCTGTTTGTCTCAACAGCTCTTTATCTCCCCTTCTATTTGTCTCTCCTATCTATCTTATTCTCCTTCTATGACAACCTTGCTGGATAAAGTATTCTTGACTGCATAGTTTTTCATTTAGCACCATGAATATATCATGCCAATTCTTTCTGGACTGCCAGGTATCTGTGGATAGTTCTGCTGCCAGTCTATTATGTTTCTACCCATGTAGGTTAGGGAACTCTTGTCCTGAGCTAGTTTCAGAACTTTTGCTTTGTCTCTGAAATTTGCAAACTTCACTATTATATTGAGGTATTGACCTATTTTTATTGATTTTGTGGAAGATTTCTCTGTGCCTCCTGGACTTGAATGACTGTTCTCTTCCACAGATTAGAGGTGTTGTCACATTTTTCCCTGCTCTCTCTTTCCTCTTCTTTTGGGACTCCAAGTATTCTAACATTGTTTTGCTTTATGATATCACTTATCTCTCAAATTCTTTCTTTGTGATCCAGTAGTTTTTTACCTCTCTTTTTCTTGGTTTCTTTATTCCCCATCACTGATTCTCTTTTGCCTCATTTATCCTAGCAATTAGAGACTGCATTTTTTATTGCATCTCATTAATAGCTTTTAAAAATTATATATGTTTAGATTTTAGTTCTTTTATTTCTCCAGAAATGGATATTCTAGTGTCTGCTGTTTTTCTTCAAGTCCAGCTAGTATCTTTATCATTATTCTGAGCTCTATTTCCAATATTCTGCTTACCTCCATACTGATCTGGTTCCTGTGTCATTATTGCCTCTTGTTTTCTTTTCTGGGGTGAGTTCTTCCATCTTGTCATCTATGCAGAGAAGAATGGGTGTATGAGAGAACAAAATACTAAAATAGCAGCAACAACCACAGAGAAGTATACACTAAACTAATAAGAAGAAATAGAAACTGGTTAAGAAACAGGTGAACAGAACAAAGCAATTAGCTAGACCCTGTGTGTATTTTGATTTTTTTTTAAGAAAAAAAAAGCTAGATTTCAAAATTTTCAAGAAAGAAAAACTTAGCATATATTCAAAAATAAAATTAAATACAATGAAAGGATAAATGTATCCATAAAAATGAAAATGAAAAAGACTTTTAAAAACATTTAAAAAGCCCAAATAAATTAGTTCAAAAAGAAAAAAAAATAAACTGAAAGACTAAAGAATCATGAGAAAAAAAAAATGCACGCTACAAATTCTATATACTTTTTCCACTAGTGCTGGAGTTTAGCAGTTAGCAGTTCTGTGTGATTAATAAACGATGTTAGCTGGATATTCCTGCTGGTCTTCAGGGGAGGGACCTTTGAGGCTGATTCTCAGAAGTCTTTGCCCTGGGTGGAATTACACTGCCCTACCAGGGGTCTGGGCTCAGTGAAAGTGGGCCAGATTTCTCTATGTGGCTTTTTTTCCCTGAAGGCTTTCCCCACTACTTTAGAGGATGAGAATTAAAGTGGCAGCATCCTGATTCTAGCTTGGAGATGTATGTTCATGTTCCCCACTCTTCAGTGATCCCTCAGGGAAAAACAGTTAATCACTCTGGTCTTCCTGGTTTTACACTTTATGTTCACCTATTCGATGACCAGAAATTTCTATTTCAGACACACAACACCATTTCTAGTGTTCAAACATTATAGACTCCTGTGGCAAACACCACAGCACTGTGGCAACTGCTGTTCCTACCAGGGAGGGGAAAGGGGAAATCTCTCCATGGTTCTGCCAATTGCTGGGCCCCTGACTGGTGACCAGTCACCAGACTGTACTGCAGTTTTCAGTTTATGGGAACACTGAATAGAAAGCTGGCACCTGGGCTCATTGTTTGCAACAGTTTTCCCTGCTCCAATGCCTGGGAACTCTTCTGCACTAAGGCACCCTTCTTTTTGTGACCCAGGGGATTCTGAGACTATATTGTCCCATGTGGATTGCTTCACCTCCTCAGAGCTTTTCAGGCAAACTTCTAAAAGTTCTAATTTTGCTTTACAAAATTAGACTGTTGCTTATACAATTTTCTAGTACCAAGCTTACTGAGGGTCCCTCCCCCTCCCTTCCTGCCCCCTCCCTCCCCCTCTCCCTCCCTTAGTTTCCTATATATTGCAGTGGATTCATGTCTCCACACCTCTTACCTTGCAAAAGGTGGTCACTTTTCCATTTGTAGAATTGTAACAATTCTTTTCTCAGATCTCTGGGTGATTATTGTGGATGTTCAGAATGATTTGATAGCTATCTAGCTGATTTCTAGGGACCAGATGAAATTAGGGTTCCCTACTCCTCCACTGTCTTAACCCTCTCTCCAGTCTGCAGATTTACAAAAGTTGTCAGAGTAGTTTTTATGGAGGACATCACATTTCAGTAAGTCCTTGAAGGAGATGAGAGAGTCAGCTGTGTAGATATACACTACAGAAATGTGTTGGAGTGTTTGAGTCCATGGGAACCCAGAAAGTATTAGATGGGAGGTCATAGAGGGGGTGGTGGGTCCAGATCATGTAGAGCCTTGCGGGTTGCATCAAATGACTTCATTTTTTATGAGAGCAAATTAGTACACCAGTGGAGAGCTTCAATCCGAGGAGAGATAAGATGACTCATCTGTTGTGTGTGATATTAGTATTGCTCCCATACCCTAGCTTTCTTTTCCCCTCTGTTTGCATGGTAAATATTTTTCCATCCCTTCACTTTCAATGTACATGTATCTTTAGGTCTGAACTGACTCTAGCAAGTGAGTCCAACAATCCAACAAGAATCTATAACCATTATAAATAATTTATGCAACAAACCTGGATGCACCTAAATACATTAAAAAAATAACTATTAACAGACATAAAGGACGAAATTGGCAATAATACAATAATAGCAGGAAACTATAACACCCCACATATACCAATGGACAGATCATCCAGACAGAAAATCAATAAGGAAACAGTGGCTTTGAATGACACTTTTGACTAAATGAACCTAACAGATATATTCAGAGCATTATATCTCAATGTTGGTGAAGATACATCCTTTTCAGGTGCTTAGAAAATGTTCCCCAGAATAGATCACATGTTAGGCTACAAAATAGGTCTTAGTAAATTCAAAAAGAATGAAATCATGTTATACATCTTTTTTGACCAGACTGGTATGAAAATAGAATTACCAACAAGAAGAAATGTAGAAAGAACACAAATATGTGGAGGAAAATACCCTGCTTCTAAACAATGAATACGTCAATCCAAAGATCAAAGAGGAAAAAAAAGTACATAGAGAAAGATGAAAATGATAAGGGGTTAGTATCCAAAAGATATAAAGAATGTATACAACTCACCACCACAAAGACAAATAATCTTATATTAAAATGAACAGAGGACCTGAATAGACATTTTTTCAAAGAAGACATACAAGTAACAAGTCAACCCATCAAAGCGTGGTCAACATCACTCATCATCAGGGAAATACAAATCAAAACCACAGTGAAATATTACCTCACACCTGTCAGAATGGCTAAAATTGAAAAGATAAAAACAAAAACAAAAACAAAAACAGACAAACAAACAAACAAAAAAACAAGAGTTGGTGAAGTTGTGAAGTAAAAGAACCCTTTTGCACTATTGTTGGGAATGCAAACTAATGCATTCTCTGTGGAAAGCATCATGGAGGTTCCTTGGGGAGGGTATGTGTTTTGGTGAGTGCTGTGAAGTGTGTAAACCTGGTGATTCACAGACCTGTACCCCTGGGGATAAAAATATATGTTTATAAAAAATAAAAAATTATATTAAAAAAAAAAGAATTACCATATGATCTAATAATTTCACTGTGTGATATTTACTCAAACAAAACAAAAACACTAATTTGAAGAGAAATATATAGCACTCTGTTTATTTCACTTTTATAAAAAAGATTTTATTATTCATTTGGCAGATCACAAGTAGGCAGAGAGGTAGGCAGAGAGAGAGGAAGGAAAGCAGGCTCCCTGCTGAGCAGAGAGCCTGACGGGGCACTCAATCCTAGGACCCCGAAATCATGACCTGAGCTGAAGGCAGAGGTTTTAACCCACTGAGCCACCCAGGCGCCCCTGTTTATTGCAATTTTATTTACAACTGCGAAACTGTGGAGGCAACCCAGACATTTGATGACAGGTGAGTTGATAAAGAAGATGTGGTACATATACATAATGGCATATTACTCCATTTTAAAAAGAATGGAATCTTACAATTTGCAGCAAAATTGAAGGACTTGTTATAATGTTAAGTGAAATAAATCTGAGAAAAAGACAAATACCATATAGTTTCACTCGTATGTGAATTTTAAGAAAAATAATGAACAAAGAAAAAAGGAGACAAAAACCCCAGGCTCTTAAATACAGAGAATAAACTCATAGTTCCCAGAAGGGAGGTGGGCAATGGGTGAAACAGGAAGGGGACTGTGAGTACACCATTCTTGGCAAGCACTGAGTAGTGTATATGATTGTTCAATCAAAAAAAATTACATTTTATTGTACATAAACTATAACTTTAGTTAATTTAAAATTTTTTAAAAATGTAAAAGCACGGAATGCATGGAGCACTGGGTGTGGTGAAAAAATAATGAATACTGTTATGCTGAAAATAAAAAATAAATTTAAAAAATGTAAAAGCATTTTCATTTCCACTTTCTTTTTTTTATTTCCACTTTCTTACTCTTCTTTCCTTACTTACTGACTTAATAATGACTTCAAAATACTTTAGAAATTATAGAAATTTTAATCACTAGTTTTCATTGTAATAATTTATATATTACTGTTATCATTAAGATGAATAGTAATTATTATATCTATGGTAACATTTTCTAGGAGACTAGGAGAAGTTCAGAAACTTGCCTAAAGTCACAGACACAGAAATCATGAAGGTAGAATTGAATGCTGTTACATGTGCTGAAACACATACTAGGGCTAAATATTTTCTGTGCCTTTAAAAAAGAGTGGACTGAGGCACCTGGGTGGCTCAGTGGTTAAGTGTCTGTCTTAGACCCAGGTCATGATCCCAGGGTCCTGGGACTGAGACCAGCATCGGGCTCCCTGCTCAGCAGGAAGTCTGTTTTTTCTCCTCCTACTTCCCCTGCATGTGCTCCCTCTCTTGTTGTGCCTCTCTCTGTCAAGTAAATAAATAAAATATATAAAAGAAAAAGAATGGTTTCCTCATTAAAAAAAAAATATTGTGGACATTACTTCCATAGACATTGGGATTCATATGGCCCTTCTTTTCACTGCATCTATATCTTTGGGATAAATACTCGGTAGTGCAGTTTCTGGATCATAGGATATCTCTATTTTTAATTTTTTTGATGAATCTCCACACTGTTTTCCAAAGTGGCTGCACCAACTTGCATTCTCAACAAGAGTGTAAGAAGGTTCCCTTTTTTCCACATCCTCTCCAATACTTATTGTTTCCTGTCTTGTTAGTCTTTGCCATTCTAGCTGGTGTAAGGTGGTATCTCAATGTGGTTTTCATTTGAATTTTTGTGATAGCTAATGATGATGAACATTTTTTCATGTGTCTGCTAGCCACTTGTGTATCTTCATTGAAGAAGTATCTGTTCATGTCTTTTGCCTATTTTTTTGACTTGATTTTCTATTTTTGGGGCATTGAGTTTGAGAACTTCTTTATTGATCTTGAGTATCAGCCCTTTGTCTGCAGTGTCAATTGTGAATATCTTCTCCCATTCCATGGTTTGTCTCTTTTGTTGACTGTTTCCTTTTCTGTGGAAAGAGCTGAGAGGCCCTTCAACAGACAAATGGATAAATAAGATATGGTCCATATATACAATGGAATATTACTCAGCCATCAGAAAGGATGACTACCCAACTTTTGTACCAACATGGATGGGAATGGAAGAGATTATGCTGAGTGAAATAAGTCAAACAGAGAAATTATCATATGGTTTCAACATATGTTGTGGAGCATAAGGAATACCATGGAGGACATTAGGAGAAGGAAGGGAAAAATTAAGGAGGAGAATCAGAGCAGGGAGATGAGACTGTGGACTCTGAGAAAGAAACTGAGGATTTTGGATGGGAGAGGGGTATGGAGATGGGTGAGCCTGGTGGTGGGTATTAAGGAGGGCACTATTGCTTGGAGCACTGGGTGTGGTGCATAAATGAATCTTGGAACACTACATCAAAAACAAATGTTGTATTATATGGTGACTAACATAGCAATAAAAAATAAAAATAAATTTAAAATCGGACATAAAGATTTGAGCCTTTGGGAACTTTTAGTAGTCTGTACCTCAAAGTGACTTTAAAGGTGTCCTTCTTACTTAGAGGAGGAGCATGAGTGCAGCAGTTGGTAACTAAATGAGAGGGTTCCCCTTGGGAGACTAGGAGGGGAGAAGAGCTTTGAGGACATAATCTGCCTTTTGACAGCATTGTCCAGGATTCCTTGGCACCATGGTTTGCTGTGATTCAGCCTTGTCTGAGCTATGTAGTTTATAGAGCAAATCCTTCAGGGTTGGATGGGAGGGACAGAGTCCTTATCCTTACATAGGCTATATAATTTCTGTAACTATCTGATGGAGGAAGAGGAAATGTTTCATCCATGTGTTCTGCCAGGGAATTGTTCTGGGGTAATACAGCTGGCTTTAGAGATGTTTCTGTCACAGAATAGTGAGGATATTTACTTTGTATGCTAGAAATTTCTAAGAGTAGCAGTAACAAACTTTCTGCTCATATTAAAGACCCTTCAGAAGAGTCTAACTCAAGCCTTCTAGGAAAGACTGGCTACTGTGAAGTATCTTCTCTCCCCATAGATCCTGCAGTAGAAAGCTGCGTAGATGTACCTGAGGTACAGTTTACATGTTGTAAACACACTGCACATGATTCATCTTCAAAATAAGTCAGAACTGGAAGAGCAAAAACTATGAGCTCTCTATCGGACTTCATCTCTTTCTGTATAAGAAATAAGGTATGGCATTATAGAGGGCATGTATTGCATGGAACAATGGGTGTGGTGCATAAACAATGAATTCTGTTACACTGAAAAGAAATTAAATTAAAAAAAAATTAAAAAAAAGAAATAAGGTGTGTTTTCAAGCCCAACTAGAGAATGTTCTTTTCATGCCCCTCATTAGGGACTGGGTATTTTGGGCAGTTGCCATTTTGTAATTCTGTCTCCTGAGAAGCATGAAGTTCCAGAAACATATTTCTCTCAGTAATGAGAAGATTCTGATGTGTCAGGGTTCCCAGCTTTCACTGGCCTCTGCTTGATGCAGCACTGTCTCAGAAGTAATTCTTATTGAAATGGGATCCACTGAAGGGGCAGATATAGTTTCCTCTGCTGGTGGGTTTCTTATTTGCAAGGCTGAAGGTCTGGAGGACAGGGATGTATACTGACCATATCTAATCAGTATGTATTGATAATGCTGATAACAAGATTTTCTGATACTATGATCCTAGCTGTTCTGATATTAATGATACTGCTGACTGCCCAAACCCACTGTCACCTATGAATTTTATTCTCTTTCTGGTGTTGGAATAAGGGATGATATATGGAGATGATGAATGAGAAGCAAACTCTCTAGTGAAGTCCTAGGAAGAAACACTCTTTATCCCTAAGCAAGTTTCTTTGCCTAGTCTTGCACTGGGGGTTTATATTTAAACATAAATATAAATGTTCATCTCTTCTTTTGAAACATCCTGAATTTTCCATCCATTTGATAGGACATGTAATGGACATGTATGGTTTCTGGCTTTATGCTCGCTCTACCCTTATGGCTTGAGTCTGATGCTTTGCAGGGCAGAGGAGGGTGCAGTATTCAAGAGGGAGACATTACCATGGAGCACAAAAGCTACTGGTTTCTTTTTCACTGCTCTCTGCTAAACTGCCTGCCAGCTTAGCCTCAATTGCACAAAATAGAACAGTGTGAACTTGCCTTAGGGGATATAAAGTCAAATGGACGAAGATAAGGAAGCAAAAAAAAGAAGGCTATAATTAAGGGTTGCATGATTCATTAAACACATACACATATTTTACCAGTGGAAGGTCCTTAGGAAGAAAGTGGTTTGGGAAAACGTGGAAGGCTTTGCTGAGTAGACAGCATCTGAACTGGACTCTGTGCACAGGTAACAGTGAAGAATGGAGGTTATATCAGAGACAGGTCAGTTAGCCACTATGAAATACTGAAAATTTGGTGAATGAGATGTTGTGGGCGTATTTACGAATGACAAGTGTCAGGTGTGGCTGGAGCGTGAATGCCCCGAGGCACTGGGAAGAAAGTTGGTAAGAAAGATCTTGGCACAGCGTTTGAGGGCTGTAAAAGTCATGGTGAGTATTTCAGCCATTTCACTTGAAAATCATAGTGGCTATTTTATCATATTCATGATTCATCATAGTTTAAAATGATTACTTTTCCTTTTCAAGTTATGGCAAGGAGGTAAAAAGAGGGAGAGGATGGAGGGGGAGGAGAAGAGGGATTATCCGAAATTGTCTTTTCTTTCTGTTTAGAAAATTAAAAAGTTCACTTAATGAATTCTAGAATTAACCATTTATAATACTCACATTTATGAAATACCAACCTCTTCTGTGGTGTCTATGAACTAATAATGTTCTTTTTTTTCTTACACAAAATGATGCAAGATGTTTTATTTAGAATTTAACAAAAACTAGACATTGTGTGAAAAGAATTATTATCTTCTGTGTTTTAGGAATCTGAGATGACCCTGCTTTGAGGGCAGTGAAAACACTCTGTATGATATTATAATGGTGGATGCATGTCACTAACATTTTTCTAATTCCACAGAATGTACCACAGCAAGAGTGAACCCTGGGGTAAACTCTGGCCTCTGGGTGATGGCCATGTGTCATGGTTAAATGATCAGTTGTGACAAATGTGCCATTTTGGTGGGAGATGCTGATAATGGCAGGGAGTGAAATGTGTGTGGGGGCAGGGACTATATGGGGACTCTGCACCTTCTTAGGTTTTGTTGTGAATCTAACACTGCTCCACAAACACAAAGTATTAATAACAACAACAAAAATAAAGGCAACAACAATAAAATGATCCTATTACAACTGAGGGGAGGTATATAATTTTGCTATTCCTCCCCTCAGAGACACAGCTGAGAGTGAGCACTTCTGGTCCTTCACTGAGGGGATGTGACAATTCTTAAGCCACTACTGATTCATTTTGTTGGGATAGAGCAAATGCATCTGTATGATTTCCCCTGAGTTTCTCAGTGCAGGGGGTATGAAGATGGATATCTTCAGTGAAACTCAGACATCTTGAAGGAGGTGAGTATTTCATTACAGATAAGCTCAAAGTCCAACTGGACTCACTTTAGAAAAAGAGATGATTTAATTTTTTAAGTTCATTTCTTTTTTCTTTTTTTTTTTATTTAATTTTATTTTTACAGTGTTCCAAGATTCATTGTTTATGCACCACACCCAGTACTCCATTCAATATGTGCCCTCCTTAATACCCACTACCAGGCTCACCTAACCCCCCATTCCCCTCCCCTCCAAAACCCTCAGTTTGTTTCTTGGAGTCCACAGTCTCCCAAGGTTCGTTTCCCCTAAGTTTTCTTAAACAACTGATTAACTTTGTTTTTAGGTACTGAATAAATCTTAATAAAATCAGCTATCATATTTTGTACATCTCTAAATTTTATATTTGACCACAAGAGTGTATTCAAACTTCGTAACCTGGCTTTCATCGCCTTTGGCTTGGAGGAAAACTTGTTTTTGAAATTCTTTCATTATGACTTTAGAAACTGTCTAGAGGTTTCATATTGATCTTCTCTATTTGCCCTATCATCTCCATTAAAATTTTGATTTGATTTATTTCATCTCAAATGCTTTCTTCCCCCTGATTTTTATACCTTTGGATCACAAACTCTTTACAACTAAGGGCCTATTTTATTTCTACTTTCCTCTCATCATGGGACACACATAATTAAGCTGTTATGTACCTTTCATATTGTTTTTGTATTTGTTCAAGATATTTGGAGTTGTCACTCCCAATTTCTGATCACCATGAGTAAATCAGCTTGATCCAAAGTGCTAATATGATTTCAGCAGTCAGCAAAGGAAATTTGTGTGTAAAATAGTTGTGTAGCTTTATTATGGATAAATGAACAAGGGAGATTAACAACTTTGAAAGTTGATATTAATAATCATAATGGAAAGTTTATATAATAATAATGAAAATAACCATTTCAATTTCAGGGAGTACAGACCTAGGTCTCCCATACCTTGTGCACCCTGAATTATTTAGCCTTCATAGAAATCCTGCAGAGTAGGTTATTTCACTCTTATGGTTTATAGGTGAGGAAAATGAAGCACAGAGATATCAGGGCTTGTTAAACATTGTATCATAGTGGGCAGTTGGGTGGGGGTATGAATCTAAGCTGTGTGGCTTCAGCCTCTATGCACTAGGTGCTAACAGAGGTGCTCACCTAGGTCTCTGCTCTGTTCCACAATATCTGCATCTCAGGGAATCTGGTTTAGAACCTGTCTTTCTTCAGTTAATGTTACAGTTCATTTCTTAATCTAATTCTGAATTTTCCTTTTTTAAAATTAATATATAATGTATTATTTGCTTCAGGGGTACAAGTCTGTGATTCATCAGTCTTACACTATTCACAGCATGCACCATAACACATCCGCTCCCCATCCATCACCCAGCCACACCATCCCTCCCACCCCCCTCCACTGCAGCAGCCCTCAGTTTCTTCCCTGAGATTAAGAGTCTCTTAATGGTTTGTCTCCTTCTCTGGTTTTTGTCTTGTTTCATTTTTCCTCCCTTCCACTATGATCCTCTGCCTTGTTTCTCAAACTCTTCATATCAGTGAGATCATATGATAATAGTCTTTCTCTGGTCCACTTATTTCACTTAGCATAATACCCAATAGTTCTCTCCACATCGTTGCAAATGGTAAGATATCATTCTTTTTTAATTTTTTTTTATTTGACAGAGATCACAGAGAGAGAGAGGAGAGTAAGCAGGCTCTCTGCTGAGCAGAGAACCCAATGCGGGGCTTGATCCCAGGACCCTGGGATCATGACCTGAGCCAAAGGCAGAGGCTTAACCCACTGAGCTACCCAGACGCCCCAAGATTTCATTTTTTGATGGCTGAATAATATTCTGTAATTATGAATTTTTCACTGCCAATCCATCTTTTAGTAATTTGTACTCTTCTATCTGCAGATGGTTTTTATTCATCTAATATCAATCACAAAGTGCATTACATAATGAATTATTTCATCTACATTTATTTTAAACTCATGTTAAATTATTATAAATAGGATAGCATTGCCCATTCTTTACAATAACTCCAGAGAATCGTGATTTGATATTTTAAAAAAAATGAAATCATAGAATTATGAGAGAAGTGAATAGATAGTAGAATTTTAAAATATTTTAAAGTAGACTAAATTAAAATAGTGGAATTGGCAGCTGGGGCTATATGAAAAGAAAAAAGTCACAGGGAAAAAAAGAAAAAGTAAAACCCTAATAGTTTAAGAAGAGACTGGCACTTACATAGTCTTATTTATTAGTATGAACCAGATCTTTTCTTCTTTCTATCTGGTGAGGTACATAATTATGTATAAAGTGGTTTTCCTAAGCAAGTAAATAGTGGAACATGGATTTGAACTCAAGACATCTAATGACTCTAGTAGCTGTGTTCTTGGTCAAGATGTAATTCTTTTGCTTGATTAATAGCCATTCCAGCTAAAATAACAAGATCACAAAATATAAACTGATGAAGGAGAAGAAATTCTCAGAAGAGCAATATTTTCATAAAAATGCAGTAAAAATGGGGATGCCTGGGTGGCTTAGGTCAGGATCCCGCAGTTCTAGGATTGAGTCCCTCATAGGGCTCCTTTCTCAACAAGCCTGCTTCTCCCTCTCTCTCTGCCTGCTGCTTCTCCTGTTGTGCTTCCTCTCTCTCTGTCAAATAAAGAAATAAAATCTTTTAAAAATGTAATAAAAATGTAAAATGTGTTTGGTGATAAAAAAGTATATGCACATAAGATACAATTTTATTTATCTTAAGCAAATGAGATAATAAGAATGTCACAAATTACTGTCTGCATGCTCATCAGTTTTTTTGCAAAATCATCAACGATGAAATTATGGCCATTCTTGTATAGAGAAAACTGTTGTAGAGATACACATATGCAAGTATACTGATAGAATGTTTCTGAAAGGAAATATAATAAAAGAAAAGTAGTTATCTCTGCAGAGTAGGATTGTAGGATAAGTAATTTGGAGACACATTTTAATTTTCTTCTCTCTCTTTTTTTTGTACTTCGAATGATTAATGATAACCGCAAATTATTCCACAGTAAGACATATTTAATAAATGAACACAAAATATTGAAGATCTTTTTAATAATTATCAATACCAATGATAACCTCTAGCATTTGGGGCAACAGTTCTTAAAGTTCTCTAGACATTTTTTTTATCTAATAACAATCAGTGAGTCTGACATTTAAAATAAGAAGCATAAGTAAAAGATTGTGAAAATAGTTTTTTAAAAACATATTTCCTCCAAGATAATGTTGGAGTCAGAGATGAAAGGATCAGGGATCCAAAAATGAATAAACTGAAGAGGAATATTTTCTTCAGGAGGAATTCTCCAGCAATATGGGTGCGTAATTAAATTGGAATAGTGTTTTATTTATTTAAAACCATGAATAATACATGAAATATATGTGTGCATAAAAATCGTTTTTTAATTCTTAAGGAAACTCAGGGTAAGGTAGGTCAAGTATTTGAATCCATTTTTCATATGAAGGCTAAATTTTAAGGCAGTGAAGTCTCTTGCCCAGGGAAAGTACAAGTTCTACTGTTTTGAATCTTGTAAGGAATCAAAGTTTTGTTTTTTTTTTTTTTTTTTCTGTTACTTTTTTTTTTTTTTTTAACTTTTTATTTTTTATAAACATATATTTTTATCAAAGTTTTTAAAGGACATTTAATTTTTATACCTGGATGAAATGCAGTTAGTTTCTGAACCAGCAGACGGATCTGGAAGAGGCTTGGACTTCTTCAGATATATAAAGATTCATAGAGGATTAAAGGCAGTTGGAGGTAACATAACTTGGAACAAAAACAAGGAATTCAGAGGCCAGCCCACTAGTCTTCCCATGATGTCACATCTTTTCTTCTCTTTGCAGATTAAGCCCTTGTCAACTGCAACTACCTGCAGTCACTAATGTGGCAATGAATAGAAGTGTGACTGAATTCATTCTGTTTGGGTTGACACAGGATGCAGGAAAGCAGAAAGCAATATTTGCGGTCTTGTTAATGCTTTACCTTGCCACACTGTTGGGGAACTTTCTTATTGTAGTGACTATTAAGAAAAGCAGGACCCTTGAGAGTCCCATGTACTTCTTCCTATTTTATCTGTCTTTTGCTGATGCCTGCTTCTCTACAACCACAGCCCCCAGATTGATTGTGGATGCCATTTCTCAGAAGAAGACCATTTCCTACAATGAGTGCATGACTCAGGTCTTTGCAGCCCACTTCTTTGGGTGCATGGAAATCTTTGTGCTCATCCTCATGGCTTTTGATCGCTATGTAGCCATTTGTAAGCCCTTGCGATACACAATCATCATGAGCCACCATGTCTGCCGTGTGCTGGTGATTCTAAGCTGGGTGGGATCCTGTATCCACTCTTCAGCACAACTTTTCCTGGCTTTGAGATTGCCTTTCTGTGGCCCCAATGTGATTGACCACTATTTCTGTGACTTGCAGCCCTTGTTGAAACTAGCCTGCATGGACACTTATGTGATAAACTTGCTAGTTGTTTCCAACAGTGGAGCCATATGCATGGTAAGTTTCATAATTCTACTTATCTCCTATGTTGTCATCTTGTACTCTCTGAGAAACCACAGTGCAGAAGGAAGGCGAAAAGCTCTTTCCACCTGCACCTCCCATTTTATTGTGGTTGTCCTATTTTTTGGTCCATGCATATTCATATACACACGCCCAGCAACCACGTTTCCAATAGACAAGATGGTGGCTGTGTTTTACACAATTGGGACACCCTTGCTCAACCCTCTGATCTATACACTGAGGAATGCGGAAGTGAAAAATGCCATGAAAAAGTTATGGTGTAGCTAAGTATGATTCTGTTGATACATGGTATTCAGGGTTTCTATTGTATATTTCCTTAACAGTTTGGTTTTGCTTCATGGAAAGGAAACATAAAACATTCGTAGGGGGAAGATTAAAAAAAATTACACTAATTGTTTGCACATTTGTTATAATATAAATAAATATTTAGAAATATTTAATATAAATTCATATTTAGAATATGTTCCTTATTCTGAGAGGATTCCATAATAATAGGATTACCTACAGTCCATAACCATCTTTTTTTTTTTTAAGATTTTATTTATTTATTTGACACACACAGAGAGAAATCACAAGCAGTCAGAGAGACAGGCAGAGAGAGAGGGGGAAGCAGGCTCTCTGATGAGCAGAGAGCCCGATGCGGGGCTGGATCACAAGATTCCGGGATCATGACCTGAGCCGAAGGTAGAGGCTTTAACCCACTGAGCCACCCAAGTGCCCCAGTCTATAACCATCTTGAACAAAGTATAATGGCGCTTAGTTGAATGCTATTGATATCTGAAATATTTATATGATAATTATTTTGCTGTACAAATTTGTCTTCAGAAGGAAATGTACTGACTAGTGACAGAATGATCGTGTGTGTGTGTGTTTGTGTGTGTGTGCGTGCATGCACCAATTCCTTTTCTAGATTTTATTCTAGTCTTTATGAATGTGGTCATAAATTATATGGGTCTGGAACTTAGAGAGTGGAGGTTGCCATCTTGAGAACATGGGACTTGAAGAAGATGTTCTGAGAAAATTCTGCTCTGGAATCTATACATGAGCTGCCTAACTGGGGAAATCGACCTGGAAAAACCCTCAAACTCCAATCAAAGCTAGAATTCTCATTGAAAACCTGGATTGTCACTGGAGAACCTCTAAAAGTTCTGTGAATAGTGAAAGAGTCTCATACTTGGCAGTGATGGGTGGTATCAGCCATCACGTGCCTTTTGGTGGGGTCCTTCCCCTAGCTCTTCACAATGGAGAAGGGAGAGGCAGTGAGGGTGTTTGGCAGCAGGAATATGCAGAAGGGAGGATAAAGGGTACAAAGGAGACTAGAGAACCATGCACAGCGAAGACCAAGAAAAGGTAAAAGTGAAGTGAGACCTTTGTCCAGGTTGAAGAAAGAAGCTTTGCCTTTCTTACATTTTGAGAATCATTTCTGGGTATATCAACATTTGCAGAAAAAGTAAAGAAGTTTTAGAGTATCTATAGATTATTGACTTAGTGTAGCTAGGCGTCCTTGGCTGCTATGTTTGCATGGGTATCAGGAAACACTTTGTTGTTTTTGTTGTTCCTAATAGTTTTTGCAAAATTAAAATTTAGATTCCTTGGGAAAACCCAGGATTGGAAAATCTGCTTTAGTGTTTTCCAGTTTTGGTCTTTTGTTTTCATATGAGAATGTTTTAAAATATGTATTTCATTTTTGAAGATAACCCCCTTGATATGTATAATACCTACCTACCACTAACAGGACCACATTGTAACCTCATAATCAAGCACTGTCATATGATGCTCTTTCAGTACCTAGGTTTATAGTTCCCATCAAATTGGCACCATGAAGTTTTAGTTTAGGTGATAAAGGCTAATTAGAAAAGAATACAATGAGCTTCATTAGTACGTGAAAAATTTCTGCCAATGGAAGACACAATGTTATCATGTCTCAACAAAGATTCCCAGAATCCTTAGGTAAGAAGTGGTGGTGAAATACATATTTGAGTCCCCAGGAGGACATTTATGGAAGAATAAGTGAGAACATTTGAGAAAAACTTATTTACATTGCATAAAGGATACATTTTTTATGGACAAAAGTTTATATAATTAAACCTTGTTAGCATCTGGGGAATATTTCAAAGTAAATTGGGCAGAAATTGACATTAGGAAGTAGTCATGAGGAAAGGGGAAAAGGAATCACTCCAAGCATTGGAAGAGGAGAAAGAAAATAAGTCTAAAAAATCAAACATTTTTTTTTTTAATTTTCCCTGAAAACCAATCAGGGAAAAACAACAACAACAACAATAACAACAACCCTTTTGTGGGTTCAGGGTGAGGGGAGCCACATCCAGTTTCCCTCATTTCTACAGTCAGGTGGAGTCTTCTTGTGCAGCTGTTGCTGTGCTAGTGCTTACCTAACCTGCTTCCTTTCTCTAAGGGCTCCCAATACTATGCTGTCAGTCATTCAATACTGAAAACAATATTTCATATATTTTGTGCAGCTTTTAGTTACTTATAACAATAGAGAACTCCATTGACTGTATTATGTCCAGAAATTTAAACACTACATTTTCCTTAAATGAATCAGGTTTGTTTCTATATTTTTTAAAATAATTATTACTTATGGAAAAATGGAAATAATTGCATTTCCTTGCTTAAAAAATAGGATAACATCACAAGGAAGTATGTAATTCAGCTTAAACATCATTTTTCCTTGCATCCCATCTCCCATGTCCCCATTCCTACTCTAACTAGATTTAAAATGTATTTAAAATATAAAAACTGCATCCTTTACCTCTTTGTTTTTAATGTCTCCCATACACATAAAATATTTTTTATTGACTTTGTGAAATAAGTTCTAACTTTTTCTTCACTAATTGATGGTCATTTATCTTAATATAATTTATTCATATGTGATTAACTCTTTCAAACTCATCATATATTAAATTACCAAATATATATGGTTGAATTTCTTTTCATGATACTGTGTTCTATTAACATATTTTTATTCTATGAGCATACATAGAATTTTTTTAAAAATTGCTATAGCTTTATGATATATTTGCTATTGGTTCTTCTCCCTCCCCCACCCACCTAAGTCCTGTGACTATTCTCAACTATATATTTTATCATGTGGAGTTTAGAATAATTTCCTCAGTTTCCATAAAAATCATCTGCAGAGAGGTGTCTGGGTGGCTCAGTAGGTTAAGCCTCTACCCTCGGCTCAGGTCATGATCTCAGAGTCCTGGGATTGAGCCCCACATCTGGCTCTCTGCTTAGCAAGTAGCCTTCTTCCCCCTCTCTCTCTGCCTGCCTGCTTGTGATCGCTCTCTCTTTTGTCAAATAAATAAATAAAACCCTTTGAAAAAATCACCTCCAGCGATTTTGATTAGGAATTCACTCAGTGGGTCAATTACTTGGGAAAAATCAACAGCTTTAAAATGGGAGTTCTTCTTGTTGTGTACTGTATAACTTACTTGATTCAGCGGTTGTATGTCTTTTGCAAAGATGTTTAATGTTGGGCGCCTGGGTGGCTCAGTGGGTTAAGCCTCTGCCTTCGGCTCACGTCATGATCCCAGGGTCCTGGAATCGAGCCCCATATTGGGCTCTCTGCTGGGCAGGGAGCCTGTACCCCGCACCCCGCCTGCCTCTCTGCCTACTTGTGATCTCCGGCTGTAAATAAATAAATAAAATCTAAAAAAAAAAAAAAAAAAAAAGATGTTTAATGTTTTTTGTGAAAACCGTTCATGTTTTTGTTACGTATCTTAGTCTTATTGTTATTGTGAAGGAGATGTATTTTATTTATAACTCTGTATTATCCTTAGATTTGGAAGATGATTATGCTGACTTTTGACTCAGCTCTTTTAATAAACACTATAATCTGTTAGTTGATTGTCTTGGTTTTGTGAACTAGATGAACATACCAACTGGTAATGAATTGTATTGTTTCATGTCTGGTTCTGATTGCTTTATTTCCTTCTACTCTTATTTAATTTGTTGACACAGAATTTCCAAAGTGACAGGCTGATGGACCAAATTTAATCTGAAAATTATAAATTTGTTTAATCTAAAAATCATTAACGTAAGGTTTTATAAGCATAATCAATGATCAGTGTATTTAAGTCCTTAAAATTTATATAATGTATGAATACCTGATTTCTTTTTTAAAAAAAGATTTTATTTATTTACTTGACAGAGAGATACACAGAGAGAAAGGGAACACAAGCAGGGAAAGTGGGAGAGGGACAAGCTAGCTTCCCACACTGAGCAGGGACCCTGATGCTGGGCTCAATCCCAGGACCCTGGGATCATGATCTGAGTCGAAGGCAGACCTTAATGACTGAGCCACCCAGGTGCCCCTGAATGCCTGATTACTCCTAAAAATCTGAGTTTGGGACAGATTTGGATATATGCTCCTCATAAGGCAACAGCACACCAGAGTTTAGTCTTGGCAGACTCTTAAAAGGGGCAGTATTTGCTCCCTTTCTTCTAGGAACAAATGTCTTAAATTCTTCTTAAATGTCTTTGCATAGTTTGATTCTATTCAATTTTTTTTTAAATCTTCCTCAACTCTAAGTACATGAGTTTGAGAACTTGGCTTTAAAACTTTTAGTAAAATATATAACAATAGCAGCTCTAAAGATGGCCTTATCTTATTCCTGAATTTAATGAATCTCTCTCAGAATTAAGTGTGATATTTCCTTTAGGTTTCTGGAACATACCCTTTGACCAAGTTAAAGAAATTCATTTTACTTTTACTTTACTGTGATTTAATTATAATTCAGATGACATTTTATCAAATCCCATTTTGACATCTCAGAAATAGTCCTTCTTAATTTAACAATGTAATTCGTTTATCAGAAAATCCTGGTAACAAAAATCAGCAAACTATGGAAAGCAGAATATGTGAAAAATTTCCAGGCCTTATGTGCTAAAATGTATTTAATAATAAATGGAGGCAAGTTATTACCTGATAACTAATTTAATCCTCTATGAAAAGATGTGAACAAACTGGCAATTGACCCTACATTCTACGATGGCACGGTCACAAAAAGCTCTCAATAATAGAATGAGAAACATGAAACTAAAGCTAGCATCACATTATTCCTTTGATGGACTTTTATCGAGTTCCAAAACCTTACATATTACACAGATACACAGACTTGGACCTCATTCTAAGTTCCTTCCCAGTATTTATGTTATGTGATATAATAAAATAAAGATCAGCCTAAGGGTTTTCAAAAGATTCAACTCATCACACTGTTATGGATTTTTTCTTCTGTATTGATAAATGGAAACAATTTTAAAATATAAAGCTAAGAGGAGTATTTTACTGTGGTATATTTTAAAATGCTGTTGTAAAGTTCCTTTTACAATCAAAAATTAAAGGACAAATGGAAACTAGCTGCAAAAGATTTTCGCTCCTATTCCCCCAACTCCTCAATACACAAAAGTTAGTGTGAGCAAACATTTCAACATTTCGAGACTTTTTGAGTCTTGGTCATTTTTTTTTTTTTGAGTCTTGGTCATTTTTAAGAAACAATAATAACATTCTTGGTTTTTGTAATTTCAGGGAATATTGGAGGTCTTGGCCCTACATAATCTGACCCTGTGTGTGTATCTGATCTTGCTTCTTGCCACTCGCTTCCTGGACCATTGTGTTATAGGTCTTTCACAGTTCCTTGAAAATATCACAGTAATTCTGCTTTAGAGAGTCCCTTTCTAGAACATTGAACCCACTAATCTGCACAGAACTGTTTCCTCCTGATCAGATTTTTTTTTAATTGGTGCTCATCATCATTAAATGTATTGATTAATATGTTCCAGCACTTTTCCTCAGAAAATCTCAAGAGAATTCAAAACCAGCTGATATGTTATCTGCTAATAGAATCCTTTTCTGCCTAGCCAACCTGAGGTACCCTCCATAAAATAACCAGAGTCCTCCACTACCACTGATTCTATTCTAAAAATCACTCTCTGCCTTTGTTTGTTTTCAGTGATTTATTTTCTCCTTTCCCCCCGCAACCATATGAATTAGGCTACTTGCATTCTATAATCATTCAAGAGATATCTATTGAAACTTAATAGATGCCAAACATAAATAGACAAAAATCCTTTCCTCAAGATGTCTGCCATATTAGAGAGATGTCAAGTAGCAAAAGTCAAATGATAATGATGCAAAATTAATTATATTTTTCATCATTACTACAAAGAAAATAAAGAAGATGTTGACATAGGGAATTATTGAAGGAGTTGAAGAATCTTTAAAATAGTCATGCTGTCTGCGGTAAGGACACTTAATCTCTTAAACCCAGACTGTAAATTAGGGATGAGGAGCCAATTGAAGGAGATGGGGCTTGTTTCAGAAAGAGAGAAGCAAAAGAACTGAGGTGATAAAATCCTACAGAACCCTGCGGGCACATGAAAAGTCCACCACCTGCTGATGTACAGTGAGGGAGAAGGTGAGGAGCTCTAAATGGGCTCTGAGCCTTAGAGGCATTAGAAAGAGAATTTTATGACAAAGCAAGATGTTTCTAAAGACAATGGGAAGCCGAGATAGGGAACAAAGCAGGAATATACATACACATATACATATACATATACATATACATATACATATACATACATATATATGTACACATGTATATATGTAATATATAAAATATGTGTGTGTAAACATATATACACAAACACATATTTTAAAGATTTTATTTATTTATTAGAGAGAAAGAGAGCATGAGCCAGAGAGGTGGAGGGCAGTGAGAGGAAGAGGGAGAAGCAGACTCTCCACTGAGAAGGAAGCCCAATGTGGGCCTTGATCCCAGTAGATGATGATCATGACCTGAGCGGTAGAGTAATGCTTAACTGACTGCACTACCCAAGTGCCCCAGTAGGTTTCTATTTTTAATAAATGCCTCTGGCTCCTGGTGGAGAATGAAAAGTTTATTTCTCATAACTTTCAAAAATAATTTGTCTTTATTAAAAAAATAAAAGATCTTAGCATGACAGTCACTTGCCAACAAAAGTCCCTCATTTCCCCAGTTTCATGGCTTTTTTCACCTCAGCATTCATCAGGGTGTAGATTAAGGGATTCAACATGGGTGTGATGATGGAATGAGACTCAGCCATTGCTTTGTCTATGGGGTAAGTGGCCACAGGCCACATATACAGGAAAATGCATGGCGCAAAGAACAAGATGACCACAGTGAGGTGGGAGCCACAGATGGAGAGGACTTTGCGCTGCCCTTCAGAGCTGCAAGACCTCAGGGTGCATGGATGACCACGTAGGAGGTGATGAGAATAAGGAAGATGGTCACACACATCACCCCACTGTTGAAGATGACTAAGAGACCTATGGTGTGGGTGTCCATGCAGGTCAGTTTCAACAAGAGAAACAAATGACACATAAAGTGATCAATGACATTGAGGCCACAGAAGGGTATTTGATATGTGAAAAGAAGCTGTATTACTGTGTGATAAACCCTTCCACCCAGGCCCCTCCCAGCAGCAGACAGAACACAAGAGAGTTCATGGTGGTCGTGTAGTGCAGAGGTTTACAGATGGGCACATAGCAATCATAGGCTCTTATAAGACAAAAAAGCATTAGAATAATTGAGATTCCAGAAGAAGAAAAAAGAGAGAGGGGAGCTGGAGGTATATTGGAGAGAATTATTATAGAGAATTTCTCTAATATAGCAAAGGGAACAAGTATCAAAATCCAGGAGTTGCAGATAACCCCCCTCAAAATCAATAAGAATACGTCCACACCCTGTGATCTAATAGTAAAATTTACAAGTCTTAGCAATAAAGAGAAAATACTGAAAACAGCCCTGGACAAGAAGTCTGTAACATACAATGGTAAAAATATTAGACTGGCAGCAGACTTATCCACAGAGACCTGGCAGTCCAGAAAGATATGGTATGCTATATTCAGAGCACTAAATGATAAAAAAATGAAGCCAAGAATACTATATCCAGCTAGGCTATCATTGAAAATAGAAGAAGAGATGAAAATTTTTCAGGACAAACAAAAACTAAAATAATTTGCAAACACCAAACCATCTTGACAGGAAGTATTGAAAGGGGTACTCTAAGCAAAGAGAGAGCCCAAAAGTAGTAGTAGACCATAAAGAACAGAGACAATATAAAGTAATAGTCACTAAATTCATATCTCTCAATAGTTACCCTGAATTTAAATGGGTTAAATGCCCCAATCAAAAGACACAGGGTATCAGAATGGATAAGAAAAGCAAAACCCATCAATATGCTGTCTACAAGAAACTCATTTTAGACACAAAGTCACCTCCAGATTTAACATGAGGGAGTGGAAAACAATTTACCATGCTAATGGATATCAAAAGAAAACTGGGGTGGCAATCCTTATATCAGATCAATTAGATTTTAAGCCAAAGACTTTAATAAGAATTGAGGAAGGACACTATATCATACTCAAAGGGTCTGTCCAGCAAGAAGATCTAACAGTTTTAAATATCTATGCCTCTAACATGGGAACAGCCAACTATAGAAACCAATTAATAACAAAATCAAAGAAACACGTTGAAATAATATAGTAATAGCAGGGGACTTTAACACTCCCCTCACTGAAATGGACAGATCATCCAGGCAAAAGTCCATAAAGGAAATAAAGGCCATAAAGGACACACTGGACCAAATGGACATCATAGATATATACAAAACATTCCATCCCAAAGCAACAGAATGCACATTCTGCTCTAGTGCATGTAGAGCATTGTCCAAAATAGATCACATTCAGGTCACAAATCAGGTCTCAAATGGTACCAAAAGATTGGAATCATTCTTTGCATATTTTCAGACAACACTGCTCTGAAGCTAGAACTCAACCACAAGAAGAACTTTGGAAAGAAGCCACATACATGGAGACTAAAGAGCATCCTTCTAAAGAATGAATGTGTCAACCAGGAAATTAAAGAAGAATTGGAAAATTTTGTGGAAAAAAATTATAATGAAAACACAGCAGTTTAAAGTCTGTGGGACACAGAAAGGGAAATTCTGAGAGGAAAATATATAGCAATACAAGCCTTTCTCAAGAAAAAAGAAACTTCTCAAATACCCAACCTAACCCTACACCTAAGT
The DNA here is from genome assembly GCF_964662115.1 of Mustela nivalis. Classification (NCBI taxonomy): domain Eukaryota; kingdom Metazoa; phylum Chordata; class Mammalia; order Carnivora; family Mustelidae; genus Mustela; species Mustela nivalis. Next base: position 104,750,040 of record NC_139028.1, read on the forward strand.
AGCTGGAGAAAGAAAAACAAGAAAGCCTAAACCTAGAAGGAGAAGAGAAATAATAAAGATCAGAGCATAAATCAATGAAATAGAAACCAAAATCAAAACAAACACAAACAAACAAACAAAAACACAGTAGAACAAATCAAAGAAACTAGGATCTGGCTCTTTGAAAGAATTAATAAGATTAATAAACCGTCGGCCAGACTTATGAAAGAGAAAACAGAGGGTTGCCTGGTTGTCTCAGTGGGTTGGGCCCCTGCCTTCAGTTCGGGTTGTGATCTCCAGGTCCTGGGATCTGGCCCCGTGTTGAGCTTCCTGCTTGGTGGGTGGCCTGCTTCCCCCTGCCCCTGGCAGCCTCTCTACCGACTTGTGATCTCTGCCTGTCAAATACATAAATAAAATTAAAAACAAAAAAAAAAGAAGAAGAAAAAAGAAAGGACCCAAGTAAATAAAAATATGAATGAAAGAGATCACAGCCAACATCAAAAAAGTACAAACAATTATAAGAACATATTATGAGCAACTATACACCAGCAAATTTGACAATCTGGAAGAAATGGATGCATTCCTAGAGACATAAAAAATACCGCAACTGAACCAGGGAGAAATAGAAAACCTGAACAGATCCATAACAAGTAAGGAGATTGAAGCAGTCATCACAAACCTCCCAACAAACAAGAGCCCAGGACCAGATGGCTTCCCAGGGGAATTCTACCAAACATTTAAAGAAGGATTAATTCCTATTCTCCTGAAACTGTTCCAAAAAATAGAAATGGAAGGAAAACTTTCAAACTCCCTTTATGAGGCCAGTATTATCTTGATCCCAAAACCAGACAAGAATTCCATCAAAAAAGAGAATTAGAAACCAATACCTTTGGTGAATAGAGATGCAAAAATTCTCACCAAAATACTAGTCAATAGGATCCAACAGTTCATTAAAAGGATTACTCACCACGACCAACTGGGATTTATTCCAGGGCTGCAAGGTTAGTTCAACATCCGCAAATCAATCAATATGATACAATACATTAAAAAAAAGAGAAAGCAGGAACCATATGATACTCTCAATAGATGCTGAAAAAACATTTGACAAAGTACAGCATCCCTTCCTGATCAAAATTCTTCAAACTGTAGGGATAGAAGGTACATACCTCAATATCATCAAAGCCATTTATGAAAAACCCAGAGCGAATATCATTCTCAATGGAGAAAAACTGAGAGCTTTCTTGCTAAGGTCAGAAACATGCCAGGGATGTCCATTATCACCACTGCTATTCGCCATAGCAGTAGAAGTCCTAACCTCAGCAATCAGACAACAAAAAGAAATTAAAGGCATAAAAATCAGCAAAGAAGTCATATTATCCCTCTTTGCAGATGATATGATTCTATATGTGGAAAACCCAAAAGACTCCACTCCAAATCTGCTAGAACTTGTACAGGAATTCAGTAAAGTGTCAGGATATAAAATCAATGCACAGAAATCGGTTGCATTTCCTTACACCAACAACAAGACAGAAGAAAGAAAAATTAAGGAGTCAATCCCATTTACAATTGTTACCAAAAACATGATACCTAGGAATAAACCTAACCCAAGAGGCAAAGAATCTATACTCAGGAAACTATAATGTACTCATGAAAGAAATTGAGGAAGACACAAAGATATGGAAAAATGTTCCATGTTCATGGACTGGAAGAACAAATATTGTGAAAATGACTGTTACCTAAAGCAATATACACATTTAATGCAATCCTTATCAAAATCCACCCATTTTTTTTGTCAAAGAAGTGGAACAAATAATCCTAAAATTTATATGGAACCAGAAAAGATCTCAAATAGCCAGAGGAATATTGAAAAAGAAAGCCAAAGTTGGTGGCATCACAATTCCGGACTTCAAGCTCTATTACAAAGCTGTCATCATCAAGACAGTATGGTACTGACACAAAGCAGACACATAGATCAATGGAACAGAATAGGGAGCTCAGAAATATACCCTCAACTCTATGGTCAATTAATCTTTGACAAAGAAGGAAAGAATGTCCAATGGATAAAAGACAGGCTCTTCAACAAACGGTGTTGGGAAAATTGGACAGCAACATGCAGAAAAATGAAACTGGACCATTTCCTTACACCACACACAAAAATAGACTCAAAATGGGTGAAAGAGGGGTACCTGGGTGGCTCAGTGGGTTAAGCCTCTGCCTTCGGCTCAGGTCATGATCTCAGGGTCCTGGGATTGAGACCCACATCGGGCTCTCTGCTCAGCAGGGAGCTTGCTTCCTCCTCTCTCTCTCTCTCTGCCTGCCTCTCTGCTTACTTGTGATCTCACTCTCTGTCAAATAAATAAAATCTTTAAAAAAAAAATGGGTGAAAGACTTCAATGTGAGAAAGGAATCCATCAAAATCCTTGAGGAGAACACAGGCAACAACCTCTTCGACCTCAGCTGCAGCAACTTCTTCCTAGGAACATCACCAAAGGCAAGAGTAGCAAAGCCAAAATGAAGTATTGGGACTTCATCAAGATCAAAAGCTTTTGCACACCAAAGAAAACAGTTGACAAAACCAAAAGACAACTGACAGAATGGGAGAAGATATTTGCAAATGACATATCAGAGAAAGGGCTAGTATATAAAATCTATAAAGAACTTATCAAACTCAACACCCAAAGAACAAATAATCCAGTCAAGAAATGGGCAGAGGGCATGAGTAGACATTTCTACAAAGAAGAAACCCAGAGGGCCAGCAGTGTTGAAAAAGTGTTCCACATCACTCAGCATCAGGGAAATACAGATTAAAACCACAATGAGATAGCACCTCACACTAGTCCGAAAGGCTACAATTAACAAGTCAGGAAATGACAAATGCTGGCAATGATGCAGAGAAAGGGGACCCCTCCTTCATTATTGGTGGGAATGCAAGCTGGTGCAACCACTCTGGAAAAAACATGGAATTTCCTCAAAAAGTTAAAAATAGAACTACCCTATGACCTAGTAATTGCACTAGTTGTATTTACCCTAAGGATACAAATGTAGTGATCCGAGGGGGTACATGCACCCAAATGTTAATAGCAACAATGTCCACAATAGCCAAACTATGGAAAGAACCTAGACGCCCATCAACAGATGAATGGATAAAGAAGATGTGGTATATACACACAATGGAGTACTATGCAGCCATCAAAAGAAATGAAATCTTGCCATTTGTGATGATGTGATTGGAACTAGAGGGTATCATGCTTAGCGAAATAAGTCAATCAGAGAAAGACACTTATCATATGATCTCCCTGATTTGAGGAAGTTGAGAGGCAATGTGGGCGTTTGGGAATAGGAAAAGAATAAATGAAACAAGATGGGATTGGGAGGGAGACAAACCATAAGAGATGCTTAATCTCACACAGCAGAGGATTGCCAGGGGGAGGGGAGTAGGGAGAGGGAGGTGGAGTTATGGACATTGGGGAAGGTATGTGTTATGGTGAGTACTGTGAAGTGTGTACACCTGGCGATACACAGACCTGTACCCCTGGGACGACTAATACATTGTATGTTAATAAAAAAGTAAAAATATAAATTAAAAAAAGTGTTCTGTAAATTGTCTATTTGATACCTTCTCCAAATATATTTTAAAACACCTCAAATCTGGCAGCAGATCTGATGTGAACTCTGCTATTCATACCCACCAGTAATCTGGAGAGTTTATCTACTGATGACTTTATCCAAAATACATATTCCTACCTCTTCCTATAATTGGCATGATCCTTCCACTTCATTATAGATATTGTTGTAAATGTTGTTCAGATCAATTTTCATGGGATATATTATTAGGGTCACTTTACTCACATGGCTTCATTTCCCACTAGAGCATACAATTCCAGGACCATAGGGCTGATTCATTTCGCTTCTGCTCTTTGGATGACTGTTTTCCAATATCAGAGAGCAGGAGATTATCTAAGTTGATACACACCTGACAAAGAAGAGTTATTATAGTATAGAGCCATTCTTTAAAATCTCCTGGTTCTTCAGTTTAGAAGTGGGCAGAAGACATGAAGAGACACTTCTCCAAACAAGACACACAAATGGATAACAGATGCATGAAAAAAAAAAAAAAAAAAAGAAGAAGTTCAATGTCATTTACCATCACAGAACTGACAAATCAAAACCACAATGAGAGATCACCTTACACCAGTCAGAATGGCTAAAATTTACAAGACAGAAATCAACAATAGTTGGAAAGGATGTGGATAAAGGGGAATCCTCTCACAGTGTTTGTGGAAATTCAAGTTGGTGCAACCTCTCTGGAAAAAGTATGGAAGTTCCCCAAGATATTAAAAATAGAGCTACCCTATGATCCAACGATTGCATTAGTGGGCACTAACCATAAAGGTACAGATGTAGTGAAAAGAAGGGGCACCTGTACCTCTTAAGGAGAGAAAGACAGCTATTGTGTGGTTTCAATCATATATGAAACATAAGGAATAGTGCAGAGGATGATAGGGGAAGGGAGGGAAAACTAAACGGGAAGAATTCAGAGAGGAAGAAAAGCCATGAGAGACTCTGGCCTGCAGCAAATAAGCTGAGAGTTACAGAATGGTGGGTGTTGGGGGATGGGGTAACAGGGTGATGGGTACTAAGGAGGACATATGTTGTGATGAGCACTGGGTGTTAAACACAACTAATGAATCATTGAACACCGCATCAAAAACTAATGACAAACTATATTTTAGCTAAATGAACATAATAAAAAAGGAAAATTGCCCTCCATTTTCTACAAAAAATAAGAAAAAATTAAAGTCTCCTAATTTTTCCTTGAAGATTAGATCATTTTTTGATACATTTCTCCTATTTCTCACAGCCCACAAGGCTTTACAAATTACACCACATTCAGCTTTTAGCCTGGTTTGGGACTATTCTATGGGAAACGAGCATATTTAACTTTCAGGGATTTAGGCGGGAGATTCTAGTTATATCAGGAGAGCATTTAAATTTAGGTTTCTAATATTTGGTACATGGTTGGGAAAGTATTAAAATGGAAATTATTTTATCTGCAACAACCCACATATTTTAGAGTAAAAAAAAAATGAGTTAAGGTGGGTTTTTGCTGATATAAAATCATACGATTTGTATTTGCACATATATTTACCACTTGTGTTGATCTTCATTTCTTTCAGAACCATATTCCTAGTTGGCAGGATTTATCTGCTCAGTAAATGGCTGGTACTGATACATTTCTTGAACGTCATATGTCTGAAAGTCTTCACTACAGACAGCTTTGTTTTTAAAGATATTTTTGTGAGTATTGAATTTGAGGTGGACAGTTTTTCTTTGAGCATTTTAAAGATGTTGCTCCATTCTCTTCTGCTCCACTGGTTTACAGTGTTTCCGGTGAGAAGTTTGCTGTGATTTTTATCTTTATTCTGCTCTTTTATTTTATTTTTCCCTTGGGCTGCTCTTAACATTTTTAAAAATTTTTATTTATATTTTTAATTTATTTTCAGTGTTCCAGAATTCATTGTTTATGCATCACACCTCGTGCTCCATGCAATACGTGCCCTCCATAATACCCACGACCAGGCTCACCCAACCTCCTACCACCCACCCCTCCAAAACCCTCATATCATTTTTCAGAGTCCACAGTCCCTCATGGTTTGTCTCCCTCTCAAATTTCCCCCAACTCCCTTCTCCTCTCCATCTCCCCATATCTTCCGTGTTATTCCTTATGCAAAACCATATAATAATTACCTCTCTCTGCTTGACTTATTTTGCTTAGCATAATCTCTTCCAGTCCTGTCCATGTTGATACAAAAGTTGGGTATTCATCCTTTCTGATGGAGGCATAATACTCCATAGTGTATATGGACCGCATTGTCCTTCTCCATATATCTGTTTTTTTTTTAATATAATTTTTTATTTTTTTATAAACATATATTTTTATCCCCAGGGGTACAGGTCTGTGAATCACCAGGTTTACATACTTCACAGCACTCACCAAAGCACATACCCTCCCCAATGTCCATAATCCCACTCCATGTATCTGTTGAAGGGCATATTGGATCTTTCCATGGTTTGGCGACTCTGGCCATTGCTGCTATGAACATTAGGGTAACATTTTCATTTTAATCACTGTTTTTGGCCTATGTATTATGATGTATCTATTAGTGCAGTGTGCATCATGACTTTGTGTCTTACTTGATTATTGGCTCAGTGGATTTATAGTTTTCACTAAATTAAAAAAAAATTGGTCATTATTTCTGTTTTCTGGAATTTCTCCCAACCTGTTTTTTGAAGATTCTAATTATTCATTCAAAAGGCTGTTTGAAGTCTTTTCTTAGCTCATGGATACTCATGTATTTGTTTTTCAGTCCTTTTAAAAAAAAAAATTCTTTGCTTTATTTTGATGGTTTCTATTTTAGTGTCTTCAAGTTTACTAATCTGTTCTGCTGCAGTGGACAATCTGTTCATCTGCTATTCTCATCCCAGTTATTGTATATTTATTCACTAGACCTTTAAAGTGATGTAAAAGCCTCAAATAAGGCTCTTTTTTGTGTTTCCAATGTCTATACTTACCATATTCGAATTTTTCTCCACTTTCTTGAAGATATTCAATGCAGTGATCATAATAATTTTATGGTACTCATTTACTAATTCTATATTCATTGTTTGTGTGTGTGTGTGTGTGTGTGTGTGTGTGTGTGTGTGTTTGTGTGTGGTATTGAATGGGTTGTTTTTGTCCCCATGAAATGAATGATATATTCTTGCCTCTTTACATGCTTGGTAATATTTGATTGGTTGTTATGCATTATGATTTTTACCTTTGTTGCTGGATATTTTGCATTTCTATAATTGTTCTTGAACTTTGTTAAATGGGACCAGAACAGTGATTATTTTATGATTAAGTTTTCCTCTCTATTGAGGCAATGCACTTTTTAATATCTTACCTTGTCCTATGAATTATGAGTTTCTCTATTCTGGTGGGTGGGAAACCCAGACTTATCCAGGTCTTGCGTGAGTGTCAAGGATTGCTTCCTCCAATTCCCCCTGATATGTGAAACATACACAGCATCCAAAGATCTCAACTCTCCCAAGTTAACCTACACATTAATGGAGTTCCCCAGTAAAATCACTAATAACATATATTTTTAAGTAGACAAATTGTTTTCTCTTGAAAAATAAATAAGCAAAACATGAGCAGATAATTTGGACCAAAAATGGGGGGAAATTCTATCAGATAAATACAGTACCCAGCTACAAATAATTACAAGTGTGTGGCATTAGCTAAGGAATAAAGATATCGTGGAAGCTGAACACACATCTCTGAAATAGATCATGATAGAGATAAGATTTTGGGAAAAAAGATTAATGTGATATTTAAATTATTTGGAAAATAAATGATTTTTGGTGGGATTATGGACATTGGGGAGGGTATGTGATTTGGTGAGTGCTGTGAAGTGTGTAAACCTGGTGATTCACAGAGCTGGACCCCTGGGGATAAAAATATATGTTTATAAAAAATTAAAAATTAAAAAAAAAAGTTGCTAAGACAATACATGTTTACTTTCTGGAATAATTTTTTTATACCATGGGAAATAAAAATAATTAACAGTTTAAATAGAAAATACTTATCTGTTTAATAAGGGAAACTGTGGCAAAGGTGTGTTGCTGCTTTATGGTAGAGAAGGTTTTTCTTATAATGACTCAAGGGCAGAAGGAAGTGAGAAACTTTCCTAACAAGATTAAGCAGAGGGGACAGTAAAGGATTGAAGAGAAGTGAGAAAGGGGCGGGGGAGAGTAAAAGTGGTAATTTTCTTACAATGAAGGGAAGAGAAGGAGCTGTGCTTTATATTTTGGGAACCTCTTCTAGTTTTAAGAGTATTTGTGGAAAGACACAAATGATTGAGAAAGCCCCTGTCTTCTCAGTAGAGCTCAGCTTCCCACGATCCAGTGTGTTGGAGAAATTTACTGTTAATTATAATTTTTATGCTCAAACTTTATCAAAACACAGAAGAAAAGAGGTTTTAGCATTTGTTAATTATTCAGTCTTCTTCCAATAGCTGGAAACCAGAGGTCATTTTCTGTGGAGGCATGCTTTATGGAGAAGCAAGGCGGAGAGGTCATTTTGGAGATCTTTATGGGTATCAGAAGTTATACCTATAGCATTTACCACCCCAGATGGTTTCTGAAAAAGCTAATTTTCCTTTCTTTCAAAGGCTGTGTTTCTAATTTGACCCTATATCCTGCATCTTAATGTTTCTTTCTTTTCTTTTTTCCATTCTGCCCTATGCTGGAAACTTTCTTCAATGTTTCACTGGAAGAATTCATCAAGAACGTTTTGAGTAATCATCATTCCCTACAAATGCCCAAATCAAACAAAAAGTAAAAATATTTCTGAAAGATAAATTTAATTCTTAAGAGATTTAAACATTTCAGAATTAAATGTTATAATCTAAATATTACAGGACCGTGCTAGACCCATTAGATAAATTTGCTAATTAGTTTGAGGTAAGAGTCAAAATAACATTCTTTTATTTATCAACAAGGCATTAGATTTTTTAAAAAATGAGGAAAAAAAAACTGTGCAAGTTCATTTGTTTTGTGACCCTATGATGCCTATTCCTGAAGTGATTTGCTGTCAGTTGCAGTTGTGGCTATCATGTGTGTGTTCACATCACGGAAAGAGGTTTGTATTCTAATTATTGGTATTATAAGAATGATGATCCAAGTCATATCCAAAATATTTCAATTCCACAAGAAAACCAAAGTGAAAAAAAAAGGGCAGTATTTTCTCCAAGTTACACTGACAGTGTTCATTAATATGTGAATATAAATATTCATATATCAGTAGTGAATTTGAATGCCATGACTAATCTGTAATTGTACCATTAGGCAGATTAGACATAGAAGTAACCTATAAAGTCATATCCATGAAGAGCAGAGACATCCAGAAATGACAATGATGTAGGCCTTTTTCTCTTTAGTCTTTCAAATGATGAGTTCTAAACTGATAAATTATTTTGGATGAATGCCAAGGCTGAAGCTGAGTTTTAGAGCAACCCTATTTAAAAATCTTTTATAAATTTGACGAAAATGGTTTACACATTATCAAGGAACATGTAGGGATCATGTGTGTAAACAGTGGACACGTCAATGGATCACACAAGACTTGAATGCGTAGATGGCTCTGTGCCCATGCTCTGAGTGACAGGAAGCAGGAGAAGAGTGATCTCAGGAAGATGTTCCATGTAAAGGCAGGGATTTGGCATGAGTTCATGGTTAGGGAGAATGATTGGAGGCTTCAGCTGCAGTTCATGACTGACCAGGGCACTGGAGACAGAAATACAAAGATACCATTCAAAGTGGTTGATGTAATGTCTTCAGAAAATCAGGCATTATGTTGGGAGAATTGGGGCCTGCCTGTAGGAGCATTTTTCAGTAGCTCCATAGTAGAATTTAGCTCTGAAACTTCTTGCCAAGAAACCTTTGGCTGCTGGAAGAAGTTGTCCCTGAGGAGTTGAAAAACAAAAGTGCCTGTTAGTGTGTTAGTGGTTTTGGCATCACACATTCTGATAATTAAATGATTGCATCAGCCTTGGAGACCAGGAGACCATGTTGGAAGGAGTTATTGACCACAGTTTGCTGTGTACCTCAGGGAATCCACTTTTTCCTTTCATGCATCATGAGCCAAAGGCAGGAGTTGGTGTTTCAAGGCATCTAAGAGTAAGGCTGACCTACGGAATACAACATTGTCATAGCTTCAGGATAGATTATGACCCCAGAAGAAAACTTGGCATATGTGTGTAAAAGTCTATACATCAGCTAGTAAATCCTTTTATTGAGCACTTTTATGTGCACAGAAAAATTGAGAGGGAGGCATAGCAATTTCCCATGTACTGACTGCCCCCACACATGCACAGCCTCCTCATTGTTAACATCCCCTACATAGTCATGTGTTTGTTGCAGTTGAACTTATACTGATATGTCATAATCACCCATGGTCTGTAGTTCACCTTAGGACTAACTCTTGCTGTTGTACATTCTGTAGGTTTGGACAAATGTATAATAATAATGTGTATCCCATATTATAGTGTCATACAGATTGTTTTTACTGTCCTAAAGATCTTCTGTGTATTGATTCATCTCTCTCCATTACCTCTTCAAATTGGGTGTTTAAATTATGAAATAGGATGAAGGTAAATCTATCTTAGTTAGGCTATCTTCTTGAGGGCAAAAGAGTATGTTATGACAGTAAAAATGAACCTACAACTGTATTCACAAACCAATGTAAAACTTGGTAACATACATAATGTTAAATGAAAAATAAAAGCAATTCCTAGAATTCTGCATATAGTCTGTTATATTCTGTAAAATTCAAAACAGAGAAACTGAACAATATATTTAAGATGTTTTATTTTCAGGAAATAAGATAGTGATATATTAAAAAAAGTCAAATATTGGCTACCTTTAGGATGAAGCAGGGACAAGATAAGGAAGGAGTTAATTGGATTTAACTTTTGGTAATATTTTAGTTCTTTGGATAGTGTTAAGTTTGCAAATATTCATTATACTTTTTAAAAGCATGCAAAAAAGTAGTATAAAATGAATAAAATAAATACGGTAAAAGAGTTGGAAATGTGAAAAATGTAGAATTAAAGATTTTTCTTTTTTCCTACTTGTCTGCTGGCTCTGCTTCCTTTTGGGCTCACTCCGTTTTAAATCAGGCTCTCAACCCTATGATAAGATTTTAAGATTTCTGGGTCTCTACTCCAGAAACTCTATTGGGAATAAAATAATAACTTTTTTATGAGTCCAAGCAAAGATTTTGAGCTTGCATCTCATATGCAAATAGATCTCTGACCTGATCATTAAACAGGGATGGGGGAAAAGCTTTCTGATTGGCCACAGAGAAGTCATAGTCCCATCCTTGGGGAAAATGCTGCTCATAACTCATACTAAATATGGAGGATTTGTGGGTCTTCAGGGGAAAATCAAGGTTCATTCAAAGAAGGAAGACAAATCCTTTCAGGAAAAATCAAACAGGGCGCACTAAGGTTTTTTATTTTTCTTTCTTTCTTTTTTTTTTTTTTTAAGATTTTATTTATTTGACAGACAGACATCACAAGTAGGCAGAGTGACAGGCAGAGAGTGGGGGAAGCAGGCTCCCCACTGAGCAGAGAGCCCCATGCAGAGCTCAATCCCAAAACCTCGAGATCATGACCTGAGCCAAAGGCAGAGGTTTTAATCCACTGAGCCACCCAGGTCCAACTAAGACAGTTTTTATAGCTCATCTTTAGCCTCTTCCTGAGGCAAGTATGGTGTATCTGCTGAAGTGTTGGAGATGTTTCCTCAAAACAGCAAATGCCCGCCAAAGATTCTCCTTATTGATGATACGTTCTACAGCACTTCATGAGAAATATCACACTGTATTATGAGGACAACCTGACATTTCAAGGTTATTTGATGTTTAGTGGGATTCAGTGTTTCAGTGCTATTGACCCTAGCTGCAATTGAGGCCCAACATTGAAGAGACTCCTAGAGGACTATTAGCTGTCTCCTCAGACCAGACCTCACTTCAATCCACTATTTCTAAATTAGTAATTTTATATTAGTTAAGAAATGATCTCTTCAACTTATTGCAACTACCATCATAAGAGGAATTATTCAGAAGTAATTATAAATTATAACTCAAAGCATTTTTTAAAAATATTTTATTTATTTATTCATGAAAAACAGACAGAGAGAAGCAGAGGGGGAAGCAGGGTCCCCACTGAACAGGGAGCTTGTTCAGGGATCCTGACCTGGGCCCAAGGCATATGCTTAACCAAATGGGTTCCCCAGTTGTCCCCACTCAAAACTTTTTTCAGCTTGGTTTACTTATTTAATTCATTCATTCAGTTAGTAACCAATAGATTGCTTAACACATAATATAGATTATTTTGGGGTTTTTTTTTTTTTGAGATTTTATTTATTTATTTGATGGAGAGACACACAGCAAGAGAGGGGATGCAGGCAGGGTGAGTGTGAGAGGCAGGCTTCCTGCTTAGCAGAGAGCCCAATGTCCTGCTAGTTCTCAGCCCCTGGAATCATGAGTTGAGCTGAAGGCAGAGGCTTAATGACTGAGCTACCCAGGCACCCCTGAACTGCTTTTTGTAAATACTTACTAGTAGATTTGGTGGATAATAAGACAGTGGTAATTCCCAACCTCAATGAGTATTTAAAGTTTATGGAATATTATGGAATATTACACCTCCATAAAGTTTATGGAACTTGTGAAGATTTGAGCAGTAAAATCGGAATTCTTAATAAGATATATACTCAGTACACATACTAATCTTCAGATCACTTACTACAAATCTGGTTCTTTGGGGGTGGGCTCAGTTATAACACAGAGAACACAACCTCTGGTTTTGGGACACTATACTCCTTTCCCTGGATTGTACTTGCAAATAAATTAGAAGAGCCAAAGAAGCTTGTCTCCTAAAGCATAGATATTAATTTAGGGCACTGGGCAGGGATCAGAGTAGTTTCTTAGAGAACCACATCCTCTGTTGCCAAAGACACTGTTTTTTCTTCTTCACATCGTCAAGCATCTGTATTTTCCTTTTTCCCCTGTATCTTTGGTCATCCAAAGGTACCAGATGCCACAGAAGCACCAAGAATTACAAAATCTAAGTCTGAGAAGATTTATCTCACTCTACTGTGTTAGAACCAAAAGGTAAACATATTACAACATCTGAGTTGTTTCTGATTAATAAAGAAGGGAAAACTTTAGAGAATGGTATTCTCTAGGGTGCTAATATTTTTTATCATCATGTCTTAAAATATTCCCTCTAGGATGCAGAAAAGGGATTTTTTTTTTCTGTGTTTCATGGGAAGGCTGCTTTCAAAAAGGGATGGAAATATTTGGCACTAATTTATGGTGTTCTAACAGGTAAGTGACAGTTTGCTTACATCTTTGTACTCAGAGAGGCATCATTATAAAATAATCCAATATATTTAAAATATATTTTCATACATCATTTGGCTATTGCTCCCAAATCCTCTGAGAAGAGAAAATGAAAAAAAGAATTTTTTTCAAAAGTTTACTATTAATGCAGTAATGACATAAAAGGAAAGGTAAGCTTTGGAGTAAAATAATCTCATGAACTCACAAATATTTTATGAGTACCAGGTATGTGAAAATCTTTGTGTGGTTTTCCATTGTTGTATGGGGGTGGAAGGAAGGATTTCATGTTGTAAGGATTACTATAGAATGTGTAAAGGTTCACAAATGCTTTTCATATAAGGTCACTGAGGAGGATAGATCCTCAGTATGGATACCAAAAAGTTAGAAGAGCTTAAACCTGGTGATAATCTGGAGAAAAGGTCAATAGAGACATGACCTTGAAGGGTTTGGGAGAATGCTAACTTTCCTATCTCCAAGTGACAGCTTCAAATAGGAAGTTGTGGGGTTCCTTGCTGGCTCAGGTGGTTGAGCATCTGACTCTTGATTTCAGCTCTGGCCTTAATCTCGGGCCCCTGATTGAGTGCCATATCTCGCTCTATACTCAGTGGTCAAGGTCTCCAGGTCTGCTTGAGATTTTCTTTCTCTGCCTTACAACTACCCCCTGCTTGCTCTTTCTTTCTTTCTCTTTAAAACAAATCAATAAATCTAAAAAATAATTAGAAATTTGCACATCATGGCATGGAGTTTTTATTCTTTATATGTTTTCAAAATAATATTGTAAGAATTTAATTTGCATTTGACCCACATTTGAGATGTAGTCTTATTGCTGAACAACTTTTTCTCATGGAAAGTTTGGAGGAAACATGGCAATGTGGAGGCAACACAACATCATGAAATTGAAAACTGCCATCATATATGTGTGATGGTTTCTTTTTTAATCCTTCTTCATTTTGGGCTTTTAAGGGGTAAAGAATATGGGGACAGTTTATTAACCTGCCCACAGAGCATGTGAATTTTGCATATATATGAGTATAGGGGTTCTCCCAGAGATGGAAGTCTAGTGTAACCAATCAGGGATGGTTAGGTAGTTGAAGGAAGCCCTTCAGCAAGCACTGTGGCTGCTGCAGAAAAACAGATTTATGGGGTAGAATTATTCACCTGATACTATATTCCACTCTCATCTATTCTCCACTTTTTTTTTTTTCTGTGTGCTTTTTTTCAGCTCTTCTCCGTTACCTCCAAACCCAACATGTAGTTTGTTTTTTACCGTGCTGACAGACATTCCAATGTTGGCTGCACTTGTTTGAAAAGTTGAGGTGAGAGCAATACTTATAAGAACAGGTGTTATTGTATTAGGGCCATTTGTCCCCAGGTCATTGCAACTCATTTTTCTGTCATATTTCTTGGAGAACCACATGACAGTGTGAACATGTCCTTGGAAAAATGGACATGTGGTCATCCACTAAGACTTGGACAAAAACATGCCTCAGTTACAAGAACCTAAGAAAAATGTCAAGGCTGTCCTTGCATTCTTTGTGGGTTAAAGAGTCTTGTAGAAAATGCTAATGTTTTAGATGATGATTTTTATGGGTGTCAGTGTTCCAAGAATCTTTCACGGCTGTGTGATGCTCTTCAGAATACAATATTTTCTGCTCCAATGTCTACTACATTGTTTAAAATTGAACTCAGCTTAGTTCCTGGATTTATAAGTTAGGAGAATGTCTGTCTGCCACACATAATAAATAGAGAGCCACAGGGGATTAATGATGTGGACGTGTTCCATAATCTAAATATTACTAAAACCATCAGATAAATATATTTTAAGAAGCAATTAAGAAAATTTAATTAAAAACTACTAAGTACCTATATGATACAAGATGTTGGGGTTGGAACTTTGGAGAATAAAATCCTGAGAATAAATAGTTTTCAAAGATTCCTATTCAATAATAATCTTACAAGAAAAGCTATAAAGGATGCCATTGGAGAATAGGAGTGAGAATTATTATTTTTTTTATCATAACGTAAATACCAAAGGTCTCCAGAGGAGAGTTTTTTGAATTGGGTCCTGAAGTTTAGGGACAACTGAAGTAGATAGAAATGTAGGAAGAAGGAAGGAGATTATTATTAAAGATTATGGAGTATATATCTGATGAGAACTCACAGTTACTAACAGTTAATGAAGCCATATGTATTTATGTTAATTTATCATAAAATATATGTCCACATGTGTATATAATTTTGCTTCAGGAATGAACAATCTAAAGGGTTGATAACATGGAAACCATACACTCAAAAGAGTGGTCACAATTTGGGGTATAGTTTCAAGTTCAAATATTTTGTGATGGATCACTCTTTCAAATGAATAAGGAAAGAATGAGCTTATTGTACTGATTAAGACACCAACTCATTTTCTTTGTAGTTTGAAATCTTTGACAAAGATTACATAATCCAAAGAAAATTAAACAAAAATAAAATGGAATTCTGAGGTAAATAAACTTACCAGACACTTTCCCTAGAGTGGTTTTTGATTTGGAGGAAGATAAGGTACAGTTCAATTACATTGGGGGAGAAGAAACTTTACCATGGGAGAGGAAAAGATATATAAGGGGAATTTTCTGTCCGTTTAGTTCATCTGTGCTATGGATGCTCACAAATTTCAGGACAGATAACAAAGGATAGGTGACTTTTATTATTTTTTTTATTTCTTTTCTGTGTTCAAGAATTCATTGTTTATGCATCACGCCAGTGCTCCCGGCAATATGTGTCCTCTATAATACCTACCACCAGGCCCACCCAATCCCTCCCCTCCAAATCCCTCAGTTTTTTTTTTTTTTCTCAGAGTCCACAATCTCTCATGCTTCATCTGCCCCTCTGATTTACCTCAACTCACTTCTCTTCTCCATCTCCCCATGTCCTCCCTTTTATTCCTTATGCTCCACAAATAAACAAAACCATATGATAATTGACTCTCTCTGCTTGACTTATTACACTCAGCATAATATAGATGACTTTTAGAAGGAACACAATGGAATAAGTAAATCTTACAAGTTACATTTCAACCCATCACATTTCAGGTTTTATTTTTACTGGTATGTAGTGCCTTTTCAATAGGCAAAAAAGATCTAGATAAAAGATTTTGTTCTTGGAACTGAAGTCCGTGATAATTTTTTCTCCAAATTTGAAAAAGGAAATCTTCATTTGAAAGGAGTGAGATTTCAAAGTTGGATGATCATCGACTTTGCCAGGATAGAAAACAAATTGGATAAAGTCAGTTCTGACTATTACTATTCCTCTTGTCTTAAACTCTATCTGCCTCACTCTTATGAATCTCTGCTCTGTTACAAGGATGTGGCATTTTGGGTACCTGTAAACCCTACAGGGGATGATAGTCATAATGATCTGGTCCTACATGAATTACCTGGTGACATCTCCCCAAATGACCTCAGACCCAAAGTGCTAAAACTAATACTTGGATTAGTGAAAGCATGAGCTATTGAGCGATCATATCCCCTTTTCATTTATACATAACCTCAGGGATTTGGGGTCCACTAAGGAGTGTCTTATAAAAATGGGAGGGAGAAATTTAGAAAGGCAGATATTTGAGATATAAACAACTATCAAAGAACATTCATTCACTTATCTGCATTAGTGTCTGTCAAATACTAAGTATCATAAATGTGTATCAAGGTAATAGCATATTATTTAGAAGATTAAGCATTTCCTGTTCCTCTTTTCAAGCTGTAATATCAGGCAGCAAATATTTTCAAAGAGGACATGTTATATATTTATAAAGTTATAAATTTCTTTTATATGTGTTTATATAATATATAAAATATACAAAAATATACTCTATAAGTATGTATAACAAATACAGGCTGATAAATGTATGTATAAAAAAGACACTCTTTATAGGATAAATATCAGGTGTGATTTTTTTTTACTTATACCATGAACCTCTAATGGCAGTCAAATATATTGAGAATGCCACGTGATACACCATCAAAACATGGGCCCAATGATATATTAAATATGCAAAAATAATGCCATTAGTAATAAAATGGAGCCATATCTTTTAACTTTATATTCATTGAATTGTCAAAATAAATCAGAATCATTTAAATGCTATAAGATTGTATCTGACGAGTGCTCTAGGAAGATATAACCTTCACAAGATTGTTGAGACTCATAATGACCTTATGAAAAGATAATTATAAAGGAAAGAACTACTGAGGTGACTTGTGAAAAATCACTTCCAAAATATTGATGAGGAATATTTAGTTTGCTTAAAATGTTTCATTAAATCACACATCACACCATGAATTAATACCTTTATTTTTTGCAGATCAACAAATTCATACTCAAGCGTCTCCTAATCGATGAAATAATGCAGCTGAATAATAACGTGACTGAATTCATTCTGCTTGGGTTGACCCAGGATCCTGTTAGAAAGAAAATAGCGTTTGTCATTTTCTTGCTTTTCTATTTGGGGACGTTGCTGGGTAACTTTCTGATTATTACTACTATCAAGACCAGCCAGACACTCGGGAGTCCAATGTACTTCTTCATTTTCCACCTATCTTTATCTGACACCTGCCTCTGTACTTGCATAGCCCCTAGAATGATTGTGGATGCCCTTTTGAGGAAGACCACTATCTCTTTCAGTGAGTGCATGATACAAGTCTTTTCACTACATTTCTTTGGCTGCTTGGGGATCTTCATCCTTATCCTCATGGCTGCTGACCGCTATGTGGCCATCTGTAAGCCTCTGCACTACACAACCATCATGAGTCCTCAGATCTGTGCTGTGCTGATGGCTATGGCCTGGATGGGGTCCTGTGTACATTCTTCAGCTCAGCTTTCTTTGACCTTGAGTTTACCCTTCTGTGGTCCCAATGTGATTGATCACTATTTTTGTGACTTACAGCCTTTGTTGAAACTTGCCTGTGAAGACATCTATGTGATCAACCTACTGTTGGTTTCCAATAGTGGGGCCATTTGTACAGTGAGTTTTGTCATGCTGATGTGCTCCTATGTTATTATCTTGTATTCTCTGAGAAACCACAGTGCTAAAGGGAGGAGAAAAGCCTTCTCCACTTGCATCTCCCACATCATTGTGGTCATCTTGTTCTTTGGTCCTTGCATATTTATATACACACGCCCTGCAACCACCTTCCCCATTGATAAGATGATAGCTGCGTTTTATACCCTTGGAATACCTTTGATCAATCCTCTGATTTACACATTGAGGAATGCAGAGGTGAAAGATGCCATGAGGAAGTTATGGAGAAAGAAGTTGATCTTAGATGACAAAAGATAAATGGGTGTTTCAAATTTTTCTTCATAGTTCAGATTCACCTAGAAGCCAATTGAGAATCTTATCTTTTTATTGTGGTGTTAACATCATCAAGGGACATGAAAATTCATTCCTTCAAGAATGAACATGTACACTGGTTAGTGCTGAGTCATTTTCATGTACAGAGGAGACAGCACCAGTTACAAACAGCCATGTCAAGACACTGCTATGTCTCTGTCTCTCTTGCCTGCCTAGCATCACTGTGGTTTTGACCCAGTGTTTTCCCTGCCCTTTTTCATACTGAATTCTGGTGTTCTCTGTTTACAAGTAATGTTTTATACACTTATATCCACAGCCTGGGAGGCTTTTCCTCCTCCAAATGACTTCCTTATATTGAACACTTCAGTCACATCATGTCGGTCCGTGGAGCTTCAACTTGGTTGTTCTTGGTTGACTGAGCAGAAAGCACCAGTTTCAAATAATTGTAAAATTTTTATGTTTTAGGGGACACTCTATTAGCTAGGTAATCCCCTTTTATTTCTGGGGGTCATACTTCAAATTCTTCTTATATTTATTTAGATTCTTCTAAAACAGTGGCAGAACATAGTGTGAATATTTATTTTTTTGATGGATTATTTTTACCTTGGAAAGTTTCTGATAATTGGACTGGTACTCTTTGAATTTTTTTTTTTTTTGTAAAAACTTTTTGCTTCTACAATGATCACTTCTAATTTGGGGGAAGCATTAACTTTTCCTTGGGTCATACAAATTATAATAACTTATTTATACTTTTGGGTTATTATGATTGTAGGTAGCATACATGTCCCAAATTAAGTAGATATATTCATGTGGGCAATAGATAAAACATATAAGCAGCCAATGGTTGAAATAGGGAATTTGAATATGATAACTGAAAATATTAAAACTCAGAGGGGACTTTTAGGCTTTGAAACAAATACATTGCAAATATGGATTATCTTAGTGAGCTTTATTTTTTTTTTAAGATTTTATTTATTTATTTGACAGAGAGATGTCAAGTAGGCAGAGAGGCAGGCAAAGAGGGGGGGGGAAGCAGACTCCCTGCTGAGCAGAAAGCCCAATGTGAGGTTCGATCCCAGGACCCTGGGATCATGACCCGAGCTGAAGGTAGAGGCTTAATCCATTGAGCCACCCATGTGCCCCTCTTAGTGAGTTTTAATAAGATCTAGAAAAGAGGTTAACTTGAGAGACACCAAGATATTTGTATTAAAAACTGTATTTTTGCAGTGTTGACGTATATCACCTTTTGCCACCATTCATCAATATGGCAATATTGAATTATATGATTCTTAAGAATCTTTTTGATTTCAACCCATTTTATTATTTGTATTCTTTTAAATTTTATTCAATTTTAATTTTTTCAGTATTCCAAAATTTATTGTTTATGCACCATACCCAGTGTTTCATGCAAAACGTGCCCTTTTTAATACTCACAACCAGGTTCACCCCACCCTCAGCCCCTCTTCCCTCCAAAACTCTCATTTTGTTTGTCAGAGTCCACAGTCTCTCATGGTTTGTCTCCCCCTCCAATTACCACCAAATCACTTCCCCTCTCCATTTCCCAGTGTCCTCCATGTTATTTTTTATACTCCACAAGTAAGTGAAACCATATGCTAATTGACTCTCTCTGCTTGACTTATTTGGCTCAGTATAATCTCTTCCAGTCCCATCCATGTTGATACAAAAGTTGCATATTCATCCTTTCTGATGGAGGCATAATACTCTGTTGTATATATGGACCATATCTTCTTTATCCATTCATTTGTTGAAGGGTATCTTGGTTCTTTCCATAGTTTGGCAAGTGTGGCCATTGCTGCTATGAACATTGGGGTACAGATGGTCCTTCTTTTCACTACATCTGTATCTTTGGGGTAAATACCCAATGGTGCAATTGCAGGGTCATAGGGTAGCTCTATTTTTTGTTTATTTTTTTAAATTAAATTTTATTTTTTTTTCAGTGTTCCAAGATTCATTATTTATGCACCACACACAGTGCTCCATGTAATATGTGCACTCCTTAATACCCACTACAGGGCTCACATAATCCCCCTTAACCCTCCCCTCCAAAACCCTCAGTTTGTTTCTCAGAGTCCACAGTCTTTCATGCTTCATCTCTCCCTCTGATTTCCCCCAATTCACTTTTCCTTTCCTGCTCCTAATGTCCTCCATGTTATTCCTTGATGTAAGTTAGTAATTTATAAATAAAAAAATATGTTCCAAATAAACAAAAATTCTCCAATTTTATGTACATCTAATAGACACAAGAAAAAATGTTCATCATTAGCCATCAAGGAAATTCAAATCAAAACCACATTGAGATATCACCTTACACCAGTTACAATGGTGTAAATGATAATTTACTTTCTCTGCTTGACTTATTTGGCTCAGCATAAGTAAATGAAACCATATGATCAATGACTCTCTCTGCTTGACTTATTTTACTTAGCATAATCTCCTCCAGTCCTGTCCATGCTGATACAAAAGTTGGGTATTCATTCTTTTTGATGGAGGCATAATATTCTATTTTAAATATGAAACATATATATGTATATATTTTATCCATTTGCCTATTGAAGTGCAACTTGGCTCTTTCCACAGTTTGGCAATTGTGGCCATTGCTGCTATAAACATTGAGGTAGAAATAACCCATTTTTTTATAGAATAAAAATTGTTTGTATACTTTCTTTCTATTTTAAATATGAAACATATATATGTATATATTTTATCCATTTGCCTATTGTGGAGCCTCACCAGGTTTTTTTTTTTTCCCTTATGTCAGTGTTTTGATAGGAAAGAGTCTGACTTCTAAAGTAGATACCTTTGTATATGTAAGAGGAGAACTATGAACTCAGAACTGATCATGCATTCTCTTAGTTGTCACAAGCAGCTCCCTGTCCCTTTAAAGAAGGCAACAGCAGTCTTCTCTTGCCTAGACACATTGTGATTATCTCATTTAAACAAGTTGTCAGACAATGATATTTGGTTTCTTCCTGAGATTCTCCCACATGCTTCTTTGCATCCAAACATCTAACTAGATGCATGTCACAAGGAAGGCCAAGCAGGAATGTCCAATCGTGCTCTATGAGTACACGTCATACATGAGAGAACTGTAGGACTCAATGGCCACTATGTACAAGTGTGACCTCGTGGAGCACTTAATGATAGGGGTGTTTTCACAGCGTGGAAAGATAGAATTTTGGAGTAGGGGTCTATCCTGATCAACCTTCTGCAGACCCACATCATTGGAGTTGCCTCATAGAATAGTTATGTTGTTTGCTTTACTCACAGACCTATTTTTTAGGTCTTTGGAAGGAACTATAAGAAAGAGCTGCCAAAAGTATGAAAGAAATGATGGCCTTTTTTTTTTTTTTTTAATCTTATGTATTGGCATATCGTCAAAGTCTGTATTATTCTTGGGTTTGCTAGTTCAGGAGTGAATATGATTTAAACTCAATTCTTATTCAAAGGGCCCTAATGTAAATTGCTTGAAATAATTAGATCCCAAAGTTTCTAGGCAGAAAAGTATCCCACCATAAAGTCATCATTGTGTCCATATTCACATAAAATATTCAGAGAAAATAAGCCCAACTGAAAGAATTGAAATGACATGACAACTGAGGATTGGGCATGGGGGATATATATATATATATATATATATATATATATATATATATATACACACACAAACACACATAGATGTATTATCTTTATTTTTATGCTTGTTGGCATTCTTAGAAACATCTTTATTACAAGTGCTCTTGAACACTTCTTCATATGCATTGCAGAATGGTATAACTTCTATTTACTGATACTATACTGTTCTCAACACAGCTTGCAAATTTTTATTTTTAATGGCAACCATACTACAATATTATAATGTTTCAGATCAACATGTTGTACACCATAAATTTACACAAGCTATTTCACTTTTTAAAAAAGCAGATATTCTTTTTAAAAAGGCTATCATGAAGATAAATTTTGATTCAAAGATTGTAGGAACTAAGGCAACCTTGGTGGGCCATGAAAATAAATTATGTGAGATTCCTTATGTAAAAATGTACTGAATTTAAATAATTTTGTCTACTGCTACATGTAATAATTGAAAAAAAAAACATTTATGGTTAAAAAATGCATATGTCTGAACATAGAATCTTTTGAGATGAAAAACTTACTTAGGACTTGAAAGTTGATGTTAGGAGATGAATTGTGTCCCCTGGGGAAAGAATATTTTGGAGTCTTAATCTTCATAATGTGACCCTAGTAAGAATAATGTGCCTGACAGTTATTTATTTATTTATTTATTTTAATTTTAAAGATTTTATTTATGAGGGAGAGAGAAAGTGAGAGAGAGAGAGAGAGCACAAGTAGAGGAGCTGTGGGCAGAGGGAGAAGCAGACTTCCCTTGAGCATGGACCCTGATGAGGGGGCTGGACTCCAGGACCCTGGATCATGACCTGAGCCAAAGGCAGACACTTAACTGACTGAGCCACCCAGGAATCCTGTTTTTTTTTTTTTTAATTATTATTATTATAATTTAAAGTTTTAACATTAAGCTTTGATGGCTGGAGCATCCATTTCAAAGACCTCTCATCTGCAATGAACACAATGCCAGGGACATAATTAGGTGAGGAGTCAGGCTGCTCCACCAGTGAAGTCCCTCTCTTGGAAAGCCCTGGTTGACCTCTAACTGATCATTTGTGTGACCCTGTGTTTCTCTTCCTGGACTT
The DNA here is from genome assembly GCF_964662115.1 of Mustela nivalis. NCBI lineage: Eukaryota > Metazoa > Chordata > Mammalia > Carnivora > Mustelidae > Mustela > Mustela nivalis. Next base: position 104,773,024 of record NC_139028.1, read on the forward strand.
TATATTTTAAATTCACCATTAGTGAACCTACAAATACTGGGCACCCTACTCTTTTTCTCAATAAAGAGAACATCAGATTGGCAAGCTTTTTCTTTCTCTCCCTGTCTCTGTGTACCTGTGATCAAACTGTGCGGCCCTAGGCTTGTAATGTACCCTCTGTGACTTGGGAGTAATAAACCTTGTTTTTTTTTTGTTTGTTTGTTTGTTTTTCAGTGCCCCCTCATAGATTCAAGTGAGAAAAGGAGGAGAAACTGAAAAAGACCACAGACCACTATTTGGGGTCTCAGAATTGCAATTTGGGGAGCATGGATTTGGTGTAGCAGGAAAAGTGTCCTGCTTATGTGGAAAAAGCAAAGGGTTTTTTAAGAGAGAGGAGAAAGAAGTTATCAGATGATTTAGACAAAGAAGAGGAGAGAGAAAAATAAATAAAAAAAACAAACTTGGTACTGAGAGATGGAACTGCTTTCAATTACTAACTACTAACTCCTTCACTGTTTTCATTTTTTGTGTGTTGTTTTAATTAATTAATTTATTTATTTATTTATTTATTTATTTAAGAGCGATAGTGCAGGGAGGTGGGGATGGTCAGAGAAAGAGGGAGGGAGAACATCCCAAGTGGGCTCCACACTCAACACAGGCTGGATCTCACAACCCTGAGATCATGACCTGAGGTGAATCAAGTGTCTGAGGTCTTACCCACTGAGCTACCCAAGCACCCTGTTTTGTTTTGTTTTGTTTGTTTGTTTTGTTTTGTTTTTTTAATTAATTTCTTTTCAGTGTAAAAGAATTCATTGTTTATGCACCACACCCAGTGGTCTATCCAATACATGCCCTCTGCAATACCCACCACCTGGGTCCCCCAACCTCCCACCCCCTGCACCTTCAACACCCTCATATTGTTTTTCAGAGTCCATAGTCTCTCATGGTTAACCTCCCCTTCCAATTTCCCTCAACTCTCTTCTCCTCTCCATCTCCCTATGTTCTCTATATTATTTGTTATGTTTTACAAATAAGTGAAACCATATGATATTTGACTTTCTCTGCTTGACTTATTTCATTCAGCATAATCTCTTCCAGTCCCGTCCATGTTGCTACAAAAGTTGGGTATTCATCCTTTCTGATGGAGAATACTCCATAGGGTATATGGATCACGTCTTCCTTATCCATTCGTCCATTGAAGGGCATCTTGGTTCTTTCCACAGTTTGGCTACCATGGCCATTGCTGCACCCTGTTTTTAATTACCATCTAATTAATTATTCTATTGATGCTGTCACACAAATGTATTCCTGGTATGGACTAGTTAATTTTTATATCTTCATAAAGTTTAATAGTTTTATGGTACTTATGATAGTTGTTCTTTTGGATTTTTTGAGGAATTGCTTGTAGAAAAAATTAGCATTCTGGCCCAGTTCAAGAGTTTATTCTTTAGAAAGGAAAATGGATCTTCAAGATGGGGTCTCCTGTCTTGAGAAACTTCCTAGCTGACAATTAGGGGGAAGGGGTTAATGTTGGCTCTCAGCTCCCAGAGGGCTTTGTATGTGGCTTTTCATCTTCAAAGCCAGGGGTGGTGCATTTTAGTCTAACTGTATGTTGAATCTATCCTCCTTACTTTTCTGTTGCCGGTCAGGAAAAATTCTCTACTTTTAAAGAGATTGTGGGATTAGATAGGATTGAAACATATAACTCAAAGTCAACATGCCAGTAACTTTAATCACATTGTTGAAATCCCTTAGACAAGTAATTCTACATTAATATGTGCTATATTATCATATTTCTAGTCCCTGGGGCTAGGGCAGGAAATCCGAGAGATATTTTGGAATTATTTCCACCACAGTGTAAAAGGAGTTTTAAAAATCATAGCTTTAACCCAAGAACTGAAGAATGAATAAGTCAATATTTATAAAATGAGGATTGTTCTATCCCTATGAAATATGCCACTTTTACATCCTCTTCCAAATGTTATCTATGTGGAAAATATGATAATCCCTTAGGTCGGAATCAGTCTTGGAGGAAATATAAGTAACATTATATATTAACTTAATCCTTGAATCCAACTAAATGTATGATCTTCATCAAGTAGCTTACACAATCACTTCAGCTATCACAAGTTGTCTGCATGCATGAATATGTCAGTGTCATGGATGAGGCCTTGGAGTGTGGAGTTTATATTTCAGTATCACAGAGTTTTGTGCAGTAAGATGTTGTCTTATTTTGTCCTTGCATATCAGTGACTTCAGTCTAAAGGTTGTGACTGGAATGCTTTGTCCTGGAAATATTTCCAAGTTTCTTTATAAATTGTGTCAAAAGATTTCTAATAATAATAGTTAAATCATAGCAATATTACTACTACTACTAATAATAATATTGAATATGTATTACTGAAGTATGATAAAATAATTATAGTTATATGAGAAGAATCTAAATTCCAGTGAGATAAGTGCCTTACCTGAAGCCACATTGCCTGTGAAAGGTATACGTGGGATTTAAACTCAGACTCTCTGTCTTTAGCAACTGAGGTGATAACATGAATCATCCTGGACATCTGGCAAATGCATCTCACATAAAACTGCCTCTTCTACCAAATGCTTAAGCTGCATATCTAATTAGATTTTGACACTGTTGCTCTGGTGCATCCTTCAGCCATCTTCCTGTGTCCATTCACATGCATGTATGCATTGTACACACACAAAAAAATAATCAGTTCTGGGGCACATGGGTGGCTCAGTGGGTTAAAGCCTTTGCCTTTGGCTGGGGTCATGATTCATGATCTCAGGGTCCTGGGATCAAGCCCAGCACCAGCTCTCTGCTCAGCATGGATCCTGCTTCCTCCTCTCTCTCTACCTGCCTCTCTGCCTACTTGTGATCTCTGTCTGTCAAATAAATAAATAAAATATATATTTTTTAAAAATCAGTCCTCCTTTTTTTGATGGCTGCTTAGTATTCCATTGTGTATATATACCACCTCTTCTTTATCCATTCATCTGTTGATGGACATCTAGGTTCTATCCATAGTTTGGCTATTGTGGACATTGCTGTCATAAACATGTGGGTGCACATGTTTGTATCTTTAGGGTAAATACTCAGTAGTGCAATTGCTGGGTTATAGGGTAGTTCTATTTTCAACATTTTGAGGAACCTCCATGCTGTTTTCCAGGGTGGTTGCAAAACCATAAGTGACTCTTAATCTCACAAAACAAACTGAGGATTCCTGGGAGGAGGGGGGTTGGGAGAAGGGGGGTGGGGTTATGGGCATTGGGGAGGGTATGTGCTTTGGTGAGTGCTGTGAAGTGTGTAAACCTGGCGATTCACAGACCTGTACCCCTGGGGATAAAAATATATGTTTATAAAAAATAAAAAATTAAAAAAAAAAACCAAGAGTAAAACAGGAAAAAAATGAAAAAAAATCCTTTAAATTTTATGTTATTTTGCCATCCTAAAATCATCAATACTATAGAAATTAGAAATTTTTTTTGTTGGTGCAATTGAGGTTCTACTATGAGTGGACTGTATAAGTTGGAAAATAAAAGTACATATCCTAAGTACTGCAATTCAAAATTTAGGTGTGATTTTGAACTATTCAGTACATTATTTTATTATTTTAATAAAAATTCAGATATACTTATTAAGACTTTACTCTGTATAAAGTATAGAAGTACTGGTCACAGTAGGGTCAGTAAAGCATCTTAGCAAGGTCAAATTCTACTATACTAGTTACTAGCGCCTAGTCTTGTCAATTATCTCTTTGTGTCTCTGGGAAATATTAAAAATATCATCTCATGGGGTCATTACATGCATTACATTTTAAAAATCCCTTTAACATCCTTAGCACAATTACTAGTGCATTGCAATGACTTTTCAATACTGCTATTGCTCTTGCCATGATCTAAATTTAAATTATTATATACAGTCTGTGAACCAATAAAGCCTATTTCATTGAGGTTATAGTTCATTGAGAAAGTGAGAGAACACCAATATTTAAAGAAGACACACAAAACCCCCCAAAACAAAATAAAGAAAAAAACCTTCAGACTATCTATGAAAGGGGACTCAAATGATCTGGTAAAATTAGGTATTGTGAGTATAATGGGATAACTTAGGGCATGGGATTAGTTTTCAGAAAGGGGTATAATGTGACTAAGTTTTGTGGGAATGGGGACACTTAAGTATGACCTTAATTATTTTAAGTAAAAGCTGAACACCTTTAATATTAAAAGATAACGAGTCTTGGGGCGCCTGGATGGCTCAGTGGGTTAAGCCACTGCCTTCGTCTCAGGTCATGATCTCAGGGTCCTGGGATCGAGTCCTGCATCGGGCTCTCTGCTCAGCGGGGAGCCTGCTTCCTCCTCTCTCTCTGCCTGCCTCTCTGCATGTTTGTGATCTCTCTCTGTCAAATAAATAAATAAAATCTTTAAAAAAAAAAAAGATAATTAGTCTTAATAATGGAAACAGAGGAAGACCTATAATAAATATAATGGATGCATTAGGGTTTATTCCTTGTGTAAAAAAGGATGAGGTCACATTAAAATTTTTATCACTGGGGCACGTGATTGGCTCAGTGGGTTAAGCCTCTGCCTTTGGCTCAGGTCATGATCCCATACTACTGCAATTGCACCTCAAGATTGACCTAAGAAAAAGCCCCAACATTTCATCTTCTAAATTATTCATCCTCTTGTTCATAGTGATATTATCAGTATATTTGTACTCTAACAAACTATATACATAGAGGGTATAGATTGTATGTACTTTGCACACTTAGCACTCACTATGGTGTTTGTATCATAATAAATTATCAATATATATTTGTTGGATACATAAACGACTTTTAAAATAAATCAATAGTTTTAGAAGTTAACTGTTTTCAGTACATTAACTTTCTCTTCTACATGATCAAACCCACAGAAGCAATGGGACACGAAAACATCACAGAATTTATCCTCTTGGGACTTTTTAGTGATGAGGATGCAAAGGTCACCTGCTTTGTGGTGTTCTCACTTTGCTACATTGTGATTCTGTCAGGAAACCTGTTCATTCTTCTCACCATCAGAGGCAGCCGCCTTCGTGAACAGCCCATGTACTTTTTCCTGAGCTACTTGTCATTCATGGACGTCTGCTTCACTTCCACAGTGGCTCCCAGACTGATCACAGACCTGTTGGCTGAGCAGAACACCATCTCCTACGACAGCTGCCTGGTCCAGATGTTTTATGCCCACTTCTTTGGTGCCACTGAGATGTTCATCTTGGTGGCCATGGCCTATGACCGTTATGCAGCCATCTGCAGACCCCTTCACTATTTGGTCATCATGAACAGACAAGTATGCTATGTCCTTTTGATGGCCTCGATTCTTGGGGCATTTCTCCATTCAATCCTACAGGTATTGATTATTATTGAACTTCCCTTCTGTGGCCCCAATGAGATAGACCTCTATTTCTGTGATATTTTCCCTTTGCTGAAGCTGGCTTGCACGGACACTAGCCTGTTGGTTATTGTGGTCATTACCACCACAGGAATGATATCCGTTGTGACCTTTGTTGCCTTGGTAATTTCTTACATCATCATCCTGTCCACCCTGAGGACACGCTCATCCCAGAGCTGCCGCAAAGCTCTCTCCACCTGCAGCTCACACATCACTGTTGTGTTCTTGTTCTTCCTGCCCCTCATCTTCACGTATGTCCCCACAGCTGATTCTGTCAGTAACGACAAAGTTTTTGCCCTATTTTACACCATGTTTGCTCCCATGTTTAACCCTTTCATCTACACGCTGAGAAACACAGACATGAAGAATGCCATGAGGAAAATGTGGTGCCGAGACACACGGTTTGAAGGGAAATGAAGTCTCTGGAGTTCAAACCATTGGCTGCATCTCATTCTATCCACAGAATCCTAATGTCAGCAAATGCAGCAAGTAGAGAGGTGGTTTGCTGTCATCAAACGTTGTCAGATGTGAAGGAAGAAGGCCCCTCAACTACTTCTTCCTGTTTCTTTAGTTTTCTGACCCCGTATAAGGGGATCAAATCGCATGAGTTCCAGGTCCCTTTCAGCTTTGATATTGTAGAACTTATGTATTCTGGAACTTGGTGTTCTGGAACATTCTGTCCTTCATGATCCTAGACATAGTGGAAGTTATAGCACTTTTATCAGGGCACACTCTAAACATTGTGGGGTTTGACAGTTATGCCCTGCTTTAGGATACAGATTATTAAAAGACCTCTTATGGAGAGAGAGAAAGTGTTCTTAAGTACTCTATTTTTCAGTGGTGTCCATTGCAATAAAATAAGGAAGCCATGCTTAAAAATTTAGGTGCTTTTTTATATTTTAAGTCTTTTTGCATAAACAATGCTGCAAAAATAATGTAATACAATGGAATCACACTTTTCACACTGTCCTTATAAATGTTATTAACATTAACTCTTAGTACCCTATTGATGGTGTATTCCAGAAATTACAAGTTCAAATTAGATAATGAACATCACTTTTCAGTCATTTAAATATAATTCCACGGTGTATTTATAACTTCATTTAAAAATCCCTCATGAGTATATAAATTGATTTTTTTTTTTTTTTTTTTTGTAAATGTGTGAGGTGGAAAATCTCCCATTCTGTAAAGGATCCTGAGTTTAAGAAGTCACATAGCTTAGTGTGTCTGGATTGCTCAGTAGGTTAAATGGTTAACCAGCCATTAAAGCATCTAATGTTGGCTCAGATCCTGATCTCAGGGTCCTGGGATTGAGCCTGTGACCTATTCCCTGTTCAGTGGGAGTCTGCTTGTCCCTCTTCCTCTCCCCTCCTCACTCCCCAGCTCTTGCTCTTTCTCTTTTTTTCCCTCAAATAAATAAACAAAAATTAAATAAAAATAAATAAAATCTTTAAAGAAAAAAGTAAGCAGGCACCTAGCTGAATAGAGGGCCATTTAAATACTTAGAGTGCATTTTGTTAATCCTCACTGCTCTTTATGGAAACAGTATATTTTGACATTTTTTCGCCACCATTTACACTATGCAAAACTGTCTCTGTTCTACTCAGGCAGGCTCTTATAGTAGTGGCACAGACTTGAAAGGCACAGACTTGCTATATTCTGGTGCTCCATCCTCTTTATCACAGTCCCCACAAAGAAGCTGTGTTGTATTTACATGAAGTGAGTGTCCTTTGTGCAACAGAAATCTGGTTTGGGCTTTTGTTGGAGAGTATAGTCAGTACATAATGTTGCATTTTTTTCAGGAGTACAGCCTAGTGATTCCACAAATTTCTATGTTTTGCTGTGCTCACCACAAGTATAGCTGCCATCTTTCCCCATGCACTGCTACCATGATAACACAGACTATATTCAATATGCGATGCCTTCTATTGCCTTGACTTATTCATTCCATAACTGGAAACCTGTCTCTTCTACTTCTCTTCACCCATTTTGTCCAACCTCCTCAACCCACCTGCCCTCTGGGGATCATCATTTTGTTTTCTATATTTATGAGTCTGCCTGGTATCTGAGTTTTAAGGTGAGGAGTACATTTATTGAAATTAGCCATAGTTGATTATTTCAGCAATAGATTTTCTCTTCCCAAAAAACCCTTACATGTGTATTTCATGCAAGATAGGGAACTTAGAGCATAAGGGGAGGCCAAAAAATAATGAAGTGTATTAAAAGGTGATAATAAAGACAATAACAGATTAAATCAGGATTTTGTTTTGATGTTGATCTAGTGCCAATTACATCCTGGTGGGATTCTCCAATTCAGAGATGGGAGGGTAAACAGAAATGGCTATAGCTTCATGGGCTGGTGCCCAATTCTGGTGGTTTTGTTTTTGTTTGTTTGTTTGTTTGTTTTTAAATAGTTTATTATTGATGCATATGTAGGCTGCATTCTCTGGTAATGGAATAAATTTGCTTATTGTAACAAATTTCTGTTTCGTTTTTCCTCAGGAGGACAGGGTTTAAGAGTCCATGTGAACCTGGCTCTTATGCATCTTTTGTTCACTGTCTACTTATAACTTACCAAAAAATGAAGGGTGGAAAGGAACATACCCAAGGGTAATAAATATGTCCCTCTTTTCCAGTGTGTTATCCATGGATGACATAGTGAAGAGGAAGGTTGCCTGCATGCTTAGGTATTTAGAATTTGACTAATTTAACCATCTGGAAAATAAGAAGGTTGCCATTTATCTTTGTCAATGAGGGCTCTAATCAAAGTGCTATCTGGCATCTTTTAACAGTAAGGTTGTAAAATTACAAAAACTAAAACTCCAGTGGATGGCAGGCAGTGCTGTGATCATACGTCTATGAAATAAAATTGTATAAACCACATTCACCCTTACTGTAATGTAACTGAGGATAGTCTAGGTTCTAATGAAATAAATGATCTCTTTCCAGGGAACCAAGAGTAGACTCTCTGAGCACCTCTGATTGGGATTGGCCCTGAGGACCTTGGTGAACAGGAATAAATGTATGAAGTTATTGGTATAAACCTGAATAATATTCCATATATCTTGTTCTTGGTCTTTGAGAATAATGAATCCCTCATCTTTTGCCTTTTTAGGGATGTCAGAACATCAGTAGAACTAATGTCTCCTTGTAGTCATAGAAGACATAGAAGAAAGAGTATTGTGGAGAAAAGTTACAAATGGCTAATATTTATTAATTCCTGTTCACTCTTCAAGAGTGTAGTTTGAGCTCTACTGGTTGTTTTAATTCAGTGGTTGTTTCTCAAAAACAAAAGCTTCAAGGCCTCTGAAGCCAAACTTGAGGGATTATACAAGATCACCTTTACCATTTTCTGTTCATGTGGTTAAAGGTTACATGAGAGACGTCTCACAAGACAAGATGTCTTATCTGGGCAGCATAGTGACTGCACAGTACATCAACCAGTAAGCTTCATAATATTGCCCCCTCCCAAAAGTAGTGAGAACACTGAAAACACGATATTTAAATGAATTTATTTTAAGATAAACTTTGACAGAAGGAAACTATTTTTCTTGAAAGGTTTTCCAGATAAGTAATTGGGAACAGCATTAAAAATGAAACGGAATCTTGTCACAGTTACTAAGGTTGTGGTAAAACCAAATACACTGAAATCATTTATTTTTTTTGTTTCTATTTAAATTCTAATTAGCTAACATACAGTTTAATGGAAGTTCCAGGCTTACAATTTAGTGATTACACATTTACATAACACACACAACACTTATCAAAACAAATGTACTCATATTCCCATCACCTTATTAATCTGTCGTCCTATTAACCTCCCTTCTGGTGACCATTAGTTTAATCTCTACAGTTAAGAGTCTGTTTCTCGGTTCGTCCCTCTCTCATTGTGTGTACCTATATTCATTTGTTTTGTGTCTTAAATTCCACGTGAGTGGAATCATATACTAGTTTCCGTTCTCTGAATGCCTTGTTTTGCTTAGCATAATACTCTCCAGTTCCATCCTTGTCATTGACAATGACAATATCTCATTCCTTTTGAAGACTGAGTAAGAATATATTTTCATCTCCCAGAAAATATCCATTCATCATTCAGTGGACACTTAGGGTGTTTCCATAATTTGGCCATTATAGGTAATGCCGATATAAACACTGGGAGGCATGCATCCCTTTGAAGAAATGTTTTTGTACTCTCTGAAATCAATGAATTTTATAAAGTTCATTATATAACTGATGCCATGCACATATTCAAACATGACTGCTAATCTGGTCTACTCAGTATCAACACCAAAATTCTATTGGAAATTCATTTTTTTTAAAGATTTTATTTATTTGACACAGAGAGTGATCACAAGTAGGCAGAGAGGCAGAGAGAGGGAGGAAAGCAGGCTATCTGCAGAGCAGAGAGCCCGATGTGGGCCTCCATCCCAGGACCCTGAGGTCATGACCTGAGCCTAAGACAAGGGCTTAACCCACTGAGCCACCCAGGCGCCCTCTATTGGCAATTCTAAATAGTGAATAGGTTCTAATCCTTTTCTAGGAAAGCACAAACAGCAAAGTGGCTTCCTGCTTCAAATGTAGTTTCTCTCTAAAACTAGAGACAAGTATCCTGAGTACTTCTCAATGCCTTAGATGCTATCTCTTATTCCATTTATATGACTCAACTGTAAATGAAATAATACACATTTTCCTTCAAATCTGTCTGTACCTCAATCTCAGAAAATATGTCAAATCTATGTTGTATTTAAATTCTCATTCAGTCTTGACAACAAACGTTATTTTACTTCCTTCTTAGCATTGTAGAGAACTCTTGTAGCACCTATATCTCAATCCAACAAATGAGCTGAATATCATGAGGTCTTTGTAATACTACGTTTAAAAAATCCCATACATAATGTCTTAGTTATCTTAATAGTCAAAGGAACCATACAAAAAATTACTTAATAAAGAAACTACACATTTTTATATATACAGCCTTTCAGCTTTTAGTTTGCTAGTATGGAACTTTTTAAGGATAAACTAATCATATAATGAAAGGAATTTCTTGACACATCAAGTTAGTTCCTTTGCTCTGTTTGTGTTCAGCAGAAAGCAGGATACATTATATAGAATGTGCAATAGAGAGAATTGTCAGTCATAGACAACAAGCTCTATTTATTTATGTATACTCACTATTTGAACAGATGTGATTATAAAATTTCTTTCTTCTTATCAAACCAGAGTGCAGAGTGAGATGTGAAGAGTAATTCATATTCAGTAATATCAGAATTGAGCTCTCAGAAAAGTAAGAACCAGACCAGAATTTTGAGGGAAACTACTAGTTTGAGGGCATAAGTACAGAGAAAAGTAAGGAAATCAGCGGTACTATATTAGGGTGTGTTGGGCAAGTGAAGATATTCACCATAATATTTTAATAATCTATAGGGATTAAGTAATCAGACAAATGCCTCAATTCAGCTTTTGCTTTCTGTGGATATCTTGATATACCATAGCTTTCTCATGGCCTTTTTCACTTATGCACTCTTTAGTGTGTAGTAGAGTGGTTTAGAAAGGGGTCCCAATAGTATGAAATATGGACACCATCTTGCCCGTGGGGAAAGTGGTTGGGGGGCATGTATATATGAATATACATGGACCAAAGAATAAGAGTACTACAATGATGTGAGAATGCAAGTAGAAAGAGCTTTTTCCCTCCCCTTTGCACCGTGGTTCCACAGTGAATGCAAGATGACAATATATGAGATCATCAGAATCACAAACCTGCTTCTGCAAATGACCGACAGCAGGTTGATCACATATGTGTCCATGCAAGCAAGTTGTAGCAAGGGCTGCAAATCACAGCAGTAATGATCAAACAAAATGAATTCACAGAAAGGCAGTCTGAAAGCCAGGATAATCTGGATGATAGAATGGATAAGAGCCTCTACCCATGCAAGAACAACCTGGATGGTGCAGTCCTGCCATCTTGTGATGGTTGAGTAATGGAAGTGCTTACAGATTGCCACATGGTGGTCCACAGCCATGAGGATGAGGACAAAGATCTCCGTGCAGCTAAGGAAATGTAGAGCAAAGACTTGAGTCCTTCACTCATTGTAAGATATGGTTCCTTTTGCAGAGTGTGAATCCACAATTAGTCTGGCGAATGTGGACGTTGCGAAACAGGAATCAGCAAGGGACAAATAAAATAGGAAAAATTCAAGGGGCTCCCAAGGGTCCAGCTGAACTTGATGGTCACAATAATCAGCAAATTCCCTACCATGGTTCCCATGTATAAAATGAAGAAGATTACAAGTACCATCTTCTCTTTCATAGGATCTTGGGGCAATCCGAACAGTATGAACTCAGTTACACTGTTATTTTGTTGCATAATTTCAGGCAAAGTGGAGAAAGTAGGTAGCAGGTAGGAAAGAATCGGCAAAGAAAGAGATATTAGGAAATGAATACTCCATTTGGAGGTCAAATCCATATGCTTGATCATGGAAGGGCCACTTACCAGTGTGTAACCACTGACCTCCCATGTTGTTTTCTTCTGAATAAAGTGGAAATCATAATATCTATTCACCATCTATTCAGCTGATTGCTTATGGAAACAATGAAATACATCAATAATGAAAGAGTATGTGTTTCTTCAGGCATAATAAACATTAATTTAGGTGATTTGGTATGAGAGGGTATCTTTCTGAGCTGAATGTCTTTCTTTAGTTTATAGCAAAATCCTTTTAGGACAGGATGTTGCCAAATGAAGAAAACTCATGTATGATTTCCAAAATGCCCTTTCACACTACTTGAACCTGGTAGTTCAGTTATAAAGTGTCTTCTAGTAAATATTATGAACACTCAAGGAAGGATGTAGAAACATTTGATATCCTTTCCCTTACTGAAGCCTGAGAGGGAGAAAGAGAGAGAATGGACAAAGGAGAAACAAACCATATTTATGCAGTGAGCATTCAGTCAATTGGTTCAGTCCATCGTGAAATTATTTTTAATCTGTTAGCTTGACTAAGTTTATTTCCTGTTACTTTAACTCTCTATAATTTCTAGTTGCTTGTAGTTTAAATTCAGCTTCTAAATAAAGCTTTGTACTCTTGAAATTATACCATGTTGTCCAAAGTTAAATTATTTACCTTGTTCAGCATTTTAGTGGGCCTTTCAACATGTTTTCATAAGATATAAGGAAAGACTGAGACTAAAATAAATGATAAATAGAGAACATTTGACATAAATCAAAATATTCTTTCAAAATTTCATGTTATTTTCAACACAGGGATTTTTTGAAAAATTTGTATTTTATTTTTTAAATTTTTATTTATCTTTTTAATTTCTCTCCAGTGTTCCAGAATTCATTGTTTATGCACCACACCCAGTGCTCCATGCCATACGTGTCTTCCATAATACCCACCACCAGGCTCACCCAACCTCCCGTACCCCGCCCCTTCAAAACTTGATTGTTTTTCAGAGTCCACAGTCTCTCATGGTTCATCCCCTTCTCCAGTTTTCCCCGACTCCATTCTTTCCATCTCCCCATGTCCTCCATGTTATTTCTTATGCTCTACAAATAAGCAAAACCATGTGATAATTGACTCTCTATTCTTGACTTATTTCATTCAGCATAATCTCTTCCAGTCCTGTCCATGTTGCTACAAAAGTTGGGTATTCATCATTTCTGATGGAGGCATAATACTCCATAGCATATATGGACCACATACATCTTCCTTATCCATTCATCCATTGAAGGGCATCTTGGTTCTTTCCACAATTTGGCAACTGTGGCCATTGCTGTTATGAACTTTGAGGTACAGATGGCCCTTCTTTCACTTCATCTGTATCTTTGGGGTAAATACTCATTAGTGCAATTGCAGGGTCATAGGGTAGTCTATTTTTAATTTCTTAAGAAACCTCCACACTGTTTTCCAAAGTGGCTGTACCATCTTGCATTCCTACCAACAGTGTAAGATGTTTCCCCTTTCTCCACATCCTCTCCAACACACATTGTTTACTGTCTTGTTAATTTTGGCCATTCTAACTGGTATAAGGTTGTATCTCAATGTGGTTTTGATTGGAACCTCCCTGATGGCTAATGATAATGAACATTTTTTCATGTGTCTGTTAACTATTTGTATGTCTTCATTGGAGAAGTGTCTGTTTATGTCTTCTGCCCCTTTTTGACATGATTGTCTTTTTTTTGTTGTTTGTTTGTTTGTTTGTTTGTTTTTACGTTTTGAATTTGAGGAGTTCTTTATAGATCCTGGATATCAGCCCTTTGTATTGTCATTTGCGAATATCTTCTCCCATTCCATGGGTTGCCTCTTTGTTTTGTTGACTGCTTCCTTTGCTGTGCAGAAGATATTGATCTTCATGAAGTCCCAAAAATTCATTTTTGTTTTTGTTTCCTTTGCCTTTGGAGACATATCTTGAAAGAAGTTGCTGTGGCTGATATTGAAGAGGTTACTGGCTATGTTCTCCTCTAGGATTCTGATGAATTCCTGTCTCATGTTGAGGTCTTTTATTCATTTAGAGTTTATCTTTGTATATGGTGTAAGAGAATGGTCGAGTTTCATTCTTCTACATATAGCTGTCCAATTTTCCCAGCACCATTTATTGAAGAGACTATCTTTTTTCAACTGTATATTTTTCCCTACTTTGTAGAAGATTATTTGACCATAGAGTTGAGGGTCCATATCTGGGCTCTCTACTCTGTTCCACTGGTCTATGTGTCTGTTTATTGTCAGTAAATTGAAGTCTTGGTGATCATAGCTTTGTAGTAAAGCTTGAAATCAGGCAACGTGATGCCCCCAGTTCTGTTTCTCTTTATTAACATTTCCTTAGCAATTCGGGGTCTCTTCTGATTCCATACAAATGTTAGGATTGTTTGCTCTAACTCTTTGAAAAATGCCAGTGGAATTTTGATTGGAATGGCATTGAAAATATAGATTGCTCTAGGCAGTATAGACATTTTAACAATGTTTATTTTTCCGATACATGAGCATGGAATGGTATTTCCACCTTTTTGTCTCTTTGGAGCTATCTTTTTTAATTACTCCCTTGACTTAAGAGGTAGCCATAATTAACCACTATGTCAATTTTATCTTCCTTGGAACTGAATCAGGCAAAGGGAGAAGCACTTTCCTCACTGAGCAAGGGGCCTGAAACTGGACTTGATTCTAGGACCTTGGGATCATGACCTGAGCTGAAAGAAGATGCTTAGCCAATCAGCCACATGGGAATCCTGTTATTTTCACCTTTATAGATAAATTTTTGGATGAACTTATTTTTATAACACATAAAAAATTAGTGGGATTTTGTTGAGAGTTGCATTGAATCAATATATCATTTTGAGGAGATCTGAGATTTTAGCCGTAATGAGCCTTCCAATTCCTGACTGAGTTATATCTCTCCAAATACTTACTTTTCCATTTTTCATTAATACTTTGTAGTTTAAGTATACTACAGCATATATTTATGCATTTTATGCCTAATGAGGTCATGATTTTTATTGTTAGTTTAAATGGCACATTTTGAAATATCAATTTCAAGTTGTTTTTTGTTAGTTTATAGATACATGATTAATTTTTTTTGGATCATGTATGTATCTTATGACCATACTAAACTCACTAATTAATTCTATTAACTCTTTTTGTAGATCCTTTGAGATTTTCTAGGTATGAAACTATTTTGTCTTTGAATAGGGAAATTTTAGACGATTGCTCTGATTATTGTTCTTGTGATGTTCTTGTTTCCAAGTGTAAGGGTTATGTGGGATGAATAAGATGAGTCAGGGAGTATTTTAATTTCTCCTTATTCTTGAACATATTTATTTAAGATTGGTACTATGGTTTGATTAATTTTTATATAGGATAATTGATAAATTTGTATGGGAGTGAAATTTTTTTGTTTTAGGAGGGGGGATTTTAAAGAATTAATTAATTAATTAATTTAACAATGTTAGATTATTCAGTTTAAAAAAATATATATATTTTTAAGTAATCTCTATACCCAACATGAGGCTTGAACTCAAGAGTTCAAGATCAAGAGTCACATGCTCCACTGATGAGCCAGCCAGGCACCCCAGATTATTTCAGTTTTTAATTATTTTTCTGTGTCTCTTTAGAAAGTTGTAACTTTCATAGCAGAGCTCCACTTTCTTAGGTGGCATAAATTCATTTATGATGCTTTTTTGTTATCCTTTTCAGATCGTAGAATGGAGGGATATAGCTCTTTTCATTCTTGATTCTTATGCTTTGTCCTTTCTCTTAGTTTATTTAATCCATTTTGCTAGGAATGTATCAGTTTTATGAATCTTTGAAAGAACAATCCTGGATTTATATATTTTCTCTATTCTATGTTACATTCCAGTTTTTATTCAATTAATTTATCACTCCATGGTTTTTATCTTTTATTTAGTATTTCCATTCTACCCAATGTTCTTTGGGTTTATTTTGGTTTTCCTTGCTCAGGTTCTTAAGATGGAGGCTTGAATTCATTTCATGTAATGTCTCTTGGTTCCTAATACTTCTATTTACAGCTATCCATTTCTTTCTAAGCACTCCTTTAACCGCACCCAGTAGACACACACACACACACACCCTTTTAATTATCTTTCTGTTGAAACTTTATTTTAAAAACTATTCACTGAGATGTCAGGGTGCCTCAGTCAGTTAAGCATCTGCCTTTGGTTCAGGTCATGATCTCAGGGTCCTGGGATCTAGTCTCTCACTGGGCTCCTTGTTCAGTGGAGATTCTGCTTCGACCTCTACCTGCTGCTCACTCTGCTTGTGCATGCTCTCTCTCTTTCTCTCTGGCAAATAAATAAATAAATAAAATCTTAAAAAATAAAAATAAATAAAAACTATTCACTGATATTTCTTCTTTAATTCATGGTAATTTAAATTTATGTTGTTTAATTTGTAAATAATTGGGAAACAGTGTTATATTTCTGTTGAATTTGATTATATATATCCTGTATGGTTTAAACCCTTTAAAATGCATTGCGGTTTGTTATTCGGCCAAGTGTAGTGTGTGTTTTGGTGAACATTCTCTGAGCACTCTGAGAAAAGTGAAAACCTCTCACAGTGTTTTCTCCCTCCCCACTCCCATACTAACACAGGCTCTATCAAATTGTCTGTGTGCCCTATGTGACAAATTCAAGACTCTTCCCTTAGGAGAGAATCTTGCTTTATCCACATTTGAGACAACTTTTAAATGGGTCATACACAATTTACTTTTGTGATGCCCTGGAAGTCAGTTTATGTGTCTGTGTACAAAGACATAGCTTAAGTGTAACCAGAACAGCTATGCCTATTTTGAGTCATGCTTGAAAGAATAGAGTTTTTACATATTTCATTTCTGTCCACACTGGACATTTCTCTTTTGGTGATTCAATCTCAAGTTCTTTTGTGATTTCTCCCCAAGAGGAAAAGTTTAAGTTCTGTTGTACATGACTATTATCCTCGTAGCATCTCTGGAGATGCAGGTCTACCTTCACAATTATGATGAATGTCCCAATGAATTTAATTAGGGAAGAATCAGTCTTGGAAATGTACCAGTTCAATGACTCAACAATCTGTGTTGTAGTTCACATGCAGATAAACTGTTTACACACCATTGTCTCGACCTAGGAGTATTTGAATTAGTGTTCAATGACCGGCTTTATCAGGAATTGAAAGGAAGGACTCAAAGCATAATGAAGTATGTATATGAAATTATTCTCCATACAGGGAATCCAAGGTTTAACTATGCTTTGTGAAGACAGATATAACTGACCACATGACCACAGAAACTTTTCTAACAATTCACAACTTTCTGTCCTGCAAAGTTAAACTTTTTGTTTTTTAATATATTTTTTAAAAAATTTGTTTGAGATGGGGCACCTGGGTGGCTCAGTGGATTAAAGCCTCTGCCTTCACCTTCTTTTCCACTGCTCTTGCTAAACTGTCTGCCAGCTTACACTCAGTTGCACAAAATAGAACAGTGTGAATTTGCCTTATGAGATATAAAGTCAAATGAACAAAGGTATGAAAGCAAAAAGAAAGAAGGCTAAATTAAGGGTTGCATGGCTCACTAAACACATACACACACATACATTTTACCAGTGGAAGGTCCTTCACAAGAAAGTGGTTTGGGAAAACGTGGAAAGCTTTGCTGAGGAGGTGGCATCTGAACTGGATACTCTGTGCAGGTAGTGATGGAGAGCGGAGGTTGTATCAGAGAAATGGCCACTAAAAAATACTGAAAACTTGGTGAATGAGATGGTGTGGGCATATTTATGAGGGACAGGAAGGCATGGCTGGAACATTCATGCCCAGAGGCACTGGGAGGAAAGATGGTAAGGAAGATTGTGGCACAGTGTTGGAGGGCTGTGAATGTCATGGTGAGTATTTTCAGCCATTGCATTTGGAAATCATAGTAACCACATTATCATATTTATCATTCAACATACTTTCAGAATGCTCAATTTTCCTTTTCATTTAAAGCAAGGTGGTAAAAAGAAGGAGAAGATGGAGAGAGAAGAGAAGAAAGAACATTGGAAATCGTGTCCTTTCTTTTGGTTTAAAAACACAGAAGGTCCACTTAAAGAATTCTAGGGCTGCCCACTTGTAATACTGATATTTATGAAATATCAGCCTGATTTTGTCGTATGTATGAACTAATAATGTTTACAGTGAAAACTTGTACAGATGTTTCACTCAACATCTTATTTTTCTCTCACAAAAAGGTATGATACTATTATTCAGTATTTAATGAGTCTTAGACATTGTGAAAATAATTATTGTCTTCTGTGTTTTGGGAGTCTATATGATCCTGCTTTTAGGGCAGTGGAAATACTTTGTATAATATTATAATGATGGATGCATGTTCTTTTTTTTTTTCTTCTAAAGATTTTATTTATGTATTTGACAGAGATTACAAGTAGGCAGAGAGGCAGGTAGAGAGAGAGGGGGAAAGCAGGCTCCTTGCTGAGCAGAGGGCCCGATGCAGGGCTCGATCCCAGGACCCTGGGATCATGACCTGAGCTGAAGGCAGAGGCTTTAACCCACTAAGCCACCCAGGCGCCCTTGGATGCATGTTCTTGATATTTATCCAAATCCACAGAATGTGCCACACGAAGAGTGAACCCTGGGGTAAACTCTGGCCTCTGAGTGACGGTGATGTGTCATGGTTGACTCATCAGTTCTGACAAATATGCCATTCTGGTGGAACACGTTAATGACAATGGGATGACATTTGCGTGGGGGCAGAAACTAAAAGGGGAATCTGTACCTTTCTCTGGGTTTTGCTATGAATCTGAGATGCTCTGAAAAAAATAAAGTCTTGGGGTGCCTGGGTGGCTTAGTGGGTAAAAGCCTGGCCTTTGGCTCGGATCATGATCCCAGGGTCCTTGGATTGAGCCCGGAATCCAGCTCTCTGCTAGGCAGGGAGCCTGCTTCCTCCACTGTCTCTGTCTGCCTCTCTGCCTACTTGTGATCTCTGTCAAATAAATGTATTAAATTTTTTTAAAAAAATGAAGTCTTAACAACAACAACAACAAAGACAAAAGCAACAACAAAATAATCCTCTTAAAGCTGAGGAGAGGTATATAATTTTGCTATTCCTCCCCTCAGAGAATTATCTGAGAGTGAGCACTGCTGGTCCTTCAGTATGAGGGGATGTGACCAGTCTGAAGCCACCACAGATTACTTTCATTGAGGATACAGCAAATGCACTTGAATGCTTTCCCCTGAGTGTAGGGGATAAAAAGATAGGTGTCTTCAGTGCAACTCAGACATCTTGAAGGAGGTGGGCATTTCATTACAGATAAGCTCCAAGTCTGACAGGACTCAAGTTAGAAAAAAGAGATGACTAAATTTTCTTGAACAACTGAGTAAGAGGTGCTGAATAAATCTTAATGCAATCAGCTCTCATTTTTTATATGTGTCTAAATTTTATATTTGACCACAAGAATATATTCAAACTTCATAATCTGGCTTTCATGGCCTTTGGCTAGGAGGAAAAGTATAACTTTAGAATCTCTCTCAACTAGAGGTTTCATATTAATCTCTTCTATTTGCCCTATCATCTCCATTAATACTTTGATTTGATTTCTTTCATCTCAAATGCTCTCTCATCCCTCTGATTTTCATTTCTTTGCATCACAAACTCTTAACAACCAAGGGCTTATTTCTACTTTCGTCTCATCATGGGAGCCACATAGTCAAGTTGTTATGTATCTTTTTCCTGGTTTTTAGTATTTATTCAAGATACCTGGCGTTCTCAGTCCCAGCTTCATAGCACCATGAGCAAATCAGCATGATCCAGAATGCCGATATGATTTCAGCCAGTCAGCAAAGGAAATTTGCATGTAAAACAGTTGTGCATCTCTATTATGGATAAATGAACAAAGTAGATTAACAACTTTGAAAGTTGATATTAATTATCTTAGTGGAAAGTTAATACTAACAATAATCATGAAAGTAATCATTCCGATTGCAGGGAGTACAGACCTAGGTCTCTCATGCTTTGCGCAGGCTGAATTATTTAGCCTCCATAGAAACCCTATAGAGTGGGTTATTTCACTCTCAATGTTTATAGGTGAAGAATATGAAGCACAGAGATACCAAGGGACTTGTTAAACATTGTATCATAGTGGGCAGCTGTGTGGGGTATGAATCTAAGCTGTGTGGCTTCAGTCTTTATGCACTAGGTGCTAACAGAGGTGCTCACCTCCCTCTCTGCTCTGCTCTACAATATCTGCATCTCAGAGAATCTGGCTTAGAACCTGTCTTTCTTCAGTTAATGTTACAGTTCATTTCTTAACCTAATTCTGCATTTTTTACTGCCAGTATATCCTTTAAGATTTTGTACTTTTCTCTCTCCAGATGGTTCCTATTCTTCTTATACCAATCATGAAGTGCCTTACCTAATGAATAATTTCATCTACATTTATCTTAAAACTCATGTTAAATTATTACAAACAGGGGAGCATTTTGTCCATTCCTTACAGTAACTCCAGAGACTTGTAATTCAATGTTTAAAATAAAATACAATTATTGAATTATGAGTGAAGTGAATAGATGGTATAATCTTGAAATGTTTTGAAGATAGACTTAATTAGAATGATGAAATTGGCAGCTTGGACTATATGAAAAGAAATAGGTCACAGAAAAAGAGCAAAAGTAAAATCCTAATAGTAAAAGAAGCAGAAGCTGGCACTTATGCAGTTCTTAATTATTATTACAAGCGAGATATTTTTCTCATTTTATCTGCATAAGTACGTGACTGTATTTAAAGGGGCTTTCCCAAGCGAGTAAATAGTGGAACTTGGATTTGGAATCAAGACATTTGACTCTAGCAACTGCGTTCCTGGCTGAGAAAAGTAATTATTTTGCTAGATTAATAGTGATCTGATCCCAGATAAAATATCAAGATTGTAAAATATAAACTGACAAAACAAAAAATTCTCAGAAGAGCAATATTTTCATTAAAAAGTAATAAAAATGTAAAATGTGGCTTGTACAAAAAAGTCTATGAACATAATATGATATAATTTTATCCTATTAACCAAGACAGAAAAGATAGTATCACAAAATAACCTTTTTTCTGTTTTTCTGTATGTGCATCAGCTTTCCTGCAGATTAATCTTCAATCTTATAATTATGGCCATATTTGTATATCAAAAACAGTTGTATGGATACACATATACAAATTTACTGATAGAATGTTTCTAAAAGCACACATAAAAAGACAAAAGTAGTTATTTCTGTAGAATAGGATAAGGGATTCAATAATTTGGAGACAGGTTTTAATTTTCTTCTCTAATTCTTCCTTGTTCTTTGAAGAATTAATGATAATCATGAATTACTCCATAATAAAATATAGTTACTTAATGGACACAAAATATTGACAGAGTTTTTAATAAATATCAGTAGTAGTGATACTCTCTAACATATGAGGCAGCAGTAGAATACTTGGGAAATTACTCTAAATTGTTATTTGTGAGAGTATAAATTGGAAGCAACATCAATCTCTCAGGAGATAAAGGATCAAATAAATGGCATTTAGAAAAAATTATACAATGTCACATAATTAAATAAACAAACTATGGAAAGTATAGTTATACAGGAAAAAGTGTTATAATAATTTAAAGTCTATATCATAGCACAAAATTATACATAGTGGGGCGCCTGGGTGGCTCAGTGGGTTAAGCCGCTGCCTTTGGCTCAGGTCATGATCTCAGGGTCCTGGGATCGAGTCCCGCATCGGGCTCTCTGCTCGGCAGGGAGCCTGCTTCCCTCTCTCTCTCTCTCTCTCTGCCTGCCTCTCCATCTACTTGTGATTTCTCTCTGTCAAATAAATAAATAAATAAATCTTTAAAAAAATTATACATAGTGATTTCAATGACAAACTATACATGCTATGAACAAGAACTTGAAAGAGACAACTCATACTATATTCAAAATTATGGAATATTTTTAAATGACATTTTTAGAAGGAATTATCCTGGGAAGTCAGGGTAAAAAGGAATGTATATAAGAAAAAAACACATTTAGATTATAGGGATTTTTAGGAATTTTAAACCACATTGAATTCATATGTACATACACTCAATATTCTAATGAGTTCAATTTAAGACTGTAGTAAAGATAGCAAACAGTAGATTTCCTGAGTTATTTCAACCTCAACATTCCCCAGACATTTGTGATATAATGACCATCAGTGAAACTGTCCTTGAGCACAACAAATATAAGTAAAAGACTATCAATATAGATTCTTGTAAAGCATATTTAAACCAAGATACTGATAGGGTCAGTGATGAAGGGATGAGGGATCCCAAAATTAATGAACTAAACTAGGAATATTATCTTCAGGAGGAATTCTCCAATAATATGAGTGCTTAATTATAATAAGATAGTGTTTTTTTAGACTTCAAAGCACATAGATAAAATGTAGTATATGTGTGTGTATGTGAGCATAAAAATCTTTTTTTTTTTTTTCAATTCTTAGGGAAACTCAGGGTCCATGTTTCATATGAAGGCTAAATTCCAAGGCAGTTAAGTCCCTTGCCCAAGGAAAGTACAAATTCTGCTATGCTTAATCTTGGTAGGAATCAAAATTTTTAAAAGACATTTAATGTTTATTCCTCAAATGCAAAGGCTTTAATGAAATGCAGTTAATTTCTGAATCAACAGATGGATCTGGGAGAGGCTTGAACTTCTGCAGATTCACAAAATTTAATAGAGGATGAAAAGCAGCTGGAGATAACATAACATGGAACAAAAAGAAGGAATTCAGAGATCAGTCCACTGGCCTTCCCCTGAAACCACTTCTTTTCTTCTCTTTGCAGATTAAACATTTTACCTGGAGTCACTAGCATGGCATTGAATAGCAGTGTGACTGAATTCATTCTGTTTGGGTTGACACAGGATGCAGGAAAGCAGAAAGCAATATTTGGGGTCTTCTTGATGTTTTACCTTGCCACACTGTTGGGGAACTTTCTTATTATAGTGACCATTAAAACAAGCAGGACCCTTGGTAGTCCTATGTACTTCTTCCTATTCTATCTGTCCTTTGCTGATGCCTGCTTCTCTACAACCACAGCCCCCAGATTGATTGTGGATGCCCTTTCTCAGAAGAAGACCATTTCCTACAGTGAATGCATGACTCAGCTCTTTGCAGCCCACTTCTTTGGGTGCATGGGAGTCTTTGTGCTCATCCTCATGGCTTTTGATCGCTATGTAGCCATTTGTAAGCCCTTGCGATACACAACCATCATGAGCCACCATGTGTGCCGTGTGCTGGTGATTCTAAGCTGGGTGGGATCCTGTATCCACGCCTCAGCACAACTTCTCCTGGCTTTGAGATTGTCTTTCTGTGGCCCAAATGTGATTGACCACTATTTCTGTGACTTGCAGCCCTTATTGAAACTAGCTTGCATGGACACTTATGTGATAAACTTGCTAGTTGTTTCCAACAGTGGAGCCGTATGCATGGTAGGTTTCATAATTCTACTTATCTCCTATGTTGTCATCTTGTACTCTCTGAGAAACCACAGTGCAGAAGGAAGGCGAAAAGCTCTTTCCACCTGCACCACCCATTTTATTGTGGTTGTCCTATTTTTTGGTCCATGTATATTCATGTACACACGCCCAGCAACCACATTTACAATAGATAAATTGGTGGCTGTGTTTTACACAATTGGGACACCTTTGCTCAACCCTCTGATCTATACACTGAGGAATGCGGAAGTGAAAAATGCCATGAAAAAGTTATGGTGTAGCCAAGTGTGATTCTGTTGATACATGGTATTCAGGGATTCTATTGTATATTTCCTTAACAGTTTGGTTTTGCTTTGTGGACAGGAAGTATAAAATACTCTCTTTGGGGGGAGATTAATACATTTTAATTACACTAATATTTTGTATATTTGTTTTAATATAAATAAATATTTAGAAATATATATTCCTTATTCTGAGAGGATTGCATTAGAATAGGATTGCCAATATCCATAACCATCTTGAACAACATATAATGGCCCTTAGTTGAATGCTATTAATATCTGATCATGTTCACATGATAATTTATCTTACTATACAAATTTGTCTTTAGAAGGGAATGTACTAACTCATGACAGAATGACCATGTATGTGTGTATGTGTGTACACCAATTCCTTTTCTAGACTTTATTCTCATTTTTATGAATGTGGTCATAAAAGCTAACCCATATGTTTCTGGAACTTAGAGATTGGAGGTTGCCATCTTGAGAACATGGGACTTGGAGAAGGTGTTCTGAGAAAATTCTGCTTTGGAATTTGTACATGAACCTGCTTCACTACAGAATCTACATGGATAAACCCTCAAACTCCAATCATAGCTAGAAATCTCAGTGAAAACGTGGACTGTCACTGGAGAACCTTTAAACATTCTGTGAATCGTGAGAGAAAGAGAGTCTCATGCTTGGCAGTGATGGGTGGTATCAGCCATCAGCTGCCTTTTGGTGGAGTCCTTCCCCTAGCTCTTCACAATGGAGAAGGGAGAGGCAGTGAGGGTCTTTGGCAGCAGGAATATGCAGAAGGGAGGATAAAGGGTACAAAGGAGACTAGAGAACCATGCACAGCGAAGACCAAGAAAAGGTAAAAGTGAAGTGAGAACTTGTCCAGTTTGGAGAAAGAAGCTTTGCCTTTCTTACATTTTTGAGAATCATTTCTGGTATATCAACATTTGCAGAAAAAGTAAAGAAGTTTCAGAGTATCTATAGATTATTGACTTAGTGTAACTAGGCGTCCTTGGCTGCTATGTTTGCATGGGTATCAGGAAACACTTTGTTGTTTTTGTTTTTCCTAATAGTTTTTGCAAAATTAAAATTTAGATTCTTTGGGAAAACCCAGGATTGTAAAATCTGCTCTAGTGTTTTCCAATTTTGGTCTTTTGTTTTCATATGAGAATGTTTTAAAATATGTATTTCATTTTTGAAGATAACCCCCTTGATATGTATAATACCTACCTACCACTAACAGGACCACATCGTAACCTCATAATCAAGCACTGTCATATGATGCTCTTTCAGTACCTAGGTTTATAGTTCCCATCAAACTGGCACCGTGAAGTTTGAGTTTAGGTGATAAAGGCTAATGAGAAAAGAATACAATGAGCTTCATTAGTACGTGAAAAATTTCTGCCAATGGAAGACACAATGTTATCATGTCTCAACAAAGATTCCCAGAATCCTTAGGTAGAAAGTGGTGGTGAAATACATATTTAAGTCCCCAGGAGGACATTTATGGAAGAATAAGTGAGAACATTTGAGAGAAACTTATTTACACTACATAAAGGATACATTTTTTATGGACCAAAGTTTGTATAATTAAACCTTGACAGCATCTGGGAAATATTTCAAAGTAAATTGGGCAGAAATTGACATTAGGAAGTAGTCATGAGGAAAGGGGAAAAGGAATCACTCCAAGCATTGGAAGAGGAGAAAGAAAATAAGTTGATTGTCTTGGTTTTGTGAACTAGATGAACACACCAACTGGTTATGAATTGTGTTGTTTCATGGATGGTTCTGATTGCTTTATTTCCTTCTACTCTTATTTAATTTTTTGACACAGAATTTCCAAAGTGACAGGCTGATGGACCAAATTTAATCTGAAAATTATAAATTTGTTTAATCTAAAAATCGTTAACGTAAGGTTTTATAAGCACAATCAATCATCAGTGTATTTAAGTCATTAAAATTTATATAATATATGAATACCTGATTTCTTTTTTAAAAAAAGATTTTATTTATTTACTTGACAGAGAGATACACAGAGAGAAAGGGAACACAAGCAGGGAAAGTGGGAAAGGAACAAGCTAGTTTCCCACACTGAGCAGGGACCCTGATGCTGGGCTCAATCCCAGGACCCTGGGATCATGATCTGAGTCGAAGGCAGACCTTAATGACTGAGCCACCCAGGTGACCCTGAATGCCTGATTACTCCTAAAAATCTGAGTTTGGGACAATTTGGATATATGCTCCTCATAAGGCAACAACACACCAGAGTTTAGTCTTGGCAGACTCTTAAAAGGGGCAGTATTTGCTCCCTTTCTTCTAGGAATAAATGTCTTAAATTCTTCTTAAATGTCTTTGCATAGTTTGACTCTATTCAATTGTTTTTTTTTTAAATCTTCCTCAACTCTAAGTACATGAGTTTGAGAACTTGGCTTTAAAACTTTTAGTAAAATATATAACAATAGCAGCTCTAAAGATGGCCTTATCTTATTCCTGAATTTAATGAATCTCTCTCAGAATTAAGTGTGATATTTCCTTTAGGTTTCTGGAACATACCCTTTGACCAAGTTAAAGAAATTCATTTTACTTTTATTTTACTGTGTTTTAATTATAATTCAGATGACATTTTATCAAATCCCATTTTGACATCTCAGAAATAGTCCTTCTTAATTTAACAATGTAATTTGTTTATCAGAAAATCCTGGTAACAAAAATCAGCAAACTATGGAAAGCAGAATATGTGAAAAATTTCCAGGCCTTATCTGCTAAAATGTATTTAATAATAAATGGAGGCAAGCTATTACCTGATAACTAATTTAATCCTCTATGAAAAGATGTGAACAAACTGGCAATTGATCCTACATTCTAGGATGGCACGGTCACAAAAAGCTCTCAATAATAGAATGAGAAACATGAAACTAAAGCTAGCATCACACTATTCCTTTGATGGACTTTTATCGAGTTCCAAAACCTTACATATTACACAGATACACAGACTTGGACCTCATTCTAAGTTCCTTCCCAGTATTTATGTTATGTGATATAATAAAATAAAGATCAGCCTAAGGGTTTTCAAAAGATTCAATTCATCACACTGTTATGGATTTTTTCTTCTGTATTGATAAATGGAAACAATTTTAAAATATAAAGCTAAGAGGAGTATTTTACTGTGGTATATTATAAAATGTTGTTGTAAAGTTCCTTTTACAATCAAAAATTAAAGGAAAAATGGAAACTAGCTGCAAAAGATTTTCGCTCCTATTCCCCCAACTCCTCAATACACAAAAGTTAGTGTCAACAAACATTTCAACATTTCGAGACTTTTTGAGTCTTGGTCATTTTTAAGAAACAATAATAACATTCTTGGTTTTTGTAATTTCAGGGAATATTGGAGGTCTTGGCCCTACATAATCTGACCCTGTGTGTGTATCTGATCTTGCTTCTTGCCACTCGCTTCCTGGACCATTGTGTTATAGGTCTTTCACAGTTCCTTGAAAATATCACAGTAATTCTGCTTTAGAGAGTCCCTGTCTAGAACATTGAACCCACTAATCTGCACAGAGCTGTTTCCTCCTGATAAGATTTTTTTTTAATTGGTGCTCATCATCATTAAATGTATTGATTAATGTGTTCCAGCACTTTTCCTCAGAAAATCTCAAGAGAATTCAAAACCTGCTGATATGTTATCTGCTAATAGAATCCTTTTCTGTCTAGCCAACCTGAGGTACCCTCCATAAAATAACCAGAGTCCTCCACTACCACTGATTCTATTCTAAAAATCACTCTCTGCCTTTGTTTGTTTTCAGTGATTTGTTTATTTTCTCCTTTCCCCCTGCGACCATATGAATTAGGCTACTTGCATTCTATAATCATTCAACAGATATCTATTGAAACTTAATAGATGCCAAACATAAATAGACAAAAATCCTTTCCTCAAGATGTCTGCCATATTAGAGAGATGTCAAGTAGCAAAAGTCAAATGATAATGATGCAAAATTAATTATATTTTTATCATTACTACAAAGAAAATAAAGAAGATGTTGACATAGGAAATTATTGAAGGAGTTGAAGAATCTTTAAAATAGTCATGCTGTCTGAGGTAAGGACACTTAATCTCTTAAACCCAGACTATAAATTAGGGATAAGGAGCCAAATGAAGGAGACGGGGCTTGTTTCAGAAAGAGAGAAACAAAAGAACTGAGGTGATAAAATCCCACAGAACCCTGGGGGAACATGAAAAGTCCACCACCTCTGATGTACAGTGAGGGAGAAGGTGAGGAGCTCTAAATGGGCTCTGAGCCTTAGAGGCATTAGAAAGAGTCAATAGGGAATTTTATGACAAAGCAAGATGTTTCAAAAGACAATGGGAAGCCAAGAAAGGGAATAAAACAGGAATATACATATACATATACATATACATACATATATATGTACGCATGTATATATGTAATATATAAATGTGTGTGTGTGTATATACATATATACACACACATGTATTTTAAAGATTTTATTTATTTATTAGAGAGAAAGAGAGCATGAGCCAGGGAGGTGGAGGGCAGTGAGAGGAAGAGGGAGAAGCAGACTCTCCACTGAGAAGGAAGCCCAACGTGGGCCTTGATCCCAGTAGCAGATGATCATGACCTGAGCGGTAGAGTGATGCTTAACTGACTGCACTACCCAAGTGCCCCAGTAGGTTTCTATTTTTAATAAATCCCTCTGGCTCCTGGTGGAGAATGAAAAGTTTATTTCTCATACCTTCCAAAAATAATTTGTCTTTATTAAAAAAAAAAAAACAAGATCTTAGCATGACAGTCACTTGCCAACAAAAGTCCCTCATTTCCCCAGTTTCATGGCTTTTTTCACCTCAAACAACACCTCAAACAAACAAATCAAAGAAACTAGGAGCTGGCTCTTTGAAAGAATTAATAAGATTAATAAACCCTTGGCCAGACTTATGAAAAAGAAAACAGCGGGTTGCCTCGTTGTCTCAGTGGGCTGGGCCCCTACCTTCAGTTCGGGTTGTGATCTCCAGGTCCTGGGATTGGGCCCCGTGTTGAGCTTCCTGCTTGGTGGGTGGCCTGCTTCCCCCTGTCCCTGGCAGCCTCTCTACTGACTTGTGATCTCTGCCTGTCAAATACATAAATAAAATTTAAAAAAAGAAGAAGAAAAAAGAAAGGACCCAAGTAAATAAAAATATGAATGAAAGAGATCACAGCCAACATCAAAAAAGTACAAACAATTATAAGAACATATTATGAGCAACTATACACCAGCAAATTTGACAATCTGGAAGAAATTGATGCATTCCTAGAGACATATAAAATACCAAAACTGAACCAGGAAGAAATAGAAAACCTTAACAGATCCATAACAAGTAAGGAGATTGAAGCAGTCATCACAAACCT
Organism: Mustela nivalis; assembly: GCF_964662115.1. NCBI lineage: Eukaryota > Metazoa > Chordata > Mammalia > Carnivora > Mustelidae > Mustela > Mustela nivalis. The sequence goes on from NC_139028.1 coordinate 104,802,085, forward strand.
CCCAACAAACAAGAGCCCAGGGCCAGATAGCTTGGCAGGGGAATTCTACCAAACATTTAAAGAAGGATTAATTCCTATTCTCCTGAAACTGTTCCAAAAAACAGAAATGGAAGGAAAACTTTCAAACTCATTTTATGAGGCCAGTATTATCTTCATCCCCAAACCAGACAAGGATTCTATCAAAAAAGAGAATTAGAAACCAATACCTTTGATGAATAGAGATGCAAAAATTCTCACCAAAATACTAGTCAATAGGATCCAACAGTACATTAAAAGGATTACTCACCACGACCAACTGGGATTTATTCCAGGGCTGCAAGGTTAGTTCAACATCCGCAAATCAATCAATGTGGTACAATACATTAAAAAAATAGAAAACAGGAACCATATGATACTCTCAATAGACGCTGAAAAAACATTTGACAAAGTACAGCATCCCTTCCTGATCAAAATTCTTCAAACTGTAGGGATAGAGGGTACATACCTCAATATCATCAAAGCCATTTATGAAAAACCCACAGCGAATATCATTCTCAATGGAGAAAATCTGAGAGCTTTCTTGCTAAGGTCAGAAACATGCCAGGGATGTCCATTATCACCACTGCTATTCGCCATAGCAGTAGAAGTCCTAACCTCAGCAATCAGACAACAAAAATAAATTAAAGGCATCCAAATCAGCAAAGAAGTCATATTATCCCTCTTTGCAGATGATATGATACTATATGTGGAAAACCCAAAAGACTCCACTCCAAATCTGCTAGAACTTGTACAGGAATTCAGTAAAGTGTCAGGATATAAAATCAATGCACAGAAATCGGTTGCATTTCCTTACACCAACAACAAGACAGAAGAAAGAGAAATTAAGGAGTTAATCCCATTTACAATTGTTACCAAAAACATGATACCTAGGAATAAACCTAACCCAAGAGGCAAAGAATCTATACTCAGGAAACGATAATGTACTCATGAAAGAAATTGAGGAAGACACAAAGATATGGAAAAATGTTCCATGTTCATGGACTGGAAGAACAAAGATTGTGAAAATGACTGTTACCTAAAGCAATATACACATTTAATGCAATCCTTATCAAAATCCACCCATTTTTTTGTCAAAGAAGTGGAACAAATAATCCTAAAATTTATATGGAACCAGAAAAGATCTCAAATAGCCAGAGGAATATTGAAAAAGAAAGCCAAAGTTGGTGGCATCACAATTCCGGACTTCAAGCTCTATTACAAAGCTGTCATCCTCAAGACAGTATGGTACTGACACAAAGCAGACACATAGATCAATGGAACAGAATAGGGAGCTCAGAAATATACCCTCAACTCTATGGTCAATTAATCTTTGACAAAGAAGGAAAGAATGTCCAATGGATAAAAGACAGGCTCTTCAACAAATGGTTTTGGGAAAATTGGACAGCAACATGCAGAAAAATGAAACTGGACCATTTCCTTACACCACACACAAAAATAGACTCAAATTGGGAGGGAGACAAACCATAAGTGACTCTTAATCTCACAAAACAAACTGAGGGTTGCTGGGGGGAGGGGGTTTGGGAGAAGGGGGTGGGATTATGGACATTGGGGAGGATATGTGCTTTGGTGAGTGCTGTGAAGTATGTAAACCTGGTGATTCACAGACCTGTACCCCTGGGGATAAAAATATATGTTTATAAAAAATAAAAAATTATATTTAAAAAAAAATGGGTGAAAGAGGGGTGCCTGGGTGGCTCGGTGGGTTAAGCCTCTGCCTTCAGCTCAGGTCATGATCTCAGGGTCCTGGGATTGAGACCCACATCAGGCTCTCTGCTCAGCAGGGAGCTTGCTTTCTCCTCTCTCTCTCTCTGCCTGCCTCTCTGCCTACTTGTGATCTCACTATCTGTCAAATAAATAAATAAAATCTTTTAAAAAATGGGAGAAAGACTTCAATGTGAGAAAGGAATCCATCAAAATCCTTGAGGAGAACACAGGCAGCAACCTCTTCGACCTCAGCTGCAGCAACTTCTTCCTAGGAACATCGCCAAAGGCAAGAGAAGCAAGGCCAAAATGAACTATTGGGACTTCATCAAGATCAAAAGCTTTTGCACAGCAAAGGAAACAGTTAACAAAACCAAAAGACAACTGACAGAATGGGAGAGATATTTGCAAATGACATATCAGAGAAAGGGCTAGTATCTAAAATCTATAAAGAACTTATCAAATTCAACACCCAAAGAACAAATAATCCAATCAAGAAATGGGCAGAGGATATGAGTAGACATTTCTGCAAAGAAGAAACCCAGATGACCAGCAGTGTTGAAAAAGTGTTCCACATCACTCAGCATCAGGGAAATACAGATTAAAACCACAATGAGATAGCACCTCACACTAGTCAGAATGGCTACAATTAACAAGTCAGGAAATGACAGATGCTGGCAATGATGCAGAGAAAGGGGACCCCTCCTACATCATTGGTGGGAATGCAAGCTTGTGCAACCACTCTGGAAAAAAACATGGAATTTCCTCAAAAAGTTGAAAATAGAACTACCCTATGACCTAGTAATTGCACTAGTTGTATTTACCCTAAGGATACAAATGTAGTGATCCTAGGGGGTACATGCACCCAAATGTTAATAGCAACAATGTCCACAATAGCCAAACTATGGAAAGAACCTAGACGCCCATCATTAGATGAATGGATAAAGAAGATGTGGTATATACACACAATGGAGTACTATGCAGCCATCAAAAGAAATGAAATCTTGCCATTTGTGATGATGTGATTGGAACTAGAGGGTATCATGCTTAGCGAAATAAGTCAATCAGTGAAAGACACTTATCATATGATCTCCCTGATTTGAGGAAGTTGAGAGGCAATGTGGGGGTTTGGGGATAGGAAAAGAATAAATGAAACAAGATGCGATTGGGAGGGAGACAAACCATAAGAGATGCTTAATCTCACACAGCAGAGGATTGCCAGGGGGAGGGGAGAAGGGAGAGGGAGGTGGAGTTATGGACATTGGGGAAGGTATGTGTTATGGTGAGTACTGTGAAGTGTGTAAACCTGGCGATTCACAGACCTGTACCCCTGGGACGACTAATACATTGTATGTTAATAAAAAAGTAAAAATATAAATTAAAAAAAAGTGTTCTGTAAATGGTCTATTTGGCACCTCCTCCAAATATATTTTAAAACACCTCAAATCTGGCAGCAGGCCTGATGTGAACTCTGCTATTCATACCCACCATTAATCTGGAGAGTTTATCTACTGATGACTTTATCCAAAATACATATTCCTACCTCTTCCTATAATTGGCATGATCCTTCCACTTCATTATACATATTGTTGTAATTGTTGTTCAGATCAATTTTCATGGGATATATTATTAGGGTCACTTTACTCACATGGTTTCATTTCCCACTAGAGCAAACAACTCCAGGAGCATAGGGCTGATTCATTTCGCTTCTGCTCTTTGGATGACTGTTTTCCAATCTCAGAGAGCAGGAGATTATCTAAGTTGATACACACCTGACAAAGAAGAGTTATTATATTATAGAGCCATTCTTTAACATCTCCTGGTTCTTCAGTTTCGAAGTGGGCAGAAGACATGAAGAGACACTTCTCCAAACAAGACACACAAATGGATAACAGATGCATGAAAAAAAAAAAAAAAAGAAGAAGTTCAATGTCATTTACCGTCACAGAATTGACAAATCAAAACCTCAATGAGAGATCACCTTACACCAGTCAGAATGGCTAAAATTTACAAGACAGAAATCAACAATAGTTGGAGAGGATGTGGATAAAGGGGAATCCTCTCGCAGTGTTTGTGGAAATTCAAGTTGGTGCAACCTCTCTGGAAAAAGTATGGAAGTTCCCCAAGATATTAAAAATAGAGCTACCCTATGATCCAACGATTGCATTAGTGGGCACTAACCATAAAGGTACAGATGTAGTGAAAAGAAGGGGCACCTGCACCCCAATGTTTAGAGGAGCAATGTTTACAATAATCAAACTGTGGAAGGAACAGAGATGTCCCTCAGCAGATGAATGGCTAAATAATATGTGGCCCATATACACAATGGAATGTCACTCACCATCAGAAAGGATGAATACCACAATTTTCATTAACATGGATGAAACTGGAGGGGATTGTACTAAGTGAAATAAGTCAAGGAGAGAAAGACAGTTATTGTGTGGTTTCAATCATATATGAAACATAAGGAATAGTGCAGAGGATGATAGGGGAAGGGAGGGAAAACTAAACGGGAAGAATTCAGAGAGGAAGAAAAACCATGAGAGACTCTGGCCTGCAGCAAATAAGCTGAGAGTTACAGAATGGTGGGTGTTGGGGGATGGGGTAACAGGGTGATGGGTACTAAGGAGGACATATGTTGTGATGAGCACTGGGTGTTAAACACAACTAATGAATCATTGAACACCGCATCAAAAACTAATGACAAACTATATTTTAGCTAAATGAACATAATAAAAAAGGAAAATTGCCCTGCATTTTCTACAAAAAATAAGAAAAAAATAAAGTCTCCTAATTCTCCCTTGAAGATGAGATCATTTTTTGATACATTGCTCCTATTTCTCACAGCCCACAAGGCTTTACAAATTACACCACATTCAGCTTTTAGCCTGGTTTGGGACTATTCTATGGGAAACTAGCATATTTAACTTTCAGGGATTTAGGAGGGAGATTCTAGTTATATCAGGAGAACATTTAAATTTAGGTTTTTAATATTTGGTACATGGTTGGGAAAGTATTAAAATGGAAATTATTTTATCTGCAACAACCCACATATTTTAGAGTAAAAAAAAATGAGTTAAGGTGGGCTTTTGCTGATATAAAATCATACGATTTGTATTTGCACATATATTTACCACTTGTGTTGATCTTCATTTCTTTCAGAACCATATTCCTAGTTGGCAGGATTTATCTGCTCACTAAATGGCTGGTACTGATACATTTCTTGAACGTCATATGTCTCAAAGTCTTCACTACAGCTTTGTTTTTAAAGATATTTTTGTGAGTATTGAATTTGAGGTGGACAATTTTTCTTTGAGCATTTTAAAGATGTTGCTCCATTCTCTTGGGCTCCACTGGTTTACAGTGTTTCCGGTGGGAAGTTTGCTGTGATTTTTATCTTTATTCTGCTCTAGATCGAGTGTCTTTTCCCTTGGGCTGCTCTTAACATTTTTAAAAATTTTTATTTATATTTTTAATTTATTTTCAGTGTTCCAGAATTCATTGTTTATGCATCACACCCCGTGCTCCATGCAATACGTGCCCTCCATAATACCCACGACCAGGCTCACCCAACCTCCTACCTCCCACCCCTCCAAAACCCTCATATCGTTTTTCAGAGTCCACAGTCTCTCATGGTTTGTCTCCCTCTCAAATTTCCCCCAACTCCCTTCTCCTCTCCATCTCCCCATATCTTCCATGTTATTCCTTATGCAAAACCATGTAATAATTACCTCTCTCTGCTTGACTTATTTTGCTTAGCATAATCTCTTCCAGTCCTGTCCATGTTGATACAAAATTTGGGTATTCATCCTTTCTGATGGAGGCATAATACTCCATAGTGTATATGGACCACATTGTCCTTCTCCATTCATCTGTTGAAGGGCATCTTGGATCTTTCCATGGTTTGGCGACTGTGGCCATTGCTGCTATGAACATTAGGGTAACATTTTCATTTTAATCACTGTTTTTGGCCTATGTATTATGATGTATCTATTAGTGCAGTGTGCATCATGACTTTGTGTCTTACTTGATTATTGGCTCAGTGGATTTACAGTTTTCACTAAATTAAAAAAAAAAAAAATTGGTCATTATTTCTGTTTTCTGGAATTTCTCCCAACCTGTTTTTTGAAGATTCTAATTATTCATTCATAAGGCTGTTTGAAGTCTTTTCTTAGCTCATGGATACTCATGTATTTGTTTTTCAGTCCTTTTTTAAAATTCTTTGCTTTATTTTGATGGTTTCTATTTTAGTGTCTTCAAGTTTACTAATCTGTTCTGCTGCAGTGGACAATCTGTTCATCTGCTATTCTCATCCCAGTTATTGTATATTTATTCACTAGACTTTTAAAGTGATGTAAAAGCCTCAAATAAGGCTCTTTTTTGTGTTTCCAATGTCTATACTTACCATATTCGAATTTTTCTCCAGTTTCTTGAAGATATTCAATGCAGTGATAATAATAATTTTATGGTCCTCATTTACTAATTCTATATTCATTGTTTGTGTGTGTGTGTGTGTGTGTGTGTGGTATTGAATGGGTTGTTTTTGTCCCCATGAAATGAATGATATATTCTTGCCTCTTTACATGCTTGGTAATATTTGATTGGTTGTTGTGCGTTATGATTTTTATCTTTGTTGCTGGATATTTTGCATTTCTATAATTGTTCTTGAACTTTGTTAAATGGGACCAGAACAGTGATTATTTTATGATTAAGTTTTCCTCTCTATTGAGACAATGCACTTTTTAATATCTTACCTTGTCCTGTGAATTATGAGTTTCTCTATTCTGGTGGGTGGGAAACCCAGACTTATCCAGGTCTTGCGTGAGTGTCAAGGATTGCTTCCTCCAATTCCCCTGATATGTGAAACATACACAGCATCCAAAGATCTCAATTCTCCCAAGTTAACCTACGCATTAAGGAGTTCCCCAGTAAAATCACTAATAACATATATTTTTAAGTAGACAAATTGTTTTCTCTTGAAAAATAAATAAGCAAAACATGAGCAGATAATTTGGACCAAAAATGGGGGGAAATTCTATCAGATAAATACAGTACCCAGCTACAAATAATTACAAGTGTGTGGCATTAGCTAAGGAATAAAGATATTGTGGAAGCTGAACACACATCTCTGAAATAGATCATTTTTTTTTTCCACTTGAATAGTTTTTATTTAAAGTCATATATAAGATAACTTTATTCCTGCATCTTCTCAACCATTTCTTTCCTATATTTGTCAGAGATAAGATTTTGGGAAAAATATTAATGTGATTTTTAAATTATTTGGAAAATAAATGATTTTAAAAAGTTGCTAAGGCAATACATGTTTAGTTTCTGGAATAATATTTTTATACCATGGGAAATAAAAATAATTAACAGTTTAAATAGAAAATACTTATCTGTTTAATAAGGGAAACTGTGGCAAAGGAGTGTTGCTGCTTTATGGTAGAGAAGGTTTTTCTAATAATGACTCAAGGGCAGAAGGAAGTGAGAAACTTTCCTAACAAGATTAAGCAGAGGGGGCAGTTAAGGATTGAAGAGAAGTGAGAAAGGGGCGGGGGAGAGTAAAAGTGGTAATTTTCTTACAATGAAGGGAAGAGAAGGAGCTGTGCTTTATATTTTGGGAACCTCTTCTAGTTTTAGGAGTATTTGTGGAAAGACACAAATGATTGAGAAAGTCCCTGTCTTCTCATTAGAGCTCAGCTTCCCACGATCCAGTGTGTTGGAGAATTTTACTGTTAATTATAATTTTTATGCTCAAACTTTATCAAAACACAGAAGAATAGAGGTTTTAGCATTTGTTAATTCTTCAGTCTTCTTCCAATAGCTGGAAACCAGAGGTCATTTTCTGTGGAGGCATGCTTTATGGGGAAGCAAGGCGGAGAGGTCATTTTGGAGATCTTTTTGGGTATCAGAAGTTATACCTAGAGCATTTACCACCCCAGATGGTTTCTGAAAAAGCTAATTTTCCTTCCTTTCAAAGACTGTGTTTCTACTTTGACCCTGTATCCTGCATCTTAATGTTTCTTTTTCTTTTCTTTTTTCCATTCTGCCCTATGCTGGAAACTTTCTTCAATGTCTCACTGGAAGAATTCATCAAGATCCTTTTCAGTAATCATCATTCCCTACAAATGCCCAAATCAAACAAAAAGTAAAAATATTTCTAAAAGATAAATTTAATTCTTAAGAGATTTAAACATTTCAGAATTAAATGTTATAATCTAAATATTACAGGACCGTGCTAGACCCATTATATAAATTTGCTAATTAGTTTGAGGCAAGAGTCAAAATAAGATTCTTTTATTTATTAACAAGGCATTAGATTTTTTAAAAATGGGGGAAAAAAACCGTGCAATTTCATTTGTTTTGTGACCCTATGATGCCTATTCCTGAAGTGATTTGCTGTCAGTTGCAGTTGTGGCTATCATGTGTGTGTTCACATCACGGAAAGAGGTTTGTTTTCTAATTATTGGTATTATAATAATGATGATTCAAGTCATATCCAAAATATTTCAAATCCACAGGAAAACCAAAGTGAAAAAAAAAGCGGTATTTTCTCCAAGTTACGCTTACAGTGTTCATTAATATTTGAATGTAAATATCCATATATCAGTAGTGAATTTGAATGCCATGACTAATCTGTAATTGTACCATTAGGCAGATTGGACGCAGAAGTAACCTATAAAGTCATATCCATGAAGAGCAGAGACAACCAGAAATGACACTGATATAGGCCTTTTTCTCTTTAGTCTTTCAAATGCTGAGGTCTAAACTGATAAATTATTTTGGATGAATGCCAAGGCTGAAGCTGAGTTTTAGAGCATCCCTATTTAAAAGTCTTTTATAAATTTGACGAAAATTATTTACACATTATCAAGGAACATGTAGGTATCATGTGTGTAAACAGTGGACACGTCAATGGATCACACAAGACTTGAATGCGTAGATGGCTCTGTGCCCATGCTCTGAGTGACAGGAAGCAGGAGAAGAGTGATCTCAGGAAGATGTTCCATGTAAAGGCAGGGATTTGGCATGAGTTCATGGTTAGGGAGAATGATTGGAGGCTTCAGCTACATTTCATGACTGAGCAGGGCACTGGAGTCAGAAATACAAAGATACCATTCTAAGTGGCTGATGTAATGTCTTCAGAAAATCAGGCATTATGTTGGGAGAATTGGAGCCTGTGTGTAGGAGCATTTTTCAGTAGCTCCATAGTAGAATTTAGCTCTGAAACTTCTTGCCAAGAAACCATTGGCTGCTGGAAGAAGGTGTCCCTGAAGAGTTGAAAAACAAAAGTGCCTGTTAGTGTGTTAGTGGTTTTGGCATCACACATTCTGATTATTAAAGGATTGCATCAGCCTTGGAGAACAGGAGACCATGTTGGAAGGAGTTATTGACCACAGTTTGCTGTGTACCTCAGGGAATCCACTTTTTCCTTTCCTGTATCATGATCCAAAGGCAGGAGTTGGTGTTTCAAGGTATCTGAGAGTAAGGCTGACCTAAGGAATACAACATTGTCATAGCTTCAGGATAGATTATGACCCCAGAAGAAAACTTGGCATATGTGTGTGAAAGTCTATACATCAGCTAGTAAATCCTTTTATTGAGCACTTTTATGTGCACAGAAAAATTGAGAGGGAGGCATAGCAATTTCCCATGTACTGACTGCCCCCACACATGCACAGCCTCCTCATTGTTAACATCCCCTACAGAGTCATGTGTTTGTTGCAGTTGAACTTATACTGATATGTCATAATCACCCATGGACCATAGTTCACCTTAGGGCTAACTCTTGCTGTTGTACATTCTGTAGGTTTGGACAAATGCATAATAATAATATGTATCCCATATTATAGTGTCATACAGATTGTTTTTACTGTCCTAAAGATCTTCTGTGTATCGATTCATCTCTCTCCATTACCTCTTCAAATTGGGTGTTTAAATTATGAAATAGGATGAAGGTAAATCTATCTTAGTTAGGCTATCTTCTTGAGGTCAAAAGAGTATGTTATGACAGTAAAAATGAACCTACAACTGTATTCACAAACCAATGTAAAACTTGGTAACATACATAATGTTAAATGAAAAATAAAAGCAATTCCTAGAATTCTGCATATAGTCTGTTATATTCTGTAAAATTCAAAACAGAGAAACTGAACAATATATTTAAGATGTTTTAATTTCAGGAAATAAGATAGTGATGTATTAAAAAAAATTCAAATATTAGCTACCTTTAGGATGAAGCAGGGACAAGATAAGGAAGGAGTTAATTGGATTTAACTTTTGGTAATATTTTAGTTCTTTGGATAGTGTTAAGTTTGCAAATATTCATTATACTTTTTAAAAGCATGCAAAAAAGTAGTATAAAATGAATAAAATAAATATGGTAAAAGTGTTGGAAATGTGAAAAATGTAGAATTAAAGATTTTTTATTTTTTTCCTACTTATCTGCTGGCTCTGCTTCCTATTGGGCTCACTCCGTTTTAAATCAGGCTCTCTCCCCTATGACAAGATCTTAAGATTTCTGGGTCTCTACTCCAGAAACTCTATTAGGAAGAAAATAATAACTTTTTTCATGAGTCCAAGCAAAAATTTTGAGCTTGCATCTCATTTGCAAATAGAACTCTGACCTGATCATTAAACAGGGATGGGGGAAAAGCTTTCTGATTGGCCACACAGAAGTCATAGTCCCATCCTTGGGGAAAATGCTGCTCATAACTCATACTAAATATGGAGGATTTGTGGGTCTTCAGGGGAAAATCAAGGTTCATTCAAAGAAGGAAGACAAATCCTTTCAGGAAAAATCAAACAGGGTGCACTAAGGTTTTTTATTTTTCTTTCTTTCTTTTTTTTTTTTTTTAAGATTTTATTCATTTGACAGACAGAGATCACAAGTAGGCAGAGTGACAGGCAGATAGTGGGGGAAGCAGGCTCCCCACTGAGCAGAGAGCCCCGTACAGAGTTCAATCCCAAGACCTCGAGATCATGACCTGAGCCAAAGGCAGAGGTTTTAATCCACTGAGCCACCCAGGTCCAACTAAGACAGTTTTTATAGCTCATCTTTAGCCTCTTCCTGAGGCAAGTATGGTGTATCTGCTGAAGTGTTGGAGATGTTTCCTCAAAACAGCAAATGCCTGCCAAAGATTCTCCTTATTGATGATACGTTCTACAGCACTTCATGAGAAATATCACACTGTATTATGAGGACAACCTGACATTTCAAGGTTATTTGATGTTTAGTGGGATTCAGTGTTTCAGTGTTATTGACCCTAGCTGCAATTGAGGGCCAACACTGAAGGGACTCCTAGAGGACTATTAGCTGTCTCCCCAGACCAGACTTCACTTCAATCCACTATTTCTAAATTAGTAGTTTTAGATTAGTTCAGAAATGATCTCTTCAACTTATTCCAACTACCACCATAAGGGGGAATTATTCAGAAGTAATTATAAATTATCACTCAAAGCATTTTTAAAAAATATTTTATTTATTTATTCATGAAAAACAGACAGAGAGAGGCAGAGGGGGAAGCAGGGACCCCACTGAACAGGGAACCTGTTCAGGGATCCTGACCTGGGCACAAGGCATATGCTTAACCAAATGGGTTCCCCAGGTGCCCCCACTCAAAACTTTTTTCTGCTTGGTTTACTTGTTTAATTCATTCATTCAGTTCATTCAGTTAGTAACCATAGATTGCTTAATGCATAATATAGACTGTTTTGGGGGGGGGGTTTGAGATTTAATTTATTTATTTGATGGAGAGACACACAGCAAGAGAGGGGATACAGGCAGGTGGAGTGGGAGAGGCAGGCTTCCTGCTGAACAGAGAGCCCAATGTCCTGCTAGTTCTCAGGCCCTGGGATCATGAGTTGAGCTGAAGGCAGAGGCTTAATGACTGAGCTACCCAGGCACCCCTGAACTGCTTTTTGTAAATACTTACTAGTAGATTTGGTGGATAATAAGACAGTGGTAATTCCCAACCTCAATGAGTATTTAAAGTTTATGGAATATTATGGAATATTACACCTCCATAAAGTTTATGGAACTTGTGAAGATTTGAGCAGTAAAATCGGAATTCTTAATAAGATATATACTCAGTACACATACTAATCTTCAGATCACTTACTACAAATCTGGTTCTTTGGGGGTGGGCTCAGTTATAACACAGAGAACACAACCTCTGGTTTTGGGACACTATACTCCTTTCCCTGGATTGTACTTGCAAATAAATTAGAAGAGCCAAAGAAGCTTGTCTCCTAAAGCATAGATATTAATTTAGGGCACTGGGCAGGGATCAGAGTAGTTTCTTAGAGAACCACATCCTCTGTTGCCAAAGACACTGTTTTTTCTTCTTCACATCATCAAGCATCTGTATTTTCCTTTTTCCCCGGTGTCTTTGGTCATCCCAAGTACCAAATGCCACAGAAGCACCAAGATCTACAAAATCTAAGTCTGAGGAGATTTATCTTACTCTACTGTGTTAGAACCAAAAGTTAAACATATTACAACATCTGGGATGTTTCTGATTAATAAAGAAGAGAAAACTTTAGGGAATGGTATTCTCTAGGGTGCTAATATTTTTTATCATTATGTCTTAAAATATTCCCTCTAGGATGCAGAAAAAGGATTTTTTTTTCTGTGTTTCATGGGATGGCTGCTTTCAAAAAGGAATGGAAATATTTGGCACTAATTTATGGTGTTCTAACAGGTAAGTGACAGTTTGCTTACATCTTTGTACTCAGAGAGGCATCATTATAAAATAATCCAATATATTTAAAATATATTTTCATACATCATTTGGCCATTGCTCCCAAATCCTCTGCGAAGAGAAAATGAAAAAAAAAGATTTTTTTTTCAAAAGTTTACTATTAATACAGTAATGAAATAAAATGAAAGGTAAGTTTGGAGTAAAATAATCTCATGAACTCACAAATATTTTATGAGTACCAGGTATGTGAAAATCTTTGTGTGGTTTTCCATTGTTGTATGGGGATGGAAGGAAGGATTTCATGTTGTAAGATTTACTATAGGTTCGTGAGGTAGCAGAATGTGTAAAGGTTCACAAATGCTTTTCATATAAGGTCACTGAGGAGGATAGATCCTCAGTATGGATACCAAAAGTTAGAAGAGTTAAACCTGGTGATAATCTGGAGAAAAGGTCAATAGAGACATGACCTTGACAGGTTTGGGAGAATGCTAACTTTCCTATCTCCAAGTGACAGCTTCAAATAGGAAGTTGTGGGGTTCCTTGCTGGCTCAGGTGGTTGAGCATCTGACTCTTGATTTCAGCTCTGGCCATAATCTCGGGCCCCTGATTGAGTGCCATATCTCGCTCTATACTCAGTGGTCAAGGTCTCCAGGTCTGCTTGAGATTTTCTTTCTCTGCCTTACAACTACCCCCTGCTTGCTCTTTCTTTCTTTCTCTTTAAAACAAATCAATAAATCTAAAAAATAATTAGAAATTTGCACACCATGGCATGGAGTTATTATTCTTTATATGTTTTCAAAATAATATTGTAAGAATTTAATTTGCATTTGACCCACATTTGAGATGTAGTCTGATTGCTGAACAACTTTTTCTCATGGAAAGTTTGGAGGAAACATGGCAATGTGGAGGCAACACAACATCATGAAATTGAAAACTGCCATCATATATGTGTGATGGTTTTTTTTTTAATCCTTCTTCATTTTGGGCTTTTAAGGGGTAAAGAATATGGGGACAGTTTATTAACCTGCCCACAGAGCATGTGAATTTTGCATATATATGAGTATAGGGGTTCTCCCAGAGATGGAAGTCTAGTGTAACCAATCAGGGATGGTTAGGTAGTTGAAGGAAGCCCTTCAGCAAGCACTGTGGCTGCTGCAGAAAAACAGATTTATGGGGTAGAATTATTCACCTGATACTATATTCCACTCTCATCTATTCTCCACTTTTTTTTTTTTCTGTGTGCTTTTTTTCAGCTCTTCTCTGTTACCTCCAAACCCAACATTTAATTTTTTTTTTTTTCATGCTGACAGATTTAGACATTCCAAAGTTGGCTTCACTTGTTTGAAAAGTTGAGGTAAGAGCAATACTTATAAGAACATGTGTTATTGTATTAGGGCCATTTGTCCCCAGGTCATTGCAACTCATTTTTCTGTCATATTTCTTGGAGAACCACATGACAGTGTGAACATGTCCTTGGAAAAATGGACATGTGGTCATCCACTAAGACTTGGACAAAAACATGCCTCAGTTACAAGAACCTAAGAAAAATGTCAAGGCTCTCCTTGCATTCTTTGTGGGTTAAAGAGTCTTGTAGAAAATGCTAATGTTTTAGATGATGATTTTTATGGGTGTCAGTGTTCCAAGAATCTTTCACGGCTGTGTGATGCTCTTCAGAATACAATATTTTCTGCTCCAATGTCTACTACATTGTTTAAAATTGAACTCAGCTTAGTTCCTGGATTTATAAGTCAGGAGAATGTCTGTCTGCCACACATAATAAATAGAGAGCCACAGGGGATTAATGATGTGGACGTGTTCCATAATCTAAATATTACTAAAACCATCAGATAAATATATTTTAAGAAGCAATTAAGAAAATTTAATTAAAAACTACTAAGTACCTATATGATACAAGATGTTGGGGTTGGAACTTTGGAGAATAAAATCCTGGGAATAAATAGTTTTCAAAGGCTCCTATTCAATAATAATCTTACAAGAAAAGCTATAAAGGATGCCATTGGAGAATAGGAGTGAGAATTATTATTTTTTTTTTTATCATAACGTAAACCAATGGTCTCCAGAGGAGAGTTTTTTGAATTGGGTCCTGAAGTTTAGGGACAACTGAAGTAGATAGAAATGTAGGAAGAAGGAAGGAGATTATTGATTAGAGATTATGGATTATATATCTGATGAGAACTCACAGTTACTAACAACTTAATGAAGCCATATATATTTATGTTAATTTATCTTAAAATATATGTCCACATGTGTATATAATTTTGCTTCAGGAATGAACAATCTAAAGTGTTGATAACATGGAAACCATACACTCAAAAGAGTGGTCACAATTTGGGGTATAGTTTCAAGTTCAAATATTTTGTGATGGATCACTCTTTCAAATGAATAAGGAAAGAATGAGCTTATTGTACTGATTAAGACACCAACTCATTTTCTTTGTAGTTTGAAATCTTTGACAAAGATTACATAATCCAAAGAAAATTAAACAAAAATAAAATGGAATTCTGAGGTAAATAAACTTACCAGACACTTTCCCTAGAGTGGTTTTTGATTTGGAGGAAGATAAGGTACAGTTCAATTACATTGGGGGAGAAGAAACTTTACCAAGGGAGAGGAAAAGATTATATAAGGGGAATTTTCTGTCCGTTTAGTTCATCTGTGCTATGGATGCTCACAAATTTCAGGACAGATAACAAAGGATAGGTGACTTTGTTTTTAATTTTTTTTTTTTAAATTCCTTTTCTGTGTTCAAGAGTTCATTGTTTATGCATCACGCTAGTGCTCCCGGCAATATGTGTCCTCTATAATACCCACCACCAGGCCCACCCAATCCTCCACCCCCTCCCCTCCAAATCCCTCAGTTTTGTTTTTTTCTCAGAGTCCACAGTCTCTCATGCTTCATCGCCCCCTCTGATTTACCTCAACTCACTTCTCTTCTCCATCTCCCCATGTCTTCTCTTTTATTCCTTATGCTCCACAAATAAGCAAAACCATATGATAATTGACTCTCTCTGCTTGACTTATTACACTCAGCATAATGTAGATGACTTTTAGAAGGAACACAATGGAATAAGTAAATCTTACAAGTTACATTTCAACCCATCACATTTCAGGTTTTATTTTTACTTGTATGTAGTGCCTTTTCAATAGGCAAAAAAGATCTAGATAGAAGATTTTGTTCTTGGAACTGAAGTCCGTGATCATTTTTTTCTCCAAATTTGAAAAATATGAAATCTTCATTTGAAAGGAGTGAGATTTCAAAGTTGGATGATCATCGACTTTGCCAGGGTAGAAAACAAATTGGATAAAGTCAGTTCTGACTATTACTATTCCTCTTGTCTTAAACTATATCTGCCTCACTCTTATGACTCTCTGCTCTGTTACAAGGATGTGGGATTTTGGGTACCTGTAAACCCTACAGGGGATGA
The DNA here is from genome assembly GCF_964662115.1 of Mustela nivalis. Classification (NCBI taxonomy): domain Eukaryota; kingdom Metazoa; phylum Chordata; class Mammalia; order Carnivora; family Mustelidae; genus Mustela; species Mustela nivalis. Next base: position 104,817,974 of record NC_139028.1, read on the forward strand.
TAGTCATAATGATCTGGTCCTACATGAATTACCTGGTGACATCTCCCCAAATGACCTCAGACCCAAAGTGCTAAAACTAATACTTGGATTAGTGAAAGCATGAGCTATTGAGCGATCATATCCCCTTTTCATTTATACATAACCTCAGGGATTTGGGGTCCACTAAGGAGTGTCTTATAAAAATGGGAGGGAGAAATTTAGAAAGGCAGATATTTGAGATATAAACAACTATCAAAGAACATTCATTCACTTATCTGCATTAGTGTCTGTCAAATACTAAGTATCATAAAGGTGTATCAAGGTAATAGCATATTATTTAGAAGATTAAGCATTTCCTGTTCCTCTTTTCAAGCTGTAATATCAGGCAGCAAATATTTTCAAAGAGGACATGTTATATATTTATAAAGGTATAAATTTCTTTTGTATGTGTTTATATAATATATAAAATATATAAAAATATACTCTAAAAGTATGTATAACAAATACAGGCTGATAAATGTATGTATAAAAAAGACATTCTTTATAGGATAAATATCAGGTGTGATTTTTTTTACTTATAACATGAAACTCTAGTGGCATTCAAATATATTGAAAATGCCACGTGATAAACCATCAAAACATGGGCCCAATGATATATTAAATATACAAAATTAATGCCATTAGTAATGAAATGGAGCCATATCTTTTAACTTTATATTCATTTAATTGTCAAAATTAATCAGAATCATTTAAATGCTATAAGATTGTATCTGACGAGTGCTCTAGGAAGATATAACCTTCACAAGATTGTTGAGACTCATAATGACCTTATGAAAAGATAATTATAAATAAAGGAAAGAACTATTGAGGTGACTTGTGAAAACTCACCCCCAAAATATTGATGAGGAATATTTAGTTTGCTTAAAATGTTTCATTAAATCACACATCACACCATGAATTAAAACCTTTATTTTTTGCAGATCAACAAATTCATACTCAAGCGTCTCCTAATTGATGAAATAATGCAGCTGAATAATAACGTGACTGAATTCATTCTGCTTGGGTTGACCCAGGATCCTGTTAGAAAGAAAATAGTGTTTGTCATTTTCTTGCTTTTCTATTTAGGGACATTGCTGGGTAACTTTCTGATTATTACTACTATCAAGACCAGCCAGACACTCGGGAGTCCAATGTACTTCTTCCTTTTCCACCTATCCTTATCTGACAGCTGCCTCTGTACTTGCATAGCCCCTAGAATGATTGTGGATGCCCTTTTGAGGAAGACCACTATCTCTTTCAGTGAGTGCATGTTACAAGTCTTTTCACTACATTTCTTTGGCTGCTTGGGGATCTTCATCCTTATCCTCATGGCTGCTGACCGCTATGTGGCCATCTGTAAGCCTCTGCACTACACAACCATCATGAGTCGTCGGATCTGTGCTGTGCTGATGGCTATGGCCTGGGTGGGGTCCTGTGTACATTCTTCAGCTCAGCTTTCTTTGACCTTGAGTTTACCCTTCTGTGGTCCCAATGTGATTGATCACTATTTTTGTGACTTACAGCCCTTGTTGAAACTTGCTTGTGCAGACATCTATGTGATCAACCTACTGTTGGTTTCCAATAGTGGGGCCATTTGTACAGTGAGTTTTGTCATGCTGATGTGCTCCTATGTTATTATCTTGTATTCTCTGAGAAACCACAGTGCTAAAGGGAGGAGAAAAGCCTTCTCCACTTGCATCTCCCACATCATTGTGGTCATCTTGTTCTTTGGTCCTTGCATATTTATATACACACGCCCTGCAACCACCTTCCCCATGGATAAGATGATAGCTGTGTTTTATACCCTTGGAATACCTTTGATCAATCCTCTGATTTACACATTGAGGAATGCAGAGGTGAAAGATGCCATGAGGAAGTTATGGAGAAAGAAGTTGATCTTAGATGACAAAAGATAAATGGGTGTTTCAAATTTTTCTTCATAGTTCAGATTCACCTAGAAGCCAATAGAGAATCTTATGTTTTTATTGTGATGTTAACATCATCAAGGGACATGAAAATTCATTCCTTCAAGAATGAACATGTACACTGGTTAGTGTTGAGTCATTTTCATGTACAGAGGAGACAGCACCAGGTATAAACAGCCATGTCAAGACTCATGCTTTTGACATAGATATATTCATGTTCACTGCTATGTCTCTGCCTCTCTTGCCTGCCTAGCATCACTGTGGTTTTGACTCAGTGTTTTCCCTGCCTTTTTTCATACTGAATTCTGGTGTTCTCTGTTTACAAGTAATGTTTTATACACTTATAACCACAGCCTGGGAGGCTTTCCTCCTTCAAATGACTTCCTTTATCTTAGACACTTCAGTCACATCATGTCAGTCCATGGAGCTTCAACTTGGTTGTTCTTGGTTGACTGAGCAGAAAGCACCAGTTTCAAATAATTGTAAAATTTTTATGTTTTAGGGGACACTCTGTTAGCTAGGTAATCCCCTTTTATTTCTGGGGGTCATACTTCAAATACTTCTTATATTTATTTAGATTCTTCTAAAACAGTGGCAGAACATAGTGTGAATATTTATTTTTCTGATGGATTATTTTTACCTTTGAAAGTTTCTGATAGTTGGATTGGTACACTTTTTTTCTTTCTTTTCTTTTTTTCTTTTTTTTTGTAAAAACGTTTTGCTTCTACAATGATCACTTCTAATTTGGGGGAAGCATTAACTTTTCCTTGGATCATACAAATTATAATAATTTATTTATACTTTTGGGTTATTATGATTATAGCATACATGTCCCAAATTAAGTAGATATATTCATGTGGGCTATAGGTAAAACATATAAGCAGCCAACTGAAAATATTAAAACTCAGAGGGGACTTTTTAGGCTTTGAAACAAATACATTGCAAATATGGATTATCTTAGTGAGCTTTATTTTTTTAAAGATTTTATTTATTTATTTGACAGAGAGATCTCAAGTAGGCAGAGAGGCAGGCAGAGAGAGAGAGGGAAGCAGACTCCCTGCTGAGCAGAAAGCCCAATGTGAGGCTCAATCTCAGGGCCCTGGGATCATGACCTGAGCTGAAGGTAGAGGCTTAATCCATTGAGCCACCCATGTGCCCCTCTTAGTGAGTTTTAATAAGATCTAGAAAAGAGGGTAACTTGAGAGACACCAATATATTTGGATTAAAAACTGTATTTTTGCAGTGTTGATGTATATCACCATTTGCCACCATTCATCAATATGGCAATATTGAATTATATGATGCTTAAGAATCTTTTTGATTTTAACCCATTTTATTATTTGTATTTTTTAAAATTTTATTCAATTTTATTTTTTGCAGTGTTCCAAAATTTATTGTTTATGCACCATACCCAGTGTTTCATGCAAAACGTGCCCTTTTTAACACTCACAACCAGGTTCACCCCACCCTCAGCCCCTCTTCCCTCCAAAACTCTCATTTTGTTTGTCAGAGTCCACAGTCTCTCATGGTTTGTCTCCCCCTCCAATTACCACCAAATCACTTCCCCTCTCCATTTTCCAATGTCCTCCATGTTATTTTTTATACTCCACAAGTAAGTGAAACCATATGATAATTTACTTTCTCTGTTTGACTTATTTGGCTCTGCATAATCTCTTCCAGTCCCATCCATGTTGATACAAAAGTTGCATATTCATCCTTTCTGATGGAGGCATAATACTCTGTTGTATATATGGACCATATCTTCTTTATCCATTCATTTGTTGAAGGGCATCTTGGTTCTTTCCATAGTTTGGCAAGTGTGGCCATTACTACTATGAACATTGGGGTACAGATGGTCCTTCTTTTCACTACATCTGTATCTTTGGGGTAAATACCCAATGGTGCAATTGCAGGGTCATAGGGTAGCTCTATTTTTTGTTTATTTTTTTAAATTAAATTTTATTTTTTTCAGTCTTCCAAGATTCATTATTTATGCACCAAACACAGTGCTCCATGTAATACGTGCCCTCCTTAATACCCACTACTGGCTCACATAATCCTCCTCACCCTCCCCTCCAAAACCCTCAGTTTGTTTCTCAGAGTCCACAGTCTTTCATGCCTCATCTCTCCCTCCGATTTCCCCCAATTCACTTTTCCTTTCCTGCTCCTAATGTCCTCCATGTTATTTCTTATGCTCCTCAAGTAAGTGAAACCATATGATCAATGACTCTCTATGCTTGACTTATTTTACTTAGCATAATCTCCTCCAGTCCTGTCCATGCTGATACAAAAGTTGGGTATTCATTCTTTTTGATGGAGGCATGATATTTTATTTTATATATGAACCATATATATGTATATATTTTATCCATTTGTCTATTAAAGGGAAACTTGGCTCTTTCCACAGTTTGGCAATTGTGGCCATTGCTGCTATAAACATTGGGGTAGAGATAACCCATTTTTTTATAGAATAAAAATTTTTTGTATACTTTCTTTCCATCACAGTGCACATGTTCTGATCCCGACTTGATGAATAGTGTCAGTTACGTAGAGATCCTACCATATATTATTTCTTAAGGAATCTCCACACTGTTCTCCAAAGTGGCTTCACCAGCTTGCATTCTCACCAACAGTGTAAGAGTGTTCCCCTTTCTCCACATCCTCTCCAACACTTGTTGTTTACTGTCTTGTTGATTTTGGCCATTGTAACTGGTGTAAGGTGATATCTCAATGTGGTTTTGATTTGAATTTCCCTGATGGCTAATGATGAACATTTTTTCATTTGTCTATTAGCTGTACATAAAATTTAATATGAGAATTTTTGTTTATTTGGAACATATATTTTTATTTATAAATTACTAAATTATATCAAAATTGCTAAGTTTGTATTAACTTTATTATGCCAGGAATATTAGAACTTCTTAGTTTCAGGGGTACCTGGCTGGCTCAGTGAGTAGTGCATATGACTTTTGATTTTAGGTTTGTGAGTTTAAGCCCAGTGTTGGGTGTAGAGCCTACTTAAAATAAAGATTAAAAAAAAAAAAAAAAAAAAAAGAACTTAGCTTGGGGAAAAAAAAAATGGTCATCTATTCTGTGTGGGAATGGAATGTCATGAATTCCACAATGAATACTTGTGACATACATACATCAATTTTTTTTCAGATTCAGAATTTATTCATCTCAATCAGTTTATCATTGATCATAGTTGTTTGTTTTCTTTTTGCAAGGGTCACATTTTGTAGATCCTAGTTGGTAGAGTTTTAGTTGAAGTCCTCTTCTATTTAAAGATAAGACATATATAAAAAGGGGAATATGTTGGGTTTCATTTAGGTACCTCCCCAGAGACATTCTATTCAAAATATATTCTGATATGCTTCTGATATGGAGCTCCCATGACTGCTGTTTTCATGTCTCTTGCCAACAGAGATAATGATCTAATTCTGGTTTAGAATTTTGTGATAATGAGAGTGGAACTGCTAAGGTGATGGAATGTGGAGCCTCACCAGGTTTTTTTTTTTTTCCCCCTTATGTCAGTGTTTTGATAGGAAAGAGTATGACTTCTAAAGTAGATACCTTTGTATATGTAAGAGGAGAACTATGAACTCAGAACTGATCATGCATTCTCTTAGTTGTCACAAGCAGCTCCCTGTCCCTTTAAAGAGGGCAACAGCAGTCTTCCCTTGCCTAGACACATTGTGATTATCTCATTTAAACAAGTTGTCAGACAATGATATTTGGTTTCTTCCTGAGATTCTCCCACATGCTTCTTTGCATCCAAACATCTAACTAGATGCATGTCACAAGGAAGGCCAAGCAGGAATGTCCAATCGTGCTCTATGAGTACATGTCATACATGAGAGAACTGTAGGACTCAATGGCCACTATGTACAAGTGTGACCTCGTGGAGCACTTAATGATAGGGGTGTTTTCACAGCGTGGAAAGATAGAATTTTGGAGTAGAGGTCTATCCTAATCAACCTTCTGCAGACCCACATCATTGGAGTTGCCTCATAGAATAATTATGTTGTTTGCTTTACTCACAGACCTATTTTTTAGGTCTTTGGAAGGAACTATAAGAAAGAGCTGCCAAAAGTATGAAAGACATGATGGTCCTTTTTTTTTTTTTTTTTAATCTTATGTATTGGCATATCGTCAAAGTCTGTATTATTCTTGGGTTTGCTAGTTCAGGAGTGAATATGATTTAAACTCAATTCTTATTCAAAGGGCCCTAATGTAAATTGCTTGAAATAATTAGATCCCAAAGTTTCTAGGCAGAAAAGTATCCCACCATAAAGTCATCATTGTGTCCATATTCACATAAAATATTCAGAGAAAATAAGCCCAACTGAAAGAATTGAAATGACATGACAACTGAGGATTGGGCATGGGGGATACACACACACACACACACACACACACACACACATATATGTATTATATTTATTTTTATGCATCTTGGCATTATTAGAAACATCTTTATTACAAGTGCTCTTGAACACTTCCTCATATGCATTGCAGAATGGTATAACTTCTATTTACTGATACTATGCTGTTCTCAACACAGCTTGCAAATTTTTATTTTTAATGGCAACCATACTACAATATTATAATGTATCAGATCAACATGTTGTACACCATAAATTTACACAAGCTATTTCACTTTTTAAAAAAGCAGATATTCTTTTTAAAAAGGCTATCATGAAGATAAATTTTGATTCAAAGATTGGAGGAACTAAGGCAACCTTGGTGGGCCATGAAAATAAATTATGTGAGATTCCTTATGTAAAAATGTACTGACTTTAAATAATTTTGTCTACTGCTACATGTAATAATTGAAAAAAAACATTTATGGTTAAAAAATGCATATGTCTGAACATAGAATCTTTTGAGATGAAAACTTACTTAGGACTTGAAAGTTGATGTTAGGAGATGAATTGTGTCCCCTGGGGAAAGAATATTTTGGAGTCTTAATCTTCATAATGTGACCCTAGTAAGAATAATGTGCCTGACAGTTATTTATTTATTTATTTATTTATTTTAATTTTAAAGATTTTATTTATGAGGGAGAGAGAAAGTGAGAGAGAGAGAGAGAGAGCACAAGTAGAGGAGCTGTGGGCAGAGGGAGAAGCAGACTTCCCTTGAGCATGGTCCCTGATGAGGGGGCTGGATTCCAGGACCCTGGATCATGACCTGAGCCAAAGGCAGACACTTAACTGACTGAGCCACCCAGGAATCCTGTTTTTTTTTTTTTTTTTAATTATTATTATTATAATTTAAAGTTTTAACATTAAGCTTTGATGGCTGGAGCATCCATTTCAAAGACCTCTCATCTGCAATGAACACAATGCCAGGGACATAATTAGGTGAGGAGTCAGGCTGCCGTACCAGTGGAGTCCCTCTTTTGGAAAGCCCTAGGTGACCTCTAACTGATCATTTGTGTGACCCTGTGTTTCTCTTCCTGGACTTTATATTTTAAATTCACCAGTAGTTAACCCACAAATACTGGGTACCCTGCTCTTTTTCCCAGTAAAGACAGAATATCAGATAGGCAAGCTTTTTCTTTCTCTCCCTGTCTCTGTGTACCTGTGATCAAACTGTGCGGCCCTAGGCCTTTAATGTACCCTCTGTGACTTGGGAGTAATAAACCTTGTTTTTGTTGTTGTTGTTGTTTGTTTGTTTGTTTTTCCAGTGCCCCCTCATAGATTCAAGTGAGAAAAGGAGGAGAAACTGAAAAAGACCACAGACCACTATTTGGGGTCTCGGAATTGCAATTTGGGGAACATGGATTTGGTGTAGCAAGTAAAGTGTCCTGCTTATGTGGGGAAAGCAAAGGGTTTTTTAAGAGAGAGGAGAAAGAAGTTTATCAGATGATTTAGACAAAGAAGAGGAGAGAGTAAAATAAATCAAAAAACAAACTTCACTTGGTACTGACAGATGAAACTGCTTTCAATTACTAACTACTAACTCCTTCATTGTTTTCCTTATTTTTTTGTTTTAATTAATTAATTAATTAATTTTATTTTTTAAGAGCGAGAGTGCAGGGAGGTGGGGATGGTCAGAGAAAGAGGGAGGGAGAACATCCCATGTGGGCTCCACACTCAACACAGGCTGGATCTCACAACCCTGAAATCATGACCTGAGGTGAATCAAGAGTCTGAGGTCTTACCCACTGAGATACCCAGGCACCCTGTTTTGTTTTGTTTTGTTTGTTTGTTTTGTTTTTTTAATTAATTTCTTTTCAGTGTAAAAGAATTCATTGTTTATGCACCACACCCAGTGGTCTATTCAATACATGCCCTCTGCAATACCTACCACCTGGGTCCCCCAACCTCCCACCCCCTGCACCTTCAACACCCTCATATTGTTTTTCAGAGTCCATAGTCTCTCATGGTTCACCTCCCCTTCCAATTTCCCTCAACTCCCTTCTCCTCTCCATCTCCCTATGTTCTCTATATTATTTGTTATGTTTTACAAATAAGTGAAACCATATGATATTTGACTCTCTCTGCTTGACTTATTTCATTCAGCATAATCTCTTCCAGTCCCGTCCATGTTGCTACAAAAGTTGGGTATTCATCCTTTCTGATGGCATAATACTCCATAGCATATATGGATCACATCTTCCTTATCCATTTGTCCTCCATAGGGTATATGGATCACATCTTCCTTATCCATTTGTCCATTGAAGGGCATCTTGGTTCTTTCCACAGTTTGGCTACCATGGCCATTGCTGCACCCTGTTTTTAATTACCATCTAATTAATTATTCTATTGATGCTGTCACACAAATGTATTCCTGGTATAGACTAGTTAACTTTTATATCTTCATAAAGTTTAAAAGTTTTATGGTCCTTATGATAGTTGTTCTTTTGGATTTTTTGAGGAATTGCTTATAGAAAAAATTAGCATTCTGGCCCAGTTCAAGAGTTTATTCTTTAGAAAGGAAAATGGAGCTTCAAGATGGGGTCTCCTGTCTTAAGAAACTTCTTAGCTGACAATTAGGGGGAAGAGGGGGAATGTCGGCTCTCAGCTCCCAGAGGGCTTTGTACGTGGCCTTTCATCTTCGAAGCCAGGGTGGTGCATTTTAGTCTAACTGTACTTTGAATCTATCCTACTTACTTTTCTGTTGCCGGTCAGGAAAAATTCTCTACTTTTTTTTTTTTTTAATTTTATATTTTTTATAAACATCTATTTTTATCCCCAGGGGTACAGGTCTGTGAATCACCAGGTTTAAACACTTCACAGCACTCACCAAAGCTCATACCCTCCCCAATGTCCATAATCCCACCCCCTTCTCCCAAACCCTCTCCCCCCAGCAACCCTCAGTTTGTTTTGTGAGATTAAGAGTCACTTATGGTTTGTCTCCCTCCCAATCCCATCTTGTTTCATTTATTCAAGGAGTAGAGAATTTTTATTTTTAGGAGAAGAATAAAAATTCTCTACTTTTAAAGAGCTTGTGGGATTAGATAGGATTGAAACATATAACTCAAAGTCAACATGCCAGTAACTTTAATCACATTGTTGAAATCCCTTAGACAAGTAATTCTACATTAATATGTGCTATATTATCATATTTCTAGTCCCTGGGGCTAGGGCAGGAAATCCTGAGAGATATTTTGGAATTATTTCCACCACAGTGTAAAAGGAGTTTTAAAAATCATAGCTTTAACCCAAGAACTGAAGAATGAATAAGTCAATATTTATAAAATGAGGATTGTTCTATCCATATGAAATATGCCACTTTTGCATCCTCTTCCAAATTTTATCTATGTGGAAAATATGATAATCTCTTAGGTCGGAATCAGTCTTGGAGGAAATATAAGTAACATTATATATTAACTTAATCCTTGAATCCAACTAAATGTATGATCTTCATCAAGTAGCTTACACAATCACTTCAGCTATCACAAGTTGTCTGCATGCATGAATATGTCAGTGTCATGGATGAGGCCTTGGAGTATGGAATTTATATTTCAGTATCACAGAGTCTTGTGCAGTAAGCTGTTGTCTTATTTTGTCCTTGCATATCAGTGACTTCAGTCTAAAGGTTGTGACTGGAATGCTTTGTCCTGGAAATATTTCCAAGTTTCTTTATAAATTGTGTCAAAAGATTTCTAATAATAATAGTTAAATCATAGCAATACTACTACTACTAATAATAATAATACTGAATATGTATTACTGAAGTATGATAAAATAATTATAGTTATATGAGAAGAATCTAAATTCCAGTGAGATAAGTGCCTTACCTGAAGCCACATTGCCTGTGAAAGGTATACATGGGATTTAAACTCAGACTCTCTGTCTTTAGCATCTGAGGTGATAACATGAATCATCCTGGACATAAAACTGCCTCTTCTACCAAATGCTTAAGCTGCATATCTAATTAGATTTTGACACTGTTGCTCTGGTGCATCCTTCAGCCATCTTCCTGTGTCCATTCACATGCATGTATGCATTGTACACACACAAAAAAATAATCAGTTCTGGGGCACCTGGGTGGCTCAGTGGGTTAAAGCCTTTGCCTTTGGCTGGGGTCATGATTCATGATCTCAGGGTCCTGGGATCAAGCCCAGCACCAGCTCTCTGCTCAGCATGGATCCTGCTTCCTCCTCTCTCTCTACCTGCCTCTCTGCCTACTTGTGATCTCTGTCTGTCAAATAAATAAATAAAATATTTTTTTAAAAAATCAGTCCTCCTTTATTTTGATAGTTGCATAGTATTCCATTGTGTATATATACCACATCTTCTTTATCCATTCATCTGTTGATGGACATCTAGGTTCTTTCCATAGTTTGGCTATTGTGGCCATTGCTGCAATAAACATGTGGGTACACATGATCCAAAGGGGCACGTGCCCCTTTGGATCGCTACGTTTGTATCTTTAGGGTAAATACCCAGTAGTGCAATTTCTGGGTCATAGGGTAGTTCTATATTCAACATTTTGAGGAACCTCCATGCTGTTTTCCAGAGTGGTTGCACAAGCTTGCATTCCCACCAACAGTGTAGGAGGGTTCCCCTTTCTCCATATCCTCACCAGCATCTGTCATTTCCTGACTTGTTGATTTTAGCCATTCTGACTGGTGTGAGGTGATATCTCATTGTGGTTTTAATTTGTATTTCCCTAATGCCGAGACAAACCATAAGTGACTCTTAATCTCACAAAACAAACTGAAGGTTGCTGGGGGGAGGGGGGTTGGGAGAAGGGGGGTGGGGTTATGGACATTGGGGAGGGTATGTGCTTTGGTGAGTGCTGTGAAGTGTGTAAACCTGGCGATTCACAGACCTGTACCCCTGGGGATAAAAATATATGTTTATAAAAAATAAAAATAATTTAAAAAAATCAGTAAAACAGGAAAAAAAATGAAAAAAAATCCTTTAAATTTTATGTTACTTTGCTATCCTAAAATAATCAATACTATAGAAATTAGAAATTTATTTTGTTGGTGCAATTGAGGTTCTACTATGAGTGCACTGTATAAGTTGGAAAATAAAAGTACATATCCTACGTACTGCAATTCAAAATTTAGTTGTGATTTTGAACTATTCAGTACATTATTTTATTATTTTAATAAAAATTCAGATATACTTATTAAGACTACTCTGTATAAAGTATAGAAGTACTGGTCACAGTAGGGTCAGTAAAGCATCTTAGCAAGGTCAAATTCTACTATACTACTTACTAGATGCCTAGTCTTATCAATTATCTCTTTGTGTCTCTTGGAAATATTAAAAATATCACCTCATTGGGTCATTACATGCATTACATTTTAAAAATCGCTTTAACATCCTTAGCACAATTACTAGTGCATTGCAATGACTTTTCAATACTGCTATTGCTCTTGCCATGATCTAAATTTAAATTATTAAATACAGTCTGAGAACCAATAGAGCCTATTTCATTGAGTTAATAGTTCATTGAGAAAGTGAGAGAACACCAATATTTAAAGAAGACACACAAAACCCCCCAAAACAAAACAAACAAAAAAAACCTTCAGACTATCTATGAAAGGAGACTCAAATGATCTGGTGAAATTAGGTATTGTCAGTGTAATGGGATAACTTGGGGCATGGGATTAGTTTTCAGAAAGGGGTATAATGTGACTAAGTTTTGTGGGAATGGGGACACTTAAGTTTGACCTTAATTATTTTAAGAAAAAGCTGAACACCTTTAATATTAAAAGATAATTAGTCTTGGGGCGTCTGGGTGGCTCAGTAGGTTAAGCCACTGACTTCGTCTCAGGTCATGATCTCGGTCCTGGGATCGAGCCCCACATCGGGCTCTCTGCTCAGCGAGGAGCTGGCTTCCTCCTCTCTCTCTGCCTGCCTCTCTGCATGTTTGTGATCTCTTTCTGTCAAATTAATAAATAAAATCTTAAAAAAAAAAAAACAGTGGAAGACCTATAATAAATATAATGGATGCATAAGGGTTTATTCCTTGTGTAGAAAAGAATGAGGTCACTTTAAAATTTTTATCACTAGGGCACCTGGTTGGCTCAGTGGGTTAAGCCTCTGCCTTTGGCTCAGGTCATGATCCCAGGGTCCTGAGATCAAGCCCCATATCTGGCTCTCTGCTCAGCAGGGAGCTTGCTTCCTCCTCTCTCTCTCTGCCTGCCTCTCTGCCTACTTGTGATCTCTGTCTGTCAAATAAATAAACAACAACAACAACAAAAAAAAAATCTTAAAAAAAATAAAAATTTTACCACTGACCATGGAAACTGTATTCAATGTTTAACATCATATATTTGATATTTGAAACAGTCTTTAAAAAAATATTCAAAAGCACATTGGAAAAGCAAAAGCAAATTAAAATCACCAGAGTTTATTTTTACCAGACTTGTCCAAGAATTCCATTCCCATAGGCATTGCCATTGACAAGTCCAGTTCTCACAAGCATCCAGTGCCTTTAAATATTCTTACTGACTATTACCCTGCATCTTCTCCAAGAGTCCTCAACCCTGTACATTTAGGGAAGTAGACCTTGAAGCTCATTATTGCATCAAAGGGGAAAAATAGGCAAGGCAGAAAGGGCCAGATACAGTTGAGATTTTCCTTCCAGTTTTATGATATACTTCTCATTCTTATATGAGTATTCATAGTTAATTTTTAAAAGATATTTCTTTTCTTTTTTTTTTTTACTTTTTGTAGTTTCAAGTTTTTATTTATATTCTAGCTACTTCACATATAGTGTAATATTAATTTCAGGAGTAGAATTCAGTGATTCATTACAATTTAAATATAATTTGAAAACTACCTACAAAGTAGGTAGAAGTAGACTTCTTTTCATTACTTTTTTTTGTTGTTATTGTTCTAAGAGATCTATTTATCTTTTGATTTTGGAGATTTGTTGTTGTTGTTGTTGTTGTTGTCATGAGTTCAAGAAGACAAGGATATCCCTTTCACTATTAATTGGAATTGGCTGATATTAGAAATGTGAGTTCTTTTTTTTTTTTTCCTTTTCCATCTTCTGTTTATTCTTACCTTTTATATTTTTGAATACCTGGGCCTAAGTCATCTCTTTGAGCAATTACAGAATCATCCATCCTTTTTCACTTGTTTTCTAAGGTAATTGTTTTCTTGTTTTGCATGAATAATATTCTAGAAATATACCTTCTTTGTAATGGCTTCTTTTATAAATTTTAGGCTTGTAATTCATGTAACAATTTGACATTTTAATAGTTTACAAAAAATCTTTAAAAGGTCTGTTGTAATAAAAAAAAAATGGAAAAATGAGAATGCTATTTTGAAATCCTGGTTTCAAATATGGGCCTCTTTAACTGCCACATCAGGGAGCTAGGAGAAATTGTGGAACGTTGTGTACTCTTCTTTGGACAGAAAAGCAATGAAAAAAAATAATAAAAGTCTGGAACAAATAATATAAGAAGAACATAAAGAGAATAATATAAACAATAAAATAAAAAGAATAAAGAGAGTAAGAAGATGATGAAAAAGTGAATTGATAATTTCGATAAATTGGTAAATAGGTCAGAAAATAACTTGATTAAAAAATTCAGTTCTTTGCAGGTGGAAGGATCCATGAAAACTACAATTCCTTACTTTCTTTGTTTTTCTTTTTAAAAAAATTTTGTTTATTTGACAGATCACAGGTAGGCAGAAAGGCAGGTGAGGGGATGGGGAAGCAAGCTCCATGCTAAGCAGAGAGCCTGATGCAGGGCTTGATCCCACCACCCTGGAATCATTACCTGAGACAAAGGCAGAGGCTTTAACCCACTGAGCCACCCAGGTCCCCAATTCCTTATTTTCTTAAGAGGAAATAGATACCAAGCGGATATGCAGAACTTCTTCCTAAATCCCATAATCAGGGACTGGCAGATCAGGACAAGAACCTCCATTTATTTCCTCACTGAGCCACAGGTATGTAATAGTGAGCAAGAACTCCTGATATTTGAATGAATAGGGATTATATGGAAGAACATTTCAGGGACCACAGGTAGAGTGTTCAAATTATATAATTGATGACTATTTTTCTAACAAAGATAGATCTGATATATATATATATATATATATATATATATATATATATATATATATATAAAATGTTAAAAAACCTGCAGAAAATGAGAAAATGAACTAAGTAAAATAGAGGGATAAAATATTTTCTTGAAGTGTTGGCTTCATTCATTCTAAATAAGAGAGAAATAATCTTCCGTAGGGTGTTGAAGTTCTTCATGAGTAAATTTTTACTTTGATTTCAGTTCTTTGATCTATGAAATGGGTAATCCTGTGTCCTATCACAAGTCTTGGTCATTGGTTTGGGATTTTCAGTAGTGGTTACTTGTCAAAATACTTGTATAACTTCTATAGAAATCTATGTTCAGTGGCATGTCAAACTATTGAAGAAAATGTGTTCCCAGAGCTCCCTTTGTCCTATGAGCTGTGAAGCACTTATAGAATATTAGGCATTTTTAAATTAATAAGAGTTCATAGTTATTCTTATGATGTATTATATGCACATATCTGTAGCTCACTGTTTTATATGAATATTTTAATTTGATCCCCCACAAGATTCCTATGTGATAAGTACTATTATCATTGTTTTACAGATGAATAAAACAAGACTCAGAAGGTTTATAACTTGCCTAAGATTATTCAGGTTTAGTGGATCATATATTGGAATGCATTCAGCCAAATTTAAGCACTCTCTCCCACCATGATAACCTGTCTCTCTTGCAAATACGTTGAAATTTCACTTTAGGAATTGAAGATGAGCTAGTCAGTGTTGTGTCCTAAGAAATATCTTCTGTGAGACTAAGGACACCAAGATGATACTGAAAATCAGGGGTTATTTGTTTTCCTCCCTTTTAATGCCTTTTTGGAAGTTGTGGTAAGGGAGAGTGAACACCAGTGTCCTGCCCCTTTGAAAATGCTGCCTTGTGTAGATTTCCTTAATGAACCTGTTGCAGCAGAGAGGAAGATTGCAGATAAGCAAAAGTTTGCAAATGACAGCATTTCTACTCATTCCATACATACCGGAGGTTGTTAACCTTTTGCATAACATATCCTGGTATTCAGCAATCTGTGTTGCAGATTTGTTGTTTCCTTCTGTTAAAACAAAAATAAGGACTAGAGTTGGTTCAGCAAAATAAGGAACCATGAAAAGAGCGAATATGAACTTGAGTCCTAAGTAATAACAGCTAGAGATTTTACAAATCACCTTGAAATTTCTTTAAATTCTATCAGGATTATAAAAGTGTAGTTAGGGGTCCCTGGGTGGCTCAATGGGTTAAGCCTCTGCCTTCTACTCCTGTCATGATCCTGGGGTCCTGGGATCAATCCCTGCATCTGGCTCTCTGCTCGGCGGGGAGCCTGCTTCCTCCTGTCTCTCTGCCTGCCTCTCTGCCTCCTTGTGATCTCTGTCTGTCAAATAAATAAATAAAATCTTTTAAAAATTAAAAAAAAAAATTATAGCTAGTGCTGAAATAAAGACCAAATCCAGACTGGTTTAAAAGAGATGTAGATATATGTGTGTTTCCTTATATCAAATATGTCCTTGTGAAGGTGTGTGGGAATTAGGTTTATGTACCTGTATAGTTATAGTTACATTTTTATGACAATTGATGACATATGATGCTTGAGCAAGAGCATCTATGTCTAAACTTGCTAAAATCATTGAAGAAACAATATAGTGATTTAAAAAAGTTCTTTAAGATTACTGTCTTCCAATAAAGGTTCACTTTTTATTGTGCTTCCTTTTATTTGTTTCATGTGTTGTGTTCCTCTTAAAATGTACTATAAAATGATGTTTTAAAATTAACTTTAATTACAGAATAATGAAATATAATCCCTTTAACAAAGAGATTAAAACATAGAATAACCCAAAAATCTACTTTGGCTATCACCTCCTCTATATCTGAGAAGTAAATCTTTCCTTCCACACGTTTTTCTATTAATTTATAAAAACAGAGGTTCTCATAGAAACTATGTGATATTCTGTGGCTGTGATATATTTTTTTAATGTGCACGTTATCATACTGTGATTATTTTTTTGTATTTTATTATATTTTCCACACTGAAGTGTGTCTTAGTGTTTTCTATCATGGTATATGTTTCATAAGCCTCAAACATTAAATTTGTCTAGTTTTCAGTAAAGAGAATATAAGATCCCTTATTTCCATTCTATGCTCAGGTTTTAGATCAACTTCTCTTTTCCAAATTTGAAAGAGTCTGTGAAGAATACCTTTTTGTATGCTTTCTGGGGTAGTTTTGCTGTGTCGCTCATCAAAATTTTAAGGGACTACCTTTTTAAATTTATTTTTATTTTTTGTTTATTTTTTAAATATCTCATTTATATATTTGAGAGAGAGAGGGTGAGCAAGCCAGAGAGAGAGCACAAGCCAGGGAGAGAGGCAGAGGGAGAAACAGACTGCCCGCTTAGCAGGGAGCTGGACGTGGGCTCAATCCCAGGACCCGGGGATCATGACCTGATCTGAAGGCAGACACTTAACTGACTGAGACACCCAGGCTCCCAATGGACAGCCTTTTATATTTTATTTTTATGAAGTTGCTGAGTGGGACTATACTATCTCATTCTTGTGAATCTGCATTTCAATGATTGTAATGAGGTTGAATAGTTTTATATATGCTTTTGGACAGTTCTGATTTCTTTTGTGTGTATTGCCTTGTCAAATACTTGGTCTTTTTAGAAAATTGAGCTATTTGTCTTCCATGATTGATTTTAAAAGATTTATAAATATTGACTCTCATTTGCCACTTTTAAAAATGTTTGTTGTATATGAAGTTGTGTCATACAGAAGGTTTAAAAATAGATTTTACATATTTTTTGAATTTCCCTTTTCTGTTTGTTTTGAAAATATTCTTACATAAAATAGAAACCTATTATAATTATTTCTCAAATCTTTTTATACTTTTGTTCCATATATTTGTATCTTTCACCCATCTCGATTATAATGTTTTGTGCCTTGTGAGGTATATTATATTCAGATAGAGATTCAAATTCTTAACATCAGCTACTAAAATTTACATCAATTTGAATTATGTAGAGTTCATCTCAATATAAAATTTCAACTTAAATATGAAATAAATTCCCATATATATGTGCTAAATATTGACTATCTTTCAACCCAGCAATGTCTTTACATACAACTTTGTTTCTGATATTTATTTATTTTTGAGAGAGAGAGAGAAGAGCAAGAGCAAGAGGGGTAAAGGGAGAGGGAGAGAGAATGTCACACTCTTTGAATGTGAAGCCAAACACAGGGCTTGATCTCAGCACCCTGAGAGCATGACATGAGCCATAATCAAGAGTTGGACACTCAACTTACTGAGCCACCCAAGCACCCCTACATACAACGTTTTAATTGCCATAGCTTGATAATGTACTTCAAATCTGGAAGGTATATCTATTTTCCTTGTTTTTCCTTTGAAAACATTAGCTTAACCACTCTGTGTTTTAATTCTTTCTGAATTTTGGAAACAGCTTTTCATGAAAAAGTTTGTCAGCATTTTTATTTTAATTATGCATGTATTGATTAATTTGGGAAGAATTGACATCTTTCTTATAGTGACCTTTTCTAACTATAAACATGGTATAATCTTTTAACTTCTTATAATCTTTTTGTATATTTTAGTACAATTCTGTATTCAATGAGGGAATTCTATTTTTAAGGATAGAATAGATAACTAACAGATAAAATGATCTTGAACTGTTTACTTAAAAAAAAAATCACACCATAACCCAGAATTATTATGGCTGGTTTTGCTTATGTGACAGTGATATTTTCAGAGATTTTTGTGAGAAATTAGGCTATAGTTTGTTAATCTGTGGTTCATGGATGGAATTCAACCCAAAAAGTCCACAAACTCCCTAAGACCCTATTAAAAATCTGTTTGTATGCCAAATGTGCATTTTTCTAAAATAATCTCATAGGAACTCACATTATAAAATCAAAAGTAAAAAGCATTGTTCGGTTGTTGTTATATCCTTTCAGAACAGGCAGGCACATTTTATCAGTGTTCAGTATTATTAGTATTAGAGTTAATGTTTTGACCCCTTGGGCACTGAGTTTAACAGTTTATTATTATTATTTTTTAAGGTTTTATTTGTTTCTTTGACAGACAGAGATCACAAATAGGCAGAGAGGCAGGCAGAGAGAGCAGAAAACAGGCTCCCCACTGAGGAGAGAGCCCGATGCAGGGTTAGATCCCAGAACACTGGGATCATGACCTGAGCCTAGGGCAGAGGCTTTAACCTACTGAGCCACTCAGGTGCCCCCTGATTTTAACGGTTTTGTGATACTTTTTTTTTTTCGCCAAAATGAAGTAAGAGCTATAGTTTAATACTTTGCACCAAAGCAGTATATACTTTTTAGTTAAAATATTTCAGGATTGGGACCCATGTGCCTATAGTGAGCCTGTTAAGGTAAGAAAGTGGCTCAATTCAAAGAAATACAAGGCGGTAAAACAGATCTAGTGAAAAAGAATCTTTGGAGGCAATTTGCCCCTCCAAGCGTGCTGTCCTACCGGGAAGTTCCAGAAAGTGGGGCATGAAAGGATGAAAACTCCTGCTTTAGGCTGGAAAGTGAGCAGAGAAATGAGTTCAATTATAGGAAACCACAAATATGGTAGAACCCTGTACAGTACAGCAATCCTTTTCCCCAAAGATCTGATCATCGCCCAATGTTCATGAAAAGGTGGTAAAAGCACTTTCTGAAATTGGCAGGTGGAGTCTAACATTTAAAGCTAGTAACTCAGGACACCAGGGTGGATCAGTTAGTTAAGCAGCTGCCTCTGGCTCAGGGCATGATTCCAGGGTCCTGGTATGGAGCCCTACATTGGGCTCCCTGCTCAGTGGCTAGCCTGCTTCTCCCTCTCCTACTCCCTCTGCTTGTGCTCTGTCTGTCAAACAAAAATAAAATCTTTAAAAAAAATTATGAGATCACTGATGTCTAAAGATGTTACTGAACTTCCAGGACTCAGCACAAATTTAGTCACTGGGGAACAACTGAGAACGATAAGATTGCCCTTGAAGAACAGAAAACCTCAATGTTGATTTGAACCAGAGATTCAAAAATCACTCTTAAGATATACTACTGCAATTGCACCTCAAGATTGACGTAAGAAAAAGCCCCAACATTCCATCTTCTAAATTATTCATCTTCTTGTTCATAGTGATATTGTTAGTTTATGTGTACTCTAACAAACTATATACATAGAGGGTATACATTGTATGTACTTTGCACACTGCTTTTTGTACCCTTAGCACTCACTATGGTGTTTGTATCATAATAAATTATCAATATGTATTTGTTGGATACATGAATGACTTTTAAAATAAAAGTTTTAGAAGTTGACTGTTTTCAGTACATTAACTTTCTCTTCTGTATGATCAAACCCACAGAAGCAATGGGACACGAAAACATCACAGAATTTATCCTCTTGGGTCTTTTTAGTGACGAGGATGCAAAGGTCACCTGCTTTGTGGTGTTCTCACTTTGCTACATTGTGATTCTGTCAGGAAACCTGTTCATTCTTCTCACCATAAGAGGCAGCCGCCTTCGTGAACAGCCCATGTACTTTTTCCTGAGCTACTTGTCATTCATGGACATCTGTTTCACTTCCACAGTGGCTCCCAGACTGATCACAGACCTATTGGCTGAGCAGAACACCATCTCCTACGACAGCTGCCTGGCCCAGATGTTTTATGCCCACTTCTTTGGTGCCACTGAGATGTTCATCTTGGTGGCCATGGCCTATGACCGTTATGCAGCCATCTGCAGACCCCTTCACTATATGGTCATCATGAAAAGACAAGTATGCTATGTTCTTTTGATGGCCTCGATTCTTGGGGCATTTCTCCATTCAATCCTACAGGTATTGATTATTATTGAACTTCCCTTCTGTGGCCCCAATGAGATAGATCACTATTTATGTGATATTTTCCCTTTGCTGAAGCTGGCCTGCGCAGACACTAGCCTGTTGGTTATTGTGGTCATTACCACCACAGGAATGATATCCGTTGTGACCTTTGTTGCCTTGGTAATTTCTTACATCATCATCCTGTCCACCCTGAGGACACGCTCATCCCAGAGCTGCCGCAAAGCTCTCTCCACCTGCAGCTCACACATCACTGTTGTGTTCTTGTTCTTCCTGCCCCTCATCTTCACGTATGTCCCCACAGCTGATTCTGTCAGTAACGACAAAGTTTTTGCCCTATTTTACACCATGTTTGCTCCCATGTTTAACCCTTTCATCTACACGCTGAGAAACACAGACATGAAGAATGCCATGAGGAAAATGTGGTGCCGAGACACACGGTTTGAAGGGCAATGAAGTCTCTGGAGTTCAAACCCTTGGCTGGCTCTCATTCTATCCACAGAATCCTAATGTCACCAAGTAGAGAGATGGTTTGCTGTCATCAAACATTGTAAAATGTGAAGGGAAAAGGCCCCTCAACTACCTCTTCCTGTTTCTTTAGTTTTCTGACCTGGTATAAGGGGAACAAATCCCACGAGCTCCAGGTCCCTTCCCACTTTGATATTGTGGAACTTATGTTTGGTGTTCTGGAACATTCTCTCCTTCATGGTCCTTGACATAGTGGAAGTTATAGCACTTTTATCAGGGCACACTGTAAACATTGTTGGGTTTGACAGTTATGCTGTGCTTTAGGGAACAGATCATTAAGAGACCTCTTATGGAGAGAGAGAAAGTGGTCCTAAGTACTCCATTTTTCAGTGGTGTCCACTTCAATAAAATAAGGAAGCAATGCCTAAATTTTTACATGTTTTTGTATATTTTAACACTTTTTACATAAACAATGCTGCTAAAATAATATAATGCAATGGAATTACATAGTCACACTGTCCTTATAGACAGTCCTTAACTCTTAGTACCCTGTTGATGGTGTATTCCAGAAATTACAAGTTTCAAATTAGATAATGAACGTCACTTTCAATCCTTTAAATGTAATTCCATGGTGTATTTATGACCCCATTTAAAAATCACTCATGAGCATATAAACTGATGTTTTTTGTAAATGTGCAAAATGGAAAATCTCCCATTCTATAAAGGATCCTGAGTTTAAGAAGTCACATAGCTTAGTGTGTCTAATTGCTCAGTAGGTTAAATGGTTAACCAACCATTAGAGCATCTAATGTTGACTCAGATCCTGATCTCAAGGTCATGGGATTGAGCCTGTCACATACTCCCTGTTCAGTGGGAGTCTGCTTGTCCCTCTTCCTCCCCCCTTCCCCTTCCTCCCTTACCCCTCCCCGATTCCTGCTCTTTCTTTCTCTCAAATAAATAAATAAATAAATAAATAATAAAATCTTTAAAGGAAAAAAAATGTAGGCACTTAGCTGAATAGATGGATATTTAAATACATGGGGTGCATTTTGTTATCCCTCCCTGCTATCTATGCAAGCAGCATATTACACATTTTTTACCCACCATTTACACTATGCAAAACTGTCTCCATTTTACTCAGGCAGGCCCTTATACTAGTGGCACAGACTTGAAAGGCACAGACTTGTTATTTTCTTGTGCTCCATCCTCTTGAACACAGTCCCCACAAAGAAATTGTGTTGTATTTACTTGAAGAAATTGTCCTTTGTGCAACAGAAATCTGGTTTTTCTTTTTGTTTTGGAGTATAGTCAATACACGGTGTTGCATTATTTTCAGGAGTACAGCATAGTAATTCCACAAATCTCTGTGTTTTGCTGTGCTCACCACAAGTGTAGGTACCATCTGTGCTATGTTCACTACACGACGCCTTTTGCCAGGACTTATTCATTCCATAACTGGAAGCCTGTCTCTTCTACTTTTCTTCAACCATTCTGCCCACCTTCCCTCTGGGGACCATCAGTTTCTTCTCTGTATTCATGAGTCTGCAGGAACCTGGTTTTTAAGATGAGTGCATTTACAGAAATTAGCCACAGTTGATGATGATTCAGCAATAGATTTTTTTTTTTCTTCCCGAAGGACCCTTACATGTGTACTGCCTGCAAGTTAGGGAACTTAGCACATAAAGGGAGGCCAAAAAAAATAATGAAGTGTGTTGAAAGGAGATAAGAAAGAGAATAGCAGATTAAATCAGGATTTTGTTTTGATGCTGATCTGGTGGCAATTACGTCTCCAATTCAGAGATGTGAGGGTGAACAGAAATGTCTATAGCTGCATGGGATAGTGCCTAATTCTGGTGGTTTTGTTTATTTGTTTTTAATTAGCCTATTATTGATGCATATGTAGGCTACATTCTCTGGTAATGGATTAAATTTGCTTATTGTAACAAATTTTCTGTTTGGTTTTTCCCCAGTAAGACAGGCTTTCAGAAGTCCTTGTGAACCTGGCTCTTATGCATCTTTTGTTCACCGTCTTCTTATAACTTAGAAACAAAGGAAGGGTGGAAAGGAACATACCCAAGAGTAATAAATGTGTCCTTTTTATACAGTGTGTTATTCATGGATGAGATAGTGAAGAGGGAGGTTGGCTACATGCTTAGGTATTTAGAATTTGACCTTTATGTATAAACCCAAGATTAGGTGCTGTCCCTCATGCCCATTATCTCTTGCTTGGCCTTTCATACTGCTTCTTTCAAAGTACCTTACACTAAACATATTGGAGGTTTTACTGACTCAAGAGTATGCCTCAGACCCTACTTCTACAGTCAGCTCAATAATGCTGTGTAACAAGCCACTTCAGTATTTACAGCTTATACAACAAGCATTACATTATTGCTCATGTGTCTGCAAAAGGTAGGGTTCAGCTGATCTAAGGAAGGTTCAGATATGAGGTTCCTCAGGAATAAAACAGAAATATAAACCTAGTCTTTGCTGAAATTGAAAGTTCATCTTCTGGACATGTGATGTTTGTCATTACCATTGGCTGTTATGAAATTTCAACATTGTCTATCTCTCTTTATACTCTGGTGCACTTGGCTGGTGGATTGTTTAAACACTGAAATGTAAAATAAAGAGTATTTTGAAGATTTGAATAAAGTAATAAGGTTGCATTATACCTCAAAACAAAAATTGTCATTGTGAAAGATATGGATATATTGAAACTGTCAAAATGAGGCGTTCCTGATGAGTTATCATAAATATAGTGAAATTCTAGAGACTGTGACATGTGACAAATGTTTTTTTCCTCAATATGTTTAAATGAAAAAGGTAGTTACATACAGAGGAACATGAAAACTATTCTTACATATTAAACTGAGAAGTGCAAGAAAACATGTTTAAAAACGTTTTTGCTCCTCCCTGGAACAGGAATATAACCACTGTTTGGAAGACAGTGGGAGACACATTTTTATAACACTTTTATAACTGTTACATAACAGTTTTCCACTGTTATGTAAACTAATTTAACCATCTGGAAAATGAGAAGACTGCCATTTATTTTTGTCAATAAGGACTCTAATCAAAGTCTCATCTGTCATCTTGTAACAGCAAGGTTATAAAATTATAAAAACTATAAAACTCCAGTGGATGGCAGCCAGTGCTGTGATCATACATCTATGAAATAAAATGGCATAAACCACACTCACCCCTACTGTAACTGAGGAGAGTCTAGGTTTTAATGAAATAAATGATCTCTTTCCAGAGAACCAAGAGTAGACTCCCTGAGCTCCTCTGATTGGGATTGGCCCTGAGGACCTTGGTGAACAGGAATAAATGTATGAAGTCATTGGTAGAAACCTGAATACTATTCCATATGTCCTGCTTCTTGGTTTTTGAGAGTAATAAATTACTCAGCTTTTACCTTTTTAAGGATGTTAGAACTTCAGTAGAACTAATGTCTCTTGGTAGTCAAGATTTAAGTACAAAGATGTAGAAGAAAGTAAAGTGTATTGTGGAGAAAAGTTACAAATGGCTAATATTTATTAATTCTTGTTCACTCTTCAAGAGTGTAGTTTGGGCTCTATTGGTTGTTTTAATGAAATGGTTGTTTCTCAAAAACAAAGGTTTCAAGGTCTCTCAAGCCAAACTTTAGGAATTATACAAGATCTTTACCACCTTCTTTTCATGTGGTTAAAGGTTACATGAGAGATGTCTCATAAAATAAGATAAGATGTCTTATCTGGGCAGCTTAGTGACTGCACAGTACATCAACCAGTAAGGTTCGTAATATCCCCCTCAAAGTAGTGAGAACACTGAAAACAAGATATTTTAATGAATATATTTTAAGGTAACCTTTGACAGGAAAGTTACTATTGGAAATGAAAGGTTTTCCAGGTAAGTAATTAGGAACAGCATTAAAAAGAAAATGGAGTTCTTTATAGATTCTGGATATCAACCTTTTGTCTGTACTGTCATTTGCAAATATCTTCTCCCATTCCATGGGTTGCCTCTTTGTTTTCTTGACTATTTCCTTTGCTGTGCAGAAGCTTTTGATTTTGATGAAGTCCCAAAACTTTATTTTCGCTTTTGTTTCCTTTGCCTTTGGAGATATATCTTGAAAGAAGTTGCTGTGTCTGATATCGAAGAGATTACTGCCTATAATCTCCTCTAGGATTCTGATGAATTCCTGTCTCACATTGAAGTCTTTTATTCATTTTGAGTTTATCTTTGTGTATGGTGTAAGAGAATGGTCGAGTTTCATTCTTCTACATATAGCTGCCCAGTTTCCCCAGCACCATTTATTGAAGAGACTGTCTTTTTTCCACTGTATATTTTTTCCTGCTTTGTCAAAGATTATTTGCCCATAGAGTTGAGGGTCCATATCTGGGCTCTCTACTCTGTTCCACTGGTCTATGTGTCTGTTTTTATGCCAGTACCATGTTGTCTTGGTGATCACAGCTTTGTAGTAAAGCTTGAAATCAGGAAGCATGATGCCCCCAGTTTTATTTTTGTTTTTCAACATTTCCTTAGCAATTCGGGGTCTCTTCTGGTTCCATACAAATTTTTGGATCATTTGCTCCAGCTCTTTGAAGAATACTGGTGGAATTTTGATTGGAATGGTATTAAAAGTATAGATTTCTCTAGGCAGTATAGACATTTTAACAATGTTTATTCTTCTGATCCAAGAGCATGGAATGGTCTTCCATCTTTTTGTGTATTCTTCAATTTCTTTCATGAGTGTTCTGTAGTTCCTCGAGTACAGATCCTTTACCTCTTTAATTAGGTTTTTCTCAGGTCTCTTATGGTTCTTGGTGCTATAGTAAATGGAATTGATTCTCTAATTTTCTTTCTGTATTTTCATTGTTAGTGTATGAGAAAACCACTGATTTCTGTACATTGACTTTGTATCCTGCTACATTGCTGAATTGCTGTATGATTTCTAGTAGTTTGGGGCTGGGGACTCAACACACACAAAACAGACAATCATATCAAAAAATGGGCAGAAGATATGAACAGACACTTCTCCAATGAAGACATACAAATGGCTATCAGACACATGAAAAAATGTTCATCATCACTAGCCCTCATGGAGATTCAAATTAAAACCACATTGAGATATCACCTTATACCAGTTAGAATGACCAAAATTACCAAGACAGGAAACAACATGTGTTGGAGGGGATGTGGAGAAAGGGGAACCCTCTTACACTGTTGATTGGAATGCAAGTTGGTGCATCCTCTTTGGAGAACAGTGTGGAGATTCTTCAAGAAATTAAAAATAGAACTTCCCTATGACCCTGCAATTGCCCTCCTGGGTATTTACCCCAAAGATACAGATGTCGTGAAAAGAAGGACCATCTGTACTCCTATGTTTATAGCAGCAATGGTCACGGTCGCCAAACTGTGGAAAGAACCAAGATGCCCTTCAATGGACGAATGGATAAGGAAGATGTGGTCCAGATACACTATGGAGTATTATGTTTCCATCAGAAAGGATGAATACCCAGGTTTTGTAGCAACATGGACAGGACTGGAAGAGATTATGCTGAATGAAATAAGTCAAGCAGAGAGAGTCAATTATCATATGGTTTCACTTATTTGTGGAGCATAACAAATAGCATGGAGGACATGGGAAGTTAGAAAGGAGAAAGGAGTTGGGGGAAATTGGAATGGGAGGTGAACCATGAGAGACTATGAACTCTGAAAAACAATCTGAGGGTTTTGAAGGGGGTGGGGGGTGGGAGGTTGGGGTACAGGTGGTGGGTTTTATAGAGGGCATGGATTGCATGGAGCACCGGGTGTGGTGCAAAAATAATGAATACTGTTATGCTAAAAATAAGTAAAAAAAAGTTAAAAAATATAAAAACAAAAACAAAACAAAAAACTTCAAAAAAATAAAAAAAATAAGATAAAATGGAATCTTGTCACAGTTACTAAGAATGTGGTAAAATGGAATATACTGAAAGCATTTATTTTTTTAAAGTTTCTGTATAAATTCTAATTAGTTAACATACAGCATAATAGGAGTTCCAGGTGTACAGTTTAGTGACTGCATACTTACATAACACACACAATGCTCAACCCAACAAGTGTACTCATATCCCCATCACCTAATTAACCTGCCGTCCTATCCACCTACTTTCTGGTGACCATTAGCTTATTCTCTATGGTTAAAAGTCTGTTTCTCCGGTTTGTCCCTCTCTCATTGTGTACTTATATTCATTTGTTTTGTGTCTTAAATTCCACGTGAGTGGAATCATATGCTAGTTTCCTTTCTCTGATTGACTTGTTTTGCTTATCATAATACTCTCTAGTTCCATCCTTGTCATTAAAAATGACAATAACTCATTCCTTTTGAGGACTAAGAATACATATATAGATATATAGATATAGATATAGATATGTATATATCTATATACCTATATATAGATATAGAGATATATATCATGTATGTATATCTATATATATAGATATGTATATATATACATATATATACATATGTATATACATACATATATATGTATGTATATCTATATATACTATATCTATACTATATCATTATATCTGTATATATATATTTATATATAGATACACAGATATATCTATATATAGGTATATAGATATGTATATCTATATATAAAGCCAGATTTTATCCACTCATCATTCACTGGACACTTGGAATATTTCCATAATTTGGCCATCATAGGTAATGCTGATATAAACACTGGGATGCATGCAACTCTTTGAATAATATTTTTGTACTCTCTGAAATCAATGAATTTTAAAAGTTCATTGTATAACTGATGCCATACACATATTCAAGGCATGGCTGCTAATATGGTCTACTCAATATCAGCAGCAAAATTCTATTGGAAATTCTAACTAGTGAATAGGCACTCATCCTTTTCTAGGAAAGCACAAACAGCAAAGAAAGCTGCTTCCTGATGCAAATGTAGTTTCTCTCTATAATTAGAGAAAAGTATCCTGAGTACTTCTCAATGCCTTAGATGCCTTCTCTTATTCCATTGATATGACCCAACAGTGAATGAAATAATATACATTTTTCCTTCAAATCAGGTTTTACCTTTCTGTACTTCAATCTCAGAAATATGTCCAATCAATGTTGTATTTAAATTCTTATTCAGTCTTGACAACATACATTTTACTTCCTTCCCTCTTAGCATTGTAGAAAACTCTTGTAGCACCTATATCCCAATCCAACAAATTAGCTGAATATCATGAGGTGTTTATAATACTGTGTTTAAAAAATCCCATACATAATGTCTCTGTTATCTTAATAGTCAAAGGAAACATATGAAAAATCATTTAAGAAAGAAACTACACATATTTATATATACAGCCTTTCAGCTTTTGGTTCACTAGTATGGAACTTTTTAAGGATAAACTACTCATATAATGAAAGGAATTACTTTTTTTTTTTAACTTTTTATTTTTTATAAACATATATTTTTATCCCCAGGGGTACAGGTCTGTGAATCACCAGGTTTACATACTTCACAGCACTCACCAAAGCACATACCCTCCCCAATGTCCATAATCCCACCCCCTTCTCCCAAACCCCTCCCCCCAGCAACCCTCAGTTTGTTTTGTGAGATTAAGAGTCACTTATGGTTTGTCTCCCTCCCAATCCCATCTTGTTTCATTGATTCTTCTCCTACACACTTAAGCCCCCAAGTTGCATCACCACTTCCTCATATCAGGGAGATCATATGATAGTTGTCTTTCTCTGCTTGACTTATTTCACTAAGCATGATACGCTCTAGTTCCATCCATGTTATCGCAAATGGCAAGATTTCATTTCTTTTCATGGCTGCATAGTATTCCATTGTGTATATATACCACATCTTCTTGATCCATTCATCTGTTGATGGACATCTAGGTTCTTTCCATAGTTTGGCTATTGTGGACATTGCTGCTATAAACATTCGGGTGCACATGCCCCTTTGGATCACTACGTTTGTATCTTTAGGGTAAATACCCAATAGTGCAATTGCTGGGTCATAGGGCAGTTCTATTTTCAACATTTTGAGGAACCTCCATGCTGTTTTCCAGAGTGGCTGCACCAGCTTACATTCCCACCAACAGTGTAGGAGGGTTTCCCTTTCTCCGCATCCTCGCCAGCATCTGTCATTTCCTGACTTGTTGATTTTAGCCATTCTGACTGGTGTGAGGTGATGTCTCATTGTGGTTTTGATTTGTATTTCCCTGATGCCCAGTGATATGGAGCATTTTTCATGTGTCTGTTGGACATCTGGATGTCTTCTTTGCAGAAATATCTGTTCATGTCCTCTGCCCATTTCTTGATTGGATTATTTGTTCTTTGGGTGTTGAGTTTGCTAAGTCCTTTATGAACTAGTGTCCAGAATCTGGTTTTATATGA
This sequence comes from Mustela nivalis, assembly GCF_964662115.1. Classification (NCBI taxonomy): domain Eukaryota; kingdom Metazoa; phylum Chordata; class Mammalia; order Carnivora; family Mustelidae; genus Mustela; species Mustela nivalis. Next base: position 104,847,133 of record NC_139028.1, read on the forward strand.
TATGTCATTTGCAAATATCTTCTCCCATTCTGTCAGTTGTCTTTTGATTTTGTTAACTGTTTCCTTTGCTGTGCAAAAGCTTTTGATCTTGATGAAATCCCAATAGTTCATTTTTGCCCTTGCTTCCCCTGCCTTTGGCGTTGTTCCTAGGAAGATGTTGCTGCGGCTGAGGTTGAAGAGGTTGCTGCCTGTGTTCTCCTCAAGGATTTTGATGGATTCCTTTCACACATTGAGGTCCTTCATCCATTTTGAGTCTATTTTTGTGTGTGGTGTAAGGAAATGGTCCAATTTCATTTTTCTGCATGTGGCTGTCCAATTTTCCCAGCACCATTTATTGAAGAGGCTGTCTTTTTTCCATTGGACATACTTTCTTGCTTTGTCGAAGATTAGTAGACTGTAGAGTTGAGGGTCGATTTCTGGGCTCTCTATTCTGTTCCATTGATCTATGTGTCTGTTTTTGTGCCAGTACCATGCTGTCTTGATGATGACAGCTTTGTAATAGAGCTTGAAGTCCGGAATTGTGATGCCACCAACGTTGGCTTTCTTTTTCAATATCCCTTTGGCTATTCGAGGTCTTTTCTGGTTCCATATAAATTTTAGCATTATTTGTTCCATTTCTTTGAAAAAGATGGATGGTACTTTGTTAGGAATTGCATGAAATGTGTAGATTGCTTTAGGTAGCATAGACATTTTCACAATATTTATTCTTCCAATCCAGGAGCACGGAATATTTTTCCATTTCTTTGTGTCTTCCTGACCTTAGCGGAAAAGCTTTCACTTTTTCTCCATTGAGAATGATATTTGCGGTGGGTTTTTCATAGATGGCTTTGATGATATTGATGTATATCCCTTCTATCCCTACACTTGAAGAGTTTTGATCAGGTGCTTTTTCAGCATCTATTGAGAGTATCATATGGTTCTTGTTCTTTCTTTTATTGATGTGTTGTATCACATTGACTGATTTGTGGATGTTGAACCAACCTTGCAGCCCTGGAATAAATCCCACTTGGTCGTGGTGAATAATCCTTTGAATGTACTGTTGAATCCTATTGGCTAATATTTTGTTGAGTATTTTTGCATCTGTGTTCATCAAGGATATTGGTTTATAGCTCTCTTTTTTGATGGGATCCTTGTCTGGTTTTGGGATCAAGGTGATGCTGGCCTCATAAAATGAGTTTGGAAGTTTTCCTTCCATTGCTATTTTTTGGAACAGTTTCAGGAGAATAGGAATTATTTCTTCTTTAAATGTTTGTTAGAATTCCCCCGGGAAGCTGTCTGGCCTAGGGCTTTTGTTTGTTTGGAGATTTTTAATGACTCTTTCAATCTCCTTACTGGTGATGGGTCTGTTCAGGCTTTCTACTTCTTCCTGGTTCAGTTGTGGTAGTTTATATGTTTCTAGGAATGCATCCATTTCTTCCAGATTGTCAAATTTGTTGGCGTAGAGTTGCTCATAGTATGTTCTTATAATAGTTTGTATTTCTTTGGTGTTAGTTGTGATCTCTCCTCTTTCATTCATGATTTTATTTATTTAGGTTCTTTCTCTTTTCTTTTTGATAAGTCGGGCCAGGGGTTTATCAATTTTATTAATTCTTTCAAAGAACCAGCTCCTAGTTTCATTGATTTGTTCTATTGTTTTTTTGGTTTCTATTTCATTGATTTCTGCTCTGATCTTTATGATTTCTCTTCTCCTGCTGGGTTTAGGGTTTCTTTCTTGTTATTTCTCCAGCTCCTTTAGGTGTAGGGTTAGGTTGTGTACCTGAGACCTTTCTTGTTTCTTGAGAAAGGCTTGTACCGCTATATATTTTCCTCTCAGGACTGCCTTTGTTGTGTCCCACAGATTTTGAACCATTGTATTTTCATTGTCATTTGTTTCCATGATTTTTTTCAATTCTTCTTTAATTTTCCAGTTGACCCATTCATTCTTTAGAAATATACTGTTTAGTCTCCATGTATTTGGGTTCTTTTCAGACTTCCTTTTGTGTTTGAGTTCTAGCTTTAGAGCATTGTGGTCTGAAAATATGCAGGGAATGATCCCAATCTTTTGATACCGGTTGAGTCCTAATTTAGGACCGAGGATGTGATCTATTCTGGAGAATGTTCCATGTGCACTAGAGAAGAATGTGTATTCTGTTGCTTTGGGATGAAATGTTCTGAATATATCTGTGATGTCCATCTGGTCCAGTGTGTCGTTTAAGGCCTTTATTACCTTGCTGATCTTTTGCTTTGATGATCTGTCCATTTAGTGAGGGGAGTGTTAAAGTTCCCTACTATTATTGTATTATTGTTGATGTGTTTCTTTGATTTTGTTATTTATTGGTTTATATAGTTGGCTGCTCCCACGTTGGGGGCATAGATATTTAAAATGGTTAAATCTTCTTGTTGGGCAGACCCTTTGAGTATGATATAGTGTCCTTCCTAATCTCTTACTATAGTCTTTGTCTTAAAATCTAATTGATCTGATATAAGGATTGCCACTCCTGCCTTCTTCTGATGTCCATTAGCATGGTAAATTCTTTTCCACCCCCTCACTTTAAATCTGGAGGTGTCTTCGGGCTTAAAATGAGTTTCTTGGGGGCAACATAGAGATGGGTTTTGTTTTTTTATCCATTCTGATACCCTGTGTCTTTTGACAGGGGCATTTAGCCCATTAACATTCAGGGTTACTATTGAGAGATATGAATTTAGTGCCATTGTATTGCCTGTAAGGTGACTGTTACTGTATATGGCCTCTGTTCCTTTCTGATCTACCACTTGTAGGCTCTCTCTTTGCTTAGAGGACCCCTTTCAAGATTTCCTGTAGAGCTGGTTTGGTGTTTGCAAATTCTTTCAGTTTTTGTTTGTTCTTGAAGCTTTTAATCTCTCCTTCTATTTTCAATGATAGCCTAGCTGGATATAGTATTCTTGGCTGCATGTTTTTCTCGTTTAGTGCTCTGAAAATATCATACCACCTCTTTGTGGCCTGCCAGGTCTCTGTGGATAAGTCAGCTGATAATCTAATATTTTTACCATTGTATGTTACAGACTTCTTTTCCCGGGCTGCTTTCAGGATTTTCTCTTTGTCACTGAGACTTGTAAATTTTACTATTAGGTGACGGGTTGAGGGCCTATTCTTATTGATTTTGAGGGGCGTTCTCTGAACCTCCTGAATTTTGATGCTCGTTCCCTTTTCCATATTGGGGAAATTCCCCCCAATATTTCTCTCCAGTATACCTTCTGCTCCCCTCTCTCTTTCTTCTTCTTCTGGAATCCCAATTATTCTAATGTTGTTTCGTCTTATGGTGTCACTTATCTCTCGAATTCTCCCCTCGTGGTCCAGTAGCTGTTTGTCCCTCTTTTGCTCAGCTTCTTTATTCTCTGTCATTTGGTCTTCTATATCACTAATTCTTTCTTCTGCCTCATTTATCCTAGCAGTGAGAGCCTCCATTTTTTATTGCACCTCATTAATAGCTTTTTTGATTTCAACTTGGTTAGATTTTAGTTCTTGTATTTCTCCAGAAAGGGCTTTTATATCTCTCGAGAGGGTTTCTCTAATATCTTCCATGCCTTTTTCGAGCCCGGCTAGAACCTTGAGAATTGTCATTCTGAACTCTAGATTTGACATATTACCAATGTCTGTATTAATTAAGTCCCTAGCCTTTGGTACTGCCTCTTGTTCTTTTTTTTGTGTGTTGAATTTTTCCGTCTTATCATTTTGTCCAGATAATAGTATATGAAGGAGCAAGTAAAATACTAAAAGGGTGGCAACAACCCCCGAAAATATGCTTTAACCAAATTAGAAGAGATCCCAAATCGTGAGGGGGGAGAAAGGGGATAAAAAGAGGTTCAAAAAGGAAGAAAGAAAAAAAAAAGAAAAAAGAAAAAAAAAGTAAAGTATTTAAAAAAAGAAAACAAATAAGAAAAATATAAAAAAGAGAAAATATATATATATATTGGATAAACTAGTTAAAAAACGTTAAAAAAGAAAAAGGTAAAAGTTAGAAAAAAAAATTTACCAGAAGGCGAGAAAAAAAACAAAAAATGAAAAAGAAAAAAATTAAATTAACTGCAAGACTAAAAAAAATCACAGGATAAAAGCCATGAGTTCCATGCTTTGCTTTCTCCTCCTCTGGAATTCTGCTGCTCTCCTTGGTATTGAAACCGCACTCCTTGGTAGGTGAACTTGGTCTTGCCTGGATTTCTTGTTGATCTTCTGGGGGAGGGGCCTGTTGTAGTGATTCTCAAGTGTCTTTGCCCCAGGCGGAATTGCACCGCCCTTAGCAGGGGCCGGGGTGGTAATCTGCTCCTGTTTGCTTCAGGAGCTTTTGTTCCCTGAGCGCTTTCCGTAGAGTTCTGGAGGATGAGAATACAAATGGCGGCCTCCTGGTCTCCGGCCCGGAGGAGCCGAGAGCCCAGGGCCCCACTCCTCAATGCGCCCTCAGAGAACAGCGCCCAGTTACTCCTGTCTGCCTGACCTCCGGCCGCGCTCCAAGCTCACCGAGCCTGTGACCGGTCCAAGGTAACACCGAGCTTTGAGCTTACTGTCGGCTCTGTCTCTGTAGCTGGCTTTCCCGTTCCAATACCCGCAAGCTCTGCGACACTCAGACACCCCTGATCCTTCTTTGACCCTGCGGGACCTGAGGCCACGCTGACCCCCTTTGGCTTCGCCCCGGTTTAGCCTCTGGAGCGATGTCCCTCAGCGGAACAGACTTTTAAATGTCCTGATTTTGTGCGTGGTTGCTCCACCGCTTGCCAGGAGCCAGCCCCTCCCCCCGGGGTCTATCTTCCCGTCGCTTTGGATTCACTTCTCCGCCAGTCCTACCTTTCAGAAAGTGGTTGTTTTTCTGTTTCCAGAATTGCTGTTCTTCTTCTCTTCGATCTGCTGATGGATTTTCAGGTGTTTGCAATCTTTAGATAAGCTATCTAGCTGATCTCCGGCTAGCTGATGTAGTCTCAGCCTGCTACTTCTCCGCCATCTTGACTCCTCCCCCTATCACTGTTTTTGACCAATGTATTATAATTTTTCTCTTAGTGTAGTGTGCATCATGGTATTGTGCCTTGTTTGATTATTGGCTCAGTTGATATATAGTTCTCACTAAATTCTGGAACCATTTGGCCATTATTTCTCTTTTCTGTCATTTCTCCCATCCTGGTCTTTGAAGATTCCAATTATTCATCCATCAGGCTGTTTGAAGTTTTTTCTTAACTCATGGATACTCATATATTTTTTTTCAGTCTTTTTTTCTTTTTCTTTTTCTTTTTTTCTTTTTTAGTCCCTTTGCTTTCATTTTGATGGTTTCTATTTTAGTGTCTTTCAAGTTCACTAATCTTTTCTGCTGCAGTGAACAATCTATTCATCTGCTATTTTCAACTCAGTTACTGTATATTTAATCATTAGACTTTTAAAGTGACTTAAAAGTGTAAAAAAAAGGCTCTTTTTTGGTATTCTCAATGTCTATACTTAACATATTCAATCTTTTTCTCTACTTTCTTGAAGAAATACAGTGACAATAATGATTTTATGGTACCCGTTTACTAATTCTATAATCATGGTTATTTGGTGTGTGTGTGTGTGTGTGGCATTGAATGGGTTGTTTTTGTTTCCATAAAATGAATGATATATTCTTGCCTCTTTACATGCTTGGTAATATTTGATTGGTTGTTACATATTATGACTTTTATCTTGGTTGCTGGATATTTTGCATTACTATAATTGTTTTAACTTTGTTAAATGAGACTAGAACAATGTTTAGTTTATGACTAAGGTTTCCTCCCTATTGAGGCAATGCACTTTTTAATATTTTACGTGGTACTCTATGTATTATGGGTTCTCTATTCTGGTGGGTGGGAAGCCCAAACTTTTCCAGGTCCTATATGAGTGCCAGGGATTGCTTCCTGCAATTCCCCCTGATATCTGAAACATACACAACATCTAAAGGTCTCAAATCTCCACAAGTTAGCACATAAATTAAAGATTTCCCCAGTAAAATTACTAATAACATACATTTTTAACTAGACAAATTGTTTTCTCTTGAAAAATAAATAACAAAACATGAGCAGGTAATTTGGGCAAAAATATGGGGGGAAAGGTCTATCAGATACAATACAGTATCCAGAGGAGGAGGAGTCAAGATGGCAGAGAATGACATCAGGTAGCAGGAGATCAGCTAGATAGTTTATCAAACCATTCCAAACACCTACAAATACAACAGGAGATCAAAGAAAAGAATATCAATTCTAGAAACAGAAAATTGACCACTTTCTGAAAGGTAGGACCAGTGGAGAAGGGAATCCAAAGCAACAGGAAAATAGACCTCTGGGGGAGGGGCCAGCTCCTGAAAAAGCAGCGGAGCACAAAATCAGAACTTTGAAATGTCTGCTTCACTGAAGGACATCGTTCTGGAAGCTAAGCCGAGGCGAGGCCCACATGGGGACAGAGTGGTGTCAGGCCATACAGGGTCACAAAAGGATTGGGGGTGTCTGAATGTAGCAGAACTTACAGGTATTAGAGCAGGGAAGTTAGCTACAGAGAGAGAGCCAAGGAATGGTATCTCAACTCAGGGTTACCTTAAATTGTGATCTGTGGCACAATGAGGCCACTGCTCTTTGAGAAAGGATCCCACAAGGTCCGAGGACACCCCCCAGAAGAAATCAGGGTTCTTCAGGGTTTGGAGACTCCAGGCAGGGCTGTGTGCCAGAGACAGAGACACTTGGTTACAGGCTGGGTGAGCTTGGAATGCAGCTGGAGGCCAGGGAGATAGGATTGATTGAGAGCTTTTCCCCAAGGGTGCACTGAAGAGTGTGGTGCCAAGCTCTCAGCTCCTCCAGGCAAAAGATTGGGAGGTCACCATTTTCATTCCCATCCTATGAAACTCTACAGAGAACATTTAGGGAACTAAAGCTCTGGAAAGCAAACCCGAGCAGGTTATGTAGCCGGCCCCTGGTAAGGGCAATGCAATTCTGCCTTCGGCAAAGACACTTGAGAATCACTACAACAGGCCCTTCCCCCAGAAGATCACAAAGATATCCACCCAAGAACAAGTTAACTTACCAAGGAGAATAGCAGAATTCTAGAAGAGGAGAAAACAAAGCATGGGATTCATGGCTTTCTCCCCAGGATTTTTTAATTTGCAAAGTTAATTAATTTTTTTACTTTTATTTTTTCTTATGCTAATTTTTTAACTTTTACTCTTTCCTCCTCTTATGTTTTTTAACTAGTTTATCTTAACAATACTTTCATAAAAAGAAATCTTTTTTGAACCTTCATTATTTTTTGAAGGTTTTATTTATTTATTTAACAGACAGAGATTACAAATAGGCAGAGAAGCAGGCAGAGAGAGAGGAGGAAGCAGGCAGCCAGACAAGCAGAGATCCCAATGTGGGGCTTGATCCCAGGACCCTGTATCATGACCTGAGTCAAAGGCAGAGGACTTAACCCACTGAGCTGCCCTGGCGCCCCAGTGAACCTTCATTATTATAGTCATATTTTATCCTTCATTGTATCTAACTTTATTTTTTGTATACACATAGGTATTTTTTCCTCTAAAAATTTTGGGATACAACTCCTTCTAATAAATCAAAGTATACCCTAATCCTAGCACAGGGTATTGCTCTAGTGTCCAGCCTGAGAAAATTTTCTCCACTTTCTTTTTATTTATTCTCCCAACCAACTTATCTTATCAAGTCCTTTTTTAGAAATTAAAAAAAAATCATCATATTTACAGTCATATTCCGTCCCTTCATCATGTTTACCCTTATATATGTTTTTCACTCTTTAAAATTTTAGTAGGTAGTTTCTTCTAAGAGACCAAAATACTCCCTAAATTAAGTGGGTGACACTGTTCTATTTACCAGTCTAACATATATATATATATATATATATATATATATATATATTTGTTTTTTTATATATATTTTCCTTTATTTTTTCTTCTTTTAGTTTCTTTTTATTCCTGAACTACTTTTTACCCCCTTTCTTCCCCCCAAGATTTGGGGTCTCTTCTGATTTGATTAAAGCACATTTTCCTGTGGTCTCTACCACCCTTTTAGAATTTTATTCTTTGCTTCATATATTCTTATCTGGATAAATTGACCAGGTGGAAAAACTCACCACCACCACAACAACAAAAGAACAAGAGGCAGTCCTGAAGGCTCGGGACCTAATCAAGGCAGACATTGGTAATATGTTAGATCTAGAGTTCAGAATGATGATTCACAAGGTGCTAGCTGGACTCAAAGAAGGCATGTACAATATTAGAGAAATGCTGTCTGGTTAAATAAAAGCCCTTTCTAGAGAAATAAAATAATTAAAATCTAACCAAGTTGAAATAAAAAAAAAAGTATTAATGAGGTGCAATAAAAAAAATGGAGGTTCTTACTGCTAGGATAAATGAGAGAAGAGAGAATTAGTGATGTAGAAGACAAAATGACAGAGAATGAAGAAGCTGAGCAAAAGAGAGACAATCAACTACTGGACCATAAGGGGAGAATTCAAGGGATAAGTGATACCATAAGATGAAACATCATTAGAATAATTGGGATTCCGGAAGAAGAAAGAGAGAGAAGAACGGAAGGTATATTGGAGAGAATTATTGTAGAGAATCTCTCTAATATGGCAAAGAGAACAAGCATCAAAATCCAGGAGGCATAGATAATCCCCCTCAAAATCAATAAGAATAGATCCACACTCCATCTTCTAATAGTAAAATGTACAAGTCTTAGTGACAAGGAGAAAATCCTGAAAGCAGCCTGAGACAAGAAGTCTATGACATACAATGATAAAAATACTAAACTGACAGCAGACTTATCCACAGAGACCTGGCAGGCCAGAAAGAACAGGCATGATATATTAAGAGCAGGAGAAAAAACATGCAGCTAAAAATACTATATCCAGCTAGGCTATCATTGAAAATAAAAGGAGAGATAAAAAGCTTCCAGGAAAAACAAAAATTAAAATAATTTGTAAACACCAAACCAGCTCTATAGGAAATATTCAAAGGGGTCCTCTAAACAAAGAGAGAGCCTAAAAGTAGTAGATCAGAAAGGAACAGAGACAATATACAGTAACAGTCACCTTACAGGCAATACAATGGCACTAAATTCGTATCTCTCAGTAGTAAACCTGAATGTAAATTGGCTACACCCCCAATCAAAAGACACAGGGTAAGCGTGCTTGGGTGGCTCAGTGGTTAAGCCTCTGCCTTCAGCTCGGCTCATGATCTCAGGGTCCTGGGATCAAGTCCCACATTCGGCTCTCTGCTCAGCAGTGAGCCTTCTTCCTCCTCTTCTCTCTGCCTACTTGTGATCTCTGTCAAATAAATAAATAAAATCTTCTAAAAATTAAAAAAAAAAAGACACAGGGTATCAGAATGGATAAAAAAAAATCAATATGCTGTCTACATGAAACTCATTTTAGAGCCAAAGACACCTCCAGATTTAAAGTGAGGGGTTGGAAAACAATTTATCATGCTAATGGATATCAAAAGAAAGCTGGGGTGGCAATCCTTATATGAGATCAATTAGATTTTAAGCCAAAGACTATAATAAGGGATGAGGAAGGATACTATATCATACTCAAAGTGTCTGTCCAACAAGAAGATCTAACAATTTTAAATAGCTATCCCCTGGTGTGCCTGGGTGGCTCAGTGGGTAAAAGCCTCTGCCTTCGGCTCAGGTCATGATTCCCAGGGTCCTAGGATTGAGCCCCGCATCAGGCTCTCTGCTCCACAGGGAGCGTGCTTCGCCCTCTCTCTCTGTCTGCCTCTCTGCCTACTTGTGATCTCTGTCTGTCAAATAAATAAATAAAATCTTAAATAAATAAATATGTCCCAAACATAGGAGCAGCCAACCATATAAACCAATTAATAGCAAAATCAAAGAAACACATTGACAATGATACAATTATAGTAGGGGACATTAACACTCCCCTCACTGAAATGGGCAGATGATCCAAGGAAAAGATCAACAAAAAAATAAGGCCTTCAGTGACACACTGGTACAGATGGACATAACAGCTATATTCAGAACATCCCATCCCAAAAGCAACAGAATACTCATTCTTCTCTAGTGCACATGGAACATTTTCCAGACTAGATCACATCCTGGGTCATAAATCAGGCCTCAACTGGTATCAAAAGATTGGGATCATTCCCTGCATATTTTCAGACCACAAAGCTCTGAAGCTGGAACTCATTTACAGGAGAAAATTTGGAAAGAACCCAAATACCTGGAGACTAAAGAGCTTCCTTCTAAAGAATGAATGAAATACCACCTAACACAAGTTAGAATGGCCAAAATTAGCAAGACAGGAAACAACATGTGTTGGAGAGGATGTGGAGAAAGGGGAGCCCTCTTACACTGTTGGTGGGAATACAAGTTGGTGCAGCCACTTTGGAAAACAGTGTGGAGATTCCTTAAGTAATTAAAAATAGAGCTTCTCTATGACCCTGCAATTGCACTACTGCATATTTACCCCAAAGATACAGATGTGGTGTAAAGAAGGTCCATCTGTACCCCAATGTTTATAGCAGCAATGGCCATGGTCGCCAAACTGTGGAAAGAACCAAGATGCCCTTAAGCATGCGAATGGATAAGGAAGATGTGGTCCATATACACTATGGAGTATTATGCCTCCATCAGAAAGGATGAAGACCCAACTTTTGTAGCAACATGGACAGGACTGGAAGAGATTATGCTCAATGAAATAAGTCAAGCAGAGCGAGTCAATTATCATATGGTTTCACTTCTTTGTGGAGCATAACAAATAACATGGAGGACATGGGGAGATGGAGAGGAGAAGAGAGCTGAGGGAAATTGGAAGGGGAGATGGACCATGAGAGATTATGGACTCTGAAAAACAATCTGAGGGTTTTGAAGGGGTGGGGGGGTGGGAGGTTGGGGAAGCCAGGTGGTGGGTATTAGAGAGGACACGTATGGCAAGGAGCACTGGGTGTGGTGCATGAACAATGAATTCTGTTACACTGAAAAGAAATAAATAATTTTTAAAAATCCAAAAAAATTACCTAAAAAAAAAGAGAAGTGGGTCAATAAAGAATAAAAGGGCCAATCAGAAAATTAAAGAAGAGTTGAAAAAAAATCATGTAAACAAGTGATAATGAAAACACAACAGTTCAAAATCTGTGGGACACAGCAAAGGCAGTCCTGGAGAGCAAAATATATAGCGATACAAGCCATTCTCAAGAAATAAGAAAGGTCTCAAATACACAACCTAACCTATAGCTAATGGAGCTGGAGAAAGAACAACAAAGAAAACCTAAATCCAGCAGGAGAAGAGACATAGTAGAATCAATGAAATAGAAACAAAAAACAAAAACAAACAAACAAAAAAATAGAACAAATCAACAAAACTAGGAGCTGGTTCTTGAAAGAATTAATAAGATTGATAAACCCCTGGCCAGACTTATCAAAAAGACAAGAGTAAGGACCCAAATAAATGAAATCAGGAGTGAAAGAGCAGAGATCACAATTAAAACCAAAGAAATACAAACAATTATAAGAACATATTATGAGCAACTACACACCAGCAAATTTGACAATCTGGAAGAAATGGATGCATTCCTAGAGACATATAAACTACCACAACTGAACCACGAAGAAATAGAAAACCTGAACAGACCCATAACCAGTAAGGAGATTGAAGCAGACATCAAAAATCACCCAACAAATAAGAGGCCAGGGCCAGATGGCTTTGCAGGGGAATTCTACCAAACACTTAAAGAAGTAATCCCTATTCTCCTGAAACTGTTCCCAAAAATAGAAATGGAAGGAAAACTTCCAAACTTATTTTATGAGGTCAGCATTA